>NC_090817.1:108024460-108745294 GCF_000390325.3 Nicotiana tomentosiformis | reverse complement strand
GGATATAAATTGGTGTAATTAAAAAAAATAATTATCTTGAATTAACTAAAAAAGATATAATTAATTTATAATTGTAGAATAAATTAATTTATTCTTGTGAATCGAACTTTTAGGGTATGGGTTGAATTTCTTTAGTTTAGTTAGTTTGTATTTAAACTCGTAGGATATGAATTGAAATTTTAGTTTTTAGGATTTGTTCTTGTGAATTGAACTTTTAAGATATGAATTGGACCTTTTGGATATGAATTGAACTTTTAGGATATAAATTGGTATAATTAGGAGCCAATTATTATCTTGAATTAACTAAAAAATATATAATTAATTTATAATTATAGAATAAATTAATTTGTTCTTGTTTTATTTGTATAGATGGAACATCGTACTTGGATGTACAATAGGAATTATCCTAATCGGCGGGGATTGCGGGAGGATTTTGTAGAAGGGGTTGATGACTTTATTAGACATGCAATGTCACTTCCACCATACCAAAGTGAAGGAGTAATTAGGTGCCCTTGTGTCAGGTGCGATTGTATGAAGTTTAAAAAATCGGAGGAAGTTAAGCTTCATCTTTATAGGAAGGGGTTTATAGAGAATTACTTTGTGTGGACTAATCATGGAGAGATCGATGGTAGCCGTGGGATTATTCATAACATGGTTGTTGGTGAAAGTAGTAGGTCGGTGGAGAATACAAATCTTGATTCTAGAATTCAGGATATGGTTGCAGATGCTTTTGGGATGCACTTCGGGGGTGAGCCCAATGAAAATGTTGAACAAACTCCTAATGATGACGCAAAATATTTTTATGAACAGTTAGAGGAAGCTAGTCATCCACTACGTGAAGGAAGTTCGCACTCTGAGCTGTCTGTTCCAGTTAGATTACTAAGTATCAAATCTGATTGGAATATTTCTCAAGCAGCCATGGACTCTTTCATTGACATTATGAGTGAACTAGTTGACCCTAATATCAACTTACCTGGTGATTTCTATAAGGCAAAGAGATTGGTTTCTAAGTTAGGACTTTTGTCAATGAGAATTGATTGTTGTGAAGATGGTTGCATGTTATATTATAAAGATGATGCAACTTTAAACAGTTGTAAATTTTACGAAAAGCCTCGTTTCAAGAGGCTTTCCAGTGGGAATATGGTCGCTGTCAAGACGATGCATTATTTACCTCTTATACCTAGGTTAAAAAGGTTATATGCGTCGATGAGTTCTGCTCCTCATATGAGATGTCACTTTGAAAATTGAAGACCACATGGTGTTATGTGCCATCCTTCAGATGGAGAAGCTTGGAAGCACTTTGATAGGACATATCCAGATTTTGCTAGTGAACCAAGGAACATTCGGTTAGGTTTGTGTGCGGATGGCTTCACGCCTTTTTCTATATCTGCGACACCATATTCATGTTGGCCTGTCTTTCTTACACCTTATAATCTACCACCTGAGTTGTGTATGACTATTCCATATATATTCTTAAATTGTATTATCCCCGGTCCACGTAATCCGAAAAGTTTGATTGATGTATATTTGTAACCTTTGATTGATGAGCTAAAACAATTGTGGTATGACGGTGTTGAAACATATGACATATCAACCAAACAGAATTTCAATTT
Source organism: Nicotiana tomentosiformis (assembly GCF_000390325.3). Classification (NCBI taxonomy): domain Eukaryota; kingdom Viridiplantae; phylum Streptophyta; class Magnoliopsida; order Solanales; family Solanaceae; genus Nicotiana; species Nicotiana tomentosiformis. The sequence continues at coordinate 108,743,681 of NC_090817.1, read as the reverse complement.
GCGTGCTAATTTAATGTGGACTATTAATAATTTTTCTGCGTATGGAATGTTGTCTGGGTGGATGGCTGCTGGGAAGCTAGCTTGTCCTTACTGCATGAAAAATAGTAAAGCGTTCACTTTGAAACATGGCCGAAAGCAATCATGGTTTGATTGTCACCGTCAATTCTTGCCTGATGATCATGAGTTTAGAAGGATGAAAAATGCATTCAAAAAGAATAAAGTGGAATATAATTCTCCACTTTCGATACTTTCAGGTGAGGAAATTTGGGAGAGGTTCCAGAACTTCAGTAAAGTTACTGAGGCTCCACCTTATAGATTCCCCGGATATGGTGTTAATCATAATTGGATGAAACAGAGTATATTTTGGGAGTTGTCTTATTGGAAGGATAATCTTCTCCGACACAACCTTGATGTCATGCATATTGAGAAGAATTATTTTGATAATTTGTTCAACACAATGATGGATGTTAAAGGTAAGACAAAAGATAACCCGAAGGCTAGAATGGACTTACAAGAATATTGCAGGCGACCTGAATTATACTTGCAGACAACAAACAATGGTAAGGTGTTCAAGCCCAAAGCAAGTTACACATTCACTTTGGAGGAAAGACGACAAATTTGTGATTGGGTTACGAAATTGAAGATGCTTGAGAGTTATGCGTCGAATCTTGGAAAAAAAGTAGATATGGAGGTAGGGAAGTTGAGCCATTTGAAAAGTCATGACTGTCATGTTTTCATGGAGACCTTAGTGCCTATTGCATTTTGTGGTTTGCCTGAAAGAATCTGAAAACTCATCACAGAGATTAGTTTGTTTTTCAAAGACTTGTGTTCTACCATATTAAGGGAAGAAAACCTACTTCGGATGGACCAGAACATCCGTGTAATTTCTAGTAAGATGGAAAAAATATTCCTATGTGGTTTCTTTGATGTGATGGAACACCTTCCAATACACATTGTACACGAGGCACGACTTGGAGGGCCTGTTCAATGTAGATGGATGTATCCCTTTGAAAGGTAATATTATAAGTTTGATGTAATATTCTATTTTATTTGAATGTTCTTGGCTAACATGACATTATGTAGGACAATTGGCAAATGCAAATAATTTGTTAAGCAGAGGAATAAGATTGAAGGATCTATATGCGAAGCCTATCTTGCAAAGGAAACTGCACATTTTTGTTCTTATTATTTTGAGAGTAACGTGCCATGTTCTAGGAATAAGCCCAATAGGCACACGGTCGAATGTGTGAATGATCCATTATATCCACCAATGTCCATATTCAATCAACCAGGCCGATGTTCTAAGGATGTTAGAAAGAGAAGTTTGAGTGATATGGAGTACAAGTCAGCTACACTTCATGTGTTGCTAAATTGTCCCGAAGTTGTACCATTTCTCAAGTAAGTATTGATTTATTAGTTATCAAAATATAAAATTTACTGTGACTACATATTGATGCAACTACTAAAAATATTTGATATGTCACAGTCACTTCGTGGGTCAATTTGGCCATGATGCTGTATATACGAGATTTGATACAAGTCTTCCATCACAGGGCCATAGGACTATACGTCCGACATACAGTCCAGCTGTATATATATAGTGAATGTATAAAAATTGATTCATAAGTTGTGCTAACTTATGAATTTTTTTAATACTATGTAGGTAAATAATCCAAATAATGGTGTAAATTAATTTTTGAAAGATATATCTTGGGGACCTAGGCTTCAGGTCACAACAATGTCTAAGTACGTAGTGAATGGTTATAAGTTTCATGCAGAGAATTGCTCTAAAAATAAAAATAGCAACAACAGCGGGGTGTGGGTTCAAGGTGGTGATGGCAACCAAGTTGGAGATATTGATTATTATGGTGTGGTCAAAGAAATATTACAACTAGAATATACAGGTTAGCCATATAAGAAATTGATACTCTTTAGATGCAAGTGGTTTGACCCAAATCCAACAAGAGGTACAAGAGTACACAACCAATACAACATAATTGAGGTTAATCATACGAGGGAGTATGATCGCTATGATCCTTTCATAATTGCACATAACGTTAGGCAAGTGTATTATGCTCCTTATCCATTGCGGCGGAATAAGTTTGATTGGTGGGTTGTAATAAAAACTAAGCCTGTAGGTAGGGTGGAAGTCGAGAATGTGTTAGATGTTGCATATCAAAACGATATCTCCAATGTTCACCAAATAGTGGACGATCAGTTAGAAAATAATTTGGAACATCCTAAACGCATATTGGAAGAAGTTGATATAAATGAAGTAACAATTATAGAAAATGAGGACGAAGAATCAACTAATGAAGCTCAAACAAGTGAGGACGAAGAATTCTCGGACGAGGAACAATACGTCGATGAGGATTAAAAAGTTGGTTTTTTAAAGCACTCTCATTTTATAGCTAGTTTCTTATATGTTTCAATCTAAATGTGTATTATATTATGCAGATGGCAGGCAAGAGTCAAGGTAACAATGACCCTACTAGTTCTCGGGGTCGAGAAAAGGGTAGGAAGGGAAAGAGGAGGGTAGAAAATAATACTCCCTCTTGTCCACCGTTTTCAAAGATGCCTATGTCTTATCCTCCACCACACGGCTATACTGAGTTGCCACAGCATCATGAGCCGTACACTTTCATTCAGACACCAAGTCTTCCATCACAGGGCCATAGGACTATACGTCCGACATACAGTCCAGCTGTATATATATAGTGAATGTATAAAAATTGATTCATAAGTTGTGCTAACTTATGAATTTTTTTAATACTATGTAGGTAAATAATCCAAATAATGGTGTAAATTAATTTTTGAAAGATATATCTTGGGGACCTAGGCTTCAGGTCACAACAATGTCTAAGTACGTAGTGAATGGTTATAAGTTTCATGCAGAGAATTGCTCTAAAAATAAAAATAGCAACAACAGCGGGGTGTGGGTTCAAGGTGGTGATGGCAACCAAGTTGGAGATATTGATTATTATGGTGTGGTCAAAGAAATATTACAACTAGAATATACAGGTTAGCCATATAAGAAATTGATACTCTTTAGATGCAAGTGGTTTGACCCAAATCCAACAAGAGGTACAAGAGTACACAACCAATACAACATAATTGAGGTTAATCATACGAGGGAGTATGATCGCTATGATCCTTTCATAATTGCACATAACGTTAGGCAAGTGTATTATGCTCCTTATCCATTGCGGCGGAATAAGTTTGATTGGTGGGTTGTAATAAAAACTAAGCCTGTAGGTAGGGTGGAAGTCGAGAATGTGTTAGATGTTGCATATCAAAACGATATCTCCAATGTTCACCAAATAGTGGACGATCAGTTAGAAAATAATTTGGAACATCCTAAACGCATATTGGAAGAAGTTGATATAAATGAAGTAACAATTATAGAAAATGAGGACGAAGAATCAACTAATGAAGCTCAAACAAGTGAGGACGAAGAATTCTCGGACGAGGAACAATACGTCGATGAGGATTAAAAAGTTGGTTTTTTAAAGCACTCTCATTTTATAGCTAGTTTCTTATATGTTTCAATCTAAATGTGTATTATATTATGCAGATGGCAGGCAAGAGTCAAGGTAACAATGACCCTACTAGTTCTCGGGGTCGAGAAAAGGGTAGGAAGGGAAAGAGGAGGGTAGAAAATAATACTCCCTCTTGTCCACCGTTTTCAAAGATGCCTATGTCTTATCCTCCACCACACGGCTATACTGAGTTGCCACAGCATCATGAGCCGTACACTTTCATTCAGACACCAAGTCTTCCATCACAGGGCCATAGGACTATACGTCCGACATACAGTCCAGCTGTATATATATAGTGAATGTATAAAAATTGATTCATAAGTTGTGCTAACTTATGAATTTTTTTAATACTATGTAGGTAAATAATCCAAATAATGGTGTAAATTAATTTTTGAAAGATATATCTTGGGGACCTAGGCTTCAGGTCACAACAATGTCTAAGTACGTAGTGAATGGTTATAAGTTTCATGCAGAGAATTGCTCTAAAAATAAAAATAGCAACAACAGCGGGGTGTGGGTTCAAGGTGGTGATGGCAACCAAGTTGGAGATATTGATTATTATGGTGTGGTCAAAGAAATATTACAACTAGAATATACAGGTTAGCCATATAAGAAATTGATACTCTTTAGATGCAAGTGGTTTGACCCAAATCCAACAAGAGGTACAAGAGTACACAACCAATACAACATAATTGAGGTTAATCATACGAGGGAGTATGATCGCTATGATCCTTTCATAATTGCACATAACGTTAGGCAAGTGTATTATGCTCCTTATCCATTGCGGCGGAATAAGTTTGATTGGTGGGTTGTAATAAAAACTAAGCCTGTAGGTAGGGTGGAAGTCGAGAATGTGTTAGATGTTGCATATCAAAACGATATCTCCAATGTTCACCAAATAGTGGACGATCAGTTAGAAAATAATTTGGAACATCCTAAACGCATATTGGAAGAAGTTGATATAAATGAAGTAACAATTATAGAAAATGAGGACGAAGAATCAACTAATGAAGCTCAAACAAGTGAGGACGAAGAATTCTCGGACGAGGAACAATACGTCGATGAGGATTAAAAAGTTGGTTTTTTAAAGCACTCTCATTTTATAGCTAGTTTCTTATATGTTTCAATCTAAATGTGTATTATATTATGCAGATGGCAGGCAAGAGTCAAGGTAACAATGACCCTACTAGTTCTCGGGGTCGAGAAAAGGGTAGGAAGGGAAAGAGGAGGGTAGAAAATAATACTCCCTCTTGTCCACCGTTTTCAAAGATGCCTATGTCTTATCCTCCACCACACGGCTATACTGAGTTGCCACAGCATCATGAGCCGTACACTTTCATTCAGACACCAAGTCTTCCATCACAGGGCCATAGGACTATACGTCCGACATACAGTCCAGCTGTATATATATAGTGAATGTATAAAAATTGATTCATAAGTTGTGCTAACTTATGAATTTTTTTAATACTATGTAGGTAAATAATCCAAATAATGGTGTAAATTAATTTTTGAAAGATATATCTTGGGGACCTAGGCTTCAAGGTCACAACAATGTCTAAGTACGTAGTGAATGGTTATAAGTTTCATGCAGAGAATTGCTCTAAAAATAAAAATAGCAACAACAGCGGGGTGTGGGTTCAAGGTGGTGATGGCAACCAAGTTGGAGATATTGATTATTATGGTGTGGTCAAAGAAATATTACAACTAGAATATACAGGTTAGCCATATAAGAAATTGATACTCTTTAGATGCAAGTGGTTTGACCCAAATCCAACAAGAGGTACAAGAGTACACAACCAATACAACATAATTGAGGTTAATCATACGAGGGAGTATGATCGCTATGATCCTTTCATAATTGCACATAACGTTAGGCAAGTGTATTATGCTCCTTATCCATTGCGGCGGAATAAGTTTGATTGGTGGGTTGTAATAAAAACTAAGCCTGTAGGTAGGGTGGAAGTCGAGAATGTGTTAGATGTTGCATATCAAAACGATATCTCCAATGTTCACCAAATAGTGGACGATCAGTTAGAAAATAATTTGGAACATCCTAAACGCATATTGGAAGAAGTTGATATAAATGAAGTAACAATTATAGAAAATGAGGACGAAGAATCAACTAATGAAGCTCAAACAAGTGAGGACGAAGAATTCTCGGACGAGGAACAATACGTCGATGAGGATTAAAAAGTTGGTTTTTTAAAGCACTCTCATTTTATAGCTAGTTTCTTATATGTTTCAATCTAAATGTGTATTATATTATGCAGATGGCAGGCAAGAGTCAAGGTAACAATGACCCTACTAGTTCTCGGGGTCGAGAAAAGGGTAGGAAGGGAAAGAGGAGGGTAGAAAATAATACTCCCTCTTGTCCACCGTTTTCAAAGATGCCTATGTCTTATCCTCCACCACACGGCTATACTGAGTTGCCACAGCATCATGAGCCGTACACTTTCATTCAGACACCAAGTCTTCCATCACAGGGCCATAGGACTATACGTCCGACATACAGTCCAGCTGTATATATATAGTGAATGTATAAAAATTGATTCATAAGTTGTGCTAACTTATGAATTTTTTTAATACTATGTAGGTAAATAATCCAAATAATGGTGTAAATTAATTTTTGAAAGATATATCTTGGGGACCTAGGCTTCAGGTCACAACAATGTCTAAGTACGTAGTGAATGGTTATAAGTTTCATGCAGAGAATTGCTCTAAAAATAAAAATAGCAACAACAGCGGGGTGTGGGTTCAAGGTGGTGATGGCAACCAAGTTGGAGATATTGATTATTATGGTGTGGTCAAAGAAATATTACAACTAGAATATACAGGTTAGCCATATAAGAAATTGATACTCTTTAGATGCAAGTGGTTTGACCCAAATCCAACAAGAGGTACAAGAGTACACAACCAATACAACATAATTGAGGTTAATCATACGAGGGAGTATGATCGCTATGATCCTTTCATAATTGCACATAACGTTAGGCAAGTGTATTATGCTCCTTATCCATTGCGGCGGAATAAGTTTGATTGGTGGGTTGTAATAAAAACTAAGCCTGTAGGTAGGGTGGAAGTCGAGAATGTGTTAGATGTTGCATATCAAAACGATATCTCCAATGTTCACCAAATAGTGGACGATCAGTTAGAAAATAATTTGGAACATCCTAAACGCATATTGGAAGAAGTTGATATAAATGAAGTAACAATTATAGAAAATGAGGACGAAGAATCAACTAATGAAGCTCAAACAAGTGAGGACGAAGAATTCTCGGACGAGGAACAATACGTCGATGAGGATTAAAAAGTTGGTTTTTTAAAGCACTCTCATTTTATAGCTAGTTTCTTATATGTTTCAATCTAAATGTGTATTATATTATGCAGATGGCAGGCAAGAGTCAAGGTAACAATGACCCTACTAGTTCTCGGGGTCGAGAAAAGGGTAGGAAGGGAAAGAGGAGGGTAGAAAATAATACTCCCTCTTGTCCACCGTTTTCAAAGATGCCTATGTCTTATCCTCCACCACACGGCTATACTGAGTTGCCACAGCATCATGAGCCGTACACTTTCATTCAGACACCAAGTCTTCCATCACAGGGCCATAGGACTATACGTCCGACATACAGTCCAGCTGTATATATATAGTGAATGTATAAAAATTGATTCATAAGTTGTGCTAACTTATGAATTTTTTTAATACTATGTAGGTAAATAATCCAAATAATGGTGTAAATTAATTTTTGAAAGATATATCTTGGGGACCTAGGCTTCAGGTCACAACAATGTCTAAGTACGTAGTGAATGGTTATAAGTTTCATGCAGAGAATTGCTCTAAAAATAAAAATAGCAACAACAGCGGGGTGTGGGTTCAAGGTGGTGATGGCAACCAAGTTGGAGATATTGATTATTATGGTGTGGTCAAAGAAATATTACAACTAGAATATACAGGTTAGCCATATAAGAAATTGATACTCTTTAGATGCAAGTGGTTTGACCCAAATCCAACAAGAGGTACAAGAGTACACAACCAATACAACATAATTGAGGTTAATCATACGAGGGAGTATGATCGCTATGATCCTTTCATAATTGCACATAACGTTAGGCAAGTGTATTATGCTCCTTATCCATTGCGGCGGAATAAGTTTGATTGGTGGGTTGTAATAAAAACTAAGCCTGTAGGTAGGGTGGAAGTCGAGAATGTGTTAGATGTTGCATATCAAAACGATATCTCCAATGTTCACCAAATAGTGGACGATCAGTTAGAAAATAATTTGGAACATCCTAAACGCATATTGGAAGAAGTTGATATAAATGAAGTAACAATTATAGAAAATGAGGACGAAGAATCAACTAATGAAGCTCAAACAAGTGAGGACGAAGAATTCTCGGACGAGGAACAATACGTCGATGAGGATTAAAAAGTTGGTTTTTTAAAGCACTCTCATTTTATAGCTAGTTTCTTATATGTTTCAATCTAAATGTGTATTATATTATGCAGATGGCAGGCAAGAGTCAAGGTAACAATGACCCTACTAGTTCTCGGGGTCGAGAAAAGGGTAGGAAGGGAAAGAGGAGGGTAGAAAATAATACTCCCTCTTGTCCACCGTTTTCAAAGATGCCTATGTCTTATCCTCCACCACACGGCTATACTGAGTTGCCACAGCATCATGAGCCGTACACTTTCATTCAGACACCAAGTCTTCCATCACAGGGCCATAGGACTATACGTCCGACATACAGTCCAGCTGTATATATATAGTGAATGTATAAAAATTGATTCATAAGTTGTGCTAACTTATGAATTTTTTTAATACTATGTAGGTAAATAATCCAAATAATGGTGTAAATTAATTTTTGAAAGATATATCTTGGGGACCTAGGCTTCAGGTCACAACAATGTCTAAGTACGTAGTGAATGGTTATAAGTTTCATGCAGAGAATTGCTCTAAAAATAAAAATAGCAACAACAGCGGGGTGTGGGTTCAAGGTGGTGATGGCAACCAAGTTGGAGATATTGATTATTATGGTGTGGTCAAAGAAATATTACAACTAGAATATACAGGTTAGCCATATAAGAAATTGATACTCTTTAGATGCAAGTGGTTTGACCCAAATCCAACAAGAGGTACAAGAGTACACAACCAATACAACATAATTGAGGTTAATCATACGAGGGAGTATGATCGCTATGATCCTTTCATAATTGCACATAACGTTAGGCAAGTGTATTATGCTCCTTATCCATTGCGGCGGAATAAGTTTGATTGGTGGGTTGTAATAAAAACTAAGCCTGTAGGTAGGGTGGAAGTCGAGAATGTGTTAGATGTTGCATATCAAAACGATATCTCCAATGTTCACCAAATAGTGGACGATCAGTTAGAAAATAATTTGGAACATCCTAAACGCATATTGGAAGAAGTTGATATAAATGAAGTAACAATTATAGAAAATGAGGACGAAGAATCAACTAATGAAGCTCAAACAAGTGAGGACGAAGAATTCTCGGACGAGGAACAATACGTCGATGAGGATTAAAAAGTTGGTTTTTTAAAGCACTCTCATTTTATAGCTAGTTTCTTATATGTTTCAATCTAAATGTGTATTATATTATGCAGATGGCAGGCAAGAGTCAAGGTAACAATGACCCTACTAGTTCTCGGGGTCGAGAAAAGGGTAGGAAGGGAAAGAGGAGGGTAGAAAATAATACTCCCTCTTGTCCACCGTTTTCAAAGATGCCTATGTCTTATCCTCCACCACACGGCTATACTGAGTTGCCACAGCATCATGAGCCGTACACTTTCATTCAGACACCAAGTCTTCCATCACAGGGCCATAGGACTATACGTCCGACATACAGTCCAGCTGTATATATATAGTGAATGTATAAAAATTGATTCATAAGTTGTGCTAACTTATGAATTTTTTTAATACTATGTAGGTAAATAATCCAAATAATGGTGTAAATTAATTTTTGAAAGATATATCTTGGGGACCTAGGCTTCAGGTCACAACAATGTCTAAGTACGTAGTGAATGGTTATAAGTTTCATGCAGAGAATTGCTCTAAAAATAAAAATAGCAACAACAGCGGGGTGTGGGTTCAAGGTGGTGATGGCAACCAAGTTGGAGATATTGATTATTATGGTGTGGTCAAAGAAATATTACAACTAGAATATACAGGTTAGCCATATAAGAAATTGATACTCTTTAGATGCAAGTGGTTTGACCCAAATCCAACAAGAGGTACAAGAGTACACAACCAATACAACATAATTGAGGTTAATCATACGAGGGAGTATGATCGCTATGATCCTTTCATAATTGCACATAACGTTAGGCAAGTGTATTATGCTCCTTATCCATTGCGGCGGAATAAGTTTGATTGGTGGGTTGTAATAAAAACTAAGCCTGTAGGTAGGGTGGAAGTCGAGAATGTGTTAGATGTTGCATATCAAAACGATATCTCCAATGTTCACCAAATAGTGGACGATCAGTTAGAAAATAATTTGGAACATCCTAAACGCATATTGGAAGAAGTTGATATAAATGAAGTAACAATTATAGAAAATGAGGACGAAGAATCAACTAATGAAGCTCAAACAAGTGAGGACGAAGAATTCTCGGACGAGGAACAATACGTCGATGAGGATTAAAAAGTTGGTTTTTTAAAGCACTCTCATTTTATAGCTAGTTTCTTATATGTTTCAATCTAAATGTGTATTATATTATGCAGATGGCAGGCAAGAGTCAAGGTAACAATGACCCTACTAGTTCTCGGGGTCGAGAAAAGGGTAGGAAGGGAAAGAGGAGGGTAGAAAATAATACTCCCTCTTGTCCACCGTTTTCAAAGATGCCTATGTCTTATCCTCCACCACACGGCTATACTGAGTTGCCACAGCATCATGAGCCGTACACTTTCATTCAGACACCAAGTCTTCCATCACAGGGCCATAGGACTATACGTCCGACATACAGTCCAGCTGTATATATATAGTGAATGTATAAAAATTGATTCATAAGTTGTGCTAACTTATGAATTTTTTTAATACTATGTAGGTAAATAATCCAAATAATGGTGTAAATTAATTTTTGAAAGATATATCTTGGGGACCTAGGCTTCAGGTCACAACAATGTCTAAGTACGTAGTGAATGGTTATAAGTTTCATGCAGAGAATTGCTCTAAAAATAAAAATAGCAACAACAGCGGGGTGTGGGTTCAAGGTGGTGATGGCAACCAAGTTGGAGATATTGATTATTATGGTGTGGTCAAAGAAATATTACAACTAGAATATACAGGTTAGCCATATAAGAAATTGATACTCTTTAGATGCAAGTGGTTTGACCCAAATCCAACAAGAGGTACAAGAGTACACAACCAATACAACATAATTGAGGTTAATCATACGAGGGAGTATGATCGCTATGATCCTTTCATAATTGCACATAACGTTAGGCAAGTGTATTATGCTCCTTATCCATTGCGGCGGAATAAGTTTGATTGGTGGGTTGTAATAAAAACTAAGCCTGTAGGTAGGGTGGAAGTCGAGAATGTGTTAGATGTTGCATATCAAAACGATATCTCCAATGTTCACCAAATAGTGGACGATCAGTTAGAAAATAATTTGGAACATCCTAAACGCATATTGGAAGAAGTTGATATAAATGAAGTAACAATTATAGAAAATGAGGACGAAGAATCAACTAATGAAGCTCAAACAAGTGAGGACGAAGAATTCTCGGACGAGGAACAATACGTCGATGAGGATTAAAAAGTTGGTTTTTTAAAGCACTCTCATTTTATAGCTAGTTTCTTATATGTTTCAATCTAAATGTGTATTATATTATGCAGATGGCAGGCAAGAGTCAAGGTAACAATGACCCTACTAGTTCTCGGGGTCGAGAAAAGGGTAGGAAGGGAAAGAGGAGGGTAGAAAATAATACTCCCTCTTGTCCACCGTTTTCAAAGATGCCTATGTCTTATCCTCCACCACACGGCTATACTGAGTTGCCACAGCATCATGAGCCGTACACTTTCATTCAGACACCAAGTCTTCCATCACAGGGCCATAGGACTATACGTCCGACATACAGTCCAGCTGTATATATATAGTGAATGTATAAAAATTGATTCATAAGTTGTGCTAACTTATGAATTTTTTTAATACTATGTAGGTAAATAATCCAAATAATGGTGTAAATTAATTTTTGAAAGATATATCTTGGGGACCTAGGCTTCAGGTCACAACAATGTCTAAGTACGTAGTGAATGGTTATAAGTTTCATGCAGAGAATTGCTCTAAAAATAAAAATAGCAACAACAGCGGGGTGTGGGTTCAAGGTGGTGATGGCAACCAAGTTGGAGATATTGATTATTATGGTGTGGTCAAAGAAATATTACAACTAGAATATACAGGTTAGCCATATAAGAAATTGATACTCTTTAGATGCAAGTGGTTTGACCCAAATCCAACAAGAGGTACAAGAGTACACAACCAATACAACATAATTGAGGTTAATCATACGAGGGAGTATGATCGCTATGATCCTTTCATAATTGCACATAACGTTAGGCAAGTGTATTATGCTCCTTATCCATTGCGGCGGAATAAGTTTGATTGGTGGGTTGTAATAAAAACTAAGCCTGTAGGTAGGGTGGAAGTCGAGAATGTGTTAGATGTTGCATATCAAAACGATATCTCCAATGTTCACCAAATAGTGGACGATCAGTTAGAAAATAATTTGGAACATCCTAAACGCATATTGGAAGAAGTTGATATAAATGAAGTAACAATTATAGAAAATGAGGACGAAGAATCAACTAATGAAGCTCAAACAAGTGAGGACGAAGAATTCTCGGACGAGGAACAATACGTCGATGAGGATTAAAAAGTTGGTTTTTTAAAGCACTCTCATTTTATAGCTAGTTTCTTATATGTTTCAATCTAAATGTGTATTATATTATGCAGATGGCAGGCAAGAGTCAAGGTAACAATGACCCTACTAGTTCTCGGGGTCGAGAAAAGGGTAGGAAGGGAAAGAGGAGGGTAGAAAATAATACTCCCTCTTGTCCACCGTTTTCAAAGATGCCTATGTCTTATCCTCCACCACACGGCTATACTGAGTTGCCACAGCATCATGAGCCGTACACTTTCATTCAGACACCAAGTCTTCCATCACAGGGCCATAGGACTATACGTCCGACATACAGTCCAGCTGTATATATATAGTGAATGTATAAAAATTGATTCATAAGTATCACATCCCTACATATCACAGCCACATGGATCGCATCCATCCATGTCACAGCAACTCGGGTCACAGCCATCGGTATCACATCCACTTGGGTCGCATCCAGCTATATCGTAGTCACACGGATCGCAACCATGTTCATCATCGACTCCATCTATTGCAGGCCTTCGCCTGTGAGGCAGTAGCTCTGACCCGCCTACACCATCTTCATATGCCTCTGATACACATTCTTCGGATGGTGATGATGAGGTAGTGCATTATGATCGATATGGAAGGATCATCATAGTCCCTGAGGGTGATGGGTAAGTGTTATTCATTATTTTTGCGTCTATTGATTTGTAACATTTTTACTAAGATATTAATATATTTTTATTGTTAAATTGCAGGTTCAGGCCGGAAAATAAGACTACGAAGATAATCACCAATACCATCAGAAAGCTATATGATGGCCCTTATGCGACTTGGACTGATTTCCCATTCTCACTAAAGGAGCAAATTTTCAATCAATTTAAGGTATAAATGTTCTTTTAAAAAGTTTAATAATTTATATTTATGATGTTTCCATCTAATATTTAACTTTTGAAATACAGAGCAAGTGTGTATGGGAAGACCGCTATAGCGCGAAAGTGGATGCAAATTTTCATCATAAAGCTCGCAAGAAATTGGCGGATGCTTTCTCGGATGCTAGAAAGAAGAACAAGAGGCCTGGCTGGTTACTTGAGAATTCGTGGAATGATTTGCAAAGGCAATGGCTTACCGCAGAGTTCATAGAGAGAAGCGAAAAAGGAAAGAAAGCTCACGCATCCGAGAAGGGAGGCTCCTTGCACACTGGAGGTGCGATCAGCCTAGGGACAATAAAAAAAAGATTGGTACATAATTGCTTAAATTATTTTACTTTTCTAAGTATATCTATTCTGTTTATTAACTAAATTAATTTATTTTCAGGAAAAGAAGTATGGGCGTCCAATGAGTCATGATGAGCTATTCAAGGAGACGCATATTGTGAAGAAGAAGAAAGAGGGGGATCAAAATAGGTGGGTCGAGGACCGGGCCTCGACTGCATATGTAAGCTTTCAATTTTCTTTAAGTATTATAATTTACTTTTATAAAATTTTTGAAATAATGATTTAATTTAAAATAATATAGGGTCGCTACCAAAGTAACGTGGAGGAATTCATACGTAGTCATCCAGCTGGTGAATCGGTTGAGCCAACCCAACCTTCGGACGAGGATGCTGAAAGAATATGATTGGAGTCTGTTGGCGGTCCAAAGTGGGGGAAGGTATACAGGCTTTCTACTAAAAACTTCCATCGCTATAAGTGTGGAATGCGAGGAATAGGGACTTCCTCGCAAGGCGAGCAACTTAATAGGGAGAGCCTCTCCGCTATGCGGGAGACAGTGACAAAGCTCACATCCGAGCTAGAAGCGGCCAAGGAAAGAGAAAGGCTTAGAGATGCTCAATTCCTTAGCATGCAAGCTCAGATCAAACTCTCCTATCTAGTGGAGCTTTTTCGTTGCTCCGATCTCGTGAGTCATCTCCAGAGGGTCGACCTCCACGTGATCGTTCCTCCCGTCCTGCTCGTGATCGTTCCTCCCGTCCTCCCCGTGATCGTGCTTCCCGTCCTCCACAAGACCGTTCTCTATATCGTCTTGTAAATGAAAGTTCATCAGACGGTGATGATGATGTTGTAGAAAACACCCCTTGACTTTTATATACTTTGAACTAGACAAATAGAACCAGTTTTGAACTAGTTGTAATTAGTTTTAACTTGGTTTTGAATTTTTATGTTCAATTGAACTTTAATTTGTTAGTTTTAAAGTATTTATTGAATGTTTTGGTTGTTGTTGTGTTGTTGTTGTTGTTGTTGTTGTTGTTGTTGTTGTTGTTGTTGTTGTTGTTGTTGTTGTTGTTGTTGTTGTTGTTGTTGTTGTTGTTGTTGTTGTTGTTGTTGTTGTTGTTGTTGTTGTTGTTGTTGTTGTTGTTGTTGTTGTTGTTGTTGTTCTGTTGTTGTTGTTATTAGGTGTATTGGTATGCTGGCAGGTGGTGTAGCTGCCAAAACAGGCATTTTATGCTAAAATTAAACCTAGAAAAACCGACCAAAGTTGGTCGGTTTTTAATAAAAAAAATAAATTATTCCAAAATATTGACCAAAGTTGGTCGGTTAATGAACATTGAATTCTTAGAATTCAACATTACCAACCAACTTTGGTCGGTATTTTGCCTGCACTGTTGAGATTACCGACCATAGTTGATCGGTAATGTTTAATTTTAATTATTTAAAAAAAATATATATTTTCAATTACCGACCAAAGTTGGTCGATTTTTTAAAATTTTAATAATTAATAAAAAAAACATAATTTAGTTAAATCGACCAACTTTGGTCGGTAAAATTAAATTAATAAAATATATTTCCGACCAAAGTTGGTCGGTAAGTACTTAAACTTGTCAGATGGTCGTTTTAAGCTACCGACCAAAGTTGGTCGGTAATTTCCGACCAACTTTGGTCGGTAAGCCATTCCGACCATCAAAACACCGTCCACACACTGACCATGAAATTGACTACTGTAGATGAAACCCCATTAGAATCAATGTTAAAGAACCACCTATATCATATCTCTTCTTTGCAGACGACCTTATCATACTAATGGAAGTCAATCAAAAAAGTTGTAATTCTCTCATTAATATGCTTGGCAAATTTTGCACAATATTAGGGAAATCTATAAATTTCAATAAATCTAAATCTTATTTTCTAATAATACCACCCCTTACCTGAGGAACCTCTATAGTAATAGCTATCAATGAAGGTTGCCTACAATCTTGGCAAGTACTTAGGATTCCTAATAATCAGTACTAGACCGTCCAAAAAAGATTTTCAATTCATAATAGACCGAATGAATAGCAGGCTTAAAGGATGGACAACTAAGCTTCTTAGTAGTACTGGTAGAGCAACCCTTATAAAATCAACCTAACTGCCATCCCAAATCACGTCATGCAAATATATAACCTCCCCAAGGCTACACTAAATAACATTGATACTATCCAAAGAAATTTCTTTTGGGGAACTACTGAGGAAAAACGAAAATGCCACTTAGTTAGGTGGGACATTGTCACGAGACCAAAGAACCAGTGGGGTCTTGGACTTCATAAGGCAGTATGAAAAAATAGCTCCTTCCAGGCTGCCTTGCCTTGGAGATATAGAAAAAGTAAAGATTTGCTATGGGCTAATATCTTGCAGAATAAGTATGATAGAAAACATCCGTCGAGAATTAATAATGCCAATAAAAGTTTAGGCTCTCATATTTGGAAAAATATCAAGAAAGGAACTACCATATGTAAGCAGGCCACCAAATGGCTAGTAGGAGATGGGAAAACTATAAACCTATGGCATGATAATTGGGTTAATCAATCAGGCCCACTCAGAGATTAAGTGGGCATTTGGACATAAGAATTGTAGAATTCTGAGAAAAAGTATTTTTTTCAAGTGAAAATTGAAAATTAGAGTTGTGTTTGGACATGAATATAATTTTGGGTTGTTTTTGAAGTTTTGTGAGTGATCTGAGTGAAAATTTTGAAAAACAGTTTTTTGGAGTTTTTCAAATTTTCGAAAAATTTCAAAATGCATCTTCAAGTGAAAATTTAAAACTTTATCCAAACACTGATTTCGGAAGATAAATGAATTTTTTTGAAAAAAAGTGAAATGTTTCTTATGTCCAAACGGGCTCTAAGTATTGGGACCCTTCACACAAAAGAAAATGGACAAAACCCTGAACTTTATATTGAAAAATGGTTCCTATAACTTACTAACCTATCCATTGTCCTTCCAGAAGAAGTAACCAACAAGATTCATAATATCTACATTAAACAAATCCACCCTAAAAAGGATACTTTTGGTTGGAACTCTAGGAACCGTAATAGTTTCTCAACCAAAGTTGCTTATGAGCTCATCTCCGGTCAAGAGAATTATGAAGGGCCCAACCATGATTGGATCTGGAAAACTAATACGGTCAATAAGTTAAAACACTTCTTATGAACAATCGCTTTCAATAGAATCCCTACAACTCACATTCTCGCTAGAAGAAATATCTGCCCTAATGGGAACTGTTCCATTTGTGGCATCGAAGAAGAAGACATCTAGCACGTTTTCTTTGGTTGTGTCTACTCTAAGGAAATATGGGCAAAAACTTGTACTGATCACAACTATCTCCAAGGCCAGAGTTCAAATGACACCATGTTTAACTGGCTTAGAGATCAATTGAAATCTAAAAAGCCCTACAACATCTATGCCAACTGGTATGACTTACTTCCCTTCCTACTTTGGTATATATGGTCCACTAGAAATGGTATCGTTTTTCAGAATAACAAATCCTCTCCTAATATCAATATCCCAGTAAGCAAGGCAATATAATTCGTGTTCGCAACTAATAAGCTATCTAGAAACCCTAGAAACAACACCATTCTTATTAAGTGGGAACCTCCTCATACCGGCTTCTATAAGGTTAACATAGATGGGGATTGTGTTGATAATCCAGGAAAGGGGGTATATGGGGAGTATTTAGGGACAGTAATAAAAAATGGATCCTGGGCTTCAGCATAAGCATAAAACACGCGACAAATATTTACATGGAAACACTAGTATTGCTTCACGGGATTAAACTAGCTACTGACAGGGGTTTGATGCCATTAGTAATTGAAACGAACTGTCAAGAACTTATTAATCTCCTGGCTAACAAAGATTGTTTATATCAAAACTTGGTTGATGATTGTAAGTCCCTATTGAGGAGCGCGATTGATCCACCACTAAAGCATGTGTTTAGAAAAGCTAATGGAGTGGCGGACCAATTAGCAAAAAATACATGCAAAATGGACGTTTTTGGAAGATTGTTCACTTATCCTTTGCCCCCCGCTTTTGTTTGTACTGCTTTTGAAAGAGATGGAATAGATACCTTGTTATCTAGGAGAATCTCCCTTTGTAATAACTCTTGAAGTTTGCCATTATGAATAAAAGTCTTTTATTACCAACAAAATCCCCATTAAAACCCTTTTTCAGTCATAATAAGCACAGTCCAAGAAACAAGACTCTTTTTGCCCATCTCATTAAAAATCCTTCTTGTTTTATCAAATGACCCATACTTCACATACATATCAATAGAAGTATTATAGTCTGTTTGACAAGCTTCTTCAAAGACAAAAGTATTTTTTTCAAAGCCAAAAAAAGTAATTTTTTTTTCAAAGTTGAAGTTTTTGTCTAAGCTTTTAGAAGAAAAAAAAAAGTGCTTTTGAGTAGAAGCAAAAGTAATTTTGAGAAGTAGAAAAAAGTAGCTTCTCCCCAAAAGCATTTTTGAGAAAAATATACTTAGAATCCGTTTTTAAAAGCTTGGCCAAACACTAATTGCTGCTCATGAGTGCTTTTCAAATTAATTAGCCAAACACAGACTATTTCTCACCAAAAGTACTTTTGAGAAAAGCACTTCTCAAAATAAGCTGATTTTTATAGCTTGGCAAAACAGGCTATAACACTTGAATTGAAATCCATTTTGACCATACAACCATTTCCCCGAACCCCAAATTGATCACACCCCAATTTCGCATATGCAAGGAACAGAATAACCATAGTAAATTCATCTATCAATAGGTTGATTTTCCTCGTGTTAACCAGAGGTGGACCTACGTTGCGGGCCCGTTATCCTCGGCAAAACCCTGTATATATATCTTTTATATATATATATATATATTCAGACTCCTTAAATATTTTGCTTGTACCCCTAGACTGCAGGTGGCATGTGGGCCGGTCCCGGACCTAAGTGGGTCGGTCCCAATTTAAACGGGTTTCGCGGTCCCGGTCTTGGTGGTCCTTTTGTAGGAACCGGACCCACAAACTAATGGTCCCGAGCCTAAGTGGGCCTAACAAATATGTTTTGTTTTTAAATATTTTTATAGAAGTTAGAGAAAAAAAGATGGTAATAAAAATATCTAAGGCAATTCCTTATAAATTATTTTATAGAATTGTGAGCTAAATTTTTTAATTCAAATTTAAAGTCAAAAATATTGTAAATAGATATTCAAAGAAATGCGTTATAATTTTATTATAGCATTAAAAATATATGGCAATATCTTTCTTAGTCTTCCTCCCCCCTATGGAATGAGCACAACAAGGTGCTAATACCACCATTGAGGAGAAAAATAAATTAATCAAGATGTGCCAAAATACAAGTTACATAATATATACTAATTTTTGTTCATACAAGTTACATGGTATCTCTTACAAACTTCATAAATCTATTAAGGTCCGGAGGAATTTCTGTTGGTGGTGGCGGAAAAGAAGCTTGTTCATCACCGCTTTCGGTGAAGTAGAATCCTCCGCAAGTTCAGCTAGCATTTCTTCGTAAGCTTCGTCTACCTCTGGTTGTGATTCAGCAAGTCCAAAATTTCTTCTTTTCGAACGGATCAAATCTCTGAAAAGTACTAATTTTTTCAAGCTCTCCCTCATAGACGTTCTATAATTACCGAGTTGAAGTCTTGCTCGACTGAAAGCGCTCTCTGATGCCACTGTTGAAGCTTGAATAGTTAAAATATCTCGGACCATCCTTGAAAGAATCGAAAAGTGTTTTTCTTTGTCCTTCCACTATTCCAAAATATTAAAGGAGCTTTCGGGATTCACTTACTCAATTCCATGTGACAAATAAACTTCAAGCTCATTTAGTTGTGAAAAATCACTAGTAGTAGAACCTTGAGAACCCTTAAACCCCGCCCAAGCACTAAGTGCTCTTACTCATGCAGTTCTTTTAGATGATTGAGAATCATAAGAAGAAGGAGTTGGAACATTTGGTCTAGCCTGATCTAATGCAACTTGATAAGCATTGTAAATAGTTTGAGTATTTATTTTAATTGAGGCTATTGCTTCCGGAAGTTTTGACAACTCCTCCTCTTCAAGTGCTAAATCATTATAAACAGTTTCATACCAAAATTGAGGACCTCATAATTTCACAGTAGGTTTTAACAAGGCAGCAACACCATAAATAGTGAGAATAAGGAAAAAATATTTTTTAAACTTTTTTCTCATAGAATCAATAGCAAGTTGATAAATTTCCCCACCCTCTGAAAAATAAGCAAACAAATTTGCAAGTTCTGCAATATAAACTAAACTGATAGAAATAGTAGAATACTATTGCCCAGAAAATTTATTTGTAGCAAAATAAAATTTTTCTAAAAAATCTACAAGCATTTTAACATTAGCCCAATCCGCATTTGTAAGGTGCTCATCATAATCACTTACATGAGCATTAAACGTTGAGTTTATGGGGTTTCTATATTCATATGCAACAACTAAACTTTCATACATGTAATTCCATCTAGTTGGACAAGGTTTAGGAACCTTTCTTTCTCTTAGGCCAAATTCATCGTATCTTTTAAAATATTCTCTAAGTCTACTTCTACGGTTTGAATAAAAAGCCAGTTAAGAGCCATTTTAACCTTTTCAATTTCAATATTTAAAATTCTCATACTATCACCCATAATTAAATGGTAAATATGACAAATACATCTAACATGAAAACTGTTACTAAATGCAAGACTTAGTGTAGTGGTAAGCAAGTCTACAACATTTGTGTTACTAGTAGCATTATCCATTGAAACCGATATGATTTTATCACTAATACAAAAATATCTACAAATATCCGTAATTGTGCTAGCAATAAACTGGCCTGTGTGACATGAATTAATTATTCTATACCTAGGGAACATGCCTATCCAAAATAGCCATTGGTTCCTCAACATAAGATAGATCCTTGTCCAACTGAACTGAAATGAAGTCTAACACATGAGACAGATCGCCGTGATATTTCTGAAGCATGAAAACATGGAATACCGGATGAACCGTAGAGAGACTAGGTGGTAGTGCATGTTTGTAAGTCACCTCTCCAACTCTCTCATGAATCTCAAAAGGCCCAATATACCTAGGGATCAAATTGCCCTTCTTCCCGAACCTCATCACACCCTTCATAGGCGAAATTCGGAGCAATACCCGCTCACTAACCATGAATGCAACATCACGAACCTTCTGATTCGCATAACTCTTCTGTCTAGATTAGGCTGTACGAAGTCAATCCTGAATCAACTTAACCTTTTCCAAGGCATCCTGAACCAAGTCTGTACCCAATAGCCTAGCCCGGTTCGAACCAACCCACTAGGGACCGGCACCGCCTACCATACAAGGCCTCATACGGAGCCATCTGAATTCTTGACTGGCAACTGTTGTTGTAAGCAAACTACGCAAGTGGTAAGAACTGATTCCAAACACCCCCAAAATCTATCACACACGCACGAAGCATATCCTCCAGTATCTGAATAGTGCGTTCGGACTGCCCATCCATCTGAGGGTGAAATATTGTACTCAACTCTACCCGAGTACCTAACTCACGTTGTACTGCCCTCCAAAACCATGATGTAAACTGCGTACCCCCGGTCATAGATGATAGATACCG
The DNA here is from genome assembly GCF_000390325.3 of Nicotiana tomentosiformis. NCBI lineage: Eukaryota > Viridiplantae > Streptophyta > Magnoliopsida > Solanales > Solanaceae > Nicotiana > Nicotiana tomentosiformis. Next base: position 108,722,406 of record NC_090817.1, on the reverse strand, counting down.
GTATGCCGTGAAATCTGACAATCTCTCGAATATAGATTCGAGCCAACTGCTCGGAAGAGTAGGTAGTCATCATAGGATTGCAATGAGCTGACTTGGTTAATCTATCCATAATCACCCAAGCTGCATTGAACTTCCTCTGAGTCCGTGGGAGCCCAACAATGAAATCCATAGTGATCCTCTCCCATTTCCATTCTGGAATCTCTAACTTCTGAAGCAATCCACTCGGTCGTTGATGCTCATATTTCACTTGTCGACAATTTAGACACCGAGCTACATACTCCACTATGTCTTTCTTTATCTTCCTCCACCAATAATGTTGCCTCAAGTCCTGCTACATCTTCGCATCACCCGGATGTATGGAGTACCGCAAACTATGAGCCTCCTGGAGAATCAATTCATGAAAACCATCTACATTAGGCACACATAGCCTGCCCTGCATCCGTAATACACCGTCATCTCCAATTGCGACTTCTTTGGCACCACCGTACTGAATTGTATCCTTAAGGACAAGCAAATAGGGGTCATCATACTGACGCTCCCTGATACGATCATAAAGAGAAGACTGAGAAACCATACAAGCCAAAACTCGACTCTGCTCGGAAACATCCAATCTGACAAACTGGTTGGCCAAGGCCTGAATATCCAAGGCCAAAGGCCTCTCTGCTACCGGTAAATATGCTAAGCTACCCAAACTCTCCGCCTTACAACTCAAGGCATCGGCCACTACATTGGCCTTCCCAGGATGATAGAGAATGGTGATATCATAATCCTTAAGCAACTCCAACCATCTCCGCTGCCACAAATTAAGATCCTTCTATTTAAACAGATGTTGTAGACTTCGGTGATTGGTGTAGACCTCACAATGGACACCGTACAAATAATGCCGCCAAACTCTTCAAGGCACAAACAATAGCTGCTAACTCAAGGCCGTGGACCGAAAATTGTTTCTCATGTACCTTTAACTGTTTGGACGCATAGGCAATCACCCTACCGTCTTGCATCAACATCGCGCCGAGACCAATACGCGACACGTCACAATACACAGTATAAGACCTTGAACATGTAAGTAATACCAACGCTTGTGTCGGAGTCAAAGTGATCTTGAGCTTCTAAAAGCTCAACTCACACTCGTCTGACCCTGTAAATGGGGCACCCTCTTGGATAAATTTGGTCTTAATAGTTGTTCATAATCAATTACAGAATCGTCATTTAACCTCATGTTAACAAAAATCTCGTTCCAAACCTTCACAATATGACTAAATGCGAGGCATGAAGACCTCATAATTATTTACCCGAATTAACGAGTCACATTTAACGCCACCTAGGCGGGCACCTACCTCCTAGGTTAAAAATTAATAATTATAACACGAATTTGACAACTATGCACATAGAATTTCAAATAAGAATTTTCAAATAAGGCTAACATGCATGACTCCCTATTAGTACTATAGTATAAATTTAATTTCACAAGGGAGAACTTAAACACAAGAATTTTCCTCACAAGGATCTCGTTCTTATATAACTTTCACCGCAGCTCGTAGCCCGGTTTAAACATATCAATTTATATAAAAATGTAAGGATCTCGTCCTCAGTTCTGAATCACAAGTAATATGCACATTGTGCCAATTGAAAATTTCCATTTTCTCCTTTTAAATAATTTAGGTTACACCAAATCATAACACATAATGAACCCCACACCAGTAGGGCATATAATTCACAATTTGCAATTAATTATTCGGAATTTACATCAAAATTTACCGAAATGAGTAACCGAAAGCCACATTTAGCCTCGCAGCTCTTATTAGTGACCAACACGAAATGATAGGTGTAGTTATCTCTATAAAATCTCCCAACAGGGGTAAACACATAAATAGATTATAGAATTATGAAGTTCACTCATAAGTGGAGCACAATAGGAGGACTCGTTTCGATACTGAGAACGAAATCAAGTTAAGGAAATTATTCCTTTATATTAAATCGAGGTGGTACATGTAATGACACCATCTCATGTAGCGACCTCCGCCATACCGTAAAACAAATATATCAACGGCTGGGTCTCCACCTCTAGGACACCTTTTACCCATCTGTCCTCCACCCCTAACTGGTCGTGTGGGTGGTGTAGTAACTGCAATGGGGCACGTAGCTTGAGTGCTTTGATGTATAAGTCTCTCCCAAGTTTGGGACAATTTTCTCATGATGTGCCTAGTATCACCGTATTCATAACAACCCCTTTGCAGGTTAGGTTGCTCATATTGAGTCTGTGCCAGATAACTGGAATAACCATTGTAGGAACTCTTATCGGTGGTGCATTAAAATAACTTACTGGATTACCCCGAGTAATCCGATGTGCGGACTGGGCTGGCCGACTACCCGAGCACCCTCCATAATGATTTATACTTGCAGAGTAGAATTCACTGAATCCCCCAGAACCTCGAGACGTCTTGGTCTCCTTAGTTTCCTTTTTTCCTCACCCCGAACACATTCTAATATCTTGGCAATTTGTACAACTAGCAGAAATGAAGTATCAGCTTGTAGCTCCCGAGTCGTACAAAATTTTACGATCATAATTGAGTCCTTTAATGAGTCTGTGGACTCGCCCTCTAGCTATAGGAAGCAAAGTAGGAGTATGACGGGCTAACTTATTGAACTTGATGGCATATTCTGACACTGTCAATGGTGACCTGACGCAACCGTTCAAACCCTATGCGCCACGCATTATGGAGAGTCCGGGAAACAAACTCTTTCAAAAGCGTTTCTGAGAACTGAGTCAAGTGGGCGGTGTTGCATTGGCTGGTCTGCCCTCTTCATAGGCTTTCCACGAACACCGGTAGAGAATTATCTCTCCCAAGGCAAATTTGTTCTTTTGTTATGCTGACTTAACACTTTTGAGTTGACCCATTTCTTAACATACTCTTCGATTCTTCCTTGGGGTAACCCTTACCCCTTTTTATACACAACGATCATAAAAGTAGAGCTCCATACAGACAAATCTTGGCACGAACCATATAGTCTAGAATCTTGTCAACAACTGTACTTCCTCCAAAGCACCCCAAAATCCGCAATCGTAATGTCAACGCTGAGTAGACCTTCTGTAAATTTAGAGTTGTTTCTATAACTCCTTTGGTACTGAAGTATAGGATTATTAAGGAGGCGTACATACCGCAAGTCCCAACCTTACCCTCTACAAAATCTCAGGCTTTAAACATGTGTAAATTTTAGGGAACCTTTCAGTACCATAGATATACATTTCAGGCCAAAACTGATATAATACATGACCCCGCAATCCACCCATTGATAGTGGACGGAGTGAAGTCATAGGTCACAATGTCCGATGATCCACAATAATAACCTTCACAGCTTGTATAAATCAACTAGACGCCAATGTCCGTTGCACCCCGCACATGATTCAGTAGGTGATCTCTCAATACGCCCGCATCTTCAGTCCGAACCATGCATTAAGGCAATGTTTAAGCATCTCTGTTTCCCTCGTAGTTCATCTACGGCATCACAAACCGTCCACACACAACTGATACTGAGTGCACAATGTCATACACGAGTGGATACAAAGGAATATGAGATATATGTTTCAAGTTAAATCAATGCCGCACGATAAGGAATCAAAGAAGTGAATATTTTCCTAACAGTTCCATAACCTCCCGAAGATAAGTACAGACGTCTCCGTACCGATCCACAAGACTCTACTAAACCTGCTTGTGACTCATAACACCTATGAACCTAGAGCTCTGATACCAACTTATCACGATCCCAAATTCCCTCCGTAGGATGTCGTGATGGCACATAGTCTCTAAGACTAGGTAAGCCTATCAATGCGGAATAATAATAAATATCTGAAATAATTAAACTATAATTCAAACAATTTTAACTCCCAAAACCCGGTAGAAATAAGTCACAAGCTTCTAAGAATTTATCCTCGATGTCTCTATATAACAGAGTCTAAAGAAAATAAGGAAGCAACTTGACAAGAATAGAAGGGGACTCCGGAGTCTGCGGGCGTTGGCATGTATACCTCGAAGTTTCCTCGTACAGCTAGTTTACTGATGCGTGGTCTGATAAGATGTACCTGGATCTGCACAAAAAGATGTGCAGAAGCGTAGTATGAGTACACCACAGCGGTACCCAGTAAGTGCCAAGCCTAACCTCGGTAGAGTAGTGACGAGGTCAGGTCAGGCCCTACTGGAGAATAAATAATGGCATGGTAAAATATTTAAATAATATTATAAGATAAAATAACAATAGAAATGAATCAAGTAGTATGTCACATTTAATTACATCAAATAATGGCAAATAAATATCTCGTGGAAACAAAACAGAATTTTGTTGAGTTTTAAAGTTTCTAATTCACATTTTAATTCATTTTTCACCTCAAAACTTTTCGAAAAATTTTACGGACTGTGCACGCAAATCGAGAAATGATAAATAGTGCTTTTCGAGGTCTTAGAATACAAAATTAATTATTAAATTTAAAGATGACATTTTGGGTCGTCACAGTTTGGATCAGGGAGCCGGGGGAAGTGGAGGAGGAACATATTGGCCACTAGATTCTCCACTCTTGGATTTTTCCTTATTTTTACCAAAACATTTTTTTTAAGAAAGTCATCTTAATTAATCAAATAGTAGAAAATAAGTAAAACAAACAAAACTATAATATTAAAACTTAAAGGTTGGAACGAGTTTACCGAATTGACGAACAACTTGTTGAAAATTGATTATCGTTGAAGACTTCAATTCACCAACTTCATAATTTTTTCACAAATTGTAATAATAAAGTAAGCAATAGTAGAAATTATAGAAGAAAATTAGAGAGAGATTGATGATTTTGTGAGAAAAATAAAAGAATGAGGGGGTATTTATAGTTGCAAATAGGGAAAAAGTATAATTATAAAAAGTTTGGGTTTAAAATAAAATTTTTGGAGGGGGGTTAAATGGCTATTTTACAAATAGCCAATGGCTATTTTGGCAGACCAAACGACTAGTTTTTAAATGCCCAAATGGGCAATTTTTTTAAAAAAACATCTGACCGTTTTGGGACCGTTTAGGCCCGCCAAGGACCGGTTCGGTCCCGGTCTCAAACGGTCCCGGTCTTGAGGTCTTTTTGTGCAGGACCGGCCTAGAAGACCGACCCACCTCCACGGTCCCGGTTCTAACCGGTTAAGGACCGTTTAGGCCTAGAAGCTCACATGGTCCGCGGTCCCGGACCGGTCCCGGGCCTGGACCGACGCACATGCCACCCTTACCCTAAACACAAAAAAGCCAGATGGGAGAAGTGGTTGTGTCGGGCGTTTAAGTTCCGTTCTTTGCTGGATGACATGGGTTTGAAACCCATCTTCAGGTTTTTCTCTTTTCTATTTTAGCTCTTTGAATACAACGTATTTATACTTAACTAATTGCTTTATTTTTATTTTTATCTTGTTTTTTGAATTCAATTATAGTTCAGTATTAATACATAATAGTCAACTTAATTAATTTTATTCCTTTTCAAATCCCTCCCTTAAAATTAAAAGCCTCAAATTGCAACTTATTGCTCCACAAATAGAAAAATGCAAATCCTTCGGTCACAACCCTCTTCAACATTCACTTTGACTCTGACTAGCTCGGCAATGGCAATTAAGAGTTTGAGACTATTCTTCAGTTCTTTGACTATTATCATACCCTTAATCTTGATTTCTTTAGTAAGTTTTTGATAATTTAAAGTTTGAACGCCCTTTTGATCACTGACCCCTAATTTTATTAAGAAAGTAGAAATTTTAAAGTGTGAAGCATGCTTAATCAAATACCTTCCCTTCCCATAGCACCTATTTTGCGGAGAAATCTCTCTATGTTCGGTGATTTCTTTTTCTTAAAACTTATTTTTGTTTATACTTGGATGATAAGTTATCATAATTATTAAGTTTTCAAATAGTTGTGCAGAATTTTATCGCTAGTGATTAGCATACAGTGGTGCACCTATCGTGTTCAAATTTTGGAGCTGCCTATGAAGTTAACGAACAAGTTGAGGGCATCAAGGGGCAACCCTCCGCGTGCATAGCAGCCCATCAGTGTTATCCAGTCAACTGTCTTTATATGAGAATGGAATTTCATCGTACACCTTGCGTGCAAAGAGAACACATCCATGGGAATACCTTGGCTCAAGTGATGTCATCGGACACCGCTTGGTCGGAAGGTTTTACTAAATATGTGAATATCTAACTGATATGCAAAGATGAAACAAATAGATAAAGTGGCACTGCTTTATAGGAAAAGCTCGTAGCTCACATGGTCGGACGCTGCAATTTTGTAGAGGAGATCAGAAGTTCGATTTCCGGTACTGCTTAACAGTTTTAGAAATTCCCCACCCCACATATTGTATGGTAAAAAGATAAAATTCGAGACTTTGAACCCACCATTAGTTATATCACTAATTCACTATAACATTAGAGCCACAATAATAAGTTTAAAATGTTTTGAAAAAAAAGTATTTAGTATTAATTCTAATGAGACTATTGTAATTCCTTTTATAAAAATGAAATTTGTCTAGTAGAATTTTAGTAAAGTACTTAATTGTCTTTTGTTCATATATTGTATTTTTAATTGTTTATATGATGTCGTTATAATAATTGGTTCATTTGATCACATCTTTAAATGACGACATCGTTGTACATGGTCGAAATAGATATCGGCATTCGCACATCCGATCTAGTTCGAACGATGATCGATCGAAGTGAGATTTCGAAGATGGAACGAACAAGCCTCGAACCCGAGGGGCCGATCCATGTCGAGTTCTACATGGTTATCGAGTTCGAATCCAAATCGAACTATGATGCAGAGTAAATCTATCATGCTTATGATCCAAAGACCAACCAACATTGACCCCGAATCAATTCGAGGGCTCAAGTCAGAATCGATCTTGAGCCAAGATCGAGAGCTCAAGTCCGAATCGAGCTCAAACCAAAATCGATGGCTCTAGGCAAGATCGAGCTCGCAGACAAAAGCCGTTGCAATCCTAATAGAGAGAATCTTGGCAGAAATTTTGGAAAAACTGATTTATCATGGGTCTCCCACTGAGTATTTTTTTATTATGCTTAAAGCAAAGTCCCTCTACTATAAAGGACATGGTTATCATTTCTGTAATGGCAGGTATTTTTCAGGCTTACATTGTAATAAAGACACTACATTCTCCCAGAGAATAGAATCGTTCTTTCTGGCTTCTTAAATTGATTCTACTTGTTGCGTCCTAAGATTCATTTTCTTTACAACCTTATCTACTTCTCATTCTTTGCAATCCATATTTGTATTTCTATTTATCCTTATAATTTGTATCAAGTTTCGCCACATATCCTTGAAACTACGTATAAATTCAACTCTATTCATTTTTCGGGTAAATAGTTTGGCGCCCACCGTGGGGACAAGGATAACAGTGGTTTTTTGTATGAATCTGAACAAAACACGCCATTGTGTTTTGTGCTTGTTTCTGAAAAAATCTTGGATTTCGGATTAGCTACGACTAACCATCGATCAAATGGCTTCATCGATCCATAACGGGGCCGAGGCCGGTCTTCAAGACAAAAACAACAACTTGACACCCAGTACGGAAAGGCCACTTGTGAACACCATTGGAGCTCGACTCGGAGCGCCAATTGATATCAATTCGCATGTAGCCATTGAGACAAACCTACATGCTGAACCCAAGAATAACATCCATGGTGGCACTCGATATGCGGCTCGAGATACCCATAACGACGAGGGAAATAGTGTTAGCTTGCCTATAATTTTCCAGATGTTGCAAGCCCAACAGGCAGCAATAGCTCAGTTGCAGAGCCAAACACATCTACAAAGCAGGCTGGAGCCCAATCCACCCCGAGAAATCACCCACAGAACGGAACCAGCCATAGTGAAGTCAAATGAGCAAGAATCGGGGACTGCTCCCAAAATTGCTAAATTGCTCGAGGAACTCACAAAGCGAGTCGAAGCCAACGATAAAAAAGTAGAAACTTATAACTCTAGGGTCGATCAGAACCCGAGAGCTCCACCAATGATAAAAGGGTTGGATTCGAAAATATTCGTGCAAAAATTATTTTCCTTGAGCGCAGCCCCGAAACCAATCCCCAAAATATTCCGTATTCCCAAAATTCTCAAATATAACGGAACGAACGATCCCAACGAGCATGTCACTTCTTACACATGTACCATCAAGGGCAATGATTTAGAAGATGATGAAATCAAATTTGTGTTGCTAAAATAATTCGGAGAGACCCTCTCGAAGGGGGCAATGATTTGGTATCACAACCTACCGCCAAATTCCATCGACTCGTTCGCCATGTTAGCATATTATTTTGTGAAAGCACATGTCGGCTCCATAAAAGTCGCAACGAGAAAATCATACTTCTTCAAGGTAAGACAAAGGGATAACGAGATGCTGAGGGAGTTCGTATCTCATTTTCAAATGGAACGAATGGACTTGCCACCAGTCACAGACGATTGGGTTGTTCAGGCTTTCACTCAAGGTTGAACGAGCGAAGTTCGATGGCTTCACGATGATTGAAGCATAACTTAATCGAATACCCAGCCATCACAAGGGTCGACGTACACAATCGGTACCAATCGGAAATTAGAGTCGAAGATGATCAATTAGGATGTGAACCCGCTGTTCGAAGGGATACTAATCGGGAACGCGATCCGTTTGTGGATAGATACCAACCGTACAACGAAAGCCACAGTGTCAGTAAATCGAGACATAACCTCAGGCAAAATAACAAAAGAAGTGATCGAGGTCAAGGGATCTGAGGGCTGATAAACAGAAGTAGTTTCGATAGGCCTGCCAGATCTAAGTAAGCACCTCAGTTATCGGAATATAACTTCAGCGTTGATGCATCCGCCATCGTATCGGATATTGGACACATCAAAGACACTAAATGGCCTTGACCCATGCAGACCGATCCTTTCCAGAGGAATCCCAATCAAACATGCGAATATCATGGAACTCATGGCCACAAAACGGAAGATTGCAGGCAACTAAGAGAAGAAGTAGCCCGGTTATTTAACAAAAGGCACCTTCGGGAATTCTTGAGCGATAGGGCGAAGAACCATTTTAAAAACAGAGATTTCGGCAAGGAAAACGAACAAGAAGAACCACAGCACGTCATTTACATGATCATCGGCGGCACCGATACCCCTCAGGGACTAGTGTTTAAATGCACTAAAATATCGATTGTGAGAGAAAAGAGATCCCGAACTCAAGATTACACACACATAGGAACTTTTTCATTCAATAATGAAGATGCATAAGGAGTCATACAACCTCATAACGATGCACTGGTAATATCCGTACTCATGAATAAAACTAAAGTTAAGCGTGTGTTGATTGATCCAGGTAGCTCGGCCAACATCATCAGATTAAAGGTCGTAGAACAGCTCAACCTACAAGACCAAATCGTACCCACAACCCTAGTTCCAAACGGATTCAATATGGCATGTGAAACCACCAAAGACGAGATAATTCTACCAATAAACGTGGCCGGAACCATCCAGGAAACGAAGTTTCACGTGATCGAAGGCGACATGAGATACAACGCCCTTTTCGGAAGGCCATGGATCCATAACATGAGATCTGTACCTTCGACCCTACACCAGGTCCTCAAATTCCCAACATCGAGAGGAGTCAAAACAGTGTACAGAGAACAACCACCAACGAAAGAAATGTTCATCGTCGAGGAAGCAAAACCAATATCCTCGCCTTCGCCAGTAACAGGATCGGTCTCAGAAGGGGAACGAGATACCAAATAGCAATCATAGACATCGGCTTCGACCGAACCAGATAACCAGAAGATCGAATAAAATGATGATCAAAGGATCCCTCGATCCTTCGTGATTCCCGATGACTCTGACTCCACCAAATCAACAATTGAGGAACTAGAGCAAGTCATACTAATCGAGCACTGGCCCGAACGAAAGGTATACCTGGGAACGGGGTTGAGCCCCGAACTCAGGAAGAAACTTATTCAATTTCGTATCGATAACATTGATTGCTTTGCATGGTCCCGTCTAGATATAATATGAATCCCACCGGACGTAACAACTCATCGGCTAATCTTGGACCCTAAGTTCAGACCGGTGAAGCAAAAGAGAAGACCCCAGTCCGAGGTAAAACACGCATTCATAAAAGATGAGGTAACCAAACTTCTCAAGATAGGGTCCTTTCGGGAGGTAAAATATCCCGAATGGTTAGCCAATATAGTGGTAGTGCCTAAAATAGGGGACAAACTTAGAATGTGTGTGGATTATAAGGATCTGAACAAAGCATGCCCCAATGATTCTTTTCCGCTGCCCAACATCGATCGCATGATCGATGCCACGGCCAGTAACAAGATCCTCACTTTTCTCGATGCCTATTCCGGGTATAATCAAATCCAGATGAACCCGGAGGACTAGGAAAAGACTTCATTTGTCACCAAATGTGGAACATATTGTTATAATGTGATGCCATTCGGGATAAAAAATGCAGGGGCTACTTACCAATGCTTAGTAAATAAAATGTTCGAGGAACAAATTGGTAAATCTATGGAAGTTTATATTGATGACATGCTAGTTAAGTCCCTGCGCGCAGAAGACCATCTGACCCATTTGCAGGAAACGTTCGAGATTTTGAGAAAATACAACATGAAGCTCAACCCCGAAAAATGTGCTTTCAGGGTCGGTTCGGGCAAGTTCCTCGGCTTCATAGTGTCGAATCGGGGAATCAAGATTAACCCCGATAAAATCAAGGCCATCGAAGACATCACCATCATGGACAGCGTGAATGCTGTACAATGGCTAACGGGACGGATTGCGGCCTTAGGCCGATTCATTTTGAGATCATCAGATCGAAACCACAAATTTTTCTCCCTATTCAAAAAGAAGAATGATTTCGCTTGGACCCCGGAATGCCAACAGGCATTAAAGGAACTAAAACAATATCTGTCGTGCCCACCACTACTTCACACTCCAAAAACAGACGAAAAATTTTGCTTATACTTGGCAGTATCGGAAATTACAGTAAGCGGTGTCCTAGTTCGGGAAGAGCAAGGTACGCATTTTCCCATTTATTATATAAGTCGAACCTTAGGAGAAGCAGAAACTAGATATCCACACCTTGAAAAATTGGCACTTGCACTGATAAGTGCCTCTAGAAAATTACGACCGTACTTTCAATGTCATCCCATATGCGTATTAACGACTTACCCACTTCGTAATATTTTGCACAAGCCCGAACTATCAGGCCGACTGGCCAAATGGGCCATCGAACTCAGTGGGTACGACATCGAATATCAACCCCGTACGACCATCAAGTCTCAAACTTTAGCAGACTTCGTGGCCGATTTCACGCCGACCCTCGTACCCGAAGTCGAAAAAGAATTCCTTTTGAAATTGGGTATGTCATCGAGGGTATGGACCTTTTTTATGGACGGGGCTTCGAACGTGAAGGGGTCAGGGCTAGGCATAATTTTAAAGCCACCCACGGGTAACACAATTAGGCAATCTATTAAAACTACCGGGTTGACTAACAACGAGGCCGAGTATGAGGCCATGATTGCAGGTCTCGAGCTAGCTAAAAACTTAGGAGCAGAAGTTATTGAAGCCAAATGTGACTCTTTGTTGGTGGTAAGTCAAGCAGACAAAACCTTTGAAGTTCGAGAAGATAGAATGCAAAGATATTTGGACCAACTACATGTCACTTTGCACCATTTCAAAAAATGGACTTTACAGCATGTTCCACAAGAACAAAACAGTGAGGCTAATGCACTTGCGAATTTGGGATCATCGGTCGAGGAAGGTGACTTGATCTTGGGGATTGTTGTTCAGCTCTCGAGATCCGTGATCGAATAAGGTCACGCCGAGATAAATTCTACGAGCTTAACCTGGGATTGGAGAAATAAGTATATTGAATACTTAAAGAACGGCAAGCTCCCATCAGACCCTAAAGATTCAAGGGCCCTACGGACTAAAGTTGCTTGATTAACTTTGGCTTCAGATGGAATGCTATACCGAAGGACATTCGATGGACCATTGGCGGTATGCTTGGGTCCAGGAGATACCGATTACATCTTACGTGAGGTTCACATGGGCACTTATGGGAATCACTCCGGTGCTGATCCTTTAGTCCGAAAAGTAATCAGGGCAGGGTATTATTGGATCGATATGGGCAAAGATGCGAAGGAATTTCTTTGAAAATGCGACAAATGTCAAAGGTTTGCACCAATGATCCATCAACTCGGAGAACAACTTCACTCAGTCCTATTCCCATGGCCATTCATGAAATGGGGAATGGATATCGTCGGCCCTATGCCATCGAGCACAGGTAAAGCTAAATTCATTTTATTTATGACTGACTATTTCTTTAAATGGGTTGAAGAACAGGCATTCGAGAAAGTACGAGAGAGAGAGAGAAGTTATAGACTTTATCTGGGATCATATCGTATGTCGATTCGGAATACCCGCCAAAATAGTATGTGACAATGGGAAACAATTTATGGGCAGCAAAGTGACGAAATTCTTCGAAGACCACAAAATAAGACGGATATTATCAACACCATATCACCCTAGTGGGAATGGACAGGCCGAATCAGCAAACAAAACTATCATTCAAAACCTAAAGAAGAGGCTGAATGACGCAAAAGGAAAGTGGAGAGAAATCCTACCCGAAGTCCTTTGGGCATATCGAACGACGTCAAAATCCAGTACGGGGGCAACCCTGTTCTCCTTAGTATATGGGTCAGAAGTATTGATACCAGTCGAAGTCGGTGAACCCAGTACCAGATTTCGATACACGACATAAGAATCAAATAACGAGGCTATGAACACTAGCCTCGAATTATCGGATGAAAAACGAGAAGCTGCTCTTGTCCAATTGGCCGCCCAAAAGCAACGAATCGAAAGATATTATAATCGAAGAGCCAAGCTCTGCCATTTCAAGCTCGGAGACTTAGTGCTAAGGAAAGTCACCCTCAATACCCGAAATCCGAATGAAGGAAAACTAGGACCAAACTGGGAAGGACCATATCAGGTTCTCGAGAACGTCGGAAAGGGATCATACAAGCTCGACATTATAAACGGCAAATAATTATCAAGCAATTGGAATATGTCACATCTAAAATGATACTACTGCTAAGGTACGACCCTCTCATATTCATTTACATTTCAAAACGAACCCCTGCAGAAGTCCGATCAGGAGCTAAGATGGATCCTTCAATACGAAGCCTTAAGATATGAAAGCACGCGTTGAACTCTTTTTTCCTTAGACCGGTTTTATCCCGAATGGGTTTTTCGGCAAGGTTTTTAATGAGGCAACCAATGATCGTGCTGCGATTACAACAGTATTTGAGGCCTCTTTACAATCGACCTCTAATACTGGGGGGGATTAGCCCTCAAATATATCAAGTTCTGATGCAAGAAAGTTATTTCGCAACAACGGGTTTCCAATAGGAAAAGTTGTAAGAGCCAAATGGTCAAAACGAACCATGCTCATGTAGTTGGCTCGAACCCAGACGCAAAACATAAACACATGTATAGTGACTTTCTTTTCTGTTTGGAGATTATGCAAACAGAATTATGATAAACTCGACCACTAAGCCTACAAGCTACTTTCATTTCAAGTTCTAGCAAACAACTCGCTCGACCATTATGCCTACGGGCTACATTACTTCGAGTTTGAATCATTCACTTGACTACAAAGCCTACGAGCTACTTTTATTTCGAGTTCGAGCAAGCACTCACTCGACCATTACGCCTACGGGATACATTATTTCGAGTTCGAGCAAGCACTCACTCGACCATTACGCCTACGGGCTACATTACTTCGAGTTCGAATCATTCACTAGACTACAAAGCCTACGGGCTTCTTTTATTTCGAGTTCGAGCAAGCACTCACTCGACCATTACACATACGGGCTACATTACTTCGAGTTCGAATCATTCACTTAACTATTAAGCCTACGGGCTACTTTTATTTAGAGTTCGAGCAAGCACTCACTCGACCATTACGCCTACGAGCTACATTACTTCAAGTTCAAATCATTCACTTGACTACTAAGCCTACGGGCTACTTTTATTTAGAGTTCGAGCAAGCACTCACTCGACCATTACGCCTACAGGCTACATTACTTCGAGTTCAAATCATTCACTCGACTACAAAGCCTACGGGCTACTTTTATTTCGAGTTCGAGAAAGCCCTCACTCGACCATTACACCTACAGGCTACATTACTTTGAGTTCGAATCATTCACTCGACTACTAAGTCTATGGGCTACTTTTATTGCGAGTTTGAGCAAGCACTCACTCGACCATTAATCCTACGGGCTACATTACTTCGAGTTCGAATCATTCACTACTAAGCCTACGAGCTACTTTCATTTCGAGTTCAAGCAAGCACTCACTCGACCATTATGCCTACGGGCTATATTTCTTCGAGATCGAATCAATGACTCAACTTATAAGCCTAAGGTCTACACAGCTTGAAGTTTGAGTAAGCACTCGCTCGATTATAGAGGCTACGAAAGTCCAAATTTGATTAAGTTGTTTAAATCATTCATAAAGCATGAATAAAGTCTTCATAAAACATAAGCAAGTCGGCAAAATTATCTATATACAAAATTATCTACATGGTTGATTACAACATAAAAACTAAGGACTAAACTTCTTGGTCATCCTCAGGAGCGGTCTCTTCTTTATCGGGCTCCCCCTGTTCTCGGATCCGCTCTTACTCCCATCATCATCATTATCATCATCATCATCATCATCGTCATCGGAAACTAAAGCTTCAGTATCGACTTCGAACACTTTGGCCCTTTTTATCTCTTCAGCGAGATCGAAACCATGAGTATGGATCTCCTCGAGGGTTTTCCTTCGGGATCAGCACTTAGCAAGTTCGGCGACCCAATGTGCTCGAGTATCGGCGGACTCAGCTGCCTCTCTTGCTTGGACCTGGGCAGCTTCAGCATCGGCCCGATAGACGACCATGAGTGCATTCGCATCGGCCTTTGCCTTTTCGGCATCAGATTCGGCCTTGGCAAGTACAGAGGCCAATCGAGCCTCAAGCTCCTCTATTCTTCTTGCTTGAACCAGGACTTTTTCCTTCATTCTCTGAAGTTGGGTTTCGGCCGATGATAACTGGGCTTGATCCGTTTCTTTCTCTGCAGCAAAGCGGTCCATACCTTCTTTCCACTACAAAGACTCCGCTTTTATTACATCGACCTCCTCACTAAGCTTCCCGATCATCTCGATTTTTTGCTGCAGCTGTGAGACCGAAAAGTTAGCCACCGTTCCGGTATCAAGCCCATAGTATTTCAAAAGTATCATTACCTTCTCAGACAAATCGGTTTGATCTCGATAAGCCTTGGCCAACTCAGCTCGTAGGTCTTCTATTTCCTCTTCTCTCTGCCCTAAGAGAAGTCTAAGGGAGTTCCTCTCATCAGTAGCCCATTGTAGGTCGGTCTCGTATCGATGCAGCTCGTTTTGGGACCGGGAACATGCTTCTCGATGAACTGCCGCTGCCTACAAAGAAACAAGAAATGAAGTTAATGAAAAGTAAACATAAAGGTAGTACTGACAAAATAATTTTAAAGCTTATCTCATTCAAAGCCTACCGCACCCCGTGAAAAAGATCTGATTCATCACCAATACCGACACGTCCTCGATACCGGTAAACAGGTCATGAAAGGGATCCTCTCCATCGTGAGGCCTGTCTAGATCGAGGGCCCCCAGAGCTTGGGCTTCCCGCATCACCCCTGTGGAAAAAGCGGGAAAGGTAGGCGAATCCTCGATTGCTGCTGCCCCAAATGAATCACCTGGAGCATTCTCTTCGGTTCGAAGGGATTCGAGGGCCCATTCAGTCATGTCCCCTGCCCGTTGGCTCCGATGAGATGCATCTTCGATCTCCGATAATTCAGAAACTCTACCTGAATCTTTCTCCTGTATATCCTCAGTTCGGGGCGAAGCCTCATGAAGCATCATCGATCCAGCTTTTGATGGGGCATTAGTGGTTCTCTTCGTTCGGGCCGCCAGCGTGGAGCCATCATGTTCTTCTTCTTCTTCATCCCTTAGACGCAGAACCGATTCCACGGTCAAAGGAATGGCATTCTTGTACGGCTTACGAGCCATCCTCTTCTTCAGTTTTGGATCTTCGGGAACGGAGGCTCTTTTCCTTTTATTTCCCTTCACCGGCTTTGGGACAGAGGCCAAAATTTCTTCCTCGTTGGACAAAGGCCCCAAACTTGCATATGGAAAATCTTAATATTTTGAAAATCACCTCGTTCGAATTATCAAAGAGTACGAGAAAGGGGCTTACCATGATTTTTGGCCTCCCACCGTCCCTTTGACAAATCACGCCATGAGCGCTCGGCATATGTGGAGGTCAAAACAAGAGCTCGTACTCAGTTCAGGAACTGCTCCGGGCATCCAGGGAACCGCTACATCACAAAAGGAGGAGTGTCGATGAGAGAAGAAATGAAAGAACAAAGTAGAAATAACAGCAGGATACTTTTCATATTCCACTCATCGGGAAAGGGAATCTTTTCAGTCAGAATCAGGTTCGAAGTCCTCACTCAAACGAACCTGCCCATCCAACCCCGATCCATGTCCTCGTCAATGCTCGAGAACAGAGCCTTGGTAGCCCGACGCTGAAGTTTTATTAACCCTCCTCGAAAAAGTCGAGGACAGTATAATCGGATAAGATGGTCGAGGGTGAACGACATCCCCTCGATGTTTCTCACAAAGTATCGGATCAGGACAACGATCCGCCAAAAAGAAGGATGGACCTGGCCTAAGGTTATCTGGTATTGACGGCAGAAGTCAATAATAACAGAATCAAGGGGACCTAACATGAAAGGGTAAGTATACACATTCAAAAACCCTTTCACGTAAGAAGTGATATCTTCGTCAGGAGTAGGAATTATTATTTCTTTTTCACCCCCAATTGCAATCCTTCTTTAGCTGTTTGAGGTGCATCTTGGTTATCGAACACATGTACCTCTATACTGGCTCGCACCGACCAGGGACCGATGAGTCTTTATCGACCTTAAAATCAGAAGTAAGAACACATGCCCCGGGAACGCACTCCTCAGGCCGTGGTTCTGCCGGTGTCTCATCGGCGGCACACTGTGAAGATGAAGCCTTCTCTTTCTGAGGAATGGTTTGTGATGTTTTCGCCATTTTTGGATTCAAAGGTAAGGAATAGAAGAAAGTGACAAAGATTTGGTAGAATTGAAGAGGGGCTTTGGGAAATCATAGACTTGCGGGTAAATCAGAAAATACGAAAAGGGACTTGGAAAATATTGGAAGATTGAAGATGTAAAAGTGGTAAAAGGTAGGAGGAAGGGTTATTTATAGGCTTAAGCGACGGCGGTTCAGTATTAGCGGTGGCCGACCACCGTCTGACATGCATAAAATGTCTTGAAAGAATAAACCGACGGGACAACTAGCACATGCATCATGATCAAGCCCGATGATCGATCCGTTAAAAAATTATATCGTTTCTCATCACATTCTTCCTGAAAAACGAGGGGACTATCTGTATACGGTCGACATAGATTTCAGCCTTCGCACGTCCGATCAAGTTCAAACGATTATCGATTGAAGTGAGATTTCGAAGATGGAACGAACAAGCCTCGAACCCGAGGGGCCGATCCATGTCGAGTTCTACATGGTTATCGAATTCGAATCCAAATCGAACTATGATACAAAGTAAATCTATCATGCTTATGATCGAGAGACCAACCAACATTGACCCCGAATCAATTCGAGGGCTCGAATCAGAATCGAGCTTGAGCCAAGATCGAGAGATCGAGTCAGAATCGAGCTCAAACCAAAATCGAGGGCTCTAGGCAAGATCGAGCTCACAGACAAAAGCCGTTGCAATCCCACTAGAGAGAATTTTGGTAGAAATTGTGGAAAAGCTGATTTATCATGGGTCTCCCACTGAGTATTTTTTTATTATGCTTAGAGAAAAGTCCCTCTACTATAAAAGGCATGATTATCAATTCTGTAATGGCAGGTTTTTTCCAAGCTTACATTGTAATAAAGACACTATATTCTCCCATTAGAATATAATCATTCTTTCTGGCTTCTTAAATTGATTATACTTGTTGAGTATTAAGATTCATTTTCTTTACAACCTTATCTACTTCGCATTCTTTGCAATCCATATTTGTATTTCTATTTATCCTCACAATTTATATCAAGTTTCGCCACATATCCTTGGAACTACGTATAAATTCAACTCTATCCATTTTTCGGGTAAACAACCGCTTATACAAAATCCTGCGTACGCCCCTTAACACACCCAATTGCCGCATACATGCAGAGAACAAAATATGTGTTTGGGAAGGTCCCGAGACCTGTGGTGACGATCGAAGCATGGAGCTTCTTGCCTTCGTCCAAAGCTAAAGATCGAGCGCAGGTTCTGAGAAGTGTTCGATAGTGGCGCGACAGCAATGAGATAGTACACTCGGTTCGCCATATCATGAGAAAGCTAGTATACTTCTTTCACAGGTTAGTTATAAGTAAAGTCTAGATTCAACTCTTAAATAAATTGATTAGAACCCTTTACTTTCAATTGTGTCTTTACGATAGCTTATTTTATTTGGTTTCACTTGATCATAAACTTTTCAACAACTTATCGGATTTATCAAATAGTAAAGCAATATTAATTAGCATATTAGAAATTTAATCTACGTAGGATCGACATTAGTTTAATATGATACAATGATTTTACAGTCTCACATTATCAATATTCATCCCAATGAGTTCAGGTAATGGCTTGTGGCTAGCCGATTGTGGTAATCTTATTAGGAGTGTTGAGTTTCCAAATCCAAATAAGCTTGAGCCAGGTGATTGAAAGTAGAAAAATCTCACAATTTGAC
The DNA here is from genome assembly GCF_000390325.3 of Nicotiana tomentosiformis. Taxonomy (NCBI): domain Eukaryota; kingdom Viridiplantae; phylum Streptophyta; class Magnoliopsida; order Solanales; family Solanaceae; genus Nicotiana; species Nicotiana tomentosiformis. Next base: position 108,703,519 of record NC_090817.1, on the reverse strand, counting down.
CCTGTAGAAGCAGACTTGTAGTTATCATCTAATAATGAAATAGGCCGACTTATATATATAGAAAAGAGGACATCAAAGTTTAGGAACCAAATTGATCTATCTTGCCTGAGGAGTATTAAACAAAGGAACATGAACATACGAAAGATAATGCTTAACATATCCTTGAATAAAAGAAAAATTTAAAGCTTAAGAAAATAACTATTACTTGTTCTCGAGGAAAGCAAAACCAAGAACCTTCAATTGATGATCAATCAACACTTAAAAGATTAAGATGCACAAGTCAATTTCTCATATAATTACACAACTTTTTTCTCATAACTTATGATTTTGATTAATATATGTGAGCACCTAATTTTTTACCGTACTTGTATTTTTTTCCCACTCATTCACCAATACCTTACTTCTCACTCCATCTTACTCGCTCTCATCTTCCCACGCGTGTCCCCACTCCACTTGCCCTTGCCCCCCACTCTTTGTCCCCCACTCCTTGTCACCCATGCTTGTCCCCCACTCATAACCCACATATCCCCATTTTTCCTTCACATAAATGATACACGCAAAAAAGGAGAGTTGGTCTTCTTGAACCAAAAAACAAAGGGGCAGCCATAACCGGATCTCTTCCAATAAACACCACCAAAATTCCAGCTAAAGCTAGTTACATCCCCTGGTTATATTTCCTTTTTGGTAATACAGGTCGCCAACCCTTAGTTACATTTCCTTTTAAGTAATATAGGGCACCAACCCCTGGTTATATATTCTTTTCAGTAATACAGGGCACCATTTTCTGGTTACATTTCATTTTAAGTAATACAGGACGCCAACCCCTGGTTACATTTCCTTTTCAGTAATACAGGGCACCAACCCCTGGTTACATTTCCTCTTTCAGTAATACAGGGCACCAACCCCTAGTTACATTTCCTTTTCTATAATACAAGGCACCAACCCCTAGTTACATTTCTTTTCAGTAATGCAAGGTACCAACCCGCTGGTTATATTTCTTTTTAGTAATACAGGGTACCAACCCCTGGTTACTTTTTTTTTCTGTAATACAAGGTACCAACCCCTTGTTACTTTTTTTTTCTGTAATACAAGGTACCAACCCCTTGTTATATTTCCTTACCAGTATCAGAACACACCAATCCCTAGCTGTGTTTTCTGACATAGGGACACGACTCCTTAGTCTCCTTACCAGTATAGGGTACACCAATCCTTAGCTATGTTTGCCAACATAGGGTCTCCACTCCCTAGTTGATGTGAGCTTAAATTCAAGGTACACCACTCTCTGATCTCCTTACAAGTATAGGGTACACTAATCCCTAGCTGTATTTTCCAATATAGGGTACATCACTCCCTAGTTGATTTGATCTTAAATGCAGGGTATACCACTCTGTCATATCATTGCCAATATAGGGTATACTATTCCCTGACCATATTTTCCCAATATAAGGTACACCAATCCTTGATTGAGACATCCTTTTGACAATAAAGGAACACCATCCAAAAAAAACAAATTTAAAAAATCATCATCATCTTTTCAAGGTACACTATTCTCGATCTTTTATTTCTTTCAATAAAGAAGTAGTTTAGAATTTTGTTACAATAACCAAAAGAAGAATTCTCAATCGAGAATAAAGAAAAAAAACAAAAAGAAGTGAATCCAAAATACAAAAGCGGATGAAAAGATGTGGATTGCTCAAGACAACTAAAGTTACGAGCTTTACATTTCCCGTTTTGATCAGAAGAAGCCGTAGAAGAATGAACTAGCACCTGCAGCTAGCAAGCATCAAGGTTCAGATCAGAGTCTGTGTGAAGAACCAGTCAAGACTCAATATCAAGTTTTAGAAAACTTATAAATAGGAATCTTGTAACTCATAGCAAATAGGCTTGTTTAGTTTCTTTTGAATTTGATGTAATAACAGGACTACAGACCGGAGACTCGACGGAACCTCACTCGACTCTCCAACTCATCATTCTATCATTTTTCTTGAACTACATACGACCTGATTCCCTTATAACCCGGAATATGTAGGCTGTCAATAACCAAGACGCGATCGCACTCTTTTCTCTTATCTCTTCCCTTTTGAATAATAGTATGGCCAAAAATTAGTCATATCACTCATCTTTTCTTTGCCTGAAAACTCTTCATGTTTATAAGAAAATAGGGGCATGCTGTGAGTACCTAAGTTTTTATCGTGCTTGAATTTTTTCCCCACTCATCGCACCAATACCTCACTTCTCACTCCATCTTACCCGCTCCCATCTTCCCACGCGTGTCCCCACTCCACTTGTCATTTCACCCACTCTTTATCCCCATTCCACTTTCCCTTGTCCCCCACTCCTTGTCCCCCATGCTTGTCCCCCACTCACAACCCACATATCCCCATTTTTCCTTCACATAAATAACACACGCAAAAAAGGAGAGTTGGTCTTCTTGAACCAAAAAACAAAGGGGCATCCATAACCAGATCTCTTCCAATAAACACCACCAAAATTCCAGCTAAAGCTAGATCCGAAAACCAGCCCCAAAACCATGTAAAACTCAGTGTTCGCACAACTTTGGCCAAAACAATCTTAATATAATAAATCGCTATTAATTGTACACGTACGCATGACGTAATTTTGCCACAATAAACAAAACGGATTCATACACGTGATTCATTTCAAAGATAATTCAATATTTTAATAATTAAAAGTTAATAGATAAAACATTGAAACCAATAAATCAGAGTTTATACAAAATTAATTCAAGTCATATTTAGTCAATAAAGCGACCGTGCTAGAACCACAGGACTCGGGGAATGCCTTATACCTTCTCTTCGGTCAATAGAATTCCTTACCCATACTTTGTTTTCGCAGACCAATAATAAAAGAGTCAAATCTTCCTTTGAATATGGATTCAAATAAAAGGTGACTTGGAACACCCAAAAATCAAATTCCAAGTGGCGACTCTGAATAATAAAATAATCCCTACTTCAAAAATATCACTTTAATTGAAAAAACTCTTTAACCCACAGCAATCCATAACACATATCTTTTGCGGGGGTAAAAAGTGGTGTGACAATATCAACAATTAGTTACATGCATTTGAATCAGTCAACGAGCTTACTCATGTTTATAACCAACTTGAAGTACATAATCACAAAATCAATCAAGAATGGTCTATATGATTGATTACTCTCAAAATTGGATAACAATTGAATTTGTACGTGGTTTTAGGGATACGTGATCTAACTTGATACAAAACGAGAAATTAGATTAATATTGAAATAAGCAATAAAAAAATAAATGCAAACCACACAAGTTGAACAATCTTAGCCTTGAAGGTTAGTCACGCTAGAGTCAGAAATACTTTTATCGATGCCGGAAAAGAATGACAAAATAATGAGAACTAGACATAATAATATATTGCTTTGTGATATGTGTTACAGTGTTTTTATGAATTATTAGACCCCCTTTATATAGTAGAGGAGTCTTATTCTAGGTACATTTCTGTATAAGGTAAAAATATCTTGATTTGTGATAAGTAGGGATTTTAGCCTATTATTTGCTCTATTTTACTTAGATTTTGGGCCAAAAATGCGTGAAGGTATTTCCGAAAACTAACTTCATGTGCTTGGTTGCAGGGTTTGATCAAAATGATGCACAGAAGCCATAATCAACTCATGAAGGAGTCAAACCTGCACGAATCCAAGGCTGAGACTGTAGCACTTAGAGCGCCAGAAAAGCGCGGACGCGTAAGGATCACCGCTGTGGCAGCCACTATTATGCGGTCTGCGAAAGTAGATTCAGAGAACCTGCTTTGAGTACTAATATCACCGCTGACCGCATCCAAATTACGCGACCGCGAATTGATCTTACACGAATGCTAAGTGAATTCAGCTGAGAGCGCATCTTGAGGTTCATAGACCCTGCAAGTCGGGCTTAACTGAAGAATGCGGTCCGCGTCCAAATTACGCGACCATGATGGAAGCACACGCGGACGCGGTTTAAATTATGCGGTCCACGCAACTAAGCCCAATCCAAGCCCAGTATTGAAGAAACACAGACCACGCTCATTATTACGCGGCCACGAAAGCTCAAGCGCGGACGCGGTCAGAATTAAGCGTCCGCGAATCCTTCGTAGGGGCATTTTTGTTCGAAATTTTTAGCCTAGTATAAATAGATCCTTTTATCAATTTTAGGTTAAGTTTTGTTGAGGGGAGCACGTGAACGGCTGGTTTTTCCTTTTTTGGGCAATTTTAGAGAAGATTTACCTTCAAACTTTAAAATTTCATCTTGTACTTTAATATTATAGCTTATATTTCATCTTTATCTTTGATTTCTGCTATTATTATGAGTAGCTAGACCCCATAGCTAGGGTTGTGACCCAACCCTAGTATGGATATTTAATGGGTCTTGAATTGTAGGGCTTAATTGTTTATGAGTTAGTGATATTTAGCCCAATTCATGCTAAAATTATAGAATTAGTAGTTGCAAACATTGACTCATGCCTTTATGACTTAGACTCCTCTTGAGAATGAGGGACTAAGTCTAGGAAAATTAGGATAACAAGGAATTGGGGTGAACTCAAGAGATTGATAGCCCCAACTAAAGGGTTAAACCTAGAGATAGTAATAACCGAATTGAGCCAATTTCACTTGTATTGTATGAACACCCATTTGGGCTTGAGAAAGCCAAATTGGGCAAAGTCACTCAAACAACCGAGAGGTATAGAGTGAGCACTTATGTGTGATGGTTATTTCACGACCCCAATCATAACAAGCTACCCCTAGATTCTTGATACCCATTATATACTCACCTAGGCGAAAGTCACTTCCCTAGTGCCTTGTAGCACTTAAACACTTTCACCAAAAATATTGTACTTAGCTTACACTTAGCATACTATAGTATAAAATTAGAATAGAATCAATCGCAACAATGTTTGGAAGTGAAATTAGGAACAACACACACATTTAGATTAGTTTGATACCTAACTCCAAGTCAAATTAGCTCTTTGTGGAAATCGATCCCGACCTCGTTGGGTAAAACTGCATCGACCATCCTCACTACTCTATAGTGGTGTAGGTTTGGCTTCGATCACTTTTTGGCGTCGTTGCCGAGGAGTTAGACGGTGTTGGCTATTTATATAACTATTTGTGTGTCTTGTTTTTATTGCCTTCTATTTTTCTAACTTTTGTGTATCAATCACTTTAGGTACCAAATGGCTCATAATGATGCTCTCGGACATGTTCTTCCGCGGGAGGAGGTGCATGACAATGGTGAGGATGAGGTTAATCTAGAACCTCAAGTCCAAAGAAGAGGCCGCCAGGCTAATGACAACATTCCAAACCCTCCTCCACCTCCTCCACGGGCAGCACACCTGGTGCTACCCAATGAAGGTTACGCAAGTGCAATTGTCCTGCCCTGGATTCGAGCGGGAAATTTTTAAATTACAAATATCATGCTGACCCTATTGGAACAAAGGGGATTTTTCACTGGAGTTCCTCATTAGAATGCATACAAGCATCGAAAGGGTTTTGTAGACACGTGCTGGGGTAGCAAGCAGACGAACGTGTCGGATGACGCTCTGAGATTGAGACTTTTCCCATTTTCACTTAGAGTGAAAGCTTTGGACTGGCTCGAGAGGCTACCCAACCACTTCATACACACGTGGGATGAGTTGGCAGAAAGTTTTATAGATAAGGTTTTCTCACCAGGTCATATAGCAGCATTGAGGGATGAGGTCTTAGCCTTTAAATAAGAACCTACTGAACCCCTACATGAAATCTGGGAGCGATACTGGACAATGGTCAAGGACTGCCCAAACAATGATATGACTGAAGCAATGATTCAGCAGACATTCTATAGGGGAATCAACACGACCAACTAGTGTGTGGTGAATCAGCTAGCTGAGGGAAATTTTATGAAAATGCCTTATGCTGATGCTTGTGACATACTTGATGAGATGGCTGATACATCCTCAGCTTGGCAGAGTCGGGCAAATATTTCTCAGGGTGACCCTGATGTCATCCATCTTTACAAGGAACTTCATGATCACGGACAAGCCATAGCCGAGTTGACAACTACTATGAATCAGTTAGCAAAGGCCCATCTTCAGCAAGTTCATGGGACAAAGCAAGTAAATGCCATGGAAGGGGTAAATGTCATGGTCAACAAGGGGAGACATCGTGGTCAACAAGTACAAAACAATCAAGATCAATATGAGCAAATTGGAAGTGGTTACAATCAAGACGATTCTTATGATGATCAAAGTGAGGAAGTGTTATATGCAAATACCTACCAAGGTCAACGGAGCAATGCTCCAAATCAACAAAGGTGATTGCAAGGGAACAATCAAATTAGGGAAACCAAGGCCAAGAGAATTGGAACAATGGCAATAACAACAACTCGAACAATTGGGGGAACAACAATCAAAATTGGGGGAACAACAATAACAATTGGGGCGGCAATGGAAACTAAAGGGGTTGGAATAATAACAATCAAGGCAACTAGGGGTCGGGCTTTTAAAGGCCCCCAATGTATCAACAACCCAACAATCTGCCTCCATATTCATCTCAAGGGCAAAGTTTTTCAAACAATGAGATGGGGCGGATAGAGAGTATGTTCAAACAAATGATGGAAAGAAATGCTGACTCCGATTCCTAAATAGCCTCCCAAACTACCTCTATTCGCAACTTGGAAGTACAAATGGGTCAAATTTCTCAAGCATTGAATACTTTCCCTAAGGGGGCACTACCAAGTGATACTGTAGTAAACTCGAAGGTTGGGAACAACACAGGCCATGCTATGGCAGTGACCACAAGAAGCGGTAGAGGTGGAGATGCAAGTACCTCTAATCCAAAGAAGATTGTGAGTGATGATGTTGTGTTGCAAGAAGATGAAGAGATTCAAGCCAATGATTAGAATGTGAATGATGAAGTGAGGATCGATATTGATGACAACATGGAGGAGACTCAAAATGATGTGAACCCGTCTAGGGAACACGATATAGACATACCGGAAATAGTACTGCCTAAAGCCAAGGCCCCTTTTCCAAGGCCTCCTCCACCGTATCCTCAAAGGCTTGCAAAGCAAAATAATGAAAACCAATTCAAGAGGTTTATTGAAATGATGAAGTGTTTGTCAATCAATGTGCCCTTGGTGGAAGCTCTCGAACAAATACCGGAATATGCCAAGTTCATGAAGGACTTAGTAACTAAGAAGAGATCTATGAATTGTGAGACCATCAAAATGACTCATCAAGTGAGTGCCATTGTTCACTCGATGGCTCCAAAGCTTGAAGATCCCGATGCCTTTACAATTCCATGCACCATTGGTAGCACCGATTTTGCAAAAGCCTTGTGTGATTTGGGAGAAAGTATTAATTTGATGCCATATTCCTTGTTCAAGACACTAGGTATTGGGAAACCAAGAGCTACTTCCATGAGATTACAAATGGCAGACCGTATAATGAAAATACCGCTCGGTATTATTGATAATGTTCTAGTCCGGGTTGACAAGTTTATTTTGCCTGCTGATTTTTTGATTCTCGACTGCGAAGTTGACTATGAGGTGCCTCTAATATTGGGGAGACCTTTCCTAGCAACATAGAAGGCATTGATTGATGTTGAATCAAGGGAGCTCACCTTCCGAGTGGGCAATGAAAAAGTTATATTCCACGTGTGCAAATCAATGAGACAACCAAATAGCAATGAAGTTTGCTCTTTTGTGGATCTTGTGACGGAGGTGATAGTTGATGACACGAGTGCCATGATCAATGTGGAAGACCCTTTGGAAGTTGTGTTGTTAAACCATAAGGATGATGAAAAGGAAGTCTTGGTGCAATGTGCAAATGCATTGCAAGGAATGGGATCCTACTCATATGGTCCCCCGTAAACTTTCCTTGGACTTGGAAAATCGGAAGACTCCACCTACAAAGACCTCAATCAAGGAGCCACCAACATTGGAGTTGAAACCCTTTCCTTCACACCTCAGGTATGAATTCTTAGGTCCTTCTTCCACATTACCTGTTATTCTTTCTGCTTGCCTAACTAACGTGCAGGTAGACTCCACCCTTGCGGTGCTTCAAAGAAGGAAAAAGGCAATTGGATGGACTTTGGATGACATTCGGGGTATAAGCCCCGCCTTTTGCATGCATAAAATTATACTAGAGGATGATGCCAAACCCTCCGTGGAACATCAAAGGAGGTTGAACGAGGCTATTCAAGAGGTTGTCGAGAAGGAAATTATCAAGTGGCTTGATGCAGGGGTTGTGTACCCTATTTCGGATAGTTCATGGACTTAACCGGTACAATGTGTACCGAAGAAAGGGGGTATGACTGTGGTCACGAATGAGAAAAATGAGTTGATCCCCACTCGTACTATCACCGGATGGAGGGTATGTATGCACTACAGGAAGCTTAACAAAGTGACCCGCAAAGACCATTTTCCATTACCCTTTCTTGATCAAATATTGGACAGACTTGTCGGGCGTGCCTACTATTGTTTTTCGGATGGGTACTCAGGGTACAACCAGATTCTCATTTCACCGGAAGACCAAGATAAAACCACATTCACTTGTCCGTATGGCACATTTGCATTCTCACAAATGCCGTTTGGTTTGTGTAATGCACCGGCTACCTTTCAGCGGTGTATGATGGAAATATTTACGGATATGGTAGAGGACTTCCTCGAAGTGTTCATAGATGATTTTAGTGTTGTGGGGTACTCATTTGAAGAATGCTTGGATAATCTTGACAAAGTATTGGCCTGATGTGAAGAGACCAACCTAGTGCTTAATTGGGAAAAAAATGCCACTTTATGGTCAAGGAGGGCATTGTCCTCGGCCATAAGATCTCAAAGAACGATATTAAAGTGGACAAAGTGAAGATTGAAGTTATTTCAAAATTCCCTCCTCCTATTTCCGTCAAGTTAGTTAGGAGCTTTCTTGGGTATGCGGGGTTCTACCGAAGGTTCATCAAGGATTTCTCAAAAGTGGTGAACCCCTTGTGCAAGCTGCTAGAAAATGATGAAAAGTTTGTGTTCAATGAATATTGCATGAAACATTTTGAACTTCTCAAGTATAAATTGACAACCACTCCCATCATTACCGCACCCAATTGGACCTTAGCATTTGAGCTCATGTGCGATGCTAGTGATGTTGTTGTATGCAAGCAAAATGATGAATGATGCGTAAGTCAATTATATGGTGATCGAGAAAGAATTATTAGCCATTGTCTTCGCCATGGAAAAGTTTAGGACATATCTCATGGGTGCCAAAGTGATTGTGCACACCGATCATGCGGCACTCCGTTACTTGATGACCATAAAGGACTCGAAGGCTAGGTTGATGAGATGGGTTCTTCTGCTTCAAGAGTTTGACCTTGAAATCATTAATAGAAAAGGAAGTGATAATCAAGTGGCGGACCACTTGTCCCGCTTAGAAGAGGAAGGGAGGCCCTATAATGGCCTCGAAATTAATGATTCGTTCCCCGATGAACAACTCCTCTTCGTGTCTTTGAATGGTATGCCTTGGTTCGCCGATGTCGCTAACTTTCTTGTGACCGGCATTGTCCCGAGTAAGCTCTTTTCTAACCAAAGGAAGAAACTCAAACGGGACAGCTTGGATTATTATTGGGACAAGTCCTATCTTTCTAATATTTGCAATGATGGTGTGATCCGGAGATGTGTCCCGGAAGAGGAGCAAATGAATATTCTTGATGCTTGCCTTTCCTCGCCCTACAGTGGTCATCATGGCGGGGCGAGAACTGCTTCAAAAGTTCTTAGCTGTGGATTTTATTGGCCTACCCTGTATAAAGATGCAAGTGAGCTTGTTAAGAGGTGTGATGAATGCCAAAGAGCTGGTGGAATTTCCAAGAAGGATGAAATGCCTTTCATCACTATTCTTGAGATCGATATTTTTGACGTGTGGGGCATAGATTTCATGGGGCCTTTTGTGAGTTCGTGTGATAACACTTACATTCTGGTTGCTGTTGATTATGTTTTCAAGTGGGTTGAAGTTATAACTTTGCCCAACAATGAAGCACAGAGTGTGGTGGCGTTCTTAAAGAAAAATATCTTCACAAGGTTTGGCACTCCCAGGGCGATCATCAGTGATGGGGATTCTCATTTCTGCAACAAGGCCTTCGACACTTTACTTTCCAAGTATGGTGTCAATCATTAGGTGTCAACCCCTTATCATCCCCAGGATAGTAGACAAGTTAAGGTCTCCAACAGGGAGATAAAGAGCATATTATCAAAAACTGTCAATGCAAACCGGATGAATTGGTCAAGGAAACTAACAATGCTTTGTGGGCTTATAGAACTACGTACAAGACTCCAATTGGTATGTCTCTGTACCGGTTGGTATTTGGAAAGCATGCCATCTTCCGGTTGAGTTAGAGCACAAGTCCATGTGGGCGCTCAAGAAGTTAAACCTTGAATGGGATGTAGCAGCCAATCTCCGGGTAGAGCAACTCAATGAACTTGATGAATTTCGGTTTTATGCCTATTCCAGCTCGTCCTTGTATAAGGACAAGATGAAGTACTTATATGACAAATATTCCCGGAACAAATAATTCAAGGAGGGTGACTTGGTTCTTCTATTCAACTCTCAATTACGACTGTTTCCGGGAAACCTCAAGTGAAAATGGAGTGGCCCTTTTGAGGTGGTGCATATGACTCCGTTTGGTGCTCTTGACTTGAAAAACAAAAATAGTGAAATCTTCAGAGTTAATGGGCACCGAGTGAAGCATTACCTCGGCAAGTTTGATGACAGCCATGTGGTGGCCTTGATCAATTTCCAATGATGTTGGTAACATGCATCGTGCCGCAACGTTAAATCAAGCGCTTCTTCGGAGGCAACCCATGTGTTTTTCTTTCTTTCTTTTGATTTTCTTCTTAGATGAGGCTTTATTTTGAAATAACTGGTTGTGAGCTTTGTGTAGGAATTGTTTGTGCAGTACAAGACTGTTGCTGGAAATATTTGCCTAAGTGTGGGGAATTACACGGACCGCGCTCAAAATTACGCGGTCACCGAGAGCTTTTCGCAGGGGCGCAAATTGTTAGCTGATGCGGACTTGAAAACTCCAGAATATCAAATCTCTAAAGTTGTATTCACATCCACGTACGTAATTTTGCGGTCTGCATTGATCTTACAAGGCAGCGCCCGTTAATCCGCTCTCAGTGGACCTGCTTCTAAAAAGGCTCTTCGAAAGGTAAAAAGCACGGACTGCGGTGGAATTTTGCAACAGCGCTCAGGTAAGTTGGTGGGATCTCTAGGGTTGGTATATATAGGAAGTCCTTAGGACATTTACACTTTTCGAACCCCACCCTCTCACCGAAATAGATCACTGTTCATCTTCCCATTCTTACACTTTCAATTTCATATCTCATTAATCAAGAAGCAATTTTCTACTACAAATCCACATATGGTATGCTCAAATATTTACATTAATTTCATCTTTTGATTTTCTTTTCTTCTAGTTTTAATTTTTCTTTTTAGTTAGGGTTTAATACATACCACAATCTCAAAATCATGCTTAATTGATGCTTAAATTCATGTGGGTAACTGTTTTACATGCCTAATGGGGGATAGGGTTATTAACTATGCATGTTAATTGCATTAATTTTTGCACTTAGTGAAAACCCTAGATTTCAAATGTGTCAGTGCCCGTTTTGTTGGAACTCCGCAGACCGCGGTCCATTTTATGTGGTCCGCGTTCTTTAATTTGCGAGAGCTGAGTATGGTTGCATGTTCGCGAACGCAGTGATTTTTTTGCTGTCCGCGTTTGAACTTAGGCGGCCGCGTCCAAAATACGCGGTCCGTGCTCATGAGTTTCAAAGAGTTTGGCAATTGCTTCTGCGGCCGCGTTCATTTTTATGCGGTCCGTGTTTCATCTTTCGCGGCTACGTCCATAATTTTGCGGGCCACGTTCATGAGCTTCAGAGAATTAACAAATGGATTCTGCGATCGCGTTCATTTTTACGCGGTCCGCGTCTGTTATCTCGCGGTCGCGGCCGTTATTTTGCAGTCAAAACCAATGTTGAGAGAGTTGGTAATCTGAGTCCAACCTCCTCGCGGCCGCGCCCATTTTTACGCGGTCCGCGATGGCCCTTCCGCGGCCGCGCTCATTTTTCCGCGGTCCGCGGTGCACTGTTTTGAGAAACACTATGATCATTTCATATTCTTTCCTTTGTTGATTCATTGAATCACAATACTAATGAGATTTCACTGATTGTGTATGCAGATAATGGTGCGATCTCGTGGCGGTCCTGAAAAATTACAAGGGAGGGGAGAAGCTTCCCGAGGCTGGGGCAGAGGGAAACAAATTGCACCCTTAGCATGTAAAAGGGTCATTGGCAAGAAGCAAACCCTCCGAAGACCCACTCCCGACTCTTCTGAGACTAGTGAATATGTCAACTCCCGGGAGATTTCTAAAAGGGAAGCCGCACAACCCCAATATGAGGCTCAATCACATACTTACCACCTTGACAATAAATCTACCTCCTTGTCTGGGTCGTGTATTATCTTAGGAGGAAGTAGTGAGACTTCGACGCCACCTGCATCACCTGTTGCAACTCTGACCTCAACAGTGGCTCCAATTAATATTGATGATGAAGAGGATGTCCCGGATGATGAGAGAGGTGGTGTACCCGGGTTGGAGGGTTGGTGAGATCCAGAAAGCCCTCAGTATGGAAGATAAATTTGTCAGTGAGAAAGCCTACCACAAGTTCCGGGAATGGTGGCCACAAAGGTCGCTCACCCTCGAGAGGGATTTCATAGAAAAAGATCTTCTACCTCGCAATCCCAATGTGAAGAAGCAATTTGATGAAAGAGTGGGATGGAAATTCTTCACTAGCAAGCTACCGGAGGCCAATGAGTACTTAGTCAAAGAATTCTACGTCAATGTCGCCCACATCAAGAAGGTCATATATATGACTAAGGTACGGAACCGGAAGATCACATTTGATGGCAAGACACTGAACACATATGCCGGGTTCGATGATGTGGATGAATCCCTGTACTTGGAGAACGTGGATTTAGATGAGGCAGCCCGTCCATGGCTTGCAGAGGTGATAACCATCCATGGGACAACACCGGCTTGGCTTACACCTGGGGTCCAAATTGCTAGAAACACTCTGAGCTTTGAAGAAAAAGGGTTGTGCACCTTCGTTTGCAACCGGCTAGACCCATCTCAGCATGACAGTGATATCCCAGTATCCCAAGCAAATGTTGTGGCTTCTATCATGGAGGGGTACCCGAAAAATTTAGGAATCATCATGGCCAGAAACATCACCAAAGCTATCTGGAAGGAAGAAACATCATACCCATTCCCAACTTCCTCACCATATATTTAGAGGACCAAGATGTAGAAGGGAGGGATTTTGACATCAAGGTGAATCCAAAGAGGCCCTTCTCTTAGTACAACCTTCAGGGAGCAGACAATCCCAAGTCCAAAGGCAAAGCCACTACTTCCACTGGCCAGTCTGAAGAGCCAAGGGTAGTGGCCACTGGGTTCGAGCCTTCCACAACCGAAGGTTCATTTGCTGTTATACCATCTCCTTCCTCAGGGCCATCTGTCTCTGCCCCACTATTTATGCCTTCCTCCTCCGGTTACCCTCAGACTACACTGCGGGTTAATCAGACTTTATCCGGCATCAACAACTGGATGCAGGTAGCTACATCAAAGCTATCTTCCTTATCCAGTGCAGTCGTAACACAAGTAGCTCCAGCATAACTTCAGATGCCTCCGTCAGTGGAGGATTCATTGAAGAAGATCCTTGACAACCAAAAGAAAATTCTAGAGACTCTGGTACTCATGCGAAGGTAATCAAGGAGATGGGAAAACATGTCAAAAAGGTGAAGAAGAATCAAGAGTTGTTAAAGAAGGAGGCGGAGAAGCTTATTTCCACCGGAGATATTCCTCTGGACCTCCTTATGGAGGAGACTGCACCAGCAGCACAAACAACATAGGCATTAGAGAAGGAGGCTAACAGAGAGCGGGTAAGAATATTTGTGGTACCCCAGACCGAGGATTTGGAGATTCAGTTAGAGGATCCTGATGGAGCTGATGAGCCTACATAGTCTGAGGACAGAGACAACATAGGGAGTTTTCTTTACTCTCTATCCCTCCCCTGATCTTATTTTTACTTTTAGCATTGAGGACAATGATAACTTCTATTTGGGGGGGGGGGGGGTCTTATTTTGATTTGATGACTTTGATGACTGGCATGTAATAATTATGATACTATTTTTCTTTATTTTTACTTATTGTTATTTTCATTTTCGTTATTTTTCACTTTTGGTATGTATATAACTTTACCATTCCATATATATATTCACCCTCATTTTGTGTATATTCGTTTCACTCCTCAATTATACATATTCATTTTACTTTCCATATTTTACTTTATAACTTCTTTTGAAATTTTCCTTAATAGCTTAGCTTCTTTTTGAGTTTGTAGCCACTTTTTAAATTTATGCGTGATTAATAAGCCTCTGATTTTTTTAATGCCACGGTTCTTTCCAAAGGTGGATGTTGTGCAAACCGGGTGGCTCTTCCCAACGATGGATGGCGTGACAACCTTCTTAAGGGATTGAGTCTATTTTTCTTTCTATTTTGATATATAGTAGTAATGAATAAAAGTGTCTCAAGTAGGATTCACTTGGCACTAACACATTTACCTTCGACCTCATGGTTAGAGACAAGTTTGTTGACGAGATTAGTTCTAGTTGTGACTTTTAGACTCTTGAGTTGACTAAAACTATCATCAAGTAGTTTCTGTGAGCCATTTGTGATCTTCAATCTTAGCTGGGGTTGTTGTGGGCCCTCGACTCTATTCTCTTTATCAATCCAGTAGCTTGAGAGGTGAGGTATTGAATTGCAAGTCCAAGTCTCGTGCCAATAAGCGTAGAACTTGCCCTAAATGTTTGTCTAGGCGAAATTCTAAGTGTAGCTCGACTTGAGAAATGATTGTAGGCTCTCCTTGGTCCCATTTGAATTGTGAAAGCTTCCGTAGCCCACCAATGTGATATACCTAGTCAACCCTTTTGAGCCTAAGCCTTTTTCATTCAATAGCCACATTACAAGCCTTCATCCGTTTTATAATGACCCTCTCTTGGCACCCAATCTTTCCTTAGCATTTATGGTGAGCAATTAGCAAAAACATAAGTTTGGGGGAGAGATGAGGAATTTCAAAGTGATGAAAGGTACAAAGAACAAAAAGAATTGATGAAAAGAAAAGGCAAAGAAAAGGATGAAGAGTTAAAAAGAAATATGTCAAAATGAAAGAAAAGGTTGAAGGGATTCAAAGAAAACAATGTTGAAAGGCGTGGAATGATGAAAAAAGGAGAAAAATGATTTTCATGAACAAGAAAGTATGAACTGAAATGAGAAAATGGAGTGCTTAAGGAAAGATAAAACCATCATAGTTCATCGTGTCCTACCTTGATCCAAAAAAAGCCTTCATTACATCCCGCTAAAGCCCTATATCATTTCAAGTTGAGTGAGCTTGCATTAGTGGTGATTTACATAAGGGGCAAGCTTATGGCACTTAGATCCGGACTTGTGGCATTCTTTTGAGAGTGATGAGCGCACTTCTTTACAATCCTTATTTTGAGTGTCACATTCTATAAAGAGAGATTTGCTCATGGAGAGTAGAGGAGGAGGAGTTTGGGATCCACAATGGCCTACGTGAGAGAGCGAGCTTCCTTGATGAATTGAGTCAACTCTTGATGCTTTTGTGTCACATTAGAACTATGGAACTCAAAGATTCATAGCATGATATTGTTGATAATGCATTTGTGTTGAGGGTAATTGTTAGTCCCAATTGATGCTTGATGAAGTCACCTTAGGACAACTGAAATTTTCATTTACTTTTTTTTGTGGATGTAGGAATTACCTTGTTTGCTTGAGGACAAGCAAAAGCTTAAGTTTGGGGGAGTTGATAAGTAGGGATTTTAGCCTATTATTTGCTCTCTTTTACTTAGGTTTTGGGCCAAAATGTGTGAAGGTATTCCCGGAAACTAACTTAATATGCTTGCTTACAGGGTTTGGTCAAAATGAGGCAAAGAAGCCATAATCAACTCATGAAGGAGTCAAACCTGCACGAATCCAAGGCTGAGACTCGAGCGCTGAGAGCGACAGAAAAGCGTGGCCGCGTAAGGACTACCGCTGAGGCGGCCACTATTACGCGATCCACGAAAGTAGATTTAGAGAAGCTGCTTTGAGTACTAAAATCACCGCTGACCGCGTTCAAATTACGCGGCCGCGAATTGATCTTAAGCGGACGCAAAGTGAATTCCGCCGAGAGCGTATCTTGAGGTTCAGAGAACCTGCAAGTCGGGCTTAACTGAAGAATGCAGTTCACGTCCAAATTATGCGGTCGTGATGGAAGGACACACGGACGCGGTTAAAATTACGTGTTCTGTGAAAATAAGCCCAATCCAAGCCCAATATTGAAGAAACGTGGACCGCGCTCATTATTACGTGGCCGCGAAAGCTCAAGCGTGGACGCGGTCAGAATTATGCGTCCGCGAATCCTCCGCAGGTGCAGTTTTGTCCGGAATTTTTAGCCTAGTATGAATAGATCCTTTTTATCAATTTTAGGTTAAGTTTTGTTGAGGGGAACACGTGAACAACTGGTTTTTCCTTTTTGGGGATATTTTAGAGCAGATTTACCTTCAAATTTTAGATTTTCATCTTGTACTTTAATATTATGGCTTATATTTCACCTTTATCTTTGATTTCTGCTGTTATTATGAGTAGCTAGACCCCATAGCTAGGGTTGTGACCCAACCCTAGTGTGGATATTTAATGGGTCTTGAATTTTAGGGCTTAATTGGTTATGTGTTAGTGATATTTAGCCTAATTCATGCTAAAATTGTAGAATTTGTGGTTGCAAACACTTCCGTTGCGGCGTGCAAACCGCTCCCACAATATATTCATATTCAATCCTCCAATATATTTATTTTAGTCAAGTATATATATACTTTTAAATAAGTCTGTTGCGGCGTGCAATCTGATCCCCCAATATAGACTTTTAACAAATCTATTGCGGCGTGCAACCCGATCCCCCAATATAGACTTTTAACAAGTCTGTTGTGGCGTGCAACCCGATCCTCCAATATGGACTTTTTAATAAGTCTGTTACGGCGTGCAACCCGATCCCCCAATATATATTCATTTCAATCAATTCTATTGCGGCGTGCAACCCGCTCCTCCAATATATACATTTACCAATTCAATTCTATTGCGGCGTGCAACGCGATCCTCCAATATATTCATTTGCTAATTCTTATAGAAGAAATTTCCCCAAAAAATGCAATAATTAATATAAAATTATAAGACAACAAGCATACAATAATTATGATTTAATTATGAAACAAACAATGACAAATAACAAGTTCTTATGGAAATGAGGGAGAAAATAGGCAGTTTAATATTTAATATGCTAAATATCAAATAACAATTAAGACACATGATTCAAATAGCATATAACAATTAATGCATGATTTCAAAAATTAATATTTGACAAAGAATAGGAGAGAAACAATTATTATAACAATTAATTCATGATTTAAAATAATTTATGATTTTCAAATAATTATGCAAACAATTAATTTGACGACGTATAGACACTCGTCACCTCGTCTATACGTCGTTCGCATGCATTTCACATAACAACTAATTTAAGGGTTCTATTACCACAAGTCAAGGTTAACCACGACACTTACCTTGCTTTGCATTTTCAATCAATTACCCGACCACAACTTTTCCTTTTAAATTGGACTCCAAAAGCATCAAAGATATTCACAAACAATTTGATATACTCAATACAAATCGTAGGAATTAATTCCATATGAATTTACTAATTTTTCGGATAAAATAATGAAATTTATTTAAATATTTGATAGTGGGACCCACATCTTAAATTCCGAAAAAACTCACGAAATCTGAACACCCGTTCTGCTATGAGTTCAACCATACAAAAATTATCCAATTCCGATGTCAAATGGACCTTCAAATCTTAAATTTTCATTTTTGGTAGATTTTACAAAATTTCCAATTTCTTCCATCTAAATCCGAAATAAATGATGAATATAGACATGGATTTATGAAATATAATCACTTTTGGAATCGCCAAAATTCGAGACTCAAAACTCAAAATGAGTAAAAATGGCTAAAACCCGATTTTATGTGTTCTGTCCAGCATTTCCGCTTTTGCGGAAATTTGACTGCATCTGCGGAAAATTAACCGCAAGTGCGGTTTTCGCTTTTGCGGAAAATTAACCGCATGTGCGGTTTCTGCTTCTGCGGAAAATTGACCGCATGTGCGATTACACCAGAAGGCCAAAATTTCAGATTTTTCCTTAAGTCTAAATTTTGATCCGTTAACTATTTGAAATCCACCCGAGCCCCCCGGGACCTTAACCAATTATACCAACAAGTCCCGTAACATAATACGGACTTACTCAGGGTCTAATATCACGTCAAACAACGCTGAAATTACAATTCACACCCCGATTCGGACTTTGAGTTTTAAACTTTTAAATTTGCAAATCTTATGCCAAAATATATTAAATGAATCCGGAATGATTTCAAATTTGGCACATAACTTCTAAATGACATAACAGAGCTATTTAAATTTCTAAAATCAGATTCTGACTCCGATATCAAAAAGTCAACCCCGTGGTGAAACTTGGAAAGCTTTAGCCTTTAAATTACTAATTTTCGCTAAATGGTCATAACTTGAGATAGCTACCTCCAAATTAAATTTCGGGCATATGCGTAAGTCCCAAATCACGATACGGACCTATTGTAACTATCAAAACATTGTTCCGGGTCCGTTTGCTCAAAATATTGACTAAAGTCAACTTAGTTGAGTTTTAAAACTCTATTACACATCTTAATCCATTTTTCACATAGAAACTTTCTGAAAAATTTTACAAACTGTGCACGCAAGTTGAGGAGTGATAAATAGTACTTTTTGAGGTCTTAGAACACATAATTAATTATTAAATTTAAAGATGACATTTTGGGTCATCACAATTACTTAAAGATTGGATTTCTTAATTTAAAAATTATTAAAAATAAAGTATTTTACATTTAAAATATTTGATGTTAAGTCAAGATGTTAAATTTGTGAAATAGTATTTTTGCGGAATACTTTGTGAAGATTTTTGCACTCATTGTGATTGAGCCGTGAGTTCCTTATCGTGAAAATTATTCTTGTTGTTGATTTATTTTTGCAAGTTGAAATATTTGGGCACTTAAGGTGCAAATTGTGATATATTGTGATATTGATATGCATGTGTTTGTATAAGGCCTGGGTGTTGAAACACATGCGGTGAGATAAGGGTGGCTTGATATGCGTGGCTACTAGGGGAACTACAAGAAGCCATGCGCTATGATAAGGGTAGCAAAAACGTGGGATGCTATTTCGAGAAAATTGTTTTCTTCAGAATTTAATGTGAAGGCTCACGCGGTGATATAAGGAAATGAGATATTGTGAATTTCTTTACGATTTGGGACTACGAGGCGGTACCTTGGGAGTGCCCTTGTTGATATTTCTTTATGGCTCCATTGCCTTTGGTTATTTTTGGTGTTTTCCTTAAAGTTCTAAATTTTTGTTTCCCTTCCGCGAAGTGTTAATTTCCCTTAATTTTCCAGTATGGCCTGACCTGACCTCATCACTACTCTAGCGAGGTTAGGCTTGACACTTACTAGGTACCGATGTGGTGTACTCATACTACGCTTCTGCAAATCTTTTTGTGCAGATCCAGGTACATCTTATCAGACCAGGCATCAGTGAATTAGCCATACGAGGAGACTTAAAGGTATATCTTCCAGCGTCAGTAGAGTCCACAGTCCCCTTCTATCTTATTATGCTGTCTTCCTTATTTCCTTTAGACTCTGATGTATAGAGATATTGAGAATGAATTTTTAGAAGTTTGTGACTTATTCCTATCGGATTTGGGGAGTTGAAATTGTTAAATTTGCAGTTTTTATTTATTCAACTGTTAAGGATTAAATTTCAATTTATATTAAGTTATTCCGCATTGACAGGATTACCTAGTCTTAGAGACTAGGTGTCATCAAGACATTCTACGGAGAAAATTTGGGGTTGTGACAAGTTGGTATCATAGTTCTAGGTACATAGTGGTTATGAGTCCTAAGTAAGTTTAGTAGGGTCTCGTGGATCGATACAGAGACGGTTGTACTTATCTTCGGGAGGCTATATAACTATTAGGAAAATGTTTACTTCTTTGATTCCTTATCGTGCGCATTTGTTTACTTTGAATTTCTAAACCATTGTCTTTTTATTCTCTCACAGATTGTGAGGATACGCACAACTGAATCTGATGAGCAGACACCTGCGCCCCCTGTTGGAGCCGCAAGAGGCCGGGGTGGCCTGGAAAAAGGTCGTGCCAGAGGCCGAGGAAGACCACGTGGTGCAGCCAGAGCACCTGCATGAGCTGCTGCAGTAGAGCCACCAGTAGCTCCAGTTGGAGAGCGGGCACCTGAGATGCCTGTTACTACCCTTGCACTTCAGGAAACTCTTGCGCAGAGTTTGAGCAGTTGCGCCAGGGTTCTATGGTCGTGTCAGTGTATACGGTCTGATTTAGTGATTTGGCTAGGCATGCACTAACCTTGGTTGCTATTGTTCGAGAGAGGGTTCATCGATTTATTGAGGGGCTACACCCTAGTATTAGATTCAGTTTGGCCCGAGAACTGGAGATGGACATCACATACCAATATGTGGTGTCAATTGCTAGGAGATTCGAGGGTATGCGGACTCGAGAGAGAGAGGAGGGAGAAGCTAAGAGACCTCGAGATTCTGGCTAATATAACAGTTTTCGTGCCCCAGCTGGAGCCCGTCATGGTAGAGGTTCTGTGAGCCGTCCTATTCATTTATCACTTCCAGCTTCCAGCGGTATTCCGGCTACTCCCAGAGCTCAGGTTCCATATTATGCACCGCCAGTGTCTACTATACCTCATGTACGGGGGTGCTTTCAGTGGGTATTCCAGTCGATCAGGCCCAAGTCAGCCTCAGCAGCCACATCCTCCGAGGGCTTGTTTTGAGTGTGGTGACACTCGTCATATAATGAGGGATTGCCCCATACTTAGGAGGGGTGCACCTCCATAGTTTCTCAAGCCCCATCCATTTCACAAGGCACTCGGGCTTCTCAAGCTATGATCACTGCACCAGTTTCTACTCCACCTGCACACCCAGCTAGAGGTGGACATCGTACAGGTAGAGGTCGCCCTAGAGAGGGTGGCCAGGCCATATATTATGCCCTTCCTGCTAGGACGGAGGTACTTGCATCTAATTTTGTTATCACATATATTGTTCTGGTCTGTCATAAAGATGCATCAGTCTTATTTGATCCAAGCTCTACTTATTCTTATGTGTCATATTATTTTGCCCCATATTTGGGCATATCCCGTGATTCTTTAAGTTCTTCTGTTTATGTATCTATACCCGTGGGTGAATATATTATTGTTGACCATGTGTATCGGTCTTATTTGATTATTATCAGTGGTTTTGAGACCAAAGCTGATTTATTATTACCTAGTATGGTGGATTTCGATATTATTTTGGTCATGGAGTTGTTGTCGCCCTATCACACTATCCTAGATTGTCATGCCAAGACGGTGACATTGGTTATGCCAGGTCTACCGTGGCTAGAGTGGAGAGGTACCTTGGATAATGTTCCTAGCAGGGATGCTTCATTTCTTAAGGCTCAATGAATGGTTGAGAAGGGGTGCGATGCGTATCTGGCCTATGTGAGAGATGTTAGTGTTGATACTCCTACCGTGGACTCAGTTCCTCTAGTAAGGGATTTTCCTGATGTATTTCCAGCTGATCTTCCGGGTATGCCACCCGACAGGGATATTGATTTTGGCATTGATTTGTTATCGGGCACTCAACCCATTTCTATTCCACCAAATCATATAGCCCCAATAGAATTGAAGGAATTAAAGGAGCAGTTACAGTAGCTACTTGATAAGGGTTTTGTTTGGCCCAGTGTATCGCCTTGCGGTGCTCCTATCTTATTTGTGAAGAACATGTAACCATTTCCACGTATTGATGAACTATTTGATCAGCTTCAGGATGCTAGAGTGTTCTCTAAGATCGACTTGCGTTCAGGCTATCATCAGTTGAAGATTCGGGAACCAGATATCCCGAAGACTACTTTCAAGACTCGGTATGGTCATTGCGAGTTCCTTGTGATGTCCTTTGGGTTGACCAACGCCCCAACAACATTTATGCACTTAATAAATAGTGTATTTCAGCCCTATCTTAATTCTCTCGTCATTGTGTTTATTGACGACATTGTGGTGTATTCCCGAAATCGGGAGGATCATGAACAACACCTGAGGATTATGCTTTAGACTTTGAGAGAAAAGAAATTGTATGCAAAATTTTCAAAGTGTGAATTATGTCTTGGCTCAGTAAGAGTTTTGGGTCATGTGGTAACGAACAAGGGGATCCAAGTAGATACGAAGAAAATTGAAGCAGTTTAGAGTTGGCCCAGACCGTCATCAGCTACTGAGATCCGGAGTTTTCTTGTCTTGGCAGTGTACTATCGCCGATTTGTAGAGGGTTTCTCTTTTATTGTTGTACCTTTGACCAAATTGACCCAGTATTTGTACTGCCTACAGGTTCAGGGTCTTATACTGTGTATTGTGATGTGTCGCGCATTGGTCTTGGTACAGTGTTGATGCAAGATGGTAGGGTGATTGCCTATGTGTCCAGATAGTTAAAGGTACATAAGAAGAATTATCCGGTCCACGACCTTGAGTTAGCAGCTATTGTTCATGCCTTGAAGATTTGGTGACATTATTTGTACGATGTCCATTGAGAGGTTTATACCGATCACCGGAGTCTCCAACATCTGTTAAAACAGAAGGATCTTAATTTGCGGCAGCGAGAGGTGGTTGGAGTTGCTTAATGATTATGATATCACCATTCTCTATCATCCTGGAAAGGACAATGTGGTGGCCGATGCCTTAAGTCATAAGGCGGAGAGTTTGGGCAGTTTAGTATACTTACCAATAATAGACAGGCATTTAGACTTGGATGTTCAGGCCTTGGCCAACCAGTTTGTTAGATTGAATATTTCCGAGCCGAGCCGTGCCGAGTTTTGGCTTGTGTTGTTTCTTAGTCTTTTATGTATGATCGTATCAGGGAGCATTGGTATAATGACCCCCATCTTCTTGTCCTTAAGGACACAGTTTAGCATTGTGACGCTAAGGAAGTCACTATTGGAGATGACGGTGTATTACGGATGTAGGGCAGGCTATGTGTGCCTAATGTAGATGGTTTGCGTGAGTTGATTCTCCTGGAGGCTCACAGTTCACAGTACTCCATTTATCGAGGTGCCGCGAATATGTATTAGGACTTGAGACAATACTATTGGTGGAGGTGGATGAAGAAAGACATAGTGGAATATGTAGCTCGGTGCCTAAATTGTCAGCAGGTGAAATATGAGCATCAACGACTGTTGGATTCCTTCAGAAGTTAGAGATTCCATAGTGAAAATGGGAGTGGATCACTATGGATTTCATTGTTGGGCTCCCACGGACTCCGAGGAAGTTTGATGCAGTTTGGGTGATTGTGGATAGATTGACCAAGTCAGCTCATTTCATTCCTGTGGTTATAACTTACTCTTTGGAGCAGCTGGCTCAAGTTTAGATTCGCGAGATTGTTAGGCTTCATGGCGTACCGGTATCTATCATATCTGACCGGGGTACGTAGTTTACATCATGGTTCTGGATAGTTGTACAACGAGAGTTGGGTACTCGGGTAGAGTTGAGTACAACATTTCACCCTCAGACGGATGGGCAGTCCAAGCGTACTATTCAGATACTGAAGGATATGCTTCGTGCTTGTGTGATAGATTTTGGGGGTGCTTGGGATAAGTTCTTGCCACTTGCGGAGTTTTCTTAAAACAACAGTTATCGGTCGAGCATTCAGATGGCACCGTATGAGGCCGTATATGGTAGGCGATGACGGCCTCCAGTGGGTTGGTTTGAGCCGGGCGAACCTAGACTATTGGGTACAGACTTTATTAAAGATGCTTTAGAAAAGGTTAAATTGATTCAGAATCGGCTTCGTACAACCCAATCTAGACAAAAGAGTTATGCGGATTGGAAGGTTCGTGATGTTGCACTCATGGTTGGTAAGCGGGTCTTGCTCCGGGTTTCGCCTATGAAGGGTGTTATGAGATTCGAAAAAAAGGGCAAGTGGAGCCCGGGGTATATCGGACATTTTAAGATTCTTGAGAGAGGTGGAGAGGTGGCTTACAGACTTGCACTACCACCTAGCCTCTCTTCAGTTCATCCAGTGTTCCATGTTTCCATGCTCCGGAAGTATCACGGCGATCCATCTCTTGTGTTAGACTTCAGCTCAGTCCAGTTGGATAAGGATCTATCTTATGTTGAAGAGCCAGTGGTCATTTTGGACAGACATTTTAGAAAGCTAAGATCGAAGAGCATTGCTTCGGTAAAAGTACGGTGGAGGGGTCATCCGGTTTAGGAGGAGACCTAGGAGACTGAGCATGATATGTGTAGCTGCTATCCTCCTCTTATCACCATTGTAGGTATAATTCTAAACTCGTTCGAGGACGAATGTTTTTTTAAGAGGGGGAGGATGCAATGACCCGGCCAGTCGTTTTGAGAGTTGTAGCCACATTCCCACATTTACTGCTCAATTTATGCCTCACAGTTGTTATGTTACTTGCCAGGGTAATTAGTTTGGTTCCGATGAAGTTTTAGGAATGAATTAGAACACTTAGTTCCAAGGTTTAAAGTTAAAGTTGAAATAGTGATCGGATATCGACTTATATGTAAACGACCCCGGAATAGAGTTTTGATGATTTCAATAGCTCTGTATGGTAATTTTGGACTTAGGAGGGTGTCCGAAAAATATTTTGGAAGTCCGTAGTGGAATTTGGCTTGAAATGGCGAATGTTAAATTTTTGGAAAATTTGACCGGGGAGTTGACATTTTGATATCGGGGTCGGAATCCATTGCTCAAAATTTTCATAGCTCTGTTATATCATTTATCACTTGTGTCCAAAATTTGAGGTCAATCGGACTTGATTTGATAGATTTCGGTATCGAATATAGAAGTTGGAAATTCTTAAGTTCCTTAAGCTTGAATTGGGGTATGATTCGTGGTTTTAGCGTTGTTTTATGTGATTTGAGATTTCAACTAAGTTCGTATAATGTTTTGAAATGGAAACTTGGGGAAGATTGTAGAAATTTCATAAAATGAATTTTTGAGATTTCGATGTCTATTTGGAGTCGTATTTGAGTGAAACTAGCATCGTTGGACTCGTAATTAAATGGGTTATCGGATTTTGTGAGTTTTATCAGATTCCGAGATGTGGGCCCCAAAGACGATTTTTGGGTTAAATTTCGAATTTTTGTTTAATATTTAGGTTTTCTTATGGAATTTATTTCTATAATTTGTGTTGATTGAATCGAATTAATTATGATTAGATTCGAGCCGATCGGAGTCAGAAAATTGAGAAAAATGCATACTACTTGACTGATTGAGCGTGGTTTAAGGTAAGTGACTTGTCTAACCTTGGGGGGAGGGGGGGAATTCCCCTTAGGATTCGTATTGATATGAAAATGTTGAAAGTCGTATACACGAGAGGTGACGAGTGTGTACACTGGCTAAATATGGAAGATTATGTCTTTATATTGTGTAGAGCACTGTTGCATATTAATTAAAATATTTTATTCTATTATATTCATCATCATTAATATATTTTCGAATTTTAAATTTGCCTGACCTTTTCTTGCTAAGTGTTTTACATGTTTAGTTGAAACTCTGTTTCTTTTGTTCCGTGCATTACTTGAAGGTTCGATTTCTTAATTTAAATATTATTAAAAATGAAGTATTTTACATTTTAAAAATTTGATGTTAAGTCAAGATGTTAAATTTGTGAAATATTATTTTTGCTGAATATTTTGTGAAGATTTTTGTATTCATTGTGATTGAGTCGTGAACTCCGTATTGTGAAAATAATGGATATTATTTTGCTGAACATTTTGTGAGAGTTTGCACTCATTGTGATTGAGTTGTAAGCTCCTTATTGTGGAAATTATTCTTGTTGTTGATTTATTTTGGCAAGTTAAAATATTTGGGTACTTGAGGTGCAAATTGTGATATATTGTGATATTGATACGCAAGCGGTGGTATAAGGTCTGGGTGTTGAAATGCATGCGGTGAGATAAGGGTGGCTTGATACGCGTGGCTAGTAGGGGAACTACTAGAAACCATGCGGTGTGATAAGGGTGGCTAAAATGCGGGATGCTATTTCGGGAAAAAAATTTTCTTTAAAATTTAATGTGAAGGCTCCCGCAGTGATATAAGAAAATAAGATATTGTGAATTTATTTATGATTTGGGACTACGAGGCGGTACCTTGGGAGTGCCCTTGTTGATATTTCTTTATGCCTACATTGCCTTTGGTTATTTTTGGTGTTTTCCTTAAAGTTGTAAATTCATGTTTCCCTTCCGTG
Organism: Nicotiana tomentosiformis; assembly: GCF_000390325.3. Classification (NCBI taxonomy): domain Eukaryota; kingdom Viridiplantae; phylum Streptophyta; class Magnoliopsida; order Solanales; family Solanaceae; genus Nicotiana; species Nicotiana tomentosiformis. The sequence continues at coordinate 108,676,995 of NC_090817.1, read as the reverse complement.
AGGTGTTAATTGCCCTTATTCTGTGTAGTTAAATTGTGACATACTACTTACTTGATATATCCCCATTGTCATTATTGTTATTATATCGTTAAACTTTTTCTCATGTCTTTTATTATTCCAGTAGGGCCTAACCTGACATCGTCACTACTCTACCGAAGTTAGGCTTGGCACTTACTAGGTACCGTTGTGGTGTACTCATACTACGCTTTTTCACATTATTTTTTACAGATTCAGGTACATCTTATCATACCAGGCATCAGTGAATTAATCGTACGAGGAGACTTCGAGGTATATATGCCAGCGTCCGCAGACTCCGGAGTCCCCTTCTATCTTATTATATTGTCTTCCTTATTTCCTTTAGACTCTGATGTATAGAGACATTGGGAATAAATTTTTAGAAGCTTGTGACTTATTCCTACCGGATTTTGGGAGTTGAAATTGTTAAATTTACAGTTCTTATTTATTCGAATGTTGAGGATTAAATTTTAATTTATATTCAGTTATTCCGCATTGACAGGCTTACCTAGTCTTAGAGACTAAGTGTCATCACGGCATCCTACGGAGGGAATTTTGGATCGTGACAGATTTGATCGAGTATATGTTGTTGTATATATTTATATGTGTGTGTGTGTGTGTGTGTGTGTATGTGTGTATGGCCATTTTGACCAACAATACCGACCGATTTCGGTCGGTAACTTATTTAAAAATAAAATGTGATTTGTTTAACTGATATATATATATATATATATATATATATATATATATATATATATATATATATATATATATATCTATATATGTGTATGTGTGCGTTTGACCATTTTGACCAATAATACCAACCGATTTCGGTCGACAACTTATTTAAAAACAAAATGTGATTTGTTTAACATATATATATGTGCTTTAATTTATTCTCAAATGTTTATTACATCGCTTGAATGCTTGATCGGTGAATAAATAAGAAAATAAATCTTGAAGTTTAAGTGAACATTTTAAACATTTTATGTGACTACATGCTCTAGTATAATGAGTGACAAGATGCTCCAAGATGTGTTCAATCGACATGGTCTTGAATAAATTATTCTCGATCACCTTATTAGTACTTCGCTCGGATATTTCATCAGTGGATCAATTGGAAATTCAATTATATTCGATTAAATTTTACTATAACACATATAAAATCAAAGTGTATAGTTCTATAAGATGTAGTATTATATATATATAATTTAAAAAAATACATACACACATATATGTGTGTGTGTGTGTGTGTGTGTGTGTGTGTGTATATATATATATATATATATATATATATATATATATATATATATATATATATATATATATATATATATATATATATATATATATTAAATATTATTTATTTAAAAGTTATTTATATAAATTGACTAAAACCGACTAACTTCGGTCGGTATTTTCATTAAATTAATATTTTAAAATTTTGAAAATCGAATTTCCGACCGAATTCGGTCGGAAAAATTTAATCAAAACTTTTTTCGGTTGGTAAATTTTATATATATATATATATATATATATATATATATATATATATATAATTTTTGTTATGTTAAAAAGTCAATTGCGTTGGGAGGGAAAGAAGATGACCGATCTCGGTCGGTATATTTGAAATTTTTTAATTACAAGTTATTTTGGTAGATAATATGAAAGTATGACTAGGTTTTGGTCAAAGATTGACCAATTTCTAACCGAAATCGGTCGGAATTTGGTCATCTTTGTTGTGGGACCATTATTTCCGTTGTCAGAAATATTTTCTTTAACTTTTGGGACCAAATTACTTATTTTCCGACCGAATTCGGTCGGTAATCTGTCGACGTATTTTGCTAGTTTTCTAGTAGTGATATCCACAACATTTTTCTCGCACGCCTATGTCGATTACACTCCCAATGTCCATGAGTAACCTTCCACTAATTTGTCTCTTGCGTATGGCAATTTGTTTGTGAGATCCAGATCTGTCCACCAGCTAGATCACAAGAGCATTACAAATTAAGTTACATTTTAATTATAGTATTATAATTAAATAAAAAGGATGAGATCAATGACGTACCTTGTAAGCTCGTTAAACTCTGTTTGATGCAGCTTCTGTAGCATGCTAAAATCCAATTAGGCAAATTTCAAAAGCAAATCCTTGTGTGAGTCCATGTCTTTATAAATGTCAATGTATCTCCTTGCTACGAACCTTGTTATCGCTTTGCGAATAGGGTAGCTTAAGGCTTCAGTAATTTGAACCTTAAGCGAGTTATTGCTCCTACAAGAATCTCCTCCTCGTGCACTCTGAGATGTGCTGCTTCGTACAAACTTAGTAATGCTTGGACATCATTCTTAAGAGTAGTTTCATGGTTTGTGAATTTCTTGAACACATCTGGTTTAAAATCATGTTTATATTTTGATAAAGATTTAATTAGTTGTGCAGTAAAGTGAAGCAATACACTCTAGATTTTGGAAGTGAACTTTTCACACCTTCTATACAAAGCATCAGTACAAATGGTCTCTTATTATGACAACTGTCAGATACGTGCATGTACTCTAGATTTTGGAAGTGAAATAGTCTGCATCAAGATACTCATGGTCAGCATGTCTGCTAGCTGACGATACGAAGGGACAAATTTAAGAGCCAAGAGCTGACTTATTATCACAGAATAAGGAAACATGCATGATCTCTTCTGAGAACATTCAGATCCTTAAAGATATTTCACAACCACACAATCTGTGCAGCAGTGACCGCCGTTGCTCGATATTCTGCTTCGCTGATGATCTTAAAATTGTTTGTTGTTTCTTTGACTTCTAACTAGCATGAGAGAATCCCCATTAATAGTAGCAAACACATTATTGTATGTGAAAGAAAGAAAAGTGGACAAAACAATAGAAAGAAAAATCAATAAGAGATGAACTTATGATGTAAGCGCTTACATCGGAATTCTTATGATGTATGCGCTTACATCGGCATTCCTATGATGTAAGCGCTTAACTCGGCAGAGCATTCAAATGCCTATAAATAGGTATGCATTTTCATTTGCAAGTCATCTGTAACGATCCGACCGGTCGTTTCGAGAGTTATAACCCTGTTTTCCCCATTTCTACTTTTTTTTGTGTTATTCAGCTATATTATGTTATATCGGGTTAGTTGGTTCGGATCCGGAAGGAACTCAAATTGAAATGAGACACTTAGTCTCATAATTGAAAATTTTAAGTTAGAAAAGTGGACCGGATATGGACCTATGTGTAAACGACCTCGGATTTGAATTTTGATGATTTCAATAGCTCCGTATGGTAATTTTGGATTTAGGAGCGTGTCCGAAATATTATTTGGAAGTCCGTAGAGGAATTATGCTTGAAATGCCGAAAGTTTAATTTTTGAGAAGTTTGACCGAGGGGTTGACTTTTTGATATCGCGGTCGGAATCCGATTCTGAAAATTGAAATACCTATGTTATGTTATTTATGACTTGTATGCAAAATTTGAGGTCAATCGGACATGATTTGATAGGTTCCGGAGTCGTTTGTAGAAATTAGAAATTTCAAAGTTCATTAGGCTTGAATTGGAGTGTAATTCATGGTTTTAGTGTTGTTTGAGGTGATTTAAGGGTTCGACTAAGTCCGTAAGATATTTTAGGACTTGTTAGTATAATTGGTTGAGATCCCGAGGGGCTCGGGTGAGTTTCGGATGGTTAACGGGTTGGATTTTGGACATGGAACTCTGGTGGAATTTTTCTGATGCACCATCTGGTTTCCTTAATCGCGTTCGCGAGTGGAGCCTCACGTTCGCGAAGAGGAACTGGGAGACTGGCAATATTTTCTCTTTGTGTTCGCGAAGAGAAGCACGCGTTCGCGAAGGGTGGACAGGGTGTGCATCGCGAACGCGAGAGGTGTTACGCGTTCGCGAAGAAGAGAGGAAGCAGTCGAAGACCCCCAGGGAATTGATCTACGCGTTCGCGTAGTGGGGTGTCGCGTTCGCGTAGTGAGGGGGAAACGAAGCATCGCGTTCGCGATGGCTTGAACGCGTTCGTGTAGAAGGCATTGAGGCAGAGGCATTTTGTGCTTCGCGAACGCGAGGGTGATGTCGCTTTCGCGAAGGAGGAATTTGGACGGGAGTTATTTTGTGCTTCGCGAACGCGAGGCACTGACCGCGTTCGCGAAGAAGAAAGGTCTGGGCAATGAGTTTAAGTTCTGAAAATTCAAATTTTGGCGATTTGGAGCTCAGAATTGAGATGATTTTGGGTGATTTTAAGAGGAAACAACGGGATAAGTATTCTTAACTCAATATTGGTTAAATTACCCGAATCCATGGTTGTTTTTATCATTTAATTGGTGAATTGAGTTGGAAAAAATTTGAAAACCTTCTTGGTTTAAATTGAAGATTTTAGGGTCGAGTTGGGGTCGGATTTTTGTAAAATTGGTATGGTTAGACTCGTGGTTGAATGGATGTCCGGATTTTGTTACTTTTGTCGAGTTTCGAGATGTGGGCCCCACGTGCATTTTTGAGCTAATTTTCCATTTTTATGGAAAATCATTATTATCTTGTAGAATTAATTCCAATAAATTTTATTGACTTAAACGAATTATTTATGACCAGATTCGAGGCGTTTGGAGACCAATTCACGAGGAAAGGACATTGCAGAATAAGAATTTCACGGTTTGAGGTATATAACGATTGTAAATCTAGTCCTGAGGGTATGAAACCCCAGATTTCGTATCATTCTACTATTTTGAAGTGACGCACATGCTAGGTGACGGGCATGTGGGCGTGTACTGTTGGGGATTTGTGACTTGGTCCGTCCCGTAGCAACTGTAAAGTTGCATACTTTGTTGAAACCATTTGATACTTATATGTTTTAGAAAGAATTTCTATAAATTGGGCTGAATGTCATGTTTGGGCCTTGCGCCAATGCTGTTTGGACCCTTAGGGGTTGTTTCTTACCATCCTCTCATTGGTTTCGATTGAAAATCTATACTCAGCCATATTTATACTTGTTTACCGCATAACTCAGTTTTATGACTCTATTTTGATGCATATAAATGTTTTGGGCCAAATGTCCTGTTTTACTAATATGCCCGAGTGGCTTGAGATGTTTATGACTGAGTGAGGCCGAGGGCCTGATTTGTGAGGATGAGTGTGGATCGGGGCTGCCCGCCTGCAGCATACTTTATTATTATGGCACGTGAGTTGTCCGTGCAGATTATAGCGCTCGGGCTGAAGGAGCCCCTCCTGAGTCTGTACACACCCCCAGTGAGCGCAAGTACCTACTGAGTGCGAGTGCCGAGTGACTGGGAGGCATGAGCGATTGTGAGGTATGCCCGAGTGGCAAGAGTGATTGTGAGGTATGCCCGAGTGGCAAGAGTGACTGTGAGGTTTGCCCGAGGGGCTGTATATGAGTGATGTTTTGCCCGAGAGGCTGTTTATGATTTCATCATTTTTTTCTCACCTTTGCATTGAGCCTTTGTTTGAAAAACTGTTGGAAAAATATCTTTAAATGATTTTTACTATAACTGGGTTTAAACGAGATGATTTGATTCAAACACTGATTTTTAAAACATGTTGTACTTTACTGAGATTTCATGATATGAACGTTATATGCTTTATTGCTCGTCACTACTGCTTAGTCTTTATTTATTGTTGTTACTTACTTAGTTGGCGTACTCACGTTACTCCCTGCACCTTGTGTGCAGATTCAAGTGTAGCTGGGCACGGTAGCGGTTATTGAGTGCTCTGGTTGCAGATTTTTCTTGGAGATAGCAAGGTAGTTGTTTGGCAATCACAACCCCTGCTCTTCTCCCTCTTATCTTCCTCTAGTTATACTTAGCTATTTTCCAGGCTGAGTTAGCCTTGATATTGTTAGACAGATTGTAGTAGATGCCCATGACTAGTGACACCCCGATGTCGGGCTGTTCTTTTCCGCACTTCCATTTTCTTTGATTTGAACTCTTTAAATGGAGGTTTTATGTTAAATAACCTTGAAATTATGTTTGAAATGAAAATATCGGTTTGTTTTGGAAATGAGTCGGCTTGCCTAGTTCAACGATAGGCGCCATCACGACAGAGGTTAGTTTGGGTCGTGACATTATCCCTCAACTTTTTTCTTTCTCTCTTCAATTAATAAAGAGTTATTCTTTGTGTGGCTGTTGAGTAGGCAAAATTGCCAAACCACGTAAATCTTGTCTTGTGCAATTTATTATTTTTCTCTTTTAAATATTTTTCCCTTCTATTAGCCTGACACGTTTCCCAACAACTGGTATCATAGCACGTATAATGTAATTCTGGAAGAAAAGTATGGTATCGGTGTAGGTACTATTCACAAAAATAGTGCAACACTATTGATCATCGTTACTATTCACAAGCACTATTCACATTTTAAAAACAAATTGTGAAAAATGGCATCGGAAGAAGGGAAGGTTAAGATTGACAAGTTCAATAGAAAATATTTTAGATTCTGGAAAATGCAAATAGAGGATTATTTGTACCAGAAAAAATTACACTTACCTCTGACCGAGGTAAAACCAGAGAATATGGCCAAAACAGATTGGGATCTATTAGATCGCCAAGCTCTTGGTGTGATTCGTTTAACGCTAACACAAAATGTGGCGTTTAACATCATTAACGAGAAGATCAATGCAGGCCTGATGAAGGCGTTATCAAATATGTACGAGAAGCCATCTGCTTCAAATAAAGTCTATTTGATGTGTCGATTGTTCAACTTAAAGATGGCAGAAGGTGGATCTGTTACAGAACATATCAATGAGTTTAATGTAATATTAACTCAATTTAGTTTTGTCAATATAACATTCGATGATGAAGTTAGGGAATTGATTCTACTATCATCTCTACCGGAGAGTTGGTCTACAATAGTAACTGCACTTAGTAGTTCATCGGGAAGTACCAAACTAAAATTGGATGATATTAGAGACTTGGTTCTAAGCGAAGATATTCGCCGGAGAGAATCAAGTGATTCCCCAGGATCTGCTTTGAATACCGAAAGCAGGGGGAGAAACAGCCAAAGAGGACAAAGCCATGGTTGTGGAAGATCAAAGTCAAGGAGAAGAGGGAAATTCAAAAATCGCAAAGACATTATATGTTGGAATTGTGATAAAAAGGGCCACTACAGTAGTCAGTGTAGAGAGCCAAAGAAGAAGAAGAACAATCAATAAAAGGATGATAATTCAGCAAATGTAATTGCTTAACAAGTCGGTGATGCACTAATTTGTTGTGCAGACAGTCCAGTCGAATCTTGGATTCTCGACTCAAGTTCATCCTTTCACTCTACATCATGCAATGAATTATTGCATAATTATATTGCTAGAAAATTTGGGAAAGTTTTTCTAGAAGACGACGAACCTATGGACATTGTCGGGAAAAAGGTGAAGTTCATATAAAGAGTTTACAAGGCACGCTATGGAAATTGCAAAATGTCCGACATGTTCCCTACCTCAAGAAAAATCTGATATCCATGGATCAGATTGACAGTGAAGGATATACAACAACATTCGGTAACGGATCATGGAAGATAACCAAAGGAAATTTAGTTGTGGCACGAGGCTTCAAGAAGGGAACATTGTATGCAACTGCAATACAAAGAGATACTATAGCAACAATTGATCATGGTCGTGATACAACATTGTGGCACTAGAGGCTCGGGCATATGAGTGAGAAGGGAATTAAGTTGTTGGCATTCAAAGAAATGTTGTCAAACCTAAAGCATGTTGAATTAGGTTTGTGCGAAGATTGCATTTACGGGAAACAAAAGAGAGTTAGTTTCTCAAAGGTGGGAAGGACGCCAAAGAAAGAGAAGCTGGAACTAGTGCATACAGATGTGTGGGGACCAGCACCTGTAACTTCTCTGGGAGGCTCACGCTACTATGTCACCTTCATTGATGATTCCACAAGAAAGGTATGGGTTTATTTTCTAAAAATAAATCTAATGTGTTTGTTACCTTTAAACGATGGAAAGCTGAAGTTGAAAGTCAGACAAGTCTAAAGTTAAAATGTCTGAAGTCTGACAATGGAGGAGAATGTGATAGTCAAGAGTTTAAAGCATTCTGCTCTGAGAATGGTATCAGAATAATCAAGACAGTTCCTGGAACACCGGAACAAAATGGCGTTGCTGAGAGGATGAACAGAACCCTGAATGAATGGGCCAGAAATATGAGAATACATTCTAGATTGTCGAAGTATTTTTGGGTTGAGGTTGTTAACACGGCATCTTACCTCATAAATAGGGGACCCTCTGTACCACTGAATTTTGAAATTCCGGAGGAGGTATGGACAGGAAAGGAGGTAACTCTCTCACATTTGAAATTTTTTGGTTATGTTGCTTATGTGCATGAAAACTTTAATGATAGAGATAAGCTTGATCCTAAGGCCAAGAAATTCTTTTTTATTGGATATGGTGATGATAATTTTGGTTATCGATTTTGGGATGATCAGAATAGAAATATCCTAAGACATAGGAATGTCACATTTAATAAACATATGATGTACAAATACAAGCTTAAAGTAGAACCAACCAGCACCAGTAGACAGATATCTGAGACAGTTGACTTAGAAGAAATCTCAGAAAATGAAGCGGCTAAAGAGACTGCAACTGGATCTGAAATTAAAGATGCCAAACTAGAAGCCAAATCTGGATCAGGATCAGAACCAGAATCAGAGATAGAATCATATGGAGAACCATATCCGTAGTCATGACTTGAATCAAATTCGGGATCAGTTAATCCTGAACCTATATTAAGGAGATATAAAAGAGTCACGAATGCTCCAGATAGGTTAACTCTCTCTCTCCACTATTTACTTCTGACTGATGCTGGAGAACCAGAGCATATTTTTGAAGCAATACAGGTGATAAGCTATGATAAGTGGAAGCTAGCCATGGAAGAAGAGCTGAATTCTCTTCAAAATAATAAAACACGGATACTTACAGAGTTACCAAGAGGAAAGAAAGCATTGCAAAACAAGTGGGTGTACAGGGTCAAGGAAAAGAATGATGGTAAGAAGAGATACAAATCACGATTAGTAGTAAAAGACTTTCAGCAGAAGGAAGGGATTGACTACACCAAGATCTTCTCTCCTGTAGTCAAATTAACTATTATCATGTTGGTGCTAAGTATCGTAGCTGCAAAAAATTTACATTTGGAGTAGCTAGATGTTAAAATTACTTTCTTGCATGGTGACCTTGAAGAAGACATCTACATGAAGCAACCAGAAGGTTTTCAAGTTTCTAGCAAAGAAAACCTTGTGTGTAAGTTGCAGAAGAGTTTGTATGGTTTGAAACAAGCACCCCGACAATGGTACAAGAAATTTATTGGATTTATGCATAATAATGATTTCACACGATGTGAGATGGACTATTGTTGTTATATCAAATATCTTGATAAATCCTATATCATTTTACTGTTGTACGTTGATGATATGATAATTGTACGATCTAGCATAAATGAGAGCAACAGGTAGGATTTTGAAATGAAAGACTTAGGACCAGCTAAGAAAATGCTTGGAATGAGGATTATCAGAAACAGGTCCGAAGGAACCTTAAAATTGTCTCAAGAAAAGTACATACATAAGGTACTACGCAGGTTCAGTCTTCATGATGCAAAGACCAGAAGCACTCCACTCGGAAGCCATCTTAATTTGTCGAAGGACCAACCACCTAAGACCGATGAACAAAGGAAGTACATGTCCAAAGTTCCATATGCTTCAGCAGTAGGAAGTTTGATGTATGTTACGGTTTGCACTAGACCTGACATATCCCATGCAGTTGGGTTGTTAGTAGATACATGTCAAATCCAGGAAAGGAGTATTGGGAAGGTGTAAAATGGATATTACGATACCTCAAAGGCACCTTAGGTATGACACTTTGTTTTAAAATGAGCAATATTATCTTACAAGGTTTTGCTTATGCAAATTTAGGCGGCGATCTGGATAGTCGAAAAAGTACCATAAGCTACGTATTCACCTTAGGTGGTACTGCTGTTAGTTGGATGTCTAGACTTCAGAAAAGTGTTGCCCTATATACCACTGAAGCAGAGTACATGGAAATCTCAGAAGCTGGAAAAGAGATGATTTGGCTCAAGAAATTTCTTAAAGAGCAATACAATTGTGAGCTTTTCAGCGATAGCCAGAGTGCAATTCATTTGAACTTATGATGTAAGCGCTTACATCGGCATTCTTATGATGTAAGCACTTACATCGGCATTCCTATGATGTAAGCGCTTACCTCGACAGGACATTCAAATGCCTATAAAAGGGGTATGCATTTTTATTTGCAAATCATCCCTCAACTTCTTCTTTCTCTCTTCAATTAATATAGAGCTATTCTTTATGGGGCCGTGGAGTAGGCAAAATTACCGAACCACGTAAATCTTGTCTTGCCTTGTCTTGTGCAATTTATTTCTTATCTCTTTCAAATATATTTCCCTTCTATTAGCTTGACACGTTTCCCAACACCCATCTATCTTTTGTCGCCTATCCAACCACCTAAAGCAACCTTTGTACGGATTGATAGAGTGATAGCTAACTTCTTCGGGGTGTGGCTTTAGGTCCATTGAGGACATTTGCAAAGCCAAATATTGCAAAAGATCACCAAGAAAATGCATTAGACACAATATCATTCTGGAGATTAAAGGGGAGCAACATATAAGGTAAATGGTGGGAAAATGGTGATCACTCATTTTGGTGGGATTAATAGACAAGTTTTGTGTCACGACCCGAAATTCCCATCTTCGGGATCGTGATAGCGCCTAACATTTCACTTACTAGGAAAGCCAACTTTAGAATAATCTTAACTATTTTTAAACAAAACAAATTTTAACGGAAGTCAATTACTAAAATAAAGTGCGAAAGACCATAACTAACGAATCATCAAAATACATTCCCGAAGCTGGTGTCACAAGTGCACGAGCTACTAGAATGATACAAATAAAGGTCTAAATAAAAATCAAGTTGTTTGAAAGATACTATATAGCTAAGACAAGATAAAAGGAGACTTCAGAACTGCGAATGTTGTGCAGTTATACCTCAAGTCTCATCTGGGTAGCTGAATCCTAGCAAGTCTATGGTACGTTGATGGGACCAACTCCAAAATCTGCACAAGAAGTGGAGAGTATAGTATGAGTACAACCGACTCCATGTACTCCGTAAGTGTCGAGCCTAACCTTGACGAAATAGTGACGAGGCTATGACAAAGACACGTACGTAAATAACATATACAAGTATATACAAATACGAAACAACAATAACACAATAAATAACAATTTATAAATTTGGGAGGGAACATGCGAAGGGAAATGATATAGAAATTTCAGCAGGCGAAGTGCCACGTAGCAGCCAATTAATTCATCAACAATAAAATGAGCAGCTGATAATATAAAAATGGCATGGCACCACCCTTCGTGTTTTTACTCTCATTCTCTCATAAATTTATAAATAAATAATAAGATTGGCACGACATCACCCTTCGTACTTTAACTCTCTTCCTTACTTCATAATTCAATAAATAATAATGTGAAATTGGCACAACATCACCCTTCGTACTTTTACACTCTTCCTTGCCATGAAAATAATAATATAAATTCAGATGAGTATTTAAATACGGGGATATATACTTATCAATCAATTCAATACCAGAATACTGACTTCACCTTCCAAAATATTCAACAATAATTAAACTAGCAATAATCTCATGAAAATGATCAAATAAACAATAATAATTTAAGTAGGAATATCTTAATTAAATAGGCAATTATTCACAATAAACAAATTCCATCCGCATGCTTTGACTTATCCACAACGTATAAGTACTCGTCACCTCACATATACGTTGTATCCGCATATTTAATCACGTAGCAAATAGACAAATAAGTCCTACTCCCTCAAGTCAAGGTTAGCCACGACACTTACATCGCTTTGCAACCAACTCAAGATTCCAATGAACCTTTGACTCGCGAATTGGTGTCTGAATGCTTCAAATCTAGTCACAAATAATTTAATATACTCAACATGAATCGTAGGAATTAATTCCATATGAATTTACTAATTTTGCGGATTAAAATATGAAATTCATTTTAAAAATTGACAGTGGGACCCATATTTCGAATCCCGAAAAAACTTACCAAAATCGAACATCTGTTCCGATACAAGTTCAACCACATAAAAATTATCGAATTTCGACATCCGATTGGCTTTCAAATCTTCATTTTATATTTTTGGAAAATTTTATAATAATCTAAATTTCTTCCATCTAAATCCGAAATAAACGATGAATATTGACATGAATTTATGAAATGTAATCACTTTAGGATATAGAAGACTTACCAAATTCTAAATCGTGAAAAATTCCTTTGGAATTGCCTAAATCTATGACTTAAAACTCAAAAATGAGTAAAAATGACTAACTGCTGATTTCATGGGTTCTGTCTAGCATTTTTGCACCTGTGGACTATATTTTCGCACTTGCGATCTCGCATTTGCGGAATAGCGCAGCATGTCCAGTGGCCGCATCTGCGCTCAGAAATGTCGCACCTGCGACATCGCAGAAGCGTTCCAGTGACCGCAGAAGCGGTCTACCTTGCAGAAGCGGCTCGACCAATGCGGAAGATTGCGCACGTGCGCTAATTTCTCTGCAGAAGCGGATCTCGACAGGGTTGTCCAATGTCGCAGAAGCGACTGGAAATCCGCAGGAGCGACCACGAACCTGCGCACAAAATGTCGCAGGTGCGACGCACCAGAACCAGTACTGGGCAACAAGTTCCAATTGCTCTGTGGCTCTTCCGAAACTCATCCGAGCAACTCGGGACCTCGTTCGAATATTCCAACAAGTCCAAAAACATAATACAAACTTACTCGGTGTTTCAATTCACGTCAAACAACACCAAAATTATAATTCACACCTCGATTCGAACTTATAAGTTTCAAAATTTTTAATTTATAAAACTTGTGTCGAAACATGTTAAATGAGTTCTGAATGGCTTCAAATTTGACGTACAAGTCATAAATGACATAACTGAGCAACTCAAATTTCCAAAATCGGGTTCCGACCCCGATATAAATAAAGCCAAATCCGCAGTCAAACTTTGGAATCTATAAGCTTTCAAACTTCCAATTTTCAACAAATGGCGATAACTCAAGTTAGGGACCTACAAATTAAGTTCCGGGCATACGCTCAAGTCCCAAATTACGATACGGATATACCGGGTCCGCTTTCTCAAAATGTTGACCGAAGTCAACGCACTTGAGTTTTGAAGCTCTATTTCACATTTTAATTCGTTTTTTACATAAAAACTTTCTGGAAAATTATTCGGACTGCGCACTCAAGTCGAAGAATGATGAATAGTTCTTTTCGAAGGTCTTAGAACAGAGTAATAGATATTTAAATTAAAGATGACATTTTGAATCTATCACACTTTCGACTACTGGCAAAGCATAACCAACACTACGATCTAGATCAGTAGTTGATGTCTACCAAAATGAAGGGTGGAATAGTACCAAGTATTGCCTTTATAAATTATTCAGCATGTGCTACAAGTAATCATTTGACAGAAATATCCAGGATAAGCCAATATGCATGCTAGTACGTAGTATCAGCTTGACAAGTGCAATACTACTAGCATGCTCTTGTAAAAAGATAATGGCACATGATGCTACCTTTTAATTAGAGTATCACTAGTTAATTTAGCGGCGATTCGCACGGTGGAACACATCTTTGTGAAAAGATAAAACAGAAAATAAAGTCAAATAAAAGCATTCCATGCATATCTTTATAAAAAATAAAACAGGAAAATACATTTAAGTAAAAGCATTAGATTACTTTTTGTAGTTTTGTAATGGCAAGGTTACTCAAGTAACATTTTTCTCTACTGGGGAAAAGGAGTTGACATTCATTTACAGACGAAAACTATATGATATTAGCTATCTCGCTTTCTTTTCCTAGTTAAATAGTGATCATAAATCAAATTATTAATTATTATAAGTAAATACTTTTATTAGAGATTGGGTTTGTATATGTTATAGAAATTTTTACTTACGAAATATAACTGAATAAATAAAATTACTCATCACAACCTGAATAAGAAAATCAAATTTATCTTGAGTCAAAAAATTATTCCTCGTATGTTGGAACTACATATTCTGGAAATATAATTGTACCACATATAACTTATGCCACTTATCCTCACCTAGTAGAATATATATTTACTGAAGATAATTTCTGGATATTAAAGTAGCCAAATTGCGGCAAGCAAACAATAGAAAAAATTTCAAAAATATTATTACATCATATTTTTGTTGGTTACGAATCGAATAATGAAATATAACACCCCCTATTAAAATTTTGGAAAGTCTTTGTTAAAGCGATGGCTTCGAGGTCGCCTCTCTTCTATTCTTTACAAACAAAATATTGTAACTCTGTTCCAATTTATATGAATCTATTTATTTTTTGGTCCGTTCCAAAAAAATAACTCATTTTTAAATTTGAAAACAATTTTGCTTAAACTTACAATTCTACCCTTAATGAGAATCTTTTATAACCATACAAATATTTTGGACCACTTTTTGAATTGTTTAGGACCACAAATTCCAAAAAATTTTATTTTTTCTTAAACTATGTACTCAGTCAAACAGGTTCACATAAATTGAAACGGAGAGAGTATATGTAAATCGCAACAAAATAGACATCGCTATAGTTCCTAACTCATCAAATCTCTATGAAATAACCAAAAATACCTGCAGCAAACCAAAGGAAAGAGTAAATTCTTCTTTTTATTTAAAACTAAAAAGAAAAGAAAATAAAGTTTCCTTATCATAAAATTGAAAAACATATAATTTAATGTATGCTTTTACAAAACAGGAATAACTCATATTTCTCCCTCGATCAAATTTAAGTAATTGTGATCGAACACAAATAATAAAAGATTTTCGTAATTTAGTGCCTTAAGTAGTTGTGCACTAAGTACCGAAGTCATCCTCAATTCAGTAATATCGGATAGAATTAATAATAATCGATAAAGAGGAGAGGATAGAGCAAGTAGTTGTGCAAGTAGGAAGAGAGAACAAAAGAAGAAGTTGCTAAGGGCAGTGAGCATGTTAAAATTAGCAGAATTGAGGAGATCAACTAAGCTTTGGGATATCTGTGTGATCCTAAGTTACCAATGCAACTGATAAAAGATAATGCTAAACACGATTATGTTATGATTGTTAGTCCCGCTAATATTGCTTTATTTGTAAATAATAATTCTGCAAAATATAAGTTAACGTAATGAAACAGTAATTAATTCGAGCCCACTGAATTCACAGTGTTTCCTTAAGGAATTTAATCCCCTCCTAGTACCCAAGGTAATGGATTATTTCCTCCCAGGATAGAACGAATCACACACTGGTATAGCGGTACTTCAAACCCTAGTGTTTCAGCGAACACAAAATTCGGTAGCAAATCACACTTACAGTTGCTTTGTTTGAAGTTAAAACAATGCAGAACGAAGGAGTAGAAACTCAGAAAATCGTATGAAAATACTGAGAGGAAGGAGTGCAATGTAAAGCCAAATCTGTTGAGCGATTTTCAGTTTGTTGGTCTTGTGTATTGAGTGTGTCTCTCTTCAACAGCTGCTGCACATATATATAGCAGCCAGTGTTGAAGAAGACCAATCGTCCACCCTCCATGGTGGAGCAAGCATTAGCTTGTTTGTGGAGCAAGCACATTCATGGTGGGAAGAGCATTAGGCGGCTGCCAAATGGTCAATACACGGATTGAAAAATATCCGTTACAAATGCGGATAATCTTACGTTAATATTTACTATTAACAAATAAATTTGGTCCAAAAAATTAATCAATCAATCGATCATTTGACCAAATTCGAATCCGAAGCCGAATCCGAATCCGAAGCCGAAGCCGAAGCCGAAGCCGTAGCCGTAGCCGAAGCCGAGCCGAGCGAGCGACGACGACGACGGCGCGAGGCTTGCTTTCTTCTTAACTCTTTAAGAGCTACAAGAAGAGCAATTATATATATACCCACCAAAAATCTTTTCCTCTTCCAATATGGGACAATATCTCATTATCAAGAGGGGAAAACTTAAAATTTTACTCAAAATTTCATTTTTCCTCCATTTCCCATTCACCCTCATTTTAAGACTATTTCATCTTAAAAATAAAACCTCAACAATCCCCCACATGAATGGAGAATGGCTATATCATGGAAGTATGCATGGAAAAACTGTGTGATTTACAAGCAAGGATTAATCGCATCTGGATAAGTAGGTTTCCCTTTGAACTTTCCGTAGTAAACTTATGTCGGATATACTCGGTCAATCGGTAGATTTGATATCTTTGAACCGTCGATCTTTGGTGTATACCTAGACAACCATAAGTCACACAATCAACCCTTAACCGTCTTTGGTTCTCATTGTTGTGTTCGTTTCAGCCATGAACACCGCTTGGTTTCATAAGTGCATAGAGAACTGGCCTTACAAAGTTCTCCTTGAAGCGGCTAACACTTTACACTTACATAGGTGATTCCTAAATGTGTCATCCTGTAGATACACTATTTGATATACCCCGTATCAAATTTAGAAATCATTAAAAAGCCTTAATGCTTTATCCTTGGTACTGAACATTGTCTCATCACGAGAACGGACTAAAATTTTATTTGACAATGTTGAACCGTCATTAATGACTTTGTTTGATCTCCTTGAACCTAGATCTTGGGATCTCCAGTCTTCTAGGTAGAGTTACCGCCACAATGACTTGTTCTCGGCCATAGCCCTATTCCCCTTGATGATTTCTCAACTACCTCTCTAGTTAGGCCTTTTGTAAGTGGATCCGACACATTATCACTTGACTTTACATAGTCAATCGTGATAATTCCTCTAGAAAGTAATTGCCTAACGGTTTTATGTCTTCGTCGTATATGACGAGATTTACCGTTATACATAACGCTCCCAGCCCTTCCAATTGCCGCTTGACTATCACAATGTATGCATATTGGTGCCAACGGTTTGGGCCAAAATGGAATGTCTTCCAAGAAATTCCGGAGCCATTCAGCTTCTTCACCGGCTTTATCTAAGGCTATGAATTCAGCCTCCATTGTAGAGCGGGCAATACATGTTTGTTTGGACGACTTCCAAGATACCGCTCCTCCACCAATAGTGAATACATATCCACTCGTGGACTTAGAATCAGTTGAACCGGTGATCCAATTTGCATCACAGTATCCCTCAATCACCGCAGGGAAATTACTGTAGTGCAATTCAAAGTTCTGGGTATGTTCTAAATATCCCAAAACTCGTTTCATTGCCATCCAATGAGATTGGCCTGGATTGCTCGTATATCGACTCAGTTTACTTATAGCACAAGCTATATCTGGTCGTGTACAATTCATGATATACATTAAGCATCCCAACACACGAGCATAATCCAATTGTGATATGCTTTGGCCTTTGTTCTTTGCTAATGCAAGATTCACGTCAATTGGAGTCTTTGCAACTTTAAAGCCCAAGTGCTTGAATTTTTCAAGTACTGTCTTAATATAATGAGATTGTGACAATGCCAAACCTTGAGGAGTCTTATGGATCTTAATTCCCAGAATTAAATCAGCAACTCCCAAGTCTTTCATATCAAACTTGCTATTGAGCATACGCTTAGTAGCATTTATGTTGGCAATGTCATTACTCATTATCATCATATCATCCACATATAGGCAAACAATGACTATGTGATTTGGAACATTTTTAATGTACACACATTTATCACATTCATTTATCTTAAAACCATTTGACAACATTGTTTGGTCAAATTTTGCATGCCATTGTTTGGGTGCTTGTTTTAGTCCGTAAAGAGACTTAACAAGTCTACATACCTTCTTTTCTTTACCTGGAATCACAAACCCTTCAGGTTGTTCCATGTAAATTTCTTCCTCCAACTCTCCATTTAAGAAGGCCGTCTTAACATCCATTTGATGAATTTCAAGACCATACACTGTAGCTAATGCTACTAACATCCGTATGGACGTAATTCTTGTAACTGGAGAGTATGTATCAAAGTAGTCTAGACCTTCTCGTTGTCTATACCCTTTGACTACGAGCCTTGCCTTGAATTTATCAATAGTGCCATCATCTTTGATTTTTCTCTTAAAAATCCATTTAGAACCCAAAGGTTTATTTCTAGGAGAAACATCAACCAATTCCCATGTATGGTTGTTCAATATGGATTCTATTTCACTATTGACTGCCTCTTTCCAAAACAATGATTCTGAAGAAGTCATAGCTTCTTTAAATGTTTGAGGCTCATTCTCCAATAAGAAAGTCACAAAATCTGGTCCAAATGAAGTAGACGTTCTTTGACGTTTACTACGTTGGATCCTCCTGATTACATATACTTTCTTTTGTTTCTTCCCGAGGTCGTTTAGATCCTTCACCAAACGACTCACATTCCTTTTTATACGGATATATATTTTCAAAAAACTCAGCATTATCTGATTCTATAACCGTATTATTATGAATGTCGGGATTTTCTGATTTATGAACCAAAAATCGATATGCTTTACTATTTGTCGCATATCCTATGAAAACACAATCAACGGTTTTCGGTCCTATCTTTACCCTTTTGGGTTTAGGAACTTGCACTTTTGCCAAACACCCCCACACTTTAAAATAATTCAAGTTGGGCTTCCTTCCTTTCCATTTTTCATATGGAATGGATTGTGTTTTGCTATGGGGCACTCGATTTAATATTCGATTAGCCGTAAGAATGGCTTCCCCCCACAAGTTCTGTGGCAAACCAGAACTTATCAACAACGCATTCATCATCTCCTTTAATGTGCGATTCTTTCTTTCCGCAATCCCATTAGATTGGGGCGTGTAAGGGGCTGTTGTTTGATGAATAATTCCATATTCTAAACATATTTTTTCAAAAGGAGATTCATATTCACCACCCCTATCACTTCTTATCATTTTTACTTTCTTGTTAAGTTGCGTTTCAACTTCATTTTTGTATTGCTTGAATGCGTCTATTGCTTCATTTTTACTATTCAGTAAGTAAATATAGCAATATCAAGTACCATCGTCAATAAAAGTTATGAAATACTTTTTTCCACCGCGAGATGGTATTGACTTCATGTCACAAATATTTGTGTGAATTAAGTCTAAAGGATTTGAATTCCTTTCAACTGACTTATAAGGATGTTTAACATACTTAGATTCCACACATGTTTGACATTTTAATTTTTCGCATTCAAACTTGGGCAGTACTTCCAAGTTAATCATTTTTCGCAAGGTTTTATAATTGACATGACCCAAACGTACATGCCATAAATCATTTGACTCAAGTAAGTAAGAAGAAGCTGAAATATTATTATTATTTTCCACAACCATTACATTTAGATTGAAAAGGCCCTCGGTGAGGTAACCTTTTCCTACAAATATTTCATTCTTACTTATGACAATCTTGTTGGACACAAAAATGCACTTAAAACCGTGCTTAACAAGAAGTCCAGTAGAGACTTAATTCTTTCTCATTTAGGGAACATGAAGGACATTGTTCAAAGTCATGACTTTGCCAGAAGTCATTTTCAGAAATATCTTCCCATATCCTTCAACTTTTGCTGTTGAAGCATTTCCCATATAAACTGTCTCTCCGGGTCCAGCAGGAGCATAAGTAGCAAAAGCTTCTCTAACTGCACAAACATGGCGAGTGGCTCCTGAATCAAACCACCACAGTTTAGGATTTCCCACCAAGTTACATTCAGAAAGCATGGCACACAAGTTATCAACATCATCATGGTTTACTACCATGTTTGCTTGACCCCTTTTCTTGTCTTTCTTCGGAGCACGACACTCCGTAGATTTGTGTTCGATTTTCCCACAGTTGTAGCAGTTTCCACTGAACCGCTTCTTGCTTGGGTTGTATTTCGGACCAGAAGCCTTCTTCCTCTTTTTGTTATCTTCAACAATATTTGCTCCCATTATTGTTGAATTTCCACGGCCTCTCCTTTCAGCAGCTTTATTGTCCTCTTCGATTCTCAACCGAACAATGAGATCTTCAAGGGACATTTCCTTTCGTTTGTGTTTCAAATAATTTTTGAAGTCCTTCCACAACGGAGGCAACTTCTCAATCATTGCTGCTACTTGGAATGCTTCATTGATGACAAGACCTTCAGCAAGTAGATCATGAATAATCACTTGCAATTCCTGGACTTGGGTAATAACAGACTTGCTATCTACCATTTTGTAGTCCAAAAATTTTGCGGCAACGAATTTCTTCATCCCGGCATCTTCAGTTTTATATTTCTTTTCAAGCGCATTCCACAATTCTTTTGACGTCTCCACGCTACTGTATACATTATACAGATTATCATCCAGTCCACTAAGAATATAATTCTTGCATAAAAAATCAGAATGCTTCCACGCTTCAATCACGAGAAAGCGTTCATTCTCTGGAGTTTTATCTGGCAGATCAGGAACATCTTCCTTGATGAACTTCTGTAGACATAACGTAGTTAAGTAGAAGAACATCTTCTGCTGCCAGCGCTTGAAATCAATCCCGGAAAATTTTCTGGGTTTTTCTGCCGGTGCCAACGCCGGTGTTCGGCTTGTCGATGCGTTGGCAGTCACCATCGGAACAGCTTGGTTTTCGCTTTCAGTTATCATTTTTTCTGTTAAAAAAATGACACAAACAAATGTTTAATACACGTTTTCAAACAGGAGTAAAAATCACGTAGATTTTAATCTCCAACAAAACGTCACAAAGGCTTTACTCTCCAAAACGGGAGTACACAAAATCACAAAGGCTTTAGTTTGCAGAATAATAAGAATAACACAAATACAGAAATAAATATTAAATTCTTTAAGATTGTTAGTCTCGCCAATATTGTTGTATTTGTAAATAATAATTCTGCAAAATATAAGTTAACGTAATGAAACAGTAATTAATTCGAGCCCACTGAATTCACAGTGTTTCCTTAAGGAATTTAATCCCCTCCTAGTACCCAAGGTAATGGATTATTTTCTCCCAGGATAGAACGAATCACACACTGGTGTAGCGGTACTTCAAACCCCAGTGTTTCAGCGAACACAAAGTTCGGTAGCAAATCACACTTACAGTTGCTTTGTTTGAAGTTAAAACAATGCAGAACGAAGGAGTAGAAACTCAGAAAATCATATGGAAATGCTGCTGCACATATATATAGCAGCCAGTGTTGAAGAAGACCAATCGTCCACCCTCCATGGTGGAGCAAGCATTAGCTTATTTGTGGAGCAAGCACATTCATGGTGGGAAGAGCATTAGGCGGCTGCCAAATGATCAATACACGGATTGAAAAATATCCGTTACAAATGCGGATAATCCGTAGCCGTAGCCATAGCCGTAGCCGAGCGAGCGACGACGACGACGGCGCGAGGCTTGCTTTCTTCTTAACTCTTTAAGAGCTACAAGAAGAGCAATTATATATATACCCACCAAAAATCTTTTTCTCTTCCAATATGGGACAATGTCTCATTGTCAAGAGGGGAAAACTTAAAATTTTACTCAAAATTTTATTTTCCCTCCATTTCCCATTCACCCTCATTTTAAGACTATTTCATCTTAAAAACAAAACCTCAACAATGATGGTAATGCTTTTGGACAAGAGGTTGTACTGTAATTTTTGAAACTTCTCCATTGAGAATATTTCGTCTGTATTCAACATAAATACATTGATCCTTTCAGGTCCTCCAATAATTCATATGTAAGTAAATGAACAATGTTTTGTTTATAATAATACACCCTAAAATATTCAAATGATACACCTGGTTTAATCTTCTCCAATGTTGTTGCCAACTTCTACGTCACTATCTCCGGCAAAAATTTACTTAACTTGTTCTTTAACTCTCCAAAAAATTACTCCTTCTTTGATTTCTTCCCAGACTGCGTCTCTCGAATGATTCAGAACCCACAACAAATTAACAACCCAACACAAAGGATAAGAAGGGAGAGAAGTGTATTTGAGTGGATTATGAATTACCAGTTACAGAAGACATTTCAAGGTGTAATTCTTAAATAATTAAAGATTGACAACTGCTAAGAAAATGATGCAACGATTAGATTTTTTTATATGAAATAAAAGAGGGGAAATTAAAAGATTAGAGAGGAAATGTGAAAAAAGGAGATAAAAGATAAAGGCAATTCCTAGTCAATAAAACATGTCATGTCACTGGGCAAAGTCCCTCAATTATATAGATATATAGATTCTTCATGCTGACGACGCTTGTGTTAAGGAGGACTCTGAAATTATACGACACCTTTTCCTACAAGGTAAAATAGCTACTATATTCTTCTCTGGTTCACGTATTATTTTGGTTTCAGAATAAAACCCTTAGGTACAACATAATGCAATGGTGCCAACAACTCTGTCCACTCACTCTTGCTGCAATGTCTCCCTTCTGCAATATGTTGGGGCCGAGATATGGGAAATGCAATTGCTCTTCTAGATTTAAAGAGACTAAAATATATGTGATCAGCCAAACCAAGTCATTTACTTGATATCACTGATCCTTGTCAGTGAATATCCTAACTTTGACAGAAGCAGATTATGGTCTAAACTGTGTGCAGCTGTTGAGAGATGAAAGCCCAAAATGCAGGTAAGGATGGTCACGTGGAATAAGCCTAGACCAAATACTTTCAAGCTTAATGTCGATGGTTGCTGTAAGGGTGATAATGATAGAACCGGAGAAGGTGGAGTCTTAAGGGAAAAAGTAGGATACAATAGCTCAATCGAAAGATTTGTGACAATCAATAGCTATTTCTTATAATCCAGTTTTCCATGAAGGGTGTGTTCGGTAAGAAGAAAATGTTTTTATGGAAAATGAGTTGTTTTATCACTTTTTATCCCTTGTTTGGTTGGTGAGTGGAAAACTTTTTTCGAAAATATTTTGTGTTTGTTTAGAGAGTTGAAAATATTTTTTAGGAATAATATTTCCTGTTCCCCAAATCCTCGTGTTTCCTGCCCCCCCCCTCCCCCCAACCCAAATATTTAACGTTCTCATGACTCTATTTTTTTCAAGATTTTAATTATTCTTTTAAAATCCACACAAACCCAAAGGAACTAATGTCACTACTAAAAAACAGCAAATTTGTGATCGTCAAATCAGTCGGAAAGCATATTATTCCGACGGATTTCTGACTGAAAAGTGTCAGTCGGAAAAAACGTGGTCGCAATATATTAGCGACTGAATCAGTCGCAAAATTAGCGTCGAATTTAGTCGCAAATTGAATAATACGGGACATTTGAATTAAAGTAATTTACGACCGAATTAGTCGCTAGTTTTGCGACTGATACAGTCGCTGACCAGAAATAAAAAAAATACAAATTTAATGTTTCGATCGAGGAAAATCATTTGGGGGGGAGGGCTGGACGGGGGAAATGGAGCGGGTGAGGGAGAGGAGGAGTGAGAGAGAGGGAAATCATACCTAATATGGTTAGATTAGCGGATAAAATCAACAAATTGAACGGGTGGGGGCAAAAGAGGAGAGGGTAGGAGAGGGAAAAAAGTTAGAGAAGAAAGAAGAAAGAAGAAAAAACGGGTTAGGGTGTATTACAAAAAAAGATTTGCGACCGAATCGGTCGCAAATTTGAAATTTGAAATTTCAAATTGCAACTGATTCGGTCGCAAATGCTGTTGACCAGTCAGACCTCGATTTAATTGTATATTTCGACCAACTCGGTCACAACCGTTAATTTAATTTTTTTTTAAATTTTAATATTTGCGACTGATTCAGTCGCAAATCATAAAAAAAATATTTTGTAATTAAGCGACCGAATCAGTCGCAATTTTGAGCCAAAAATTTAAAAAGAAACATGTATTTTTAATAAAGTTTTCGACCGAATTAATCGAAAATTACGACTGAATTAAATCGGTCGGAATTATTCAGTCGCAAATTTGTAATTTTTAGTAGTGTGTGTTGCTTTACTTTTTCTTGCAAAAACAACGTCGAAATTTGTGCTCCATAACTAAAAAGAAAATACTCTTTTTTTGTTGAAAAAGAAAGTACTCTTTCTCCAAAATAGAAAAAGTACTCATTTTATTAAAATAAAAGAAAATATTTTTTCTACATCATGAAAGAAAATACTCATTTTGTTAAAATAAAAGAAAATACTTTTTACTATATTGTTTTGTTGAAATGAAAGAAAATATTTTTTTACATCACGAAAAGAAAATACTTATTTTGTTGAAATGAAATAAAATACTTTTCACAATATCATATTGTTGAAATGAAAGAAAATACTTTTTCTACATTATGAAAGGAAATGAATACTCATTTTGTTGAAATGAAAGAACTTTTTTTTCATGTTGTAGATAGAGAACTTTCTTTTTCATTTCAACAAAATGAGTATTTTATTTCATGATATAAAAAAAGTATTTTCTTTGATTTAAACAAAAAAAGTACAACATAAAAAGGAAATACTTATTTTGTTGAAATGAAAGTAAATATTTTTTTACTACATCATTGTGTTGAAATGAAAAATATATTTTTTCTACGTCATGAAAGGAAAGTATTTTTTTGTTGAAATGAAAGAAAATATTTTTTACTACATTATTTTGTTGCAATGAAAAAAAATATTTTTTTTACATCATAAAAAAAAATTACTTTTGTTTTTGTTGAAATCAAGTCATTCGGACCTATCTAATAGATACCATGTTTACATATGAATCCCTACATCATTACATTCCATAGAGAATATTTTTTTTACATCATGAAATAAAATACTCATTTTGTTGAAATGAAAAAGAAAGTCCTCCATTTACAACATGAAAAACAATTACTCTTAATAATAATTCTATTTAGGGTGTAGGTAGGGCAGGGCTGGGTTAGGGGTGAGTGGGTGTGGTGCGGGGGTGGGGGTGGGTTAGGGTGGGGTGTGGGGGGTAGGTGGGAATGGATAATAGGGTGGGGAGGTTGAACAAGAGTTTTAGAAAATATTTTTCTTTCTCTTGATAGGAAAAATATTTTCCTACAATTGGAGGAAAATGAGTTCATGAGTAAAATATTTTTCAGAACATTTAAGTTAACAAAATATGAAAAAATTAAAAAATTCTTAGTACCAAACACACCCGAAAAGACATAACATTTTAACATTAAGTTGTTTTTCTTGAGAGAAGTCAAGAAGAATGGGAGATGACTCTCATTTATTACGAATCAGATGATGAATTAGCTAATACTTTAACCAAACCATTGTCAGTCAAGTTCGAGTCTTTTGAGATGGAAACTTGGTGTCTGCAGATCCTAAAGCAAGGAGGAGTATTAGTTGCTAACTGTAGTTTAGTTTTGAATTATTGCAGTTACTTAGTTTGAATTTTGAAGTTATTTCTTTTCCTAGTCTCTTTGTTAGTTTTCAATAGATTATCTACTGATTTTCAGGACCACGAAGTTAGTAGTTTAAGTTTTCCTTATAAATTGTAACTCAAATTACAATGAAAAGACCTCATTGTTCTGCATCAGTCTTATGCTTTCTTTCCAGATTTCTTCTATGTTTTTCATTTGTTAATATTTTTGTTCTTTCATTGGTAATAAGCATTCACTTGTTTTCTGGTTTTTTATTAAAATTAATAACATGCAGAGGCAAATGTAGTGTATACTCGATGGGTTCAATTGAACCCATAACTTTCGACACCCTAAAAAAGTTTATATGAAAAAATTCATTAAAATTGCAAAATTAGTATATATGAACCCATAACTTTAAAATTATAATAAGTTCAATACTAAAAAAATTAAAAGTTGAACTCATTTAAATTCTGGATCCGCCTCTGATAACATGTATTACTAAGGGCTTGAATCATGTAGTAATTGAATAACATTCTCTACTTGTTGTGAGAATGATTAATAAAGAAATCATGTGTAGTATGCCATTTTCATACAAGGATGAACTTTCATTCTTCATGTAACTTAAGGAGGTTTGGACAAATATGCACCTCATGTAACCTTTAATTTTGAAGATATTCACTAGAGATGACAAAGATATTGACATGAGAATCCTACAACATATCCCTAAGATAATTACGGAAGAGGACAATGATTTTCTAATTACAGCTCCAACACAAGAAGAAGTTAAAGAAGTTGTCTTTAGTATGGATCCTAATAGTACCTCTGGATCAGATGGATTTAATCGATTTTTCTTTCAGAAGTTTTGGGATATAATCAAAGATGACATAACGGACAAGGTCAAAGAATTAATCAATGGGGAGCAGATGCCTAAATTCTTTACTAGTACCTACTTAGTAAAGTTGAGACGCCTCAAACCTTTTTAGATTTAAGACCTATTAGTTTGAGTAATGTTTCATAAAAGAGTGTTTCTAAAGTTTTAAATGCTAGACTTTCCAAGTTCATTCCCAAAATAATATCTCATAACCAAAGTGGCTTCGTCAAAGGCAGGACTATTGGTGAGAATGTACTCGTGGCCCAGGAAATCATTCATGATATCAAAAATCCAAATAATGGAGAAAATATTGTTATCAAATTAGACATGAACAAAGCCTACGATAGGCTATCCTGGCAATTCATTTGTGCAGTAATGAGGAAAATGGGATTTGGGGAACAATGGATAAATATAATTTGGAATCTTTTATGTAACATGTGTATCCAATTATTATAAATGGGAAGAGATATGGTTTCTTCAAATCTGAGAGAGGAGTAAAACAAGGAGACCCTATATCCCCTTCTTTATTTATATTAGCTTCAGAAGTACTTTCTAGAAATTTAAATTCTTTATTTGAAAATCCAAGGTTCAAAGGTTTCACTATGAATACTAATGGACCTAGAATTAATCATTTATCTTATGCTGATGATATTATTATTTTCTCTTCAGGAAAGATTGCATCTTTGAATCTGGTGATGGAGCAACTGAATGAATATGAAAAGGCATCTAATCAATAAGAACAAAAGTTGTTTTAAGGTAGGAGATAACATATCTTACAGAAGGATATCCATAGTAGAAAACTGCTTGAACATTCAACGTAAAGATTTTCCTATTACTCATTAGGGATGTCCAATTTATGCGGGAAGGAAGAGGGTCCATTATTTTACTGATATCGACACTAAGATTGTTCGGAAGGTGGGAACTTGGCATAGTCACTTACTATCCGCCGAAAGGAAGATGATCCCGATTAAACATGTGTTATTAACTATGCCAGTGCATCTTTTGTCAATCTGCCAACCTCCAAAGACAATAATAAAACATATCGAAAGAGTGTTTGCCAATTTTTTTCTGGGGAAGCAGTGAAGGAAAGCAAAAATATCATTGGTCATCCTAGAGTACATTATGCTATCCAACAAGTGAAGAAGGAGTTGGATTCAGGTCTTTACAAGACATTGCTGATACTTTTGTTGCTAAGTTTTGGTGGCAATTCAGAATCAGAGATTCACTATGGGCTGAATTCATGAAAGCCAAATACTCCATGAGGATACACCCTATACCTACGAAATGGTCTTACCTACATTCACACACCTGGAGAAGATTAATGGAGATAAAAAAGAGGGTAGATCATTTGATTCTGTGGCAAATAAATGAAGGAAATGCAAGTTTCTGGTGGAATAACAGGACATGCTTGGGACAACTTGCACAGTTTGGAGACGCTTCTACATCAAATAAAATTCATGTCTCTTCATTCATGATCAACAGAGAATGGAATGTGGGAAAGATAGCTCAAATACTACATGATGGGTTGTACAACATATCCTGGGAGTTAAAATTAATTCTCTAGCGCTACATGATTATCCAATATGGACTTTATCAGAAGATGGAAAATTCAATTGTAGCTCTGCTTTGAATCATCTAATACTACTTTGGTTAATAATTTGATGTGGCATAACAAGATTCCCTTCAAAATTTCTTTTTTCCTATGGAAATTATTCAAACACAAGATCCATGTGGATGATAATATGAAGAGATTTGGACTCCAATTCCCATCCAAATGTTCATGCTGTATCAACTCAAGTATCGAAGATGAAGAACATATTTTTACGGGGAGTAATATGTGCAGACCTATTTTGCATCATTTTAATCAAACTTTTGGGGTCCAGATGAGTCAAACTGCAACTACTATTAGAAAACATGTCCTTAAATGGTGGTTTATGAAAACCTCAAAACCATTACTAAAATTGATCCACCGGGCTCTTCCTAAAATTATTATATGGCAAATTTAGAAAGCTAGATGCAAATGCAGATTTGAGAATGATAGAATTTTCACTGGAAGAATTATTTGGAAGATACAACAACAAATTGGTATGATTGTTCATAAATGATTTCCTAAAGTGATTCCTTATCTGAACTGGGCGAACTTTTGTGATATTGTGAATACTGCTAAGTTCTCTATCTCTTGTATCTATGTTAAATGGAATCCCCCAAACCTGGGATTTGTCAAGATCACTTCTGATGGCTGCTCTAAAGGCAACCCAGGCCTTAATGCAGGAGGAGGAATTATTCAAAATCATAATGATGAACTATTAGCTGCTTATGCAGTCCGTTTTGGTATTATCACAAATAATATGGCAGAATCATTGGCTCTGAAGGATGGATTAGATTGGTGTATGGAGAAAGGATACAAGAATATCATTGTGGAGATGACTCTTTGTTGTTGGTTAACTGGTTGCTTGGAAAAGCTAAAATTCCATGGAAGTTAATTGATATAAATTTGGATTTGAGAAACAAACTTGAACTTATGGACGATGGGATAATAGCACATTGCTATCGAGAAGGAAACAAAGTTGTTGATATCCTATCAAATTATGGCTTAAAAGTTAGACATATGACATGGTTTCACAATCTGCAACAACTACCAAAGGAGGCTAGAGGAGAATACGGACATATTATAATTCCCTTCATTTAGAATGGAACAATCCAACAATACCATTTTTTTAGACAGGAGCCTGGGCAGAAGATATCAATTTAATATTCCTTGATATGCTTGTAATTATGCAATATAGAAAAGGGATTAGTAGCCCTCTCAATTCACTATTTTGTGAGCTATAATGGAAGTATGTATCCATTATTTTGTAAAGGTTTGAGGATGCTCAACCTACATAGTAACAGAGGTAAGGTGAAGTCCCCCTCCAATGTATTTATATATTTATCTATATATATGTGTCACGATCCAAAATCTCACCCGCCGTAATGGAGCCTATCTCAATACTAGGCAAGCCGACAATCTCAATAAACCACCATATCTTTTAAGTTTGAAAACATAATATCTAAATTTAGTGGAAGAAGAACTCACAAATACATATACAAACACTCCCAAAATCCGGTGTCACTGAGTACCTGAGCATCTAAAATAAATACAAAGTCTAACAGATAAAAATCATTGTATGAAAATATAGAACAGTACAATAATTAAACAATAAAGGAATCGAGTCTACGGACGTCAAGCATCTACCTTGATAGTTCCCAACAAAATTAACTTCGAAATCTAGCAGCCGCCGTATCCGGGAGCACCTGGATCTGCACACGAGGTGCAGACTGTAGTATGAGTACAACTAACTCAATAAGTAACAAGACTAACCTCTGGACTGAAAGTAGTGACGAGCCCTGCAGGTACAGTCCAGTATAAATAATGGTACAACAAGGTAGGCATGCTTTCAAGTTCAACAATTAAACTCAATACAAGTGAAATACATCAATATTGCATTATATGAGGAATACGACATCTCAGTAGAAAGACTTTAAGTAAACATTGGTCACCAATTATTCCGTCACTCGGTATTGTTTATGGCCAATCCAGCCCAGGGATGTTCCAACCCGTATATAAATACACATCGACTGACAGCCAGTCACTCAGTATCGTATAAGGCCAATCCAGCCCTGGGGTAATTTATCCCCAAATGTAAATGATACGGATAAGATCCATGTCCAGGTAAATTCAGTACAATATAAATCAATAAGGCAAGTCCATGCCCAGGAAAATCTATCCCGAATATATATAATCATCTACGCTGACTCGGGGTGTGTAGACTCCGGAGGGGCTCCTTCAGCCCAAGCCTTATATAAAGCCGATATGGCCTACTGCAGACGAGCAATCCCGATCCGTATAATAATAAAGTCAATAAGGCCTGCTGCAGGCGGGCAGCCCCGATCCATTTAATAATAAAGTCAATAAGGCCTGCTGCAGGCGGGCAACCCCGATCCATAAAATAGTAAAGCCTATAAGGCCTGCTGCAGGCGGGTAGCCCCGATCCATAAAATAGTAATGTATAAAGACATTATGTCTTGATGCGTCGCGCAGCTCAATCCCATAAATATCCTCACAATGGACAAATATTACTGAGTGTGAAATGTATATTTTTGAACAATTAATTCAATAACATCACAACCCCATGGGTCCCAAAATATTGGCACGTAGCCTAAACGTGATCTTAATAGGAGCCTCAACTCAATTTCTCTAACACGTGGAGAATGTTCAGATAATAACATGATTCATTAATCTTGCAACTGCACAGGATTTATTCAAGACACAATTTATATGGTGCACGTCTACATGCTCGTCACTTATCGTGTGTGTCACCTCCAAATAATTTATATCATACCAAATTCGGGGATTCATACCCTGAGAACCAAGTTTAGAAGTGTTACTTACTTCAAACCGTGTAATTCTTTACTCTGCTATGTCTTTGCCTAGTGAATTGACCTCCAAACGCCTCGAATCTAGCCACAATTAATTCGATTCAGTCAATAAAATTTATTGGAATTAATTCCATAAGGAAATGCTTATTTTTCAATAAAATCTGAAAGTTAGCGCAAAATTGCCCATGGGGCTCATGTCTCGGAACCTGACAAAATTTATAAAATCTGAACACCCATTCCGATACAAGTTCAACCATACCAATTTTATCAAATTTCGATAACAACTCAACCTCCAAATCTTAAATTTTTATTTTTGGAAGATTTTGCAAAAATCTTGATTTCTTCCATTTAAATTCGAAATAAATGATGAATATAACCATAGAATCATGAAGTATAATCACTTTAGGATATAGAAAACTTACCCCAATTTATATGGTGAAAATCGCCTAAACAATTGCTTCAATCTGAGCTCTATAGCTCCAAATATGTTAAAAATGGCTGAAACCTCGAAATATAGCTACTGCCCAGGTATTTACTCTTTGCGATCGCAGAAAATGCTTTGCGATCGCGAAGCACAACTTTTTTCAGCCCAAATGTTACCTTTCGCAATCGCGAAGAACAAGTGCCCATCTCTTCCAGACATCCTCTAGTATAATGGTCATAACCTTTTGTACAAACCTTCAAATTATAATTAGTTTAACTTTCTGAAAACTAGACACCAAGGACTATAATTTTTATTTGTTGCTCACCTTGCAATTCCTTATAAATTGTGAGATATAAGCTTCCAAAATCAGCCCTATGCAACAAAGATTTTCAAATGCTTCCGAGACAGCCTATAGTATATCTACCATAACTTTTTGTATACAACTCCAAATGACAAGGGGTTTACCTTTCTGAAAACTAGACATAAAGGGATACAACTTTTATTTTTGGATCATCTCCAAATTTCTTATAGATTGCGAGATATTAGCTTCCAAAGTCGGGTGAGTGCAGCAGAATTTTCCTTTATGCGATCGCGAAAAGGCTTCCGCGATCGCGATTCACAGTGCCCAAACAGCAAAATTGTACTTCGCGATCGCGATCATTTGTCCGCAATCGCGATGCATACCTCTGTGGCCAAAAATCAGCAACTAAAAATGGCCTAGAAATGGTCCGAAACCACCCCGAAACTCACCCGAGCCCCTCGGGACCTCAACCAAATATACAAACAAGTCCTAAAACATCTTACGAACTTAGTCGAAGCCTCAAATCACATCAAACAATGCTAAAATCACGAATCATGCCCCAATTCGAGCTTAATGAACTTTAAAATTTCAAGTTTTCACAAACGACGCCGGAATCTATCAAATCAAGTCCGATTGACCTCAAATTTTGCACACAAGTCATAAATGACATAACAGACATATTAAAATTTTTAGAATCGGATTTCGACCCTGATATCAAAAAGTCAATTCCCGGTCAAACTTCCCAAAAATTTAATTTTTACCATTTCAAGCCTAATTCCTCTACTGACCTCCAAATAATTTTTCGGACACTCTCCTAAATCCAAAATCACCATACATAGCTATTGGAATTATCAAAATTCAAATCCGAGGTCGTTTACACATAAGTCCACATCCGGTCAATTTTTCTAACTTAAAATTTTTAATTACGAGACTAAGTGTCTCATTTCACTCTGAATTACCTCCAAACCCGAACCAACTTACCCGGTAAGTATTAAAACGACTGTAAAGCATAAATTGAGCAGTAAAAGAGAGAACGGGGCTGTAATACTCAAAACAACCGTCCTGATCATTACAATATGTTTGTCGAGGCTCATGAAAGAGTTGGATAGCTTTAACCAAAAAAATAAAAAATAATAATAAAAAAAAGGTACGGGTCCTAACCTAACCCTCCACCAACCTCTTTTCTGGATTGTCTTTTAGAGAACCGTATGTGGAATATACTATTGAAATAGCCACGAAAAAAAAGACAGCAAAGCGATAGAGCAGAATTATTTACTCTCAAGTATTTTACCTTTATGTAGACTTGATTGTAAAGTAAGAGTTCCTTAGATCTTTATTACGTAGGACAAAACAAAAGTGAGATTTCAATAAGAAGCTCGGTTGAAAAATTAAGCTAGTAGAAGTTTTTGAAATAACCCTGAATCAAAAGTAATAAAGAAAAGAAAAAAGCAACAAAGCAGGTGAGCAGAATAGAGCAGAAATAAGTTACCTGAAGACATGTAATGGCCTTGTTGCCTCCAAGTCGGAAACGAAGAGCAACAAGGTTGTCATCATTAATATTCTCGCTCTGCAGTTTTGTAACGACCCGACTTGTCGTTTTAAGAATTTACTGTCTGTTCAGTGACTTAAGGTCTCGAGCAGCTTTGCAATATGTATTATGACTCGCGGGTATGGTCGAAATTGATTTACTAAAGATTTGGAATTAAATTAAAAGAACAATCCTTAATTTGAAGCTTAAATGGAAAGAGTTGACCGGAGAGTTGACTTTTGAGCAAACGACTCCGGAATAGAATTTCGATGATTTCAATAGCTCCGTATGGTGATTTTGGACGTAGGAGCGTGTCCAGAATTTTTTTTTGAAGTCCGTAGTAAACTTTTGCTTGAAATGGCGAAAGTTGAATTTTTGGGATGTTTGACTGGGGAGTTGACTTTTTGATATCGGAGTCGGAATGCAGTTCTAAAAATTTTCAAAGATCCGTTAGCTGATTTATGACTTGTGTGCAAAATTTGAGGTTAATCGAAATTGATTTGATAGATTTCGGCGCAAAATATAGAAGTTGGAAGTTTTGAAAACTCATAATTCGATTTATGGCGCGATTCGAAATTTTAGTGTTGTTTAACGTGGTTTAAAGCCTCAACTAATTTCGTATGGTATTTTGGGATATGTTGGTATATTTGGTTAAGGTCCCGAAGGCCTCGGATGAATTTCGAAAGATTAACGAAATGGATTTCGGACAAAGGGAGCTGCTAAAATTGCTACTGTTTCTGGGCAGGATCTGGTTCTTTCGCTTCTGCGGAAGCTTCGTCGCAGAAGCGAAGGGGAGAGCCCCAATTATGCACCCCTTCACTAGGCCTCTAATAGATCCTTTCTTTTCTTGACCAAACAAAACCCCCATTCTCCTCTATTATATAAAGAACGTATGTGGCTATAGTAAGTCCAAAACTCTCCAAACCCACTCATTGATATTGAAATAATATCACAAAAGGTAGCAAGATTTGGCCATTTGTTTTTAAGCACTTCTTTGAAGTCCATGCACATTAAGTAAGACTACGTGTGCGCACAATTTTGGTACAAAGGTTATGGGCAGTATTATCGCTTGGAAATATCAAGGGAGAGGCCCTTTAGCGCTTGTAAAATTTAACTGAAGAAATAGCATTCCAAGAATATGCTCTTAAATAAAAAGACGCAGAAGAGAAGCAGCTCCTCGCAGAAGCGAAATTGGCCATGGCTGGGGAAGGCATCGCAGCAGTGGACAAAGAAGCCGCACAAGCAGAAATTTTGCGCAGATGCGCGAGGCAGTCGCACCTGCGAGCATCGCAGAAGCGGAAATGCTTCAGCAGGTGCGAGCTTTGGCTGTCCAGTGAACTTCGCAGAAGTGTGATCCTTCATCGCAGAAGCGACATCGCATGCGCGATGTTTCTGTCTGCAGAAGCTATTCTGGGCAGAAAACATAAGGACAAAAAATGGTCATTTCGTCATTTTTGTTTTGGGATTTTTGGAGCTCGGTTCTTAGGTGATTTTGAGGATTTCTTCAAGACTTCAACTTGGGTAAGTGTCCTATATCCAAAAGTGATTATATTTCATAAATCTATGGATATATTCATCATTTAATTCGGATATTTAAATGGAAGAAATTGGGATTTTTGTAAAACATTTCAAAAACGAAAATTCTAGATTAGGAGGCCGAGTTGTTATCGGAATTTGATAAAATTGGTATGGGTAGATTTGAGCTAAATTTCGGATTTTTGTTGGAAAATTAGTATTTTTATATGGAATTAATTCCTATAATTAGTACTGACTGAATTGAATTAATTTGGATAGATTTGAGCTGTCCGGAGGTCAATTCAAGCAAAAAGGCAATTTTGAAATATCGGTGTAAGTTCAAAAAAAAAAAGTAAGTATCTTGCTTAACTTTGAGTGGAAGAAATTACCCCTTAGGCATCGAGTATTATGTGCCATTTGTGAAATGTGAAAAGCCGTGTACGCGAGGTGACGAGTACGTACTCGGGCTTATATGTGCAGATTGTTTTGGGTTAAAGTCTTAGGCATTATTGTGCAGTAAATTAGATAATTATTGACATTTATTAAATCATCTAT
The DNA here is from genome assembly GCF_000390325.3 of Nicotiana tomentosiformis. NCBI lineage: Eukaryota > Viridiplantae > Streptophyta > Magnoliopsida > Solanales > Solanaceae > Nicotiana > Nicotiana tomentosiformis. The sequence goes on along the minus strand of NC_090817.1, from coordinate 108,642,076 downwards.
TTTCCATGCCTAAATCCTTGTTTGTTGAATTTATTTTTATATGACAATTTAATGTGATTATTACTTGTATATTTTTGTGGATTCCGTGAATTTGATGATTTGATATTTCTTGGATCCATCTGCAAATAATTAATTAAACTAGCTTAAGAAGAAGGTGTTGTCCTATGTTGAGTTATTTTTCCATCTCTGTGGTTGTTTTGAGATTTTATATATATTGTGTGGAGTCTTGGACGATTTATTGTGAAGTTAATTGATTTTGTTATATCTTTGGAGTTGGTTGTGGCAATTGTGATAATTGTGATATGAATTGATTTTTGTTATGTTGTCGTGATAATATTCCATGTAAATTGTTGCGTTATTTGAATTATTATTATTTTGAGAATATAAGGGTGGAATTTCACTATTGATATTGTGTGGTATAAGGGAGGTATTTCAATGTTGTTATGTATGTTGGGATATTGTTTGGGCGGAGCGATAAGGGTGGCTATAGGAGCGATAAGGGTGGCTATAGGAGCGATAAGGGTGGCTATTGATATTGTTAGGGCGGAGGATAAGGGAGGCTATTATAGGAGTGATAAGGGTGGCAATAGGAGCAATAAGGGTGGCTATTGTCAAGGATAATATGTGATGATGTGGGGTTGTGGTGTTGATAATTTTCATGTGATGTTGTGATTTGCTTGTGTTTATTTTTATACCTTGTGCAATTTGTCTTGTTGTTGGTAAATTGATAACAATCTGATTTATGTTGAAATTGAGAGTATGTGGCCATTGCGAGGCGGATTATAAAATAAAATGTGGGTACGAGGTGTCGTGAGTAAATAAGGAGGATATTTGGCACGTGAATTATCCGTGCAGTTGTGATATAAAATATGGGCACGAGGTGCTATGATGAAATGATAATTGGCACGTGAATTGACCGTGCAGTTGTGATATGAAATGAGGGCACGAGGTGCTGGAGAAATATGATGATTTAATTATGGGCACGAGGTGCCGTGAAAATATGAAAATGGGCTGAGACTCGTATTTTTATGATTATGAAATGAGGTGTCACATGATGACTTTTTAATTGAAAGAATTATATTCAAAATATTTATTTGGAAGGATTTTTATTCAAAAAGAATTATATGAAAGAATTGTATTTGAAAGATGTTTATTTGAGGAAATTATATTTGAAAAGATTTATTGAAAGAATTATATTTGAAAAATAATTATTTGAGAAAACTACATTTGAAAGAGAGTTATTTGGAAGAATTATATGTGATGGATATTTATTTGAAAAACTTAAATTAATTAGGCGTACATGTATTTATTAATTGTTGAATGATATTTATGGTATTCTTGTTGTCTTGCTGCGCATATCACTGGTTATTTTATCCTGCCCTTATTGCTATTTGTTTCCTAGTATTTTGTATATTATATTGCACAGGTTATTAGACTTGTGAGTGTCTTGACTGTACCTCGTCTCTACCCCATTGAGGTTAGTCTTGATACTTACTGGGTACCGACCGTGGTATACTCATACTACACTTCTACACATTTTTGTACAGAGCCAGGTATTGGAGATATCAGACTTGAGCAGAGTTAAAGCGGGACCGTAAGGATTCAAGGTAGAGCTGCTTTGTCGTCGCAGTCACTTGGAGTCATTTCATTTCATTGTACTGTTAAATTTTAATCAAATAGTATTGTATATTCAGTCCTCGTGATCATTCTATGTATTCAGTTAGAGTTCGTGACTCAATACTACCCGTCTTGGGAGGTTGTATATTCATACTTATTCCGCTGTTAGTTTTGGTTACTTATTTAATTCAAAAAAAATGGCTTCAAAATATTATAGAAATCGACTTACCTAGTCTTAGAGACTAGGTGCCATCACGACGCCTGTGGTGAGATTTGGGTCGTGACAAGTTGGTATCAGAGCTCTAAGTTCATAGGTTCTACAAGTCACGAACGATTTTAGTAGAGTCTTGCGGATCGGTATAGAGACGTCTCTACTTATCTTCGAGAGGCTACAAAATTATTAGAAAACTTCCACTTCTTTCATTCCTGTCGTGCGAATTTGTTGATTTTGGAATTTGAATCTTTGTATCTCTATCCTCTTACAAATGGTGAGGACACGTGCTACTGGATTAGCTAAGCAGGCATCCGCATATACTGCTAGGGCTGCAAGAGGCCGGGGCCGAGGAAGAGAAAGGGCACGTGCTGCGACTAGAGCACCTGTCAGAACAACAGTTGAGGAGCCACTAGTAACTCCAGTTGGGGGACAGGTATAAGAAGCACCTGTTGTTACCCCCAGACTTCAAGAGACTTTAGCATAGTTCCTGAGTATGTTTGGTACATTAACTCAGGCGGGATTGATCTCTGTTGCACCAAACATTCCGCAGATTGGGGGAGTAACTCAGACTCCTATCACAACTCTAGAGCAACAGTTTCACGTTGGTCAGGTTCCGGGTATAGTACTGGTACAACCTGTTATGCCGGTTCGGCCTGAGGTCAGGCCCGAGGCATCAGAAGAAGAACAAAAGAGGCTTGAAAGGTTTAAGAGGTATAGTCCACCTACTTTCAGTGGCACAACTACAGAGGATGCCCAAGAATTTCTAGAAAATTATCACTGTATTCTCCGCACTATGGGTATTGTGGAGGTGAGCGAAGTTGCCTTTACTACATTTCAACTGTCAGGCGCAGTGTATCGGTGGTGAAAAATCTATGAAGAAGGTAGACCAGTCGATGCCACACCACCAACTTCGGCTCAATTTTCGAAAATATTCTTGAAAGAGTTTGTTCCCTAGACTCTCCGAGTTGCGTGGCGCACAAAGTTTGAACGGTTGCGTCAGGGCACTATGACAGTGTCAGAATATACTATCAGGTTCAGTGCGTTAGCCCGTCATACACCTATCTTGGTTCTTACAATCAGAGAGCGGGTCCGGAGATTCATTGAGGGGCTCGAATATGATATTAAAATATGCATGGCTCGAGAATTGCAAATTGATACTCCATTTCAACAAGTAGTGGAGATTGCAAGGAAGATTGAGGGTGTTTTAGACGAGGAAAGGGAGTCTAAGGAGGCCAAAAGGTCTCGAAGATCTGGAGGGTTTAGTGGGTTTTACTCTTCAGCTAGAACCCATTATAGCGGAGGCTCGAGCAGTCGGTCAACTCAGTCCGCACATCAGATTACTTATGGTGCTCCAGTAAGTTCTTATAGTGCACCACCGACACGGGATTCTTATAGTGGTTATTCTAGTTATCCGGCATATACTCAATACGAGCAGTCGCGACCTCAGAGGGGTTGTTTTGAGTGTGGTGATACTAGGCATATTATGAGAGATTGTCCTAGACTTGGGAGGGGTAGATTTTATCAGAACACTCAGGCCATGGGCCCCAATGCAGTTATTACTCCACGTGCACAGTCAGCTAGAGGTGGAGTACATGCGGGTAGTGGGCGCCTAAGAGGTGGAGGTCCGACCCGTTGATTTAATCACTATTATTTGGCTGATGCCAATACACCATATGGTGTCATTACATGTACGATCCTGATTTTTATTATAAAAGGATATTTTTCTTAATTTGATTCGATTTTGAATATTGAGGTGAGTCCTCCTATTATGCTCTACTTATGGGTGAGCTTCGTAAATTTGTGACCCACTTATATGTTTATCCCTGTTGGGAGATTTGAGGGTGTGAGCCCGTGTCTGTCATTTATTTTTGTACACCATTGAGGGCTATAAATCCAAAAGTAATTTTTATTATTCATTACAATGGGCTTAATGTGTTTCGGAATAATGGATTTCAATTTTTATGAATTATACTCCCTACTGGTATGAGGGTTTGTTATATGTTGTAAAAATTATTTATGAAATATATTGAAAAGAAGAAAGAAAGAAAATTGAAAATTTTAGTTGGCACAATGTGCAACATAATTGTGATTCAGATTTGAGGACGAGATCCTTGCATTTTTACATGATGTGAAATATTTAAACCCGGCTGCAAGCCGCGATGGAAGTTATGTAAGGACGAGGTCCTTGTGGTGAAATATGTATAAGTTTAAAATTCTCTCATTGTGAAATTTAATTTGTACAATAATATTAATAGGGAGTCATGCCTGTTAGGCTTATTTGATAATTCTTGTATATTTTTCTATTCATATTCAGCCATTTTCGTGCTATAAACATTGAGTTTTAGCCTATGAAGTGAGTACCCAGGTGGCATTAAATGTGACTCTTAATCCGAGTATATAATCATGAGGTCTTCATGCCTCACATTCTATTGTCAGTATTGTGAAAATTCGAAATGGGGTGGTGGTTAATATGAGATTAATTGATGATGCTGGAATTAATTATGAATAGCTTTTAAGACCAGAGATGTGGTGATGAGCATACATATGATGTGCTTCATGTCCTGATATCATTATGATAATGCAGTGCTTGTGATGCCGAGATTGGTGTTATTGATATATACCTTGTGGTATTTTTTTGGGTTGTGGATGTGTTGTTAGGAGTTGTGTGATGACCCAAAATGTCATATTTAAATTTAATAAGTAATTCTGTATTCTAAGACCTGAAAAAGCACCATTTATCATTCCTCGACTTGTGTGCGCAGTCCGTAAAATTTTTCGGAAAGTTTTTATGTGAAAAATGGATTAAAATGTGAAATAGAGCTTTAAAACATAATTGAGTTGACTTTGGTCAACATTTTTAGCAAATGGACCCGGATCAGTATTTTGACAGTTCTGTTAGCTCCGTATCATGATTTGGGACTTGGGCGTATGCCTGAAATTTAATCTGGAAGTCCCTAGCTCAAATTATGACCATTTAACGAAACTAGCAATTTAAAGGCTAAAGATTCCAAGTTTGACCACGGGGTTGACTTTTTGATATCGGAGCCGGAATCCGATTTTGGAAATTTGAACAGCTCCGTTATGTCATTTTATGACTTGTGTGCCAAATTTTAAGTCATTCCGGATTCATTTAATATGTTTTGGCACGAGATTTACAAATTGAAAAGTTTAAAACTCAAATTTTGAATCGGGGTGTGATTTGTAATTTCAGCGTTGTTTGACGTGATACGAGACCTCGAGTAAGTCCGTATTATGTTATTGGACTTGTTGGTATATTCGTACGGGGTCCCGAGTACCCCGAGAGTGAAACGGATTGAAATCGGATCAAGAATTGGACTTGAGCAAAATCTGTATTTTTGCCTTATGTTATAATCGCACCTGCGGATTTTTGACCGCAGGTGCGAGCTCGCAGAAGCGAGCATTCGATCGCAGATGCGCCCGGGCATGGCTGGGCAAAAGTCTGCAGGTGCGAAAATCTGCACGCACCCGCGCATTCGCAGAAGCGGACGGCTTCTCACAGAAGCGCGTCCGCAGATGCGCGCCAATTTTGTAGATGCGGACATACGCTGGCAGCCCCTTTCCGCAGATGCGAGCCCAGGCACCGCAGGTGCGGAAATGCCTGGGCAGTGTATATATCGAAGAGTATAATATTTTTACTTATTTTTGGTCATTTTGAGCTCGGTTAAGGCGAACTTTCAGGCGATTTTCACGGGAAATATTGTGGTAAGTGTTCCTTAACCTATATTGATTATATTTTATGATTCCATACTTGTTTATATCATGAATCCGTGAATTTATGGAAGAAAATAAGATTTTTCTAAAATCTTCCAAAAACAAGAAATGAAGATTTGAAGGTCCATTTGATATCGGAATTGGACAAATTTGGTATGGTTGAACTCGTATCGGAATGGGTGTTCTGATTTCGTGAGTTTTTTCGGGATTTGAGATGTGGGTCCCACTGTTGAATATTCTAATGAATTTTAGATTTTTATCCGAAACATTTATAAATTTATATGGAATTAATTTCTATGATTAGTATTGAATATATTGAATTGTTTGTGAATAGATTTGAAGCTTTCAGAGACAAATTTATAAGGAAAAGTTATGGTTGAATAATTTATTGGAATTTGCAAAGTGAAGTAACTGTTGGGGTTAACCTTGACTTGAGGGAATAGAACCCTTAAATTGTTTGTTATATGAATTGCATGTAAACGACGTATAGGCGAGGTTACGAGTGTCTATACGTCAACAAATTAATTGTTTGCCTGCTTACTTGAAAAATCATAAATTATTTTTAATTATGTATTAATTAATATAATAATTGTTTCTCTCTTATTCTTTGTAAATATAAATTCTTGAATTCCTACATTATTTGTTACATGCTATTTGAATTATGTGCCTTAATTGTTATTTGACATTTAGCATAATAAATATTAAACTGCCTATTTGCTCCCTGATTTCCATAATAATTTTTTATTTGTCATTGTTTGCTTCATAGTTAAACCATAATTATTGTATGCTTGTTGTCTTGTAATTTTATATTAATTGATACATTTATTAGAAAAAAAATTTCTATAAGAATTGGTAAATGAAAATGTTGGAGGAGCGGTTTGCACGCCGCAACATGATTGAATATAATGAATATATTGGAGGATCGGGTTGCACGCCGCAACAAACTTATTAAAAGTTAATATTGGAGGATCGGGTTGCATGCCGCAACAGACTTATTAAAAATCAATATTGGAGGATCGGGTTGCACGCCGCAACAGACTTGATTAAAATGAATATATTGTGAGATCGGGTTGAACGCCGCAACAGAACTGAATGTGGATATATTGTGAGAGCGGGTTGCAAGCTGCAACTGAATTGATGGAAATGATAATTGGTTATGACCGCTGAGTTGGCTTCAATTATTATAAATGAGTTACTTGATTTATTTCTATTATTGTTGTTGTATCTAATATTGCGTACAGGTAATATAAGTAACCCGCCTTAGCCTCGTCACTACTTCGTCGAGGTTAGGCTCAGTACTTACCAGTACATGGGGTCGGTTGTACTGATACTACACTCTGCACTTCTTGTGCATATTTTGGAGTTGATCCCAACGGCGTACCGTAGACTTGCTCGGATTTCAGCTACCAGAGGAGACTTGAGGTATAACTGCATGGAGTCCGCAGTTCTGGAGTCCCCGTCTATTTTACTTTAGCTGTGTATTTATTTTCAGATAACTTTATTTATTCATACCTCTATTTGTATTTATTCTAGAAGCTCGTACACTTATGACACCAATTCTGGGATGGTATTTAGACACCGTTATTATTATGGATTATTTCAAAATTGCTTCCGCATTTGCTTCCTTGTTATTAATAAATTTAAAAATTATTTTCAAAATGGATAATGTTATTCTAACGTTGGCTTGCCTAGCAAGTAAAATGTTAGGTGCCATCACGGTTCGAAGGTGAAAATTTCGGGTCGTGACAAGTTATTTTTAGTGTTACTCTGATAGGTGGATAAGCCCAATTATAGGGGAGACTCTGCCAAAATTTCTGAAATATTTGGGAGTTAGTAAAAATTTGGAGGATTGGGATTTGCAAAGGAAGAGATAAATATGTTATGTGTTTGAGGGCGAATGATCCTAAGCGGGGAATAATGTAGCACCCCAGAGAAAGTTTTGAATTACTTCAACACTATTAAGAAAATTGATGTGTGCATATGCACGAGTTGCTATAGCCAGTTGAGACTAATACTATGCGTTGTTCTGAAAAATCAGGCCTTTGGAAAATATTGGAGTGTAAGAAAATGGCCTTAAAGTTTTCAAATATGGATAAAAGAAATAATCTCAAATAAGATGATGTTGTCACGCTTATCTCAAATACGGTAGCGTGGAATCAACTGTGAGTATATGTGTAAAAGTAAAATCATCAATTTGGTAACCTCAGAATAATTCTTAGAACGTACGGGACGAACGTTTGTTTAAGAGGTGGAGAATGTAACGACCCGACTTGTTATTTTAAGAATTTATGCCCTGTTTAGTGACTTAAGGTCTCGAGCAGCTTCGCAATATGTATTATGACTCGCGGGTGTGATCGAGTTTGATTTACTGAAGATTCGAAATTAAATTAAAAGAAAAAACCTTAATTTAAAGCTTAAATGGAAAGAGTTGACCGGAGAGTTGACTTTTGAGCTAACGACTCCGGAATAGAATTTTGATGATTCCAATAGCTCCGTATGGTGATTTTGGACTTAGGAGCGTGTCCGGAAAAGTTTTTGGAAGTCCGTCCGTAGTAAATTTTTGTTTGAAATGGCGAAAGTTGCATTTTTGAAAAGTTTGACCAGGGAGTTGACTTTTTGATATCGGAGTCGTAATGCAGTTATGAATATTTTCATAGATCCATTATCTCATTTATGACTTGTATGAAAAATTTGAGGTCAATCGGAATTGATTTGATATGTTTCGGCGCAAAATATAAAAGTTGCAAGATTTGAAAACTCATAATTCGATTCATGGCGCGATTCGAAATTTTAGTGTTGTTTAACGTAGTTTAAAGCATTGACTAAGTTCGTATGGTATTTTGGAATATGTTGGTATATTTGGTTAAGGTTTCGAAGGCCTCGGATGAATTTCAGAAGATTAACGAAATGGATTTCGGACAAAGGGAGCTGCTAAAATTGCTGCTGTTTCTGGGCAGCGTCTGGTTCTTTCGCTTCTGCGGAAGCTTCGTCGCAGAAGCGAAGGGGAGAGCCCCAATTATGCACCCCTTCACTAGGCCTCGAATTTCTTTTCTTGACCAAACAAAACCCCCATTTTCCTCTATTATATAAAGAACGTATGTGGCTATAGTAAGTCCAAAACTCTCCAAACCCACTCATTGATATTGAAATAATATCACAAAAGGTTGCAAGATTTGGCCATTGGTTTTTAAGCACTTCTTTGAAGTCCATGCACATTAAGTAAGACTACGTGTGCGCACAATTTTGGTACAAAAGTTATGGTTAGTATTATCGCTTGAAAATATCAAGGGAGAGGCCCTTTAGCGCTTGTTATATTTAACTGAAGAAATAGCATTCCAAGAATAGTCTCTTAAATAAAAAGACGCAGAAGAGAAGCAGCTCCTCGCAAAAGCGAAATTGGCCATGGCTAGGGAAGGCATCGCAGCAGTGGACAAAGAAGCCGCACAAGCAGAAATTTTGCGCAGAGGCGCGAGGCAGTCGCACCTGCGAGCATCGCAGAAGCAGAAATGCTTCAGCAGGGGCGAGCTTTGGCTGTCCAGTGAACTTCGCAGAAATGTGATCCATCATTGCAGAAGCAACATCGCAGGCGCGATGCTTCTGTCAGCAGAAGTGATTCTGGGTAGAAAACATAAGGACCAAAAATGGTCATTTTGTCATTTTCGTTTTGGGAATTTTTGAGCTCGGTTTCCTTGGCGATTTGATGATTATTTCAAGACTTCAACTTGGATAAGTGTCCTATATCCAAAAGTGATTATATTTCATAAATTCATGATTATATTCATTATTTAATTGGGATTTAAATGGAAGAAATTGGGATTATTGCAAAACATTTCAAAAACGGAAATTCTAGATTTGGAGGCGAGTTTTTATCGTAATTTGATAAAATTGATATGGGTGGATTCGTAATTGAATGAGTTGTCGGATTTTGTGAGTTTCGTCAAATTTTGAGATGTGGGCCCCACGAACAATTTTTGAGCTAAATTTCGGATTTTTGTTGGAAAATTAGTATTTTTATATGGAATTAACCTTTAATTAGTATTAACTGAATTGAATTAATTTGGATAGATTTGAGCCGTCCGGAGATCAATTCAAGTAAAAAGGCAATTTTGAAATATCGGCCTAACTTCAAAAAAAAAAGTAAGTATCTTGCTTAACCTTGAGTGGGGGAAATTACCCCTTAGGCATCGAGTATTATGTGTCATTTATGAAATGGAAAAAGCCGTGTACGCGAGGTGACGAGTACTTACTCGGGCTTATATGTGCAAATTTTATTGGGTTAAAGTCCTAAGCATTATTGTGTAGTAAATTGGATAATTATTGGCATTTATTAAATCATCTATTTGCCATGCCTAAATACTTGTTTGTTGAATCTATTTTTATATAATAATTTGATGTGATTATTTCTTGTATATTTATGTGGATTCCGTGAATTTGATGATTTGATATTTCTTGGAATTTAATTTCATTATGAATTTTTCATCTGCAAATAATTAATTAAACTAGCTTAAGAAGAAGGTGTTGTCCTATGCTGAGTTATTTTTCCATCTCTATGGTTGTTTTGAGGTTTTATATACATTGTGTGGAGCCTTGGGCTATTTGTTGTGAAATTAATTGATTTTGTTATATCTTTGGAGTTGGTTGTGGCCATTGGGAAAATTGTGATATGAATTAATTTTTGTTATGTTGTCGTTATAATATTTCGTATAAATTGTTGCGTTATTTGAATTATAATTATTTTTGAGGATATAATGGTGGCATTCCACTGTTGATATTGTGTGGTATAAGGGAGACATTTCACTGTTGTTATGTGTGTTGGGATATTGTTCAGGCGGAGCGATAAGGGTGGCTATATGAGTGATAATGGTGGTTATAGGAGCGATCAGGGTGACAATTGATATTGTTAGGGCGGAGGATAAGGGAGGCTATTATAGGAGTGATAAGGGTGGCAATATGAGCGATAAGGGTGGCTATTGTCAGGGACGATATGTGATTATGTGGGGTTGTGATATTGATAATTTTCATGTGATGTTGTGATTTGCTTGTGTTTAATTTTATACCTTGTGCAATTTGTCTTGTTGTTGGTAAATTGATAACAATCTGATTTATGTTGAAATTGAGAGCATGTGGCCATTGCCAGGTGAATTATAAAATAAAATATGGGCACGAGGTGCCGTGAGTAAATAATAAGGATATTTGGCACGTGAATTATCCGTGCAGTTGTGATATAAAATGTGGGCACGAGGTGCTGTGATGAAATGATAATGATAATTGGCACGTGAATTGTCTGTGTAGTTGTGATATGAAATGAGGGCACGAGATGCCGGAGAAATATGATGATATAATTATGGGCACGAGGTGCCGTGGAAATATGAAAATGGGTTGAGACCCGTATTTTTATGATTATGAAATGAGGTGTCATATGGTGATTTTTTAATTGAAAGAATTATATTCAAAATATTTATTTGGAAGGATTTTTATTCAAAAAGAATTATATGAAAGAATTGTATTTGAGGAAATTATATTTGAAAAGATTTATTGAAAGAATTATATTTGAAAAATAATTATTTGAGAAAACTACATTTGAAAGAGAGTTATTTGGAAGAATTATATGTGATGGATATTTATTTGAAAAACTTGAATTAATTAGGCGTACATGTATTTATTAATTGTTGAGTGATATTAATGGTATTCTTGTTGTCTTGGTGCTTGTAATGATTTATGACTTGCGGGGATGGTTGGTTCGGGATTTAGAAGTGTTTGAGGTGAAACCGGAACACTTGGTTCCTTAAGTTGGCCTTAAAGTGCTAAGTTTGACTTCGATCAACATTTTGAGAAAACGACCCCGGAATAGAATTTTGATGATTCCAACAGCTCCGTATGGTGATTTTGGACTTAGGAGCGTGATCGGAATTTTATTTGGAAGTCCGTAGTGAAATTAGGCTTGAAATGGCTAAAATAGGAATTTAAAATTTGAAAGTTTGACCGGGGAGTTAACTTTTTGATATCGGAGTCGGAATCCAATTCCAAAAATTTTCATAGCTCCGTTATGTAATTTATGACTTGTGTGTAAAATTTGAGGTCAATCGGAGTTGATTTGATAGGTTCCGACATTGAATGTAGAAGTTGAAAACTCTTAGTTTTATTAAGCTTGAATTGGGGTATGATTCATGGTTTTAGCGTTGTTTGATGTGATTTAGAGGTTCGACTAAGTTCGTATGATGTTTTAGGACTTGTTGGTATATTTGGTTGAGGTCCCGAGGGTCTCAGGTGAGTTTCGGATGGTTAACAGATCAAAAGTTGGACTTAAAAAGCTGCTGCAATTTTCTCTTCTGCTGCATTTTCTGGGCTGATATCGAGCCTCAGGTCGAGCCCCAGATATCGAGCCTCAGATCGAGCCCCAGATACCGAGCCTCAGATCGAGCCCCAGATATCGAGCCCACGATCGAGGCCTGAGTCGAAGTCAGGGACGAGACTCAGTATCGAAGCCTCGATCGAAGGCAAGGCTCGAGGGCATGATCGAGGGTAAGGCTCGAAGGCTCAAGCTCGATGCAATGATTGAGGCTATGATCGAAGGCCCAACCTCGATACCCTGATCGAGGCCATGACCGAGGTCCAGGCTCGAGCCTGTGATCGAAGTCACGATCGATGGTAAGGCTCGATGGCATGATCGAAGGTATGGCTCGAGGGCTAGGATCGAGGCCCAACCCTCGATGCCCTGATCGAAGGCACATGTTCGATGCCGCGATCGAGGCCCTGTTCGAGGCCCAGTTCCGAAGTGCTGGGCAGTGTTATAAAAAGAGGGCATTCGTCCCATTTTGCCATTTTTGACGAACTTGAGCTTGAGCAGAGACAACTTTTGGCAGATTTCAAGGGAAAAACATTGGGGTAAGTGATTCTAACTCGGATTTGATCAATATACAAGAATATATCATTTTTTTCACAATTTAATTAGTGTTTTGAGATTGAAATTTGGAAAAGTTTAGAAATCTCATAGAAATGAAATTTCGAGATTTCGGTATCGATTCGGAGTCGGATTTGAGTGAAACTGGTATGGTTGGACTCGTAATTGAATGGGTTGTCGGATTTCGTAACTTTCGCCGGATTCCGAGATGTGGGCCCCGCGGGCGAATTTTTAATTAATTTCGGATCTTTTCTTTAAAATGTAGTATTTTCTTATAGAATTGATTCCTATAATATTTAGTGATTGTATCGAATTATTTTGGCTAGATTCGAGCCAGACGGAGTTGGATAATCGTGGAAAAGGCCTTATAGAGGATTAAATTGGGGCAAGACGAGGTAAGTCTCTTGTCTAATCTTGTGAGGGGGAAATTACCTCATAGGTGATTAAGATTAAATAATTATTGCTAATTGTGGGGGCTACGTACGCACAACGTGACGAGAGTCCGTGCGTAGCTACTATTAATGCTAAAGTCCGGGTAGTTTAGGACTCAAAGCATATATTACTTGTGTAAATTATATTCTTTGATTAATTAATATTAATTGATATCTATATGAATATATATTGTGAATTGTTAGATAAAGATATTAAAGGATGGAAAACTCACAGGCTTGATTGTCTGTTTTAATCAATTAATTGTCAAAAGAAATTGTTCTCCTCCCAAATTTATCTTATAACAAATATACTGTCCTTCCGGAGGCACATAAGAAAATGTCCTCCTTTCTTGTGAAGCGGGCCGAACGCCTTGGCAGGATAGATGCATCTATGGAGCGCGCCACACGTCCCTTGGCAGTGTACACGACACTCTGGATCGGGCCGTACGTCCTCGGCAGAAATCGTGCTTAATAATAATAATTACACGATACTTTAATAATTTATTTCAGCTTGAGAAGCTAATTAATTATTTGGAAAATCTTTGGAATTTAATGAATTATTATTCTTGCTTGTTTAAGGAATTAATTGTTACTCCTGTAAATGAGATTTAATTGATAAATTGGAATTTATCTGAATTAAAGGAATTTAATTAATATATTGAAAATTGATACATTCGAAGGAATTTGATTATTTTCGCTGATTAAATAAATTTTGTAAATCACATTGATTTAAATATCCTAGTTTTATTTCAATTGTTATTGACCTATAGTGAGTGTCAAAGTCGGCCATCTCGTCTCTACCACTTTGAGATTAGGCTTGATACTTACTGGGCACACGTTGTTTACGTACTCATACTACACTTGCTGTACTTTTTGTGCAGGATCTGAGACAGTTACTAGTGGAGGACCTATATCACATACCCACGTCATCCAGAGGCATAGTGGTAAGCTGCCTTTCTGAGCCGTTCTGCAGCTACCAGTGTCTCTTCTGATATTTGTATTCTGTCTATTTTATTTCAGACAGTATTTGGAGTTTTGTATAATCTACTAGATGCTCATTCACTTGTGACACCAAGTCTTGGCACACACATTGGTAGAAGTTGATATTTTATTATTTTCTTGAAATAAAGTTTAACCAATGTACGTTTTACTTATTAGTTGGATTGCCTAGCTGTAGTGTTGGGCGCCATCACGACCTACATGTGAAATTGGGTCGTGACACCAAAGCTTCGCGATCGCGTAGAGAAACACGCCAACCTTCCCAGGCCTCCTCTTCCTTCATTGCGAATGCGGCACCACTCACGCATTCATGGTTAACTGCTCCTCCAAGCTTCGCGATCGCATAGGCCATCTAGCGATCACATAGAACCTTTTCACGCCTGCCAGTCTTAAAGCTTCGCGATCGCGGCCCCTCTTTCACAATTGCATAAGAGGAAACCACGCTCGAATAACCAACAATCTCTCAAAGCCAAGAATAAAGCCGAACTTGATCCGAATCACCCCCGAGGTGCCCGAGACTTCAACCAAACATGCCAACAAGTCCTAAAAGATCATACGAACCCGCTCGAAGCGTCAAATCACATCAAACAACACTAGAATCACGAATCGCGCATCGATTCAAGCCTAAGGAACTTATGAACTTCCGAATTTCAAAACTAATGTCGATTCATACCAAAATAACTCCGATTGACTTTAAATTTTGCACACAAGTCATAAATGACACTACAGACCAATTCTAATTTCCAGAATCGGGATCCGACCCCGATATCAATGAAGTCAACTCCCGGTCAAACTTTCCAAAATCTTCAATTTTCCAACTTTCGCCAATTCATGCCGAAATAACCTATGGACCTCCAAATCAACATCCGGACACGCTCCTAAAACAAAAATCACCATAAAGAGCTATTGGAACCATCAAACCTCCATTCCGGAGTCATCTTTCTGCAAGTCAAACTACGGTCAACTCTTACAACTTAAGCCTTCCACTTAGGGACTATGTGTCCCATTACACTCTGAAACGCACCCGAAACCAAAATCAAACACCCAGACAAGTTACATGACCACAATATAGCATAGAGGATGCAATAAATAGGGAATCAGGCTAAAACACTCAAAATGACCGGTCAGGTCTTTACATCCTTCCCCTCTTAATACAAACGTTCGTCCTCGAATAGAGGCATAACTGAAGTGGTGAAAAGATGAGGATAACATGCATATCATGCTCGGTCTCCCATGTCGCTTCCTCTACTGGTTGACCCCTCCACTAAACCTTCACTGAAGCAATGTTCTTCGACCTTAGCTTTCGAACCTTCCTGTCCAAAATGGCCACTGGCTCCTCAACATAAGACAAATCCTTGTCCAACTAGATCGAGCTGAAATCCAACGTATGAGATGGATCACCGTGATACTTTCGGAGCATAAAAACATAGAACACTAGATGAACAGTAGCTAAATTAGGTGGTAGTAAAAGCCTGTATGCCACATGTCCAATCCTCTCAAGTATCTTAAAAGGTCTGATATACCTGGAGCTCAACTTGCTATTCTTTTCGAACCTCATAACAACCTTCATGGGAAAAACCCGGAGCAAGACCCGTTTCCCAACCATGAATGCAACGTCGCAAACCTTCCGATCCACATAACGTTTTCCAAATCATCCTGAACCAAGTATGTACCTATAAGCCTAGCCTCACCCGGCTCAAACCAACCCACCGGAGACCGGAACAGTCTCCCATACAAAGCCTTATATAGAGCCATCATAATGCTCGACTGGTAACTATTGTTGTAGGTAAACTCCACGAGCGGCAAGAACTGATCCCAAGAACCACCAAACTCCATCACACACACACGAAGCATATCCTCCAATATATGAATAGTGCGCTAGGACTATTCGTCCGTTTGAGGGTGAAATGCTAAACTCAACTCCACCTGCGTGCCTAACTCATGTTGTATGACCCTAAAGAATCATGATGTAAATGGCGTACCCCGGTCAGAGATAATGGATACCGGTATGCCCATGAAGTCGGACAATCTCATGAATTTAAACATGTGCCAGCTGCTTTGATGAATAAGTAGTCACCACTTGAATGAAATGAGCTGACTTGGTCAATATATCCACAATCACCCATACTGCATCGAACTTATTTTGAGTATGTGGGAGCCCAACAACAAAATCCATAGTAATTCGCTCCCATTTACACTCTAGAATCTCTAGCCTATAAAGCAATCCATCTGGCCGCTGATGCTCATATTTAACTTGTTGACAATTTAGGCATCGAGCTACATACTCCACTATGTCCTTCTTCATTCTCCTTCACCAATAGTGCTGCATTAAGGTTTGATACATCTTGGCGGCACCCGGATGAACGGAGTACCGCAAACTATGGGCCTCTTGAAAAATCAACTCAGGCAAACAATCTACATTGGGCACACATAGCCTGCCCTGCATCCTTAACACACCGTCATCCTCAATAGTGACCTCCTTGGCATCGCCGTGCTGAATCGTGTCCTTAAGGATAAGCAGATGGTGGTCATCATACTGACGCTCTTTGATACGATCATAAAGAGAAGACCGAGAAACCACATAAGCCAAAACTCAACTTGGCTCCGAAACATCCAATCTAATAAACTGGTTGGCCAAGGCCTAAACATCCAGGGCTAATGGCCTCTCTGCCACCGGTAGATATGCTAAACTGCCCAAGCTCTCTGCCTTGCGAATCAAGGCATCGGCCACCACATTGGCCTTCCCAGGATGATATAGAATGGTGATATCATAGTCCTTAAGAAACTATAACAACCTCTGACGCTGCAAGTTAAGATCTATCTTTTTGAACAGATATTGTAGACTCCGGTGTTCGGTATAGACCTCACAAGGGACACCGTACAAATAGTGCCGCCAAATCTTCAAGGCATGAATAATAGTTTCTAACTCGAGGTCGTGGACATGATAGTTCTTCTCATGTACCTTCAGCTGTCTAGATGTGTAGGAAATCACCCTACCGTCATGCATCAATACCGTATCGACATCAATATGCGACTCATCACAGTACATAGTATAAGACCCCGAGCCCATATACAACACCAATACCGGGGCTGTAGTCAAAGCTGTCTTGAGATTTTGAAATCTCTCCTCACACTCCTCAGTCTACCTGAACGGAGCACCCTTCTGGGTCAATCTGGTCATAGGTGCAGCTATAGATGAGAAACCCTCTACGAATCGGCGGTAATACCCTGCCAAACTAAGGAAACTCCGGATCTTAGTAGTTGAAGACGGTCTGGGCCAACTCTACACTACTTCAATCTTCTTCAGATCTACTTTGATCCCTTTAATCGATATTATATGACCCAAAAATGCCACCAAATCAAGTCAGAATTAACACTTTGAAAATTTTGCATGTAACTTCTTTTCTCTCAATGTTTGGAGCACGATCCTCAGCTGCTGCTCATGATCCTCCCGGCTCCAGGAGTACACTGGAATGTCATCAATAAACACAATGATGAATAAGTCAAGATAGGGTTGGAATACATTGTTCATCAAGTGCATGAATGTCGCTAACACGTTGGTCAGCCCAAATGATATCACAAGGAACTCATAACAACCATACCGAGTCCTTAAGGCAGTCTTCAGGATATATGGCTCCCGAATCTTCAACTGATGATAGCCTGATTGTAAGTTAGTCTTAGAGGAAACTCTGACACCCAGTAGCTTATCAAATAGGTCATCAATGCATGCCAATGGATATATGTTCTTCACTATAACCTTGTTCAACTGTCGATAATCAATGCACATGCGCATAGAATCATCCTTCTTATTTACAAACAAGATGGAAGAACCCCCAAGGCGATACACTAGGCTGAATGAAACCCTTATCATGCAACTCCGTCAACTGCTCCTTTAACTCCTTCAACTCTACTAGGGCTATACGATATGGTGGAATATAAATGGGTTGACTGCCCGGTAACAAATCAATACCAAAATTGATGCCCTTGTCGGGCGGCATGCTCAGAAGATCCACTAAAAATACATCTAGATAAACCCTCACTACCAAAACTGACTTAATGGCATGAGTATCAATACTGACATCTCTCAGGAAGGCTAGATATGTATTACACCCCTTCTCAACAATCTCCCGAGCCTTTAGAAATTAGATAACCCTACTAGGAATGTAATCTAAAGCACCTCTCAACTCTAGCCATGGCAAAACTGGCATAGCCAACGTCACCATATTGGCGTGACAATCAAGAATAGCATGATAGGGCGATAATCAATCCATGCTCAAAATAATATCAAAATCTACCATATTGAGCAATAATAGATCGGCTCTAGTCTCAAAATCACCAAGAACAACTAAACACAACTAATACACATGGTCAATAATGATAAAATCTCCCACAGGTGTGGACACATAGATAGGAGAACTCAAAGAATCACGGGATACACCAAAATATTGAGAAAATTAAGATGATACATAGGAAGAAGTGGATCCTAGATCAAATAATACTGATACATCTCTATGACAAACCGGGACAATACCTATGATAACCGAGTCGGATGCAACCCCTTCGTCCTAGCAGGAAGAGCATAATAGCTGGAATGGCCCCCCCTCTAGGGCGACCCTTACCTTCCCAACCTTCACCCCTGGCTGGCTGTGCAAGTGGAGTTGCAACGGGTGTGGTAGCCACGACCTGAGAAGCCTAAGGGCCATGTGGAATACACGAGGCCTGAGTAGTCTGTGGAGGTGCACCCCTCCCGACTCTGGGGCAATCCCTCACCATATGACGAGTGTCACCACACTTAAAATAAGCCCTCGGAGGACGTGGCTGCTGGAACTCGCTCGGGCCTGATGAGTTGGACTGATCGCTGAAAGCATCCCGTGCAGGAGGTGCATTAGGGCGGTGCATAATGAGGAACCTGAGGCCTGGGAGTGGCTGGAATACCACTGGAAGCTGGAAGTGTTAAATGAATAGGGCGACTCACATAGCCCTTACCATGACGGGTTGCAACTGGGGCACGAGAACCACTATATGTGCCAGAATCTCGAGGCCTCTTGGCCTTCCTCTCCTCTCTCTCCCGGGCCCACATACCCTCCAATCTCCTAGCGATCTCCACTACCTATTAGTATGGGATATCTATCTCCAACTCTCGGGTCATGCTGAATCTGATACCAGGGTTGAGCTCCTCGATAAATCGACGAACTCACTCTCTGATGGTAGCAACCAAGGCTGGTGCATGCTCGGATAAATCACTAAAACGGACTGCATACTCCGATATGGTCATAACATCCTGGCACAACTGCTCAAACTCTGCGCGCCATGCATCCCTGAGACTCTAGGGAACAAACTTCCTCAAGAACATATCTGAGAACTAAGCCCAAGTGAGTGAAGCTTCTTTAGCCGGACTAGCCAACGCATACACTCGCCACCACTGATAAGCCTATCCCTTAAGATGGAACATAGTGAATGCAAGCCCATTAGACTCCACAATACCCATAGTACGGAGGATACGATGGAACTCCTCAAGAAAACCCTGGGCATCCTCTAAAGACAAACCGTTGAAAGTAGGAGGGTGGTACTTTTTGTACCTCTCGAGCCTGATTTGCTCCCCCTCAGAAGCTGCTGCCCTAACCTCGGGCTGAACTGAGGTGACCGGCTGCACTAGTATGACCTCTAGGACCTGGTCAACCTGGACCCGCTGCTCTGGGGTATGGTTGGTGGGAGTCTGTGTTCCTCCCTCGGCCTGAGATATGGCAGAAGCAAGTGGGATCAACCCCGCCAGAGCTAATGTACCAAACATGCTCATAAACTAGGCGAGGTTCTCCTGAAGTGCTGGGGTAGTAATAGGCGTATCAAGTGCCTTCTCTCCGACTGGAGCTACTGATGGATCCTATGTAGCAGCTCAGGAAGGTGCTCTGGCTACACCGCGTGGATGTCATCGGCCTCTACCCCGACTCTGGCCTCTCGCGGCTGTAACAGGGCACACGAGTGTCTGATCATCAGATCCAGATGTACGTGTCCTCATCATCTGTGAGAAAATAGAAAGATAGAGGTTTAGAATTCCAAAGTTAACAAATTTGCACGATAAGGAATCAAAGAAGTGAAACCTTTTCCTAACAGTGCCATAGCCTTCCGAAGTTAAGTATAGACGTCTCTATACCGATCCGCGAGACTCTATTAAACTTGCTTGTGACTCATAATGCCTATGAACCTAGAGCTATGATACCAACATGTCACGACCCTAATTTTCCTCTGTAGGATGTTGTGGCGGTACCTAATCTCTAAGACTAGGTAAGCCTAACATTAATGTAGAGATAACCGAAATAATAATTAAAGGCTTAAGATCCAACAACTAGCATTAGGAAAATCTCTACAGCTCAGTTTATACATATTACCCAAAAAATCGAAAATACAAGTCACAAGCTTTATACCAATATCAAAGTCATCCCTATACAACTGTATCTAGTAAAGAAGGAAAATATAGAAATGGATAGAAGGTGACTCTAAGGCCTGAAGACGCGGGCAGGTGTACCTTGAAGTCTTCAATGCAAACTCAGCTCACTGGTGCCGGGACTGATAGAAAGTACCTGGATGTGCAAAAAAGGATATGTAGAAGCGTAATATGAGTATACCATAACGGTACCCAGTAAGTGCCAATCCTAACCTCGGTAGTGTAGTGACGAGGTCAGGTCAAGGCCTTACTGGAATAAATAAGCAGACTGTACAAAAGTATGGCAGTGTAACAATGATAATAATGAAATTTAAATAACAAATAGCATGTAAAGGCTAGCTACACAGAACTAAAGCAAGTAGAACAACACGGAGAAAAACAACAAATAATATGCAAAGGAATCAAATAACCAAAGTCAAATACAATAAATAGAGAGAAGATCAACGTGGGTCACTACCGAGGTACCGCCTTTACATTTAGTTTTGAAATTTATTTTTCCAAAATAGTATCCCGCATTTTAGCCCACCATATCACACTACATGGCTTCTAGTAGTTCCCATACTAGCCATGTGTATCAAGCCTCACTATCTCACTGCATGCGTTTCAACCCCAAATCCTATCACAACTTGCCAGAGAAACCAAACAATAACATAATTTCACAATATGGAGCTCACGACTCAACCACAATGTACACAAAATCTTAACAATAACAACCGAAAGTGAATAACTCAATAGAATTGTCACGCTCCGAACCCTGGGGGCGAGACCGGCACCCGGTGCCTCATCTATCCTTGTGTATCAACTTGCCACTAAGGGACTCTGAACAAATAATGTCATTCTTTGGCCATGGGGCCACATATTGTAAGACGATTTGCGAAGCAAAATATAAAACTGAACGAAAACTACTACTGGCTAAACATCAATATAAGGCGGGGCCGACAAGGCCACCATAGCTACTACAGTTGACAAACTAACATATTATACATACAAGGCCTACAAGCCTATCATACTGCACTAACTGACAGAAAATATCTACAAGCCTCTACGAATGGATATACTGAGATCGGAACAGGGCCCCGACCTACCCATAACTTATATACATATATACACAAGATGTACACAAAACATCTAAACTCGGCAACTCCGGAGGACGTGGAACTTACCGATAAAGATGAACTCGGGCAACACCTACTGAGGAGGTCTACCCGTCTGTCTATCTGAACCTGCACGTATGAAATGTAGCGTCCCCAGATAAAGAGACGTCAGTACAAAATAATGTACCGAGTATGCAAGGCAATAATATAACTGAAAGCTGAAACTAAACTGATAATAATAATAGCTGAAAGTAACTGGGAGTCAAAGATAATCTGAAGATATGATCACCTACTGACACTGACTCAACTCTCTAAATATAGTAAGTAAAATAGTTATCCGTCCTTATAAGGCTCGGTATATATATACAACTGCTCTGCCGTAATAGGCTCGCTCATAGGCGCTCAACCATACTAGGATCTGTATCTCGGCCAACTGGGCTCGCTCATAGGCGCTCGACTACAGTAGGCATAGTATATAACTTAACATCTTATCAGAGGTTGCCCAATAGGGGCCTGCCTGTCAATTATAGCTCAATGGTGATGAAAATAGTGTAATACTGTATATATAGATTCTCTGTTCTCTTGACTGAAAGAAGATAATACTCAATTGAACATAAAGTCCCGATAAGGGAGAATACTTTAACTTATGAGACTAGGATAATGTTTAAATTTGAGAGTATGGACTTCTATTTATGTCTCGTTATCAAACATATGTAATGACGAGATCATGCCAAAATGAAGAAAGGGCTTAGCCTTAACATACCTGGAGTAGGAAAAACACCGTGTGATATTCTTGAGAAGGATTACACTGTACTCCCTTAAAATTATAAAATCTCACGTTGCTTAAGATAATATAAAATCTCTGTTTAAATTATTGAAGATCCGTACCTTTCTACGTTAGCTTCAGATTGCCTTCTACATTAGCTTCAAATCCGTACTATTTCCCGAATTATTTTCTTGAATGCATATCAAAGGTTTGTAGCGACACACGAAATGTGCATCTCATTTAGAGTGGTTTTATTGTATTTTCAACAAAGTGAGATATTAGACGCCTCAATCTTTTGAAGGTTTCTTCATTTTAGTTGTATCTTTCTTGCTTAGGGAAGTGGAAATGGGAAAGAAGGCTCATATGGACATTGACTACCATTTGTTTGTAATACTGATTGTTGATATTGGAAATGGATTGCATGCAAGATCACAAGTGTTGGCATTGAATGAGCCTGTCTTCCTTTTGTTTGACAATCCATTAACACAATATGACTAAGAGTCATATGTTTTGGTAGTGGTTTGCTGCCATGTGGGGGTGGGGTATTTTTAATCTTATCCCATAATTCATTAGTTAATTAGGTAATATCTTGTAACCCAATAATTAACCAATTGCTCATATAATTAAGAATTATCTTAAATTACTTATAGTACTACTCATTTTTAATACACTTTATACATCATTCTATCATGGTCATATGGTACCTTGTATAGAACTAGTCCATAAATACGGGGTATTATATCTTGAACCGTATTTTATTCCAAATTGTCAAACTTCGACGAAACTCATTTTCTTCTATTTGCTTACCTTCTATCCTTCACGAATTTACTCATCACGTGTTTGAAATAGCATAATGCTTATAATCTTAAGAAAATCTCATCCCCGAGTCTACGTCAATTAACTGAAGACGAAATTTTAACGTACAAAAAATGCGAGATAAATCTTCCTCGCCTTCAGATAAATCTAGCTATCTTTGCTCGACAATCAACTGTGGCATAACAAGCTGCCAACCAGTCCATGCCCATGATAGCATCAAAATCTAACATCTCTAGCTCAACTAGATCGGCTAAGGTCTGATGACCACAAACTGACAACGTACAACCTTGGTAAACCCGTCTAGCAATAATCGATTCTTCGATCAGTGTAGATACCGCAAAAGTTTCACTTATTATTTTAGGCACTATACCAAACTTCCCCGTGACAAATGGGGTAATACATAATAAAGTAGATCCTGGATCTATCAAGGCATAAGCATTGTGAGAGCAAATGGTCAATATACTTGTCACAACGTTTGGTGAAGACTCCTGGTCCTGTCGACCCGCTAAAGCATAGCTACGATTCTGCTTACCACCTGAATTGGAACTTCTACCTCTTTTTCGACCTCTACCAGCCGAGGACTAAGACCTGTGCCCTGAAGGATGCACAAACATAGATGATCCTGTTGTTGAATTCGATGGCTGTACCATACCCCCTGAATCTCTATTTGAGCAATCTCGCACCATATGCCCCGGACGTCCACATGTATAACAAGCATCGGAACCGGCTCGGTATTGGCCCAAGTGTCCTCTACCGCAGATGTCACACCGCGGCAGAAATGGCCATGTCTGCCTTGAACCTTGTTGTTGCTGCAAACCCGATGCCTGGGAGCTTTCCCATGGTCCGGACTGAGTATAGCGGTCATAACTGTAACCCTGTAGCTGAGGTGACCGTTCAAAGTATTGGGGCCTATAACTGCCCTGAGACTGCTCCTGAGACCTGGTAAACCTCATCCTCTTATGCTGTCCTAACTCAGTCCTCTCTGTACCCTGCTATCGATGCCTACCCCTTTCTATATTCTGGACAAATGCTTGAATCCGAGATATATCCATACTATCCTGCAATGCAGCGGTGGCACATGACTCGGTCAACTCTGGGACCAACCCTGCTATAAACCTGTGAATCCTGTCTCGCATAGTAGCAACTATGGATGGTGCATATCTGGCCAATGAGTCAAAACAGAGACTATACTCTCGAACACTTATATTGCCCTGCTTGAGGGCTAGAAACTGATCGACTCGAGCCTGTCAGATCTCCCGCGGTAAGTACTGGTCAAGGAAGGCATACGAAAAATTCTCCCAAATAGCTGGAGGTGCATCACGTCTCCCTACCTTGCCCATCCCTCGTACCAAAGGATGGCTATATCTCGTAGTCGAAAAGCTGCTAGCTCAACTGCCTCTTTATCCGTGGAATGCATAACCCGAAAGATCCTGTGAAGTTGATCTATGAAATCCTGTGGGTCCTCCCTCTGATCTGTCCCCGTGAACTCTGGGGGACTCAAAGCAATAAACTCTCGGACCCTTGAACTCTCAGAGCCCTAAGGATATCCTTCACTACCGGATGCCCGAGCCTGTTGCTGGGTAGCTACCAACTTTGTCAACAAATGCACCGCACTTCCCAAGTCCTGATCCGATGGAAGCGGAGAGGGAACTGGATGTACGGTCTCCCTAGGAATCTCCTCAAATGGTGGAGGATCCGGTAATGGCTGAGTAGGGGTCTCTCTCTGGGCCTCCGATTGGGGCCCATCTATTGGGGGTACCCTGCTAGTCCCCTCACCTACTACTGTATCTCTTCTCTGGCTAGCCGTAATCTTCCTAGTCACTGTCATCTGTGCATACAAATGCCAACGCATAAGTTTAACTCAAATTTCCTATAACTCAGTTCTATGGAACGATTTAGATTTAAAAGAAGGGTAACCAACTCCTAAATGCCCTGTAGTCACCTGCTTATATAATGTGGTACACAACACATCTATAAACAAGACCCTACTAGACACGACTTGTAGACTCCCTAGGATAGAACTACTCTGATACCACTTTTGTCACGCTTCGAACTCGGGGGGCGAGACCAGCACCCGGTGCCTCATCTATTCTTGTGTATCAACTTGCGACTAAGGGACTCTGAACATATAATGTCATTCTTTAGCCAAGGGGCAAAATATTACAAGACGATTTGCAAAGCAAAATATAAAACTGAATAAAAACTACTACTGGCTATACATCAATATAAGGCGGGGACGACAAGGCCGTCATAGCTACTACAGTTGACAAACCAACATATTATACATATAAGGCCTACAAGCCCAACATACTGCACTAACTGACAGAAAATGTCTACAAGCCTCTAGGATGGATGTACTGATATCGGAAAAGGGCCCCGACCTACTCATAGCCTATATGAATATATACACAAGATATACACAAGTTATAAACCCGGCAACTCCGGAGGACGTGGAGCTACCCAATAAAGCTGAACTCGGGCAACACTTACTGAGGAGGTCTACCCGTCTATCTATCTGAACTTGCACGCATGAAATGTAGCATCCCCATAGAAAGGGACGTCATTACGAAATAATGTACCGAGTATGCAAGGCAATAATATAACTGAAAGCTGAAACTGAACTGATAATAATAATTGCTGAAAGTAACTGGGAGTCAAAGATAATTTGAAGGTATGCTCACCTGCTGATACTGACTCAATTCTCTCAATATAGTAAGTAAAATTGTTGTCCATCCCTATAAGGCTCGGTATATATATATAACTTCTCTACCGTAGTAGGCTCGCTCATAGGCACTCGGCCATACTAGGCTCTGTATCTCGGCCAACTGGGCTCGCTCATAGGCGCTCAGCCACAGTAGGATCGGTATATAACTTATCATCTGATGATATGTTGCCCAATAGGGGGCCTGCCCATCGATTATAGCTCGATGGTAATGTAAATACTGTAACACTGTATATATAGATTCTCTGCTTTCTTGACTGGAAGAAGATAATACTCAACTGAACATAAAGTTCCAATAAGGGAGAATACTTTAACTTATGAGACTAGGATAATGTATAAATTTGGGAGTATGAACTTCTATTTATGTCTCGTTATCAAACATATGTAATTAAGAGATTATGCCAAAATTAAGGAAGGGCCGCCTTAACATACCTGGAGTAGGGAAAAATTCGTGTGATATTCTTAAGAAGGATTACACTGTACTCCCTTAAAATTGTAAAATCTCACGTTGCTTAAGATACTATAAAATCTCTGTTTGAATTATTGAAGATCCGTTCCCTTCTATGTTAGCTTCAGATTCGTACTATTTCCCGAATTATTTTCTTGAATGCATATCAAAGGTTTGTAGCGACACACGAAATGTGCATCTCATTTAGAGTGGTTTTATTGTATTTTCAACAAAGTAAGATATTAGACGCCTCAATCTTTTGAAGGTTTCTTCATTTTAGTTGTATCTTTCTTGCTTAGGGAAGTGGAAATGGGAAAGAAAGCTCATATGTACATTGACTACTATATGTTTGTAATACTGATTGTTGACAGTGGAAATGGATTGCATGCAGGATCACAAATGTTGGCATTGAAAGAGCTTGTCTTCCTTTTGTTTGACAATCCATTTACCCAATATGACTAAGAGTCATATGTTTTGGTAGTGGCTTGCTGCTACGTGGGGTGGTTTTTTTTTAAATCTTATCCCATAATTCATTAGTTAATTAGGTAATATCCCGTTATCTGATAATTAATTAATTACCCACATAATTAAGAATTATCTCAAATTACTTAAAGTATTACTCATTTTAATACACTTTATACAATATTCTATCATGGTTATATTGTACCTTGTATGATACTAGTCCATAAATACGGGGTATTATAGCTTGAACCGTATTTTATCCTAAATTGCCAAACTTCGACGAAACTCATTTTCTTCTATTTGCTTACCTTCTCTCCTTCATGAATTTACTCATCACGTGTTTAAAATAGCATAATGCTAATAATCTCAAGAAAATCTCATCCCCGAGTCTACGTCAATTAACTGAAGACGAAATTTTAACATACGAAAAACGTGAGATGTAACAAGAATGATATTTCACAACTTAACACTTTGCCTCAATAGGGGTCACGACCCTTGTAACTCAATATCAATTTCAACAAAAAGATAACTCAAGAATAACAACTTCAAGTAAATAGTTTAACAGTTAAATAAACAATACGGAATAAAGGAAACAAGAACTTCAGCTAAGCATGTAGAGCAATTATCAAGAAGAGATAAGACAAGTAGACATATGAGAATAGACTAGAAACAATGACTATAACATGTTAAGGTAAGTCAATTAACGAGAAATTTGCACATTTAGCCCGTGTACAAACTCGTCACCTTGCGTACACGGCTTTCACACATCACATTTATCACAAACAATACCAATCCTAAGTGGTAATTTCCCCACACAAGGTCAGGCAAGTCACTTACCTCAAATCGTGCTAACTCGATCAACTAGAAGTCCTTTCCCTCGATTATCCGACTCCGAACGGCTCGAATCTAGCCAAAATAATTTCATACTATAAATATAAACTGTAGGAAACTAATTCGAACAATAAAATCACGATTGTTACGAATAAATAAAAATTCAACTCAAAAAGTCAACCCGAGCTCGCGTCTCAGAATCCGACCAAAATTACAAAATCCGAATACCCACTCGATATCTAGTCCAACCATGTAAGAATTACTCAAATCCGACCTCAAATAGTCTTTCAGAACCCCAAATTTAAGCCTAAGAAGTTTTTCACAATTTTCCAACTCAAATCCCTAATTACATGATAAAAATAATAATAGATTCGAGTAATTTAACCAAAATCGAATTACGAATTCTTACCCCAACAATCTCTCTGAAAATCTCCCGAAACTTCGCCTCACACCGAGTTCTCTAAGTCCAAATTATGAAATAAGAGATAAAACCCTTGTTTTGAAGTTTAAGCGTGCTGCCTAGTGATTTACACATCGCGATCGCGGAATTCGCGAAGGACAAAACCTGCATCAATCTAAAATCTTCTAGGCGGACGCAAAGAACTGGTCTTGAATGCGGTGAGTAACATTCCAAAGCTACGCGATCGTGTGCACAGATTCAAGATCGCGTAGAGCAACGCGTCAACCTTCTTAGACCCCCTATTCCTTCATTGCGAATGCGGCACCGCTCGCGCGTTCGCGTCTGCCCCTCCAAACTTCGCGATCGCGAAGACCATCTCGCGATCGAATAGAACAATTTCACACCTGTCAGTCTTAAAGCTTCGTGATCGCGGGCCCTCTTTTGCGATCGTATAAGAGGAAGCCAGACTCGGAAAACCAGCAATCTCTCAAAGCCAAGAATAAAGCCGAACTTGATCCGAATCACCCCCGAGGCCCTCGGGCCTCAACCAAACATGCCAACAAGTCCTAAAACATCAGACAAACACGCTTGAAGCGTCAAATCACATCAAACAGCACTAGAACCATGAATCACGCATCAATCTAAGCCTAAGAAACTTATGAACTTCCTAATTTCAAAACTAATGCCGATTCATACCGAAACAACTTCGTTTGACTTCAAAATTTGCACACAAGTCATAAATGACATTACGGACCAATTTCAACTTCCAAAATCGGGATCTGACCCCGATATCAATGAAGTCAACTCCCTGTCAAACTTTTCAAAATCTTCCATTTTTCAACTTTCGCCAATTCACGCTGAAACGATCTACGAACCTCCAAATTAACACCCGAACACGCTCCTAATACTAAAATCACCATACAGAGCTATTGGAACCATCAAAACTCTATTCAAGAGTCATCTTCACACAAGTCAAACTACGATCAACTCTTACAACTTAAACCTCCCACTTATGAACTATGTGTCCCATTACACTCCGAAACTCACCCGAAACCAAAACCAAACACCTGGGCAATTTACATGACCACAATAATGCATAGAGGAGGCAATAAATAGGGGATCAGGGCCCCATATTTTTTATTACCAAAAATAGGTTTATAGGTTATTGTTGGAAAATAATGAGTAGTTTCAAATAGAAAATTAGATATTTTTATATAAAAGGAAAGAGTAGATATGCGACTAATTGAAGTGAGAGTCAAAAAATTTAGTAAATGTGAATTACTCTTCCAAACCTTTTTTTTTTTTGAACAAAAAATCTAACAAGTGAAATCATTACATTCCACTTCTCGGCTTTTTTTTTTTCCATCAAGAAATATGTAGTACTAAATTGTATTTTTATAGTATTTTATTTTCTTTCTTGGTTTGTCAAGAGTCAATCTCTTGCATAATGTTTATACTCTTCTATATTCCCTTTCCAGCTTTTTTCGGGTTCAAGTCGGATAACTTAGTAGTATTGTTCTCCAAAAATCATAACTTAAGAGTACTATTGATAAAATATATTGCACACTCTTTTTTGTCTTTTCCTGAAGCTTCAAGCATTGTGAGTTATTGAAGTAGCAAAAAGATATCTTGAAATTACGTCATCAATCTTCTTGAATTAAATTCTACTATTCTAGCTTTTAAATGTTATTCTCATTTTATTCTTACTTCATAGTTATATATTGTTTTGTAATTATTTGTCAGAATTTAAATATGTCAAATAAAAAAATGAATCTAGTTGTTCAAAACTAAAAGAAAAGAGTTAAAACTATCATACTGTCCCAAAAAGGTTATTAGGAGAGGTCGATTATAAAAAGTTTTAATAATTGTATTTCTCAAAATGCTAGGAAATGGAATCCAAATACGTGCGGGTGTATATATATATATTAATTTGTTTCCCCGCATTTTCTTTCTCACTTAGTAATAAGACATTTTCCTAACTTTGTTGGGTCCTTTAATTAAGGGTGAGTATTGAGTTCTTAATTTGAGAAATGGTGATTCTTTTGAGATTAGTGTTAATGACACTAATTAAAAGAACCAAGGTTTTCTTATGTACATAAAGCTCATGCCTTCCCCTCCTCTCTCCGCCTCACGGCCTCCTCCTCCGCCTCCACCTCCTCCACTTTCTCCTCCTCCGCCTCCGCCTCCTCCACCTCCAGCTTCTTCAGTAAATCCAACAACTTCAGCAAGTTGTTGCAACAATTCGATATGTATCGCAACAACTATAAAATTTGTTGTAGCAACTTCAAAATATTGCAACAATTATCCATAGTTATTGCAATTACTCAACAAATACTGAGTTGATTCCGCAAATGTTGCAAGAAATACTGAGTTGTTGCAATAAAGTTTTTCTAACTTTTTCACCTTTGTGGCTTTTGGCATAGTGTCCACGAAAGCTGCTTGAATTATGTAGTTAAAAAATTTATTTTCTTCCTTCGATATTTTAATTAGAGAAATTCTTCGAATGAAGGCGTGCAACTTTGTGAAATGCGCCAACTTCATTAATTATTTTAATATTATGAAATATTTCTGAAACATATGGATTTTAATTAACATACTTCAATTTACAAAGCCAGACGAATCTAAAGATGTATAAATTTTAAATAAAGAGAAATACACATTCATATGCTGATGAAATTGAGGTCTAAAAAGAGATGACATGTCACCACTCTTAAGCCACCAAAGTCATTAATTTTTTCTCCTTAGTTTTTACATGTGTCTTTTTAAAAAAATATCATGTCCATAATCACTCCTCTTTTGTTTCGTAAATTGTACTCTAAATTATATTCATAACTCTCATGTCTTTTAAGTCCATATCTTCCAAATGTTTAATGTGTATGTTTATGAGACCTTATGCCTTATTGTCTTCCTCTGTATATTCTCTATAGTAAATCCATATTTTGGTTTCATGAAGATCCCTTAGGCATGTTTATCCCTACCTTTCCAAATTTGGAGTAGAAATGTCGCAAAAGAATCAAAGATTCGTTAACCTTAGGCCTTATTATCCCTTGCATGTGTTTATAATCCCAAAAGTAATTTTTCTTTTGTCTTTGTAATTCTCATTCTTGTCGATTACCTTAGTGCATCCCAAAAATGCACCTTACATGGGTGTTTTTTTTTTTGTCTTTTTTTTTTTTTTTTTTTGTAATTATTAAGAAATATAATGATTATTTTCAAGAAAAATCATGCACTCATATCAGTATCTTTTTTAACCCAAAATCAGAGATGTCGGTCGGATTTCACATGATGTCCGTTTCAACTCGGCGTATGCAGAATTTTTAGTAAGCGGTGTCAAAAATAGAAAAAATGAATGAATAAATAAATTACTATAATGAAAAGCGGTATCATTTTTTATATTTTATACCCAATATTTTTATTTTGTATAATAAGCGGTGTTATGTGAGACCAGGTGCAGCATGGGTATCCCGTCGCTATCCCCCCTTTTAACTCTAATTATATGCCTATTTAAACAGTACGAGGTGAGGTTGAGGAAATTAGCTCTTTGCTACGTACCTACTACCCTTATATATTTCCCCATCTCCCTTGTTTAACTTTCCTATAGTAGAAAGAAATTAAAGGTTGAGGAAATGAGCTCTTTGTTAGTCATGTGCCAGGCCCAGCTCCTCACATCCAAGAGCTCTAATTTGGGTCTTCTATCATCATCTCCGTCTGTGCGTAGTTTTTGCAAGATTTCAAACTCACTGAACCTGGAAAAGCATAATATCGATGATGATAGTATCCAACTATTTATCCCTAAACATGTTGCTTTGATTATGGATGGAAACAGGAGATGGGCTAAGGATGGAGGTTTACCTGTGCAAGAGGGTCACAAATTTCTTACTCCAAATCTCAAAAATATTTGCAGCATTTCTTCCAAACTGGGAAAACAAGTTATCACTGCTTTTGCTTTCTCTACTGAAAACTGGACCCGTTCCCAGGTACTCATCCTACCGTTGCAACTCCAAATTTAACCTCATTCCTTTTTTAATGGTTGGCTTACTTTTGAACTTTGAAATGGACCTACATATTCATATGTGTACGATATTAATTATTTGAATTATACATTTTCTCTTATCATGATGGCAAGCATGTTCTGATTAAATATATGAACCTTCTTTCTAATTCAATTAAGTTGCGAGAATCAGGTTCAATCTTAGAAGTACATATATAACTTTAGTCATAAAATAGTAATTGTCAAGTGAGTTCAAATAAAATATTTATATAAAATTTATGCAACTTTAATCGTAATTTATACATATACACAGTATTATTTTTTGACGAAGCGGGTTCAGTTGAACCCGCTTTCCACCATGTACGTCCGCCACTGGCAGTAACGAAAGCTCACGCATTCGTGCAAAAGAAGTAATACAAATATCTCTAGTAGTCGGTCTATTTCCATCAGCCGGTCGGTGGGAGCGAGAAGTTTTGGATATGTTTAGTGTTTCTACCATCAGTCATCCGAATTTACGTCGCATATCAATAGATTATGATTTTGAGGGTCATCCATTACGAAATGACCTATCTCTATGTGAATATGTGGAAGTATGCTATAATGATCTAGAAAAATGTGTAGTTTCTAAATCCATTTAGATGACCCAAGAATTTAGCTATTTCGACAAACTCATTGTACCTTTATAACTTGCACAAGTATGTTAAATCTGTTGGGAATAAACCTCCTACAAAAATAATATTCACGGTAATAAAAATAGAATTATAACGTAGCACCTAGATACAGTAATCAACAAGAATAACAATAACAACAAGAACACAAAGATTTTTACGTGGAAAATATTTTTGAATAACGGAAAAAACCACGACCCCGAGAGGAGCAACTAATATCACTATAAAAAGAAATTTTACACTTTGTAGGTATGAGTAAAATACTCCAAAGATCACTACAACACTCAAAAGAAATAACCTTCTTTTGATATTCCCACCTCAGTACAATATCGCTCTCTCTTTTTTTCTCACAGACTATTTTCTTATACCCTGTCTGTGAAACCTCACTCTTTTTTTTTTGTTGGTGTGTAGAAATGAGAGTCGAAACTCTCCTTTTATAGCTGAAGCCTCACTCTCTGAAACCTACTATATTTGACAATTTGTACACACTTTTTCTTCTTTTTCTTTCTTTTATTTATGGGGATGGACCCCTTTCCTTCTTTTTTCTTTCTTTCATTTATGGGGATGAACCCCACAAATCTCCCCCACCGAACTCATTCACGTGAAGGAGGTAACACCGGACTTCTAGCTTGAGTGCATGCCGACAAGATCTTTGCATAATTCGAACTTTTCTCTTGGTACCACCTTAGTGAGCACTTGTATAAATCTTCAAGACTTTTAGAGATTCATTCTCTAGCATTTCTTGAATCCAGTAATATTTCACGTCGATGTGTTTGGTCCTTACATGGTACATGGAGTTCTTGCTAAGGTCTATTTCACTTTGACAGTCACAATAGACGACATACTCCTTCTGATACAATCCAAGCTCTTGAACGAACCATTTCAACCATATCATCTCCTTACCAGCTTCAGTAGCGACAATATACCCCATTTCAGTTGTAGAGAGTGCGACACACTTCTGCAACCTCGACTTCCATGATATAGTTCCCCCTGTACATTTAAATAAATATCCAGTAGTGGATTTTCTGTTATCAATGTCACCTGCCATATCAACATCTGTATAGCCCTTCAAGATTGGATCAGATCCTCCAAAGACAATCAATCTCCCGCGGTACCTCTCAGGTACATGTGTATCCACTTGGCTGCTTCCCAATGTTCTCTTCTAGGATTTTCAATAAACCTGCTGACAACACTAACTTCGTAAGCAATATCAGGTTTAGTGCATACCATTGAATACTTTATTAAGATAAGAAATGATAATACACCGCTTTTATACAAAAATTTCCCAAAGACTGGTAGTACAAATCATGATTTTCTAAGATTAGAATTTACAAAGCTGCTATGAAATAAATACATCACTTGTTCGAAATGTTATCAAAAAGTCAACGCCCCGATCAAACTTTCCAAAAATTTATCTTTCGTCATTTCAAGCCTAATTCCAGTACGGACCTCCAAATAATTTTTCGGACACGCTACTAAGTCCAAAATCACCACACTGAGCTACTGGAATCATCAGAATTCGAATACGAGATCGTTTACATATAAGTCAATATCCGATCAACTTTTCCAACTTAAGTTTTCAATTATGAGACTAAGTGTCTCAATTCACTCCGAAATCCTTCCGGACCTTAACCAACTAACCTGGTAAGTCATAAAACAGCTGCAAAGCATAACTTGAGCAATAAATGGGAGAACGGGGTTATAATACTCGAAACGATCGGTCGGGTCGTTACACATACTCTGTGGAAGGGTACCTGCACGACTCTACCCTTCGCCTTTCTTATCTTCTCAGAGGTTGAGGTTGTTCTTCTCCCTAAGTGGGGTACTCCACTTGCTCGACATCATCATCAAGTTTCTCCTCCTTCTCAATAACCTCATCAGATTTCTCCCCCTGCTCGGTAACCTCGTCGGTCGTACTTTCTGCACTTATGGGATAGTTAGGTGAAGAAGGAATGGTAACAAGGTTAGGGATTATACCATTCTTCGTATTCTCTGACTGATCATCTGCAACTCAAACTCCACTTTTTCAGAAGATTACATCTTTGCTTCTAATTACCTTCTTTACAGTATCCTACAATATATACCCGAATTCTTCATCTCCATATCCGATTAATATACGTGGAACAGATTTCTCATCCAGCTTTGTTCTCTGCTCCTTTGGTACATGTGCAAAAGCTCTGCAAGCGAACACATTTAGATGTGAGTAGGACACTTCCTTGTTGGTCCAAACTCTCTCTGGGATGTCAAACTCCTATGGAACTGATGGACTCCTATTGGTTAGGTAACAGGTTGTCTAAACTGCTTTACCCCAGAATGACTTATGCAGTCTAGCCTTTCTGACCATGATTCTCACCTTCTCAACAATGGTGTGGTTCATCTTTTTGGCTACGCCATTGTACTGTGGGGTTCCAAGAACTGTCTTTTCATGTTCTATCCCATGACTTGAACAGTACTCTTCAAATTCCCTTGAAGTGTACTCACCTCCATTGTCATTTAGGAGGCGCTTTAGCTTTCGACCCGTCTCTCTTTCCACCAGAGCATGAAACTTCAAGAAAACTTGAAACACATTATCTTTGGTTTTTAGGATATAAACCCACAATTTACGTGAATCATCATCAATAAAAGTAACGAAATATTTGTTACCACCCACAGACCTTTATTTGTATTATTCTAGAAGCTCATGCACTTATGACACCAATTCTGGGATGGTAATTAGACACCGTTATTTTATGGATTATTCACTATATTTCAGACTTTATTTCCGCATTTAATTTTTTGTTATTAATAAATTTAAAAATTATTTTAAAATAAATAATATTATTCTAACGTTGTCTTCGCTAGCAAGTAAAATGTTAGGCGCCATCACAGTCCCGAAGGTGGGAATTTCTGGTCGTGACAAAACTTAAGGACCAAAAATGGTCATTTCCTTCATTTCATTTTTGGATTTTTGGAGGACGGTTCTTGGGCGATTTTGAAGATTTCTTCACGACTTTGACTTGGGTAAGTTTCATATATCCAAAAGTGATTATATTTCAGATATTCATAGTTATATTCATCATTTATTTCAGATTTAAATGAAAGAAATCAAGATTTTTGCAAAACTTTTTAGGAACGAATATTTTAGATTTGGAGATCGAGTTGTTATCGGAATTTGATAAAATTAGAATGTGTGGACTCGTAATTGAATGAGTTATCGTATTTTGTGAGTTTCGTCGTATTCCGAGACGTGGGTCCCACGGGCAATTTTTGAGTTAAATTTTGGATTTTGTTGAAACATTAGTATTTTCATATGGAATTAATTCCTATAATTAGTATTGACTGAATTGAATTTATTTGAATAGATTTGAGTTATCTGAAAGTCAATTCAAGCAAGAAAGCAATTTTGGAATATCGGCCTAACTTCAAAAAGGTAAGTATCTTGCCTAACCTTGTGGGGGGGGGGGGGGGATTTCCGTAATCATTGAGTCTTATATGAAAATTGTGTGATTTGAAAACCATGTACGCGAGGTGACAAGTACTTGGTTTATATGTGTAAACTATATCGGTTAAAAATTTGTAGACACCCTTATGCATTAAATTGGAAAATTATGGAAATTTAGTAAATCCTTGATTTGTCATGCCTCATTCTTTGTTTGTTGAGTTTGTATTTATATGATAATTTGGTGTGATTGGGACTTGGAATTTTATGAGAATTTCGTGTGTTTGTTGATTTGCTATTTCCTGGAATTAATTATATTATGGATTTTTCCGTATGCAAATAATTTATTAAATAAGTTTAAATTGAGGTACTAATATATTTTTCAAAAATTTGGACTAAAGAAGATGTTGTGTCATGCTGAGTTAATTTTCCTTTCTAGTTGTTATTTTCGAGGTTTATATACGTTGTGTGGAGCCTTGAGCTATTTGCTGTGAAATTAATTAATTTTGTTGTATCTTTGGAATTGGTTGTAGCCTATAGGCAATTTATAATATGAATTGTTATGTCATGTTATCGTGGTAATATCCGTGTAAATTGTTGTGTGATTAAGGTTACTGTTATGCGGCGGATAAGGGTGGCATTCCACTATTGATATTTTGTGGGAATTAGGGTGGCATTTCACAATAGTTATCTGTGTTGGGATATTATTTGGGCGGAGCGATAAGGGTGGCTATTAAACGGAGCGATAAGGGAGGCTAATATAAGAGCGATAAAGGTGGCTATTATAGGAGTGATAAGGGTGGCTACATCGAGCAAGGGACTGCCCAAAGAAGGCAGTGTTAAATGCTATGACTGTCGTAGATAGGAGGGCTGCATTGGAGGCAATGACCGGTAACAAACAAATGTCGGGTGTCAATGCAATTATGGCTGAGAATAGAGGAGATCGAGGGGCGTTGATTGTCAACCCCTTAGGACTCAAAATTGAGTTAATCGACGAGGACATCGAGTTTCAAAGGGTGCGGGTGGTTTGTTAGACCTCCACCTCTTTGGGATTGAGTTGACAACGAGAGCGTTGTCAAGGACAGCAAGAGTGTTGCCAAGCTAAGGTGCGCGAGCTAGCACCAAGGCAAAAGAGAAATGGGCAAGCAAGGACCAAGGCTTTGAGGGAGGCAAGGCAGCTTGGCAAGGTCTTTAAAAAGAGATGTGGGCTGAGGGTGACACTTAAACATGGCAAGAGCATCAAAGCATGAGGCTGTGATGCCATGGCAAGGCAAAACCAAAGTGTGCAAGGCAAAGTATTGAGGCGACGCACATGCTAGACGACGGGAGTGTGGGCGTGCACCATGTGAATTGGGACTCTGCTGCTTCTATGACACTATTTAGTGGTCCTACTTTGCTGATATCCGTGTTTCCACCATGTGATAAAGTAGTTAAGCTATCAATCATGATAGATATCATGTTTAGGCATTATGCTGATACTGTTTGGACCCCTAGTGGCCGTTTCTTACTGTCATCTCACTGATTTCATTGATATTTCGTACTCAGTCATATCCATGCATTCATACCATAACTCAGTCTCAGATATTATTTATTGATACATCATATCATTATTGTCGGGCTAGTTTCATGACATTGTGAGCCCGTGAGTGAGACTGGATAGATTGACGACTGAGTGAGGCTGAGGGCTTGAGTGAGAGTGACATTTTGGGATCGGGCTGCACGCGGCAACATATTATATTGATTATATTTTGTGGGATCGGGATGCACACCGCAACGATAAATTGATTATATTTTATGGGATCGGGCTTTACACTATATCGATCTATTGATTACATTTTTTGGGATCGGGCTACACGTCGCAGCGATATAGCGCTTGGGCTGAAGGAGCCCCTCCGGATTCTGCACACCCTCAGTGAGCGCAGTCGACTATATATATGTGGATCGTGCTGCATGCCGCAGCGGGTATTGTACAGCGCTGAGTGATTGAGTGTGCTGAGCATTGAGCATAGTGAGAGAGGATGCGAGATAGTGAGATTGAGTATTCTGAGAGTGTGAGTACATGATTCATCTCTGAGATACATGGCATTGGCAAGCACACATGACATACAGGCATAGAGATGCATTTTTTCCTCATGATGTACGGTATCACGTCATTCATGACTTTTTACACACATTGATATGTGGGCATAGAGAGATATGTGGAAAAAAATGAAACATCTTATTGATTGTGGAAAGGATATTTGGAAAAATTACAGTTTTCAAATTTACTTATAATTTTGACATTTTCGGTTAAAGATTTCGATTTTCACTAAAGTACTTGAAAAGGACTATTTTATAGAACTGTGAACGAGCTGAGCATTTTATTTCTGAGATACATCTCTTATTACATGTGTTATGTTGTTATGAACTGTTGTGGAATATTGGTATTGTACCCGACCTTATGTTAGCTCGTCACTACTTTCAACCTAAGGTTAGGTTTGTTACTTACTGAGTACATATTAGGAATTGAGATATTTTGACTAGAATTAGAAGACAATGTGAAAGTTTCACTAGAAAGATCACCACTTGTTTCAGAGTGGTCACCATAAGTCACTTCAGAACAACATATGTTATTTTTACATGTAGAAGATCCTACTTTTTGACATATTTTTTCTTTGCAGCCAATTGTTTTGTAAGAAGAGCTATTTTTGGGATTAAAAATAGGTTCCACTTGTTTGAAACACTCAACACAAGGCTCACATTGTATCCATGTCAAGTCACTACCAGTGTCAGCAATGGAAAGGGTATCTATTGTTGGAGTTCCAATAGAGAGTTTCATGAGGTATTCACTTGGGATTGGGACAATCGTGGGGTCGGTTGTACTCATACTACACTTTTGTATCTTGCGTACAAATGTTGGTTATTGTTGTTGCTGTGTTCGATGGGAGCTGGATTGAAGATGTACCTGCGTCCCGGTTGTAGTTGCCCCTTGTTCGTGGTAGCTTTAGATCTATAAAACTCTGTTTATGTACTTTTCAAACAGACTATGTATTTATTTCATTTCAGCTTTGTAAACTCTATTCTTCGAAGCTCATGATTTGTACTACCAGTCCTTGGGAAATGTATAAAATTCAGTAAATTACTATTGTTTATTTGTCTTGTTAATATCATTGAAATTGGATAGTTACTAGTTGGATTACTTGGCGGGTTGGATTAGGTGCCATCACGACTAGTGAATTTGGGTCGTGACAAGTTCATATCAGATCTCTAGGTTCATAGGTTCTACAAGTCATGAGCAAGTGTCTAGTAGAGTCTTGCGGATCGGTATGATGACATCTATACCTATCTTCAAGAGGCTATAGGACATTTATGATATACTTCCCATCTCTCTTTCCTTATCGTGCGACATTAATTTAGCTTGAAGTATAAATCTTTGAATTCCTTCCACGTATTCATATGCGCACATGAGCGCTCGGTATCAGCTGTGTAATGACGGCTTGTGATTCCATGGTTGAGGTGCGAGATGTGATTTTTGGCATGCTGACGATCGGCCAGTCTGGAGGACTTGAGGCCGGGTTTTGACAGTAGCTTGAGCACGGAGATTTAGATTGAGTGAGCACGTACTTTTGGGACTTATATGTCCGTTGGTGTCCCTATTAGTAGAATTTATGATTGGATGACTACGTGGTGAGTATGATGTGACTGCGAGATATGTTCAGATTGTTCGAATGTAATGAGAAGTGTTTCCTTGAAATGTAAAGGAGGGGCCATTGGGTGCTTGATTTTTGTTTTGATGTGACGTACAGTCTCGAGTATGAGTGCATTGAAGGATCCTTTCTGTTGCTTAATGCTGGAGCGAAATAGGTTCTTATGTCTTATTGTCGAGGTCAGACTTAGGGAGATTAAATGATTACCTAGTAGTTGTGGCTATGAAAGGGTATCAAGAAATGTCAGTTTGAGGCTAAGCGTGTGGGTTATAACCTGCGAGGTAATCTATGGATGTGTGATTTTATAATGTTGCGTGGAGGCTTTCTTTTCTACCAGCAGGGTATATTTGTGCAATCTGAGTTTGGATTGGTTGTAACAGTTGACCTGACTATCACGAGGATGATTGTGAGATTTGCAGACGATTTGAGGTACTAGATGGTTTGTGTTGCATGAGCTAATGAAGGATTTAGTCGAATCTCACCGCGGTATTATGGCAGTAATAGAGTATGGGCATTATGAGTTATTGTGTGTGTTAATCTATGGCTTTGAGTCAAGTGGGGGAGTCTGCTATCGACGAGTTGCTTGCAAGATTATGTGTTGTATTGGTTTCAGTTTGAGGTATACTGGTGAATCAGCTATGACTGTAGGGGTTGAGATTGAGGAAGACTCGAGTAAAAGAATTTCTGGATACACGTTTTACTACACTCTGTGGGTATATAGGGATCATGGAATGGTTGAGTGGGTAGATATGAAAGATGTAGTGTGCATGGAGTAGGAATTTTCTTGGTCGCGTTAAGGTGGGGTTACTCCTTTGGGTGTCATCGTGCCTATGGGGCACCGGTCGTTTGGCCCGTTTGGGGTGGTGCAATAGAGATTTGAGCAGAGTGGATGACTATCGAGAATGGTTCTAATGGATTTAAGAATTATATGTAGCAATTGGGAATTTCGGATTAGTATATGGCTAGGATCTGATATTTGCATAGGACGACGTCGAGACTTGTGGCATTTTGTTTTATATCATTGGGGATTATGAATTTCAATATCAAGAAGGTGAAGGAAATAGTTTTAGGTTCATATAATGTCTCTTTAGAGTGGGTGTCTCGGTTGTGGTGCTTCAGGGTGCTTAAGAGGGAAGTCGACGGCTTATGGGCCTTAGGGAAATTTAGTTTTATATTAGGGTCTCTTGTGTGGTGAATTTTGATTAAGGATCGTGGTGTTCTAGCAAGGAGAAGTATCAATTTGAAGGCAATTTGAAAAGAACTTGGAGAAATAGTACAACTTGGTAGTAGGTTGGGTTAGCACAGTAATGGATATAATCAGTTCTTTGGGTACTTACGACGTGGCTAGTCTCTACAGGTGTTTCGTGGCAATGCTCTTGGGTTTTGGCAACCTGCATGGCTGGGTTGAGTTAGAGAGATTCGATTCTAATAGCTTGGTTATGTGCAAATGGGTTTGAAGAGTTCTCAATGCTTTTTACCAAGGTTCGAGGGGTATATTTCCTACTAGCGTGAGGAGCATGTTGTGTATAGTGATTTTCTCCTGGGTGAGATCGAATGGAAGGTTTCTGACTGAACGGGTATGTATTCTGCTTGTGACTCGAAGTGGACTATCAAGTTCTCGTACTTTTCTTAGGATGGCATGGTATATGCGGTGTGTTGTGTGCGATTGAGATTTATGTGAGCGGGATCACAGTTCTGTTTTGGAAGGGAAGGTCATAAAATTCGTAGGCAGCATGGACGGTTTCAAGTGACTATTTAAATGATACTACTATTTGGTATTGCCTGAGAAGAGTGTACATTTCAGAAGGGGCAATGTGTTTTGATGTACGGATACTTCACTGGTACTACGGCACTCTCTTAGTTTATCGACTACTGATATTTAGATTTTATTATGTGGAACGGAAGAATTTTAGAATAATTCCTCATGGGATGGTCGTGTATGAGAGACGTGTTAGACATTCGGGTAGTGGAGTTGGGATAAGATATGGTGATTCGTGGGTTCGACCGATTTGGAGACTGGAGTTCTCAGGAGTGGATTGTTTCATGGTTGTGGACTGTGAAGTCATGGCCGAAGCTAGCCAAATGATAGTGTGTGTTATGATTCAGTCATTGTGGGCTTTCAGAGGTTTTATTTATCTAGTTGTGGGTTCCCGGAGTTGATTTGAGGGTCCATTGGTAGGCCCAATTAGGATATGTATTCTACACCAAGCCGGATTGGTTGGCTCCATACTGCTATTATTGAGGGATGTACCATTCGATTGGTGTTGAGCTTATTTGTGTTCTGATAGGTTCTGTGAGTTACTCTACTATGCCACGAGGGATTGTGATTCGTTGGTTGTATGCATACATGGTGCGGTTCTATTATGGCCTTATAATGGAATTTGAGCGAGAAGAGTATTGGATATTGCTTGGTTGATGGCGTATTGGTTATGTTCTTTCGGGTTTTGTGTGGCATAGTGTCATTTTCTTCTTCGTGGTTATGGTAATGCACTTTGAGTACTTGATGTCAGACTGCGCATGGTTATTGATTTTTAGCAGGGTGGCATGAGGTATTTCATATGGACCAGTATTTGGATAGGGTCGCACATTGCAGTAGGGTTATGTGGAAATATGATCCTATGTGTTTGATTCATGTGTTATGGTTCTATGGTGTGTGATGGGTTTAAGCATTTCGTTGTGATGGTACTTGTTGCATGATTGAGTACATTTGGAATGTTGCTATTTGGTGCACGAATTGCATGGGTTTTGGTTTTAGATTGTATTGATGTGTCATGTCACTAGAGTGGTCATGTTGGATGAGATGAGGTCATTGGACCTAGAATGGATGCTATCGGATTTGATTGTAGTATAGTTAGAAGGATAATATCGGAAGTTGGCTTAAAAATTGGCTATAGTTCTTGTGGAAGGAGAGGGAGCTCCATGACCTGTTGATATGATGAATGGTTATGAATTCTGCATGTTTCTTTCATCATCGATAGTGTACGAAGGTTTTAGAACGAGACTTTGTTTGATATAAGGTCTATTACCGGTATTGGGTTGTTTTGAGCAGCTACTGTGATTTGAATTTATCGCTATGATTATTTGAGTTATGTGGTACATCATGTGATTACATCTTTTGTTATGGTGAAGGCTTGATACAGCTTGTTCAGACTTATACAGTGTGTAGATGCGAGATTCTGATCTTATAGAAATTGTGGATGTTGGAAATTGGATTCTAAGGTTTATGGGCTAGGTTGAATTAAGAAACTACAGTTATGTTGTGTTGTCGGGCCTATATGGGATAGGGTGACATGAGATCACCCCAGGGTATATGCATGGTAAGGTTACACGGCGATTTTATGGCTTTTGGAACAACTCTTGGCACGTTCAAGGACGAACGTATGTTTAAGTGGGGGAGGATGTAATGACCCGACCGGTCATTTTAGGCATTTACACTTCGCTCGGTTGTTTGAGGGCATGAGTAGCTCCGTATGATGTATTATGACTTATGTGAATCGTCGGTTTTGGTTTTTAGGCTATTCGAAAATTGATTTGGAAGAATGATTCTCAGCTAGAAGCTTTAAATTTGAAAGAGTTGACCAAGTTTGACTTTTTAGTAGCTAACCTCGGATTAGATTTTGATGGTTCCGTTAGCTACGTTGAGTGATTTTGGACTTAGGAGCGCAACCGGATTGTGATTTGGAAGTCCGTAGTAGAATTAGGCTTGAAATGGCGAAAAGTTGGAATTTTGGAAAGTTTGACCGGGGGTGGACTTATTGATATCGGGGTCGGATTCCGATTCCGGAAGTTGGAACAGGTCCGTAATGTCAAATGTGACTTGTGTGCAAACTTTGAGGTCAATCGGACGTGATTTGATAGGTTTCGGCATCAGTTGTGGAAGCTTGAAGTTTCAAAGTTCATTGATTTTAAATTGAGGTGTGATTAATCGTTTCGATGTTGTTATGTGTGTTTTGAGGCCTTGAGTAGGTCCTTGTTATGTTAGGGGACTTGTTGGTATATTTGGACATGGTCCCGAGGGGATCAGGCGTGTTTAGGATTAATTTCGGATCATTTTCCTTCATGTTTACACTGTTGTGTCCTGCTGGTTTCTAGTGTCTCAGTCCTTCATCGCGTTCGCCTGGCAAGTGTCACAAATGCGTAGTGTATTTTGATGGCAGCAGCAAATTGTTCTTCGCGATCGCGAAGTATGTCTCGCATTCGCGTAGAGTTGGGGCAAGTCCTCTTCGCGTTCGCATATGGAGGATCGCGTTCGCATATGGAGGTTGGCAGTTCTTCTATGCGATCGCGTAAGGTTAGTCGCATTCGCGAAGCTTTGGCAGCATTGTTTATCGCGTTCGTGTGGTGTGTATC
Source organism: Nicotiana tomentosiformis (assembly GCF_000390325.3). Classification (NCBI taxonomy): domain Eukaryota; kingdom Viridiplantae; phylum Streptophyta; class Magnoliopsida; order Solanales; family Solanaceae; genus Nicotiana; species Nicotiana tomentosiformis. The sequence continues at coordinate 108,598,088 of NC_090817.1, read as the reverse complement.
GCGAATGTGTCGAGTCTTTTGTGGCAGTGTGGGTTTTATTCATCGCAAACGCGATGGATTTCCCGCATTCGCGAAAGAGGAGGCCTGGCAGATTATAAATACTCTATTTCGAGGGTTTCGACCATTTTTACATTTTTTGAGCTATGAAGATCGGATTGAGGCGATTCTTGAAGCAATGTTTACCATATGAATTGGAGTAAGTGTTCTCTACTCCATTTTGGTTATATTCCATGAATCTATCTTCGATTTTAGCTTTTGGTTGTTGAATTTTAAAGAGGAAATTGGGAGTTTTGGCCTAAAGTTTCATAATATGAATTTTTGAGTTTTGAAGAACGATTTGGAGTAGGAATTGAGTGAAACTAGTATGGTTGGACTCGTAATTGAATGGGTTGTCGGATTTTGTAAGTTTTATCGGGTTCTGAGGCATGGGCTCGGGTGTGATTTTTGGCCGGTTTTGGGTTTTGATTAAGGATTCGATCTTTATCATTTGGAATTGTTTCCTTGGGATATATTTGAGTTGCTTTTGGCTAGTTTTGAGCCGTCCAGAGGTCGCTACGCGTGTGCTGGAATCATTGGAGCATCGCTTGTCCTGCTCGGCATTGACTAGTTCGAGGTAAGTAACTCTTCTAAACTTAGTGTTGAGGGTATGAAACCCTACAATATGTGTTATGTGATTGGTATTGAATTGACGCACATGCTATGTGACGGGTGTGTGGGCGTGCACCATGTGAATTGGGACTCTACTGCTTCTATGGCACTATTTAGTGGTTCTACTTTGCTGATATGCGTATTTCCACCATGTGATAAAGTAGTTAAGTTGTCAATCATGTTTAGGCATTATGTTGATACTGTTTCGACCCCTAGTGGTCGTTTCTTACTGTCATCTCACTGATTTCATTGATATTTCATACTCAGTCATATCCATGCATTCATACCATAACTCTGTCTCAGATATTATTTATTGATATATCAGATCATTGTTGTCGGGCTAGTTTCATGACATTGTGAGTCCGTGAGTGATACTGAAGATATTGATGACTGAGTGAGGCCGAGGGCCAGAGTGAGAGTGATATTTTGGGATCGGACTGCACGCGGCAACATATTATATTGATTATATTTTATGGGATCGGTCTGCACGCCGCAGCAATATATTGATTACATTTTTTGGTATCCGGCTACACGCCGCAACGATATAGCGCTTGGGCTGAAGGAGCCCCTCTGGAGTCGCACACCTCCAGTGAGCGCAGTCGACTATATATATGTGGATTGGGTTGCACGCCGCAACGGGTATTGTATAGCGCTGAGTGATTAAGTGTGATGAGCATTGAGCATAGTGACAGAAGATGCGAGATAGTGAGATTGTGTACTCTGAGAGTGTGAGTAAATGATTCATCTCTGAGATACATGGCATTGGCATGCACAATGACATACAGGCATAGAGATGCATTATTTTCCTCATGATGTGCGGTATCACGTCATTCATGACTTTTTACACACATTGATATGTTGGCATAGATAGGTATTTCACACTTTCTATTTGGAAAGAAAATGAAACATCTTATTTATTGTGAAAAGGATATTTGGAAAAATTACAGTTTTCAAACTTACTCGTATTTTTGGCATTTTCTGTAAAAGATTTGGGTTTTCACTTAGATACTTGAAAAGCATGACTATTTTCTGGAACTATGAACGAGCTGAGTAGTTTACTTCTGAGATACATCTCTTATTACCTGTATTATGCTGTTATGAACAGTTGTGGAATATTGGTATTGTACTCGACCTTGTGTTAGCTCGTCACTACTTTCAACCTAAGGTTAGGTTTGTTACTTACTTAGTACATGGGGTTGGTTGTACTCATACTACACTTTTGCACCTTTGTGATGACCCGATAGGTCATCTTATATTTTAGAACCTAATTCTGCATTTCGTGGTCTCAAAAACCTCATCTTAGCCTTCCTCAATTTGCGTGCGCAGTCCGAGTGTTCTTCCGGAAGGCTTATATGTTAAAAACTTATAAAAAGTGAATTTTTGCCTTAAAAATCAATTTAAGTTGACTTTGGTCAACATTTTTAGCAAACGAACCCGGACCCATATTTTGACTGCCCCGGTGGGTCCGTAATGAAATATGGGACTTGGGCGATGTACGGAATTGAATTATGAGGTTCCTAGCTCGAGATGAATTTTTGTTAAAAATTGAAAGACTGAAAACCTAATGGTTTTAATAATTTGGTTTATGTTTGGGCTTGTGGATATCGGGTTCGTATTTTGGTTCCGGAGCTCGGTACAAGTTCATTATAATATTTAAGACCTGCCTATACATTTGGTAAGAAACAAAGTTGGTTTGACGTGATTCAGACGTCCGGTTGTGAAAATAGAGGTTTTAAAGATTTCTTGAAAACTTCATTCGATTTGGTGTTCAATTCGTAGTTTTAGGTGTTATCTTGGCGATTTGACCGCGCGAGCAACTTCATATGATATTTAAGGACTTGTGTGCATGTTTGGTTTGAAGCCCCGAGGGCTCGGGTGAGTTTCGGATAGGCTACAAGATGTTTGGACTTAGAAAATCTGGTGTTTTTGCTGCAGCAATTGTTCTGATATTTTTTTCGCATTCGCGAAGATACTCTCGCAAACGCGAAGGGTAAGTTGGTCAGGGTGAGTTTTTCCTCTTCACGAACGCGGAATAATGGGGGCATTACCCTTCACGAACGCGACCAGCTCATCGCGAACGCGTAGCATTTGAGACATGGGGGAGGGGTCAGACTTTCCTTCTACGCGAACGCGTGCACAGGCTCGCGAACGCGGTGAGGGTTTCGCGATCGTGTAAGCCTAGCAAGGTAGCTCTTTGAGAACGCGGTAGTGTCCTCGCGAACGCGATGAACACTGTCGCCCAGTTCATAAAACAGTCCCAAAACGGAACTTAAGCCATTCTTTCACATTTTCCAAAGCTAGACGGCCTAAAGGCGATTTTCAAAAGACATTTTCTTCCCTAAAGTGTTAGTAAGTGATCCTAAACCACATTCTTTCAATTACCTATTATATTTTATGAATTTTCAACCTAAAATTTAAGGTTTTCATGGTGGAGTTGGAGATTTTTGGGTAGAAACTAGGGATTTCAAAATTTGGGGATTTAGACCTCAAACTGAGGTCGGATTCTAAAATCAATTATATATCCGGGCTCGTGGGTGAGTGGGTAAATCGATTTTTGTCCGAACCTTGGGTTTTGACCAAGCGGGCCGGGGTCCGTTTTTGAGTTTTTGGGGGAAAGTTTGGGAAATCTGAATTTATGCAATGTAATTGATTCCTTTAGAAATATTTAATATTATTGTGTCATTTTTAAATAGATACGAGTGGTTTGGAGGTGGATTCTAGAGGAAACGTTGTGATTGAGTATTGAGTGGCCTTCGGAGCGAGGTAAGTGTCGTGGTTAACCTTGGCTTGAGGGATTAGGTATTATTCGCTTATTTGCTATGTGTTTGTATGTTGAGTACAACGTATAGGTGAGGTGACGAGTACCTATACGTTTTTGTCAAGTCATAACATGCGAGTGAGTCTTATTATTGTAATCGTGGTATTCCTTGATCATATTGCTCATGATTAGACTAGCTATTTGTTATGATGAACAATTATTATTATGTTTTACGGAAATTGGTATTGATTGGCTATTGACTCAAAGTTGAGGTTAGTAACGTGGAATTGAATGTTGAAGTAAGACTTGTTCTTGATGTTTCTATCTCCTTGTTATTGTTTATTGTCTTGTTGAGGGAGAGTTTTAAAGCACAAAGGGTGATGCTGTGCAACGTTTTGTGAGTGAGTGTTAATGCACGAAGGGTGATGTCGTACCATGTTATGAAAAATATTAATGCATGAAGGGTGATGTCGTGCCGTTTGTATTATTTCTTTTGGTGAGGTTGAGAGTAAATGCACGAATGGTGATGCCATGCCGTTTCTATTGTTTCTTATGGTGAGGTTGAGAATAAAAGTACGAAGGGTGATGTCGTGCACTTTCCTTTACTGTGTTTACTTGTCTCTTTCTGTTTAAGATATATCGATTGATCATGTTCTCATTCCTGTTGTGATTCCTAACCATGTAATCCCCTCAGCATGTCCCCTTCCCATTATTTCTTGCCTTGCTTCTTTAGTTGTTGTTATTGTTGTATGTATTATTATATATTGCACAGGTTTATTTGTAGGTGTCTTATCCTAGCCTCGTCACTACTTCGTCGAGGTTAGACTTGATACTTACCAGTACATGGGGTCGGTTGTACTGATACTGCACTCTGCACTTTCTGTGTAGATTTTGGTACCGGCTCGGGTTGATCGAGATTTTAGCTATTGGACCCTCTATCCGGAGACTCAAGGTAGATCTTTCGGCGTTCAAAGACCTTGAAGTCCCCGTCTATCTTTTCTGTTTTACTGTTTCTTTCATTCAAACAGTTGTATTCCTTTAGACACCTTACTTGTAGCTAAATCTTAGTAGTTTGTAAATTGTGACTCCAGATCCGGGTGGTAGTAATTAATGCAATTTTATATTATTCCACACTTACTATATTTCATCTTAGATAATTTGTTGTTATTTACTGAATGGAAAAAGGATTGGTTTAATGATTCTCTAACTTTGTCTTGCCTAGCAAGTAAAATGTTAGGCGCCATCACGATCCCGACGGTGGGAATTCCGGGTCCTCAGTTGAGCAGGAGCCAGAGCCCCCAGTTGTAGCTCCTACGAGGGGCAGAGGTCGAGGCCGAGGCCATGTCAGAGGACGAGGCAGGGGCAGGGCTCAACCCAGAGCTCGTGCGGCAGTACCAGGAGTGGAGTCTTATGTAGAGTTGGGAGAGGAAGTTCCAGCCCAGACTGTTCTTGCTGGACCAGCTCAGGTTCCGGAGGGGTTCATTGCCACCCTAGTACTTCAAGACAATTTGGTCCGTTTGGTGGGCCTTATGGAGAGTGTGGCCCAGACTGGCGCATTTCCCATGGCACCAGTCATCTCTCAGGCTGGAGGAGGAGCCTAGACTCCCACTACTCCTACTCCGGAGCAGAAAGCTCCCCAGTATCAGGCTCCAGCAGCTCAGCCAGTCAGAGTAGTTCAGCCGGTTGTTGCGGCACAGGCTGAAGATGGGTCAGCTATGTCTTTTGAGGCTTAATGGATATTGGACAAGTTCACCAAGCTTTTTCCAGTTCACTTCAATGATGCTCCTTCAGATGATCCCCGGGAGTATCTTGACAGTTGTCACGAGGTTCTACGGAACATTGGTATAGTGGAGACCAACGGGGTCAATTTTGCTACATTTCAGATGAATGGTTCCGCCAAGATATGGTGGAGAGATTACTGTTGACCAGAACAGCCGGGTCGCCTACTCTTATTTGGGACCAGTTTTCTCAGCTCTTCCTAGAGAAGTTTCTCCCTATCACATTGAGAGAGGAGCATCATCGTTAGTTCGAGCATCTCCAGCAGGGCATTATGACTGTTACTCAGTATGAGACCCGTTTTGTGGATTTGGCCTGTCATGCTCTTATTCTACTTCCTACCGAGAGAGAGAGGGTGAGGAGGTTTATTGATAGACTTGCTCAGCCTATCAGATTGCAGATGGCTAAGGAGATTGGGAGTGAGATTTCTTTTCAGGCGGCTGCCAATGTTGCCAAGCGAGTCGAGATGGTTTTAGCTCAAGGGAGTGGTTAGGGGTCTGACAAGAGGCCTCGTCATTCCGGTGGATTCAATGGAGCCTCATCTGGAGGCCGGGGTACTTATGGCAGAGGCCATCCTCCCAGGCCATTTCATTCAGCACTCCAGGCATCCCCCGGTGCCTCAGGTAGTCGTGGCCCTCATATGCATTATTCTGACCAGCTAGCCTACAATGCACCACTAGCCCCTATTAGTGCACCTCCACTCCAAAGTGTCCAGTGTGGTTACTCAGGTCGACAAGGTCAGTTTCACGGCCAGCAGTCACAACAGCCTAGGTCTTGCTATACTTGTGATGATCCAAGGCACATTGCTAGATTTTTCCCTTGGACATCGGGCAGCTCACAGCATCAGGGTTCTCGTGCCATGGTTCCGGCACCAGTTGATGCACCACCTACTCACCCAGCCAGAGGCAAGGGTCAGACAGCTAGAGGTCTGGTCCAGACAGTTAGAGGTGGAGATCAGGACATTAGAAGTGGAGACCAGCCAGCTAGAGGTCGTCCCAGGGACGTAGTTCAGGGTGGTGGGGCCCAGCCCCGATGTTATGCTTTTCCAGCCAAGCCTGAGGTTGAGTCATCTGATGTCGTTATTATAGGTACTATTTCAGTTTGCAGTAGGGATGCTTCAGTTCTATTTGATTTGGGATCTACTTACTCATATGTGTCATCCTATTTTGCTTCCTATTTAGTCGTGCCTCGTGATTCTTTGAGTGCTCCTGTGTATGTGTCCACACTAGTTGGAGATGCTATTGTTGTAGATCGTGTTTATCGTTCGTGTGTGGTCACCATTGGGAGCCTTGAGACTCGTGTAGATATTCTACTTCTCGATATGGTTTATTTTGATGTCATTCTTAGTATGGATTGGTTGTCACCCTATCATGCTAAATTAGATTGTCACGCCAAGACAGTGACCTTAACCTTACCGAGGTTTCCTCGATTAGAGTGGAGAGGGACTCCTGGCCATTCTACCAGCAGGGTTATCTCTTATGTGAAGGCTCGGCATATGGTCGAGAATGGGTGTCTAGCTTATTTGGCTTATGTCCGCAATTCTAGTGCGGAGGTTCCTTCCATGGATTCAGTGCCGGTTGTTCGTGAGTTTCCAGAGGTATTTTCTACAGACCTGCCGGGGATCCCCCCTCCCCCCTCCCCCCCAAGAGGGATATTGATTTCCACATTGACTTGGCTCTGGGCACTCAACCCATTTCCATTCCGCCATACCGCATGGCCCTGCCAGAGTTGAAAGAATTAAAGGAACAGTTGCACGATCTGCTTGATAAGGGATTCATTAGACCTAGTGTCTCGCTCTAGGGTGAACCTGTGTTGTTTGTGAAGAAGAAAGATGGATCGATAAGGATGTGTATAGATTATCGGCAGTTGAACAAAGTCACCATCAAGAACAGGTATCCATTGCCGAGGATTGATGATTTATTTGATCAGCTTTAGGGTGCCAAGTGTTTTCGAAGATTGATTTGAGATCTGGCTATCATAAGTTGAGGATTAGGGCATACGATGTCCCTAAGAAAGCTTTTCGGACTTGGTATGGGCATTATGAGTTTCTAGTGATGTCATTTAGGCTGACAAATGCCCCAGCAGCATTCATGGATTTGATGAACCGGGTGTTCAAGCCCTACTTGGATTCCTTTGTGATTGTGTTTATTGATGATATCCTTATCTACTCCCACAACCGAGAGGAGCATGAGCAGTACCTTCGGATCGTTCTTCAGACTCTGAGAGAGAGCCAGCTATATGCTAAGTTCTCAAAATGCGAGTTTTGGTTGAGTTCAGTTGCTTTCTTGGGTCATGTTGTATCAGTAGAGGGAATTCAGGTGGATCCTAAGAAGATTGAGGCAGTTCAGAACTGGCCTAGACCCACATAACCTACAGATATCCGTAGTTTCTTGGGATTGGCGGGTTATTACCGTCGGTTTATGGAGGGGTTCTCATTTATAGAAGCCCCGTTGACCAGGTTAACCCAGAAGGGTGCCCCGTTCAGATGGCCGGACGAGTGTGAGGCGAGCTTTCAGAAGCTCAAGACTACTTTGACTATGGCACCAGTATTGGTGTTACCCTCAGGTTCAGAATCGTATACGATATATTGTGATGCATCTCGTATTGGTCTGGGTGCGGTATTGATGCAGGGTGGAAAGGTTATTGCATATGCTTCGCGGCAGTTGAAGGTTCACGAGAATAATTACCTTGTCCATGACTTAGAGTTGCAGCCATTGTTCATGCACTGAAGATTTGGAGGTATTATCTCTACGGAGTGTCATGTGATGTTTTCACGGACCATCGGAGTTTACAATACTTGTTCAAACACAAGGAGCTCAATTTGAGGCAGAGGAGGTGGTTAGAGCTATTGAAAGATTATGATATCACTATCTTGTATCATCCCGGGAAGGCCAACGTGGTAGTTGATGCCTTAAGTAGGAAGTCAGTGAGTATGGGCAGCCTTGGGTATATTCCAGTTGGTGAGAGACCGCTTGCACTACATGTTTAGGCTTTTGCCAATCAATTCGTGATGTTGGATATTTCTGAGCCCAGTCGTGTTCTAGCTTGTAGTGTCGTTCAGTCTTCATTGTTTGAGTGCATCAGGGAGCGGCAGTATGATGATCCTCATTTGCTTGTCCTTAGGGACACGGTGCGGCACGGTGATGCCAAGAAGGTTACTGTTAGAGATGATGGAGTTTTGAGGATGCAGGGTCGTATTTGTGTGCCTAATGCGGATGGACTTCGTGAGTTGATTCTTGGAGAGGCCCACAGTTCTCGGTATTCTATTCATTCGGGCGCCGCTAAGATGTATCAGGACTTGCAGCAGCATTATTGGTGGAGGAGGATGAAGAAGGATATAGTTGCATCTGTAGCTTGGTGTCTAAATTGTCAGCAAGTCAAGTACGAACATTAGAGACCTGGTTGTTTGCTTCAGAAGATAGAGATTCTTGAGTGGAAGTGGGAGCGTATCACTATGGATTTCGTTAACTCCCACAGACTCAGAGGAAGTTCGATGCCGTTTGGGTCATTGTGGACAGGCTGAGTAAGTCAACGCATTTCATTCCTGTGGCAGTTACCTATTCTTCGGAGTGGTTGGAAGAGATTTACATCTGCGAGATCGTCCGTCTTCACGGTGTGCTCGTGTCTATCATTTCTGATCGAGGTACGCAGTTCACCTCACACTTCTGGAGAGCAGTACAGCTTGAGTTAGGAACGCGGGTTGAGTTGAGCACAATGTTTTATCCTCAGACAGATGGACAATCCGAGCACAATATTCAGATCTTGGAGGATATGCTCCGCGCATGTATTATTGACTTCGGAGGATCGTGGGATCAGTTCTTTTCCCTTGCAGAGTTTGCCTATAACAACAGTTATCAGTCGAGCATTCAGATGGCTCCCTATGAGGCACTATATGGTAGACGGTGTCGATCGCCGGTTGGATGGTTTGAGCCGGGGGAGGCTCGGTTATTGGGTACAGATTTGGTACAGGATGCCTTGGATAAGGTCAAGATTATTTAGGATCGACTTCACACATCTCAGTCCAGGAAGAAGAGTTATGTCGACCGCAGAGTTCGTGATGTTACATTCATGGTCGGGGAGAGAGTGTTGCTTCAGGTATCACCCATGAATAGTGTAATGAGGTTTGAAAAAAAGGGCAAGTTGAGCCCTAGGTATATCAGACCTTTTGAGATTCTAGAGAGAGTGGGAGAGGTGGCTTATAGGCTTGTGTTTCCACTGGGGTTATCATCAGTTCATCCGATGTTCCATGTATCCATGCTTCGAAAGTATCACGGCGATCTGTCCCATGTGTTAGATTTCAGCTCTGTCCAGTTGGACAAGGATTTGACTTACGAGGAGGAGCCGGTGGCTATTCTTGCCCGCCAGGTTCGCCAGTTGAGATCAAAGAGTTATCCTTTAGTTCGAGTGTAGTGGAGAGGTCAGCCCGTCGAGGCAGCTACTTGGGAGTCCGATCCGGACATGCGGAGTAGATATCCACATCTTTTCATCAGCCCAGGTACTTTTCTATGTCCGTTCGAGGACGAACGATTATTTTAGAGGCAGAGAATGTGATGACCTGATAGGTCATCTCATATTTAAAACCTAATTCTGCGTATCTCAAAAACCTCATCTTAGCCTTTCTCGATTTGCGTGCGCAGTCTAAGTGCTCTTCCGGAAGGCTTATATGTTAAAAACTGATAAAAATAGAATTTTTGCCTTAAAATCAATTTAAGTTGACTTTGGTCAACATTTTTAGCAAACGGACCCAGACCCGTATTTTGACGGTCTCGATGGGTCCGTAATGAAATATGGGACTTGGGCGTATGCCCGGAATCGAATTGCGAGGTCCCTAGCTCGAGATATGAATTTTTGTTGAAAATTGAAAGACTGAAAATCTAATGGTTTTAAGAATTTGGTTTATGTTTGGCCTTGTGAATATCGGGTCCGTATTTTGGTTCCGGAGCCCGGTACAGGTTCATTATAATATTTAAGACTTATTTGTGAAATTTGATGACAAACGGAGTTAGTTTGACGTAATTCAGATGTCCGGTTGTGAAAATAGAGGTTATAAAGCTTTCTTGAAAACTTCATTCGATTTGGTGTCCAATTCGTAGTTTTAGGTGTTATATTGGCGATTTGACCGCGCGAGCAAGTTCGTATAATGTTTTAGGACTTGTGTGCATGTTTGGTTTGAAGCCTCGAGGGCTTGGGTGAGTTTCGGTATTTTTGCTGCTGCAGCTGTTCTAGTGTGTTCTTCTTCGCGTTCGCGAAGATACTCTCACGAACGCGAAGGGTAAGCTGGTTAGGGTGAGTTTTTCCTCTTCGCGAACGCGAAGGCCTGGTTGCAAATGCAGAGTGATGGGGGCTTTATACCTTCGCGAACGCGACCGGCTCATCGCGAACGTGTAGGATTTGGGACATGGGGGAGGGGTCAGACTTTCCTTCTACGCGAATGCGTGCACGGGCTCGCGAACGCGAAGGCCATAGGGGCATAGCCTTCGCGAACGTGATGAGGGTTTAGCGATCGTGAAAGCCTAGCAGGGCAGCTCTTCGCGAATGCGACAGTGTCCTCACGAACGCGATGAACACTGTCACCCAGTTCATAAAACAGTCCCAAAATGGGACTTAAGCCATTCTTTCACATTTTCAAAAGCTAGACGGCCTAGAGGCAATTTTCAAAAGACATTTTCTTCTCCAAAGTGTTAGTAAGTGATTCTAAATCACATTCTTTTAATTTTCCATTATATTTTATGAATTTTCAACCTAAAATCTAAGGTTTTCATGGTGGAGTTGGGGATTTTTGGGTAGATACTAGGGATTTCAAAATTTGGGAATTTAGACCTCAAATTGAGGTCGGATTCCAAAATCAATTATATATCCGGGCTCGATGGGTGAGTGGGTAAATGGATTTTGGTCCGAACCTCGGGTTTTGACCAAGTGGGTCCAGGTCGGTTTTTGACTTTTTTGGGGAAAGTTTAGAAAATCTAAATTTATGCAATGTAATTGATTGCTTTAGCAATATTTGATATTATTGAGTCGTTTTTAAATAGATACGAGTGGTTTGGAGGTGGATTCTAGAGGAAAAACTGTGATTGAGTATTAAGTGGCCTTCGGAGCGAGGTAAGTGTCGTGGTTAACCTTGGCTTGAGGGATTAGGTATTATTCGCTTATTTGCTACGTGTTTGTATGTTGAGTACAACGTATAGGTGAGGTGACGAGTACCTAGGTATTGTTGTCGAGTCATAACATGCGAGTGAGTCTTATTATTGTAATCGTGGTATTCCTTGATCATATTGTTCATGATTAGACTAGCTATTCGTTATGTTGAACAATTCTTATTATGTTTTACGGAAATTGGTATTGACTCAAAGTTGAGGTTAGTAACGTGGAATTGAATGTTGAAGTAAGACTTGTTCTTGATATTTCTATCTCCCTGTTGTTGTTGTTCATTATCTTGGTGAGGGAGAGTGTTAAAGTACGAAGGGTGATGCCGTGCATAGTTTTGTGAGTGAGTGTTAATGCACGAAGGGTGATATCGTGCCATGTTATGATAGAAAGTTAATGCACGAAGGGTGATGCCGTGTCGTTTCTATTGTTTCTTATGGTGAGGTTGAGAGTAAAAGCATGAAGGATGATGCCATGCACTTTCCTTTACTGTGTTTACTTGTCTCTTCCTGTTTAAGATATATCGATTGATCATGTTCTCATTCCTGTTGTGATTCCTTTCCATGTAATCCCCTCAGCTTGTCCCCTCCCTAATGTTTCTTGCCTTTCTTCTTTAGTTGTTGTTATTGTTGTATATATTGATATATATTGCACATGTTTATTTGTAGGTGTCTTGTCCTAGCCTCGTCACTACTTCATCGAGGTTAGACTCGATATTTACCAGTACATGGGGTCAGTTGAACTGATACTGCACTCTGCACTTTTTTGTGCAGAATTTAGTACGGCTCGGGTTGATCGAGATTTTAGCTGTTGGACCCGCTATCCAGAGACTCAAGGTAGATCTGTCGGCGTTCACAGACCTTGAAGTTCCCGTCTATTTTTTCTGTTTTACTGTTTCTTTCATTCAAATAGTTATATTCCTTCAGACACCTTACTTGTAGCTAAATCTTAGTAGTTCGTGAATTGTGACTCCAGATCCGGGTGGTAGTAATTAATACAGTTTTTATATTATTCCATACTCACTATATTTCATCTTAGCTAATTTGCGGTTATTTATTTAATGGAGAAAGAATTGGTTTAATGATTCTCTAACGTTTGCTTACCTAGCAAGTGAAATATTAGGCATCATCACGGTCCCGACGGTGGGAATGCTGGGTCGTGACAACCTTGCATGCAGATGTTGGTTGTTATTGTTGTTGTGTTCGATGGGAGCTGGATTGAAGATGTACCTACGTCCCGGTTGTAGCTGCCCCTTGTTCGTGGTAGCTTTAGATCTATAAAACTCTATTTATGTACTTTTCAAACAGACTATGTATTTATTTTATTTCAGCTTTGTAAACTCTATTCTTAGAAGCTCATGATATGTACTATCGGTCCTTGGGAAATGTATAAAATTCAGTAAATTACTATTGTTTATTTGTCTTGTTAATATCATTAAAATTGGATAGTTATTAGTTGGCTTACCTAGCGGGTTGAATTTGATGTCATCACGACTAGTGAATTTGGGGTCATGACACATAATCCTTTTATCGTTGAAACCAGCTCCCATAGCAATAACACCAAAAGAAAATATTAACACAAGTACTTGAAAAAATTGATCCCATTACCATCTACAGAAGCTTAATATATAACAGAACCAATATACATTAAAACACAATATAAAATACAAAAAGTGTAAAAGCAAAATAGAAAACATACAATTTGATTCACGAAAAATGTCAAGAAACTTGGAACTACAAATCCTCCTTTCGATGATGAGAACAAAAGGCTGGCTGAATTATTGAAATAAGCAGGCAAATCTCGCAATAAAAATTTGAAGTCGCTGGAGAACCTTAAGGACCGTCGAGGAAGTGGTCTGCCTTTGGGTTTAGGAATTGATTGTTAATTGGGATGAAGTTGGGATGAAGTTGGGGAAGAACTTATTTCATGGGGGAGAGAAGTAACGAGAGGAGTTTGGAAAATTTTGATCGGGAGAGAGGGTTTTGAAATTTTGATAAAGGGTTTGGGAAAGAAAAGAGATAGAAGAAAGGGTAACACCGTCTTTTCATATTAATTTTAATAGAGTAGTGACTATTTTTGCTCAGCATTAAAAATGTTGGATAAAAAGTAAATACCACTTTAAAAAGTGGCTACCCCACGCCATTTCTACATTGGGTTATCGGTTCGGGTCTCGGTTTGCCCAATTTTATTAACGGTTTAACCTATAGCCCAATAAGTTTAACAAAATTATAATTTTACCCACAAAGTATATAATGTCACCTTATGGTTTCATTCTCTCATTCTCTCAATTCTCTCGGCAGGAACTCTTCATCTTTAGACCTTAATCCTTAGAGTAAGTTTTAAACTTTTTGGATTTTTCATCTTAATTCTTCAGTTAAGTTGTTAAGATATTTATTTTTAAACTTTAAAGAATTAATTGATCATATCTTTAGTTTTTCTATTTGTTTATTTAGTTGTACTGATTCTTTAGTTTTTACAAGATTAAGATTTTATTATTTTCCTGTGAATTATGCCCGCCCGCAGTGAGATAGTTAGTAAGATTAGATTGTTGAATGTCTTAATCCTTACTCCTACTAACTTATAACTTTGAAAATTGAGATCATTCATTGAGATTTTTAAATGCAAAGAAAATTTTCTTTTCTAAAGTTGAAATTTAATCCCTCTTTTCTTAAGAATAAAAATACAGTTCCTTTCTTTTAACAGTATGATCACGATTCTATAATAAAAATATGAAATTTTTAGAAATGTTTTATTTTTATCGGGTAAACCGATAACCGGACCGATAAGGATCGATAACCGACTAATCGATACCCGATAACCGATATTTTATCGGTTCGGTTATCGGTTTAGCATATTTATAAAACGATAACCGATATGCCGAACCGATAATATTCACAACCAAACCGAACCAACTGATGTCCATCCCTATAAATGTCTCAAACCTCATATGATGAAGAAAAGTTTGCACTTTATTTGTTCTCATATGCATTGGACCCATTAGTGCAGTTAGAAATCAGAATATGAGTGGACTGCATTTCTGAAGATTTTAGTGCTATAATTGATGTAGCAGCAAAAAGGGAATGATAGGGGGCAATGGGAACAGAATATTGAAGAGATTACGCATGCACCCGTCGTCCGTAAGCTAATCCACATTAGGAACCTTTGGCTCTCAAGGGCAGATGTCGTTGGCTAAGTCATCGTGACGGAAGAGCCGCGTTGGTTGCGTTGAAGTACAGTTTCCATCGAGTGGCGGGTAAAGTTCTTTTCAGAAAACTTAAATATGCGACGAGGTATTATAAGTAGTAAAGTGGCCTTGCTGCCACGATCCAATGAGATTCAATCATTTGTTGCTCCGATTCTAAAAAAAAGAAAAAAAACAAATTCTCAGTTTCAAAATAACAGTTATAGCTCAAAGTAAAACAAATTCTCGACTGCTTTAATCCTATTATTGAAGTAGAACACTTAGCAATCACTGGTTCAGATCATGCCCCATTATTTGTCAAGTGTTCAAGTTCTAAACAACAGTTCATGATTCATCACAGAGGTGGAGGTAGAGTAGAAGGTATATATATGAGTTCCGCTGAATTTTCTAACTCTAGTCCAAACAGCTTGTACTTATCTTAAAATTTTTATTTAATATGTAAAAATTATTAATTTATAACTCAATAACTCAAGGGATAGAATCCATAACCCATATACTTTAAATTGTGATCAATCCGCCGCTGTTTCACCATACATTTTTAAAAAATTTGATGTGATTAATCTAATTTTTCTATGAGGTGGTGCAGCAAGCATGGGATACAAAAAATCAAGAAAATGTGGCGTGGCGATTTCAGCAAAATTGAAGCAAGTGGCCAGGAAGCTAAGTATTTGGTCTAACGTTTTCCTAAATGTCAAAGAATGGAAGCACAAAAATATGGTTCAGCTGGAACTTCAATACATAGATGGAGATGATCATGTAGGGTGATTACTATTGTCAAGACCCAATTTCACCTATAGGTCGTGGTGATGCCCAACACTACAGCTAGGCAAGCCAAATTAATAAATTAAGCATATATTGACAAAATTTAAAACCAAGAAAAATAATAAAATCCAAATTCTACCAATGTGTGTGCCAAGACCTGGTGTCACGAGTGTATGAGCATCTAGTAGATTATACAAAACCTCAAATACTGTCTGAAATAAAAATAGACAGAATGAAAAAAAAATACAAAGTGAGACACTAGTAGCTGCAGAACGGATCCGAGAAACAGCTCACCACTATGCCCCTGGATAACGTGGGTGTAAGACGATAGGTCCCCCACTAGTACTCGCCTCAGTTCCTGCACAAAAGGTGCAGCAAGTGTAGTATGAGTACGTAAATAACGTGTACCCAGTAAGTATCAAGCCTAATCTCGAAATGGTAGAGACGAGATGACCGACTTTGACACTCACTATGGGTCAATAATAATAATTGAAATACAACTAGGATATGTAAATCAGCATGATTTACAGAATTTAAAATAATTTATTTAATCAACGGAAATAATCAAATTCTTTCAATTCAAATAATTTCCAATTTATCAATTAATCTCATTTACAGGAATAACAATTAATTCCTCGACAAACAAGCATAATAATTCATTAAATTTCAAGGATTTTCCAATTTATCCATTAACTTCACAAGCTGAAATAAATTATTAAAGTATCGTGTGATTATTATTATTAAGCATGATTTCTGCCAAGGACGTACGGCCCGATCCAGAGTGTCGTGTACACTGCCGAGGACGTGCGGCGCGATCCATAGATGCATCTATCCTGCCGAGGCGTTCGGCCCGCTCCACAAGAAAGGAGGACATTTTCTTATGTACCTCCGGAAGGAGAGTATATTTATTATCAGATTAATTCGGGAGGAAGAACAAATTTCTCTTAACAATTAATTAATTTAAACAGAAAATCAAGTATATGAGATTTTTATCCTTTAATATTTTTATCTAACAATTCACAATATATGTATATATCGAATAATATTAATTAAATAAATAATACAATTTACACAAGTAATTCATGCTTTGAGTCATAAACTACCTGAACTTTAGCATTAATAGTAGCTACGCACGGACTCTCGTCACCTCGTGCGTACGTAGCCCCCACAATTAGCAATAATTATTAAATTTTAATCACCTATGAGGTAATTTCATCCTCACAAGATTAGACAAGAGACTTACCTCGTCTTGCTCCAATTTAATCCACTATAAGGCCTTTTCCACGATTATCCAACTCTGTCTGGCTCGAATCTAGCCAAAAATAATTCGATACAATCACTAAAAATTATAGGAATCAATTCTATAAGAAAATACTATATTTTTAATAAAAATTCCGAAATTAATTAAAATTTCATTCGTGGGGCCCACGTCTCGGAATCCGGCAAAAGTTATGAAATCCGACAGCCCATTCAATTATGAGTCCAACCATACCAGTTTTACTCAAATCTGACTCCGAATCGATACCGAAATCTCGAAAATTCGTTTCTATGAGATTTCTAAAATTTTCCAAATTTCAATCTCAAAACACTAATTAAATGATGAGAACAATGATATATTTATGTTTATAGACCAAATCCAAGTTAGAATCACTTACCCCAATGTCTTTTCCTTGAAAATCTATCAAAAATCGCCTCTACTCAAATTTCAATTTGTTAAAAATAGCTAATGGGACGAATGCCCTCTGTTTTTATAACTTACAGATCTGTCCGGTTCGATCAAGGAACTCGATCTTGGGAGCTCGATTTTTGGGAGCTCGATCATGGGAGCTCGATCTCAGGAAGCTCGATCATGGGAGCTCGATCATGGGAGCTCGATCTTAGGAGCTCGATCATGGGAGCTAGATCATGGGAGCTCGATCTTGGAAGCTCGATTTTTGGGAGCTCGATCTTGGGCCTCGATCTTGGGCTCGATCTCAGTCCAGAATTTTCAGCACAAGAGAAAAATTGCAGCAACTGTTTAAGTCCAATTGTTGATCCGTTAACCATCCGAAACTCACCCGAGACCCTCGGGACCTCAACCAAATATACCAACAAGTCCTAAAATATCATACGAACTTATTCGAATATCTAAATCACATCAAACAACGCTAAAATCATGAATCATACCCCAATTCAAGCTTTATGAAACTAAGAGTTTTCAACTTCTACATTTGATGTTGGAACCTATCAAATCAACTCCGATTGACCTCAAATTTTACACACAAGTCATAAATGACATAACGGAGCTATGAAAATTTTTGGAACTGGATTCCGATTCCGGTATCAAAAAGTCAACTCATCGGTCAAACTTCCAAACTTAAATTCTTGTTTTTAGCCATTTCTAACCTAATTTAACTACGGACTTCCAAATAAAATTTCGAACACGCTCCTAAGTCCAAAATCACCATACGGAGCTGTTGGAATCATCAAAATTTTATTTCGGGGTCGTTTTCTCAAAATGTTGACCGAAGTCAAATTTAGCACTTTAAGGCCAACTTAAGGAACCAAGTGTTCCGAATTTCACCCCAAACACTTTCAAATCCCGAACCATCCATCCCCGCAAGTCATAAATCATTACAAGCACATACGAAAAATTTTATTTTAGGGAACGGAGTTCTAAAAGTTAAAATGACCGGTTGGGTCATTACAACTATAATGATACTAGTAAATATATCATTCAATACAGAGTGTTACTATAGAGAAAATCTTTCACCGCACAACTACTTACCATTGCCGTCCATTGCATACTATTATTACTGAAAAATGAGGATAAATAAAAGCAGTTTTACTTACCATTGCCGTCCATTGCACAAGTACTCTTAGAAGTTTAGCACAAAAATATGGTCCTACGGTCGTCGTATCATCACCTAGTGCAAAAAGAATTCTAAAAATTCACGACCTTGCCTTTGCTAATAGGCCACAATTTACATCCTCAAGCATCCTATTTTACGATAATAAAGACATTGCATTCTGTCAATACGGTGACTATTGGAGACAAATGCGCAAAATTTGTATAGTAGAACTTAATAGTGCGAAGATGGTCAAGTCACTTAGGCCTCATTTGTTTGCACGTAATGGAGGTCTGAATCTTAATCATTCAGATTTCAGACATTAAGTGTATTTTTTTTCAAGTCTAAATCTTAATTATTCAGATCGTAATCGTTAAGTGTGTTTGTTTTTTTACTTCACAATCACTTAATGGGTCTGAATAGGTCTGTATCATTAAGATCTATAACAGAGACTTAATTTCATTAAGATGCTATCATCCATATTCATTATTAACTGTTGCAACCGCCTACCATTATCAACTACCATCATGCCACCCACCACCACCATTCTCAATCATAGCCGCCACCATTGTCGACTACCACCACCCACCATCCCCACCACTCCCACCACCATTATTAACGACAACCAACACTCATCCACCTCAACTATCACAAGTAACCATCTCATCACCATCAACAACTATAGCTGGCACTGTCCATCATTATAAACTACCACCACCCACCACCATCTTCCTCAATGACAACTACCACCACCACCACCCGCTATTATTAAATATCACCACCCACCATCGCCATCCTCAATCATAATAGCTACCACTACTAATCACCACTAGCTACTACCCTAAACTACCACCAACCACTGCTTTTAGTCGCATTCACAAGCACTACCGTTAGTTTGATGACCCAAAATATCATCTTTAAATTTAATAATTAATTTTATATTCTAAGACCTCGAAAAGTACTATTTATCATTACTCGACTTATGTGCGTAGTTCGTAAAATTTTTCAAAAAGTTTTATATGAAAAATGGATTAAAATGTGAATTAGAGTTTTAAAACTCAACTGAGTTGACTTTAGTCAACATTTTGAGCAAACGGACTCGCATCAGTGTTTTGATAGTTTTGGTAGGTTCGTATCGTAATTTGGGACTTGGGCGTATACCCGAAATTAAATTTCAAGGTCCCTAGCCTGAGATATGGAATTTTTATGAGAAATTAAAAATATAAGTTCAAATAGTGACCGGATGACGAATTATGTGCAAACGATCCCAGAATAGAATTTTGATGATTCCAACAGCTCCGTATGGTGATTTTGGAATTAGGAGCATGTTCGAAATTTAATTTGGAAGTCCGTAGTTAAATTAGGCTTGAAATGGCTAAAATAGAAATTTAAAGATTGGAAGTTTGACCGGGGAGTTGACTTTTTTGTATCGGGGTCGGAATCCAGTCAAAATTTGCATAGCTCCGTTATATCATTTATGACTTGTGTGCAAAATTTGAGGTCAATCGGACTTTATTTGATAGGTTTCGACATCGAATGTAGAAGTTAGAAATTTTAAGTTTCATTAAGCGTGAGTTGGAGCATGATTCGTGATTTTAGCGTTGTTTGATGTGATGTGAGGTTTCAAATAAGTTCGTATAATATTTTAGGACTTGTTGGTGTATTTGGTTGAGGTCACGAGGGCCTCGGGTGAGTATCGGATGGTTAACGGATCAAAAATGGGATTTAAACAGCTGCTGCAATTTTTCTTCTGCTGAGCAATCGAGCCCAGAAATCGAGCCGAGGATCGAAGGCAGGCTCGAGAGCCATGATCGAAGGTAGGCTCGATAGCCATGATCGAAGGCAGGATCGAGAGCCATGATCGAAGGCAAGGCTCGAAGGCCATGATCGAAGGCCATTGATCGAAGGCTCAAGATCGATGCCATGATCGAAGGCCCAGGCTCGATGCCATGACCGAAGGCCCTGTCTCGAGCCTGTGATCTAAGCCACGATCGAGGCCTAGACTCGAGAGCCATGATCGAAGCCACGATCGAGGCCCAGTTCTGAAGGCTGTCTGGGCAGATTTATAAAAGAGGGGATTTCATCCCATTTGCCATTTTTGACGAACTTGAGTTTGAGCAGAAGCAATTTTTGACAGATTTTCAAGGAAAAATATTTGGGTAAGTGATTCTAACTCGGATTTGGTCTATATACACGAATATATCATTGTTTGCACCATTTAATTAATGTATCGAGATTGAAATTTTGAGAAACTTTTAGAAATCTCATAGAAACGAATTTTTGAGATTTCTGTGTCGATTCAGAGTCGGATTTGAGTGAAACTGGTATGGTTGGACTCGTAATTGAATGGGTTGTCGGAGTTTATAAGTTTCGCCGGATTCCGAGATGTGGGCCCCACGAGCGATTTTTGAGCTAATTTCGAATTTTATTGAAAAATGTAGTATTTTCTTATGAAATTGATTCCTATAATTTTTGTTGACTGTATCGAATTGATTATGACTAGCTACGAGTCGATCAGAGTCGGAAATCGAGGAAAAAGTATACTACTTGGTTAAATTGGAGTAAGTCGAGGTAAGTAACTTGTCTAACCTTGTCTGGGGAAAATTTTTCCTAGGATTGGTATTAAATGTAATGTGATGAAAGTCGTGTACACGAGGTGACGAGTGTGTACACGAACTAAATGTGAAGGATTATTTTTTAAAATTGTGAAGATCAATGTTGCTTATTAATTAAATTATTAAATCTTGTTATATACTTCATCATTGATTTGATTTGTATACTTTAAATTTGCTTGACCTTTTTCTACTAATTGTTTTACCTGTTTAGTTGAAACTTGATTTATTTTATTCCGTGCATTATTTTAAGTTGATTTTCTTTAATTTAATTATTATTAATATGAATTATTTGACATTTTAAATTTGGTATTGAAGCAACGTATTAAAGATTTTGAAATATTATTTTGCTGAATTATTTATTCCTGAATATTTGTGTAAGATTTTCATACTCATTGTGATGGAGTCGTGAGCTCTTTATTGTGAAAAAATATTGTTGTTGAATTATTTTGGCAAGTTAAATTATTTGAGCACTTGAGGTGCAAATTGTGATATATTGTGATATTGATACGCATGCGGTGGTATAAGGTCTGGGTATTGAAACGCATGCGGTGAGATAAGGGTGGCTTGATACGCGTGGCTAGTAGGGAGAACTACTAGAAGTCATGCGGTGTGATAAGGATGACTAAAACGCGGGATGCTATTTCGGAAAAAATATTTTCTTTAAAATAAATTGTGAAGGCTCCCACGGTGAGATAAGGAAATGAGATATTGTGAATTTATTTATGATTTGGGACTACGAGGTGATACCTCGGGAGTGCCCTTGTTGCTATTGATTTATGGTCGCAGTTGCCTTTGATTATTTATTGTGATTTTCTTAAAGTTGAAAGAAAGTCTGTTTTGATTCCACGAGATATTATTTGCCATTATTTTGTGTAATTAAATGGTGACATGCTACTTGATTCATTTCCATTGTCATTATATTTTATTATATTGTTAAATATTTTACCATGCAATTATTATTTTTCAATAGGGCCTGACCTGACATCGTCACTATTCTACCGAGGTTAGACTTGGCACTTACTGGGTACCGCTGTGGTGTACTCATACTACACTTCTGCACATCTTTTTGTGCAGATCCAGGTACTCCTTACCAGCCTCGACATCAGTGAGTTACGTGTACACGGAGACTTCGAGGTATATCTACCAGCGTCCGCAGACTCCGCAGTCCCCTTCTATCATTATTATGTTGCTTCCTTATTTTCTTTAGACCTTGATATATATAGAGACATTGAGGATAAAAATTTTAGAAGCTTGTGACTTATTTCTACCGAATTTTGGGAGTTGTAATTATTTGAATTGTAATTTATTTATTTCAGATATTTATGATTTATTCCGCATTGATAGGCTTACCTAGTCTTAGAGACTAGATGTCATCACAACCTCTTACGGAGGGAATTTGGGGTCGTGACAGTTAGCCATTACCGCCAGCAACTATCATATTTTAAAAAGCTATATATTTTAGTGATGGAATATTAGATTAATTAGTATTTTATTTGAATTTTATGTTTATTAATTTTCAAATAAATATAAATTTTATACATTCAAATGTTAAAAATCAAACAGTCCTAATTATTTATGATTCAGATCTTAATACACATCTTGACATTCAGATGTATATTCAGATTCAGATGTCTTAATCTTAATACACATTTTAATATTCAGACGTGTATTCAGATTCAGACGTCTTAATCTTAAAAATAACAAAATGAGGCCTAAGGTTTTGGGTTTACGAACTCTGTGAGCTTTCAAGTCTCATTTCATCAATTCGTTCCATGAGGAGTTCTCCAGTCAACATAACAGAAAAAGGTTTTGGGTTTACGAACTTGGTTACTAGTAGAGCAGCCTTAGGAAAATTGTTCGAAGGTGGAGATGAATTTATAACATTAATGAACTAAATATTCTTATTAGCAGGAGGAATTTTTGTGGCTGATTTGTTCCCTTCTTGGAAGTTACTTCACAACATAAGAGGTGAGAAATCTAGAATGGTGAATTCGCATCGGAAGATTGATGCAGTTTTGGAGAACATGTTAAATGAGCATATTGAAATAAAGCAGCCGGGAACAAGGGAAATGGTACGTTTGGAGATGAAGATTTGGTTGATGTTTTCCTAAGGATTAAGGAAAACGCCGAACTTCAATTTCCAATAACAAATGACCACATTAAAGCAGTGATTTTTGTAAGTTTGCTCCCTTCTCATAATCTTTGTTCACCCTGCAGCCTTTCCAATTACTCTTTTCTAGTAGTCCTTAATTACTAAGAGTCATTCCTAAATCCTAATAATATAATGAGGTTTGATTAAAGCTGTGATTTTTGTAAGTTGGCTCCCTTCGCATAATCTTTGCTCATCCTGCCATTCATTTTCTTTTTGCATGACATTTAATCTCTTTAATTTTGACTAGTTCCTAAAAAGAAAAAAATGTAAACAAATTTACTTGTCGAAGGCAACATATAAACTTGCTATTTTCTTGTTTCTTAAATTTGTTGTTACTTAAAAACTATATACTGCACCAATGTTTTCTTCTGAAAATAAGCAAGCTTTAATTTGTTGCTATTTCTTCTTCTTTTTTTTCTTTTTTCTAAACGGTTATCCCTATTCTTTTTTTATTTCATTTTGAGATTTAAACATTTATTTTCATGTGCCTCTTAACAAATCCTTTTGTTGGACAATGCTATAAAAAAGGATAACTGTAAATAAAACTCTATCCACTTTAAAAACAAAAACATTTTGTATTACACCGTTTGTCTTATTTTTAACATAATGAACCTAATATCCGCCCCAAAAAAACTTTATACACTAAATAATCCAATAATTATTAATACCTATTGTCACACCCCTTTTTTACCTCACTAACCCTCTTTGAAATAAATAAAAGGATTTGTAAAGATCAAAAAGGGTTTTCAAAATTGAAAGGTGACAAAATTGGTGTTTTAAAGGATTTTCAGAGTCGCCACCTTACATTTGGTTTCGGTGTGCCAGGTCACCGTTTTTAAAATAATAATTTTCTTTCAAAACACATTTAATTCTTAAACCAGTTTGCATCAAAGATTCAGGCAAGGGGGTTCATTTGACTCGGGGAGAAGGTGTTAGGCATTCCCCGAGTCCCGTGAAAGTCACGGTCGCGTACTCGATCTAGTTGGCTTTAAAGAACACTCAAAATGAGGCAAAAACGCACGAAAGAAAAATAAACACACAAGCGGCTCGAGGTCATCCCCACCTAAATAAAATAAAATAATAGGAAAATACTAAAAGTCTATACTATGCTCACTCCATGATGTCCGTCACGGCCTCCAATTACATTCACTATGGGGCATACTCCGGATAGAAATACATACAAAATTCACGGGGCATTCCCCTGAGTATAAACTAAAGGGACCGACCTCTTACCTTGAATAAAAATAAAACAAAAGACCTAAGGTTTGCCTACCCAAATGTGATCGACCTAAACATGCTCCTAACGATGAGCAATAAATAAAGCAATAATGCAAACTAAAGAACTAACAAAATTCATTCAAAGCTCAAATTACTATAATTTTCAGTTCTTTGCACGATCAGTCTAACTTACAAAGTTCAAATCTATTTTTGTTTTTTAAATCAGACAAACCCCCACGGCCCATTTAATTCTTTAACTGTTCATCTATCTTAATTGCTTATTGAGAAAAATTAATTTTGATAATAAATAGATTAAGCCAAGAAGCCAAAGCATCAATTAATATCTAAACCAAGACAAGTAAGCATAGAGTTTCATGAATCAATTTCAATACCAAATAAAGTAAATAAGAGATTTCAAGTTAAAGAGGTACGAGTGGACCTTAGAGCAGCAAAATAGATTTCCCTTGATGCTTTGAAAAATATACAAGGACCTCCGATCAAAAATCGAACAAATCGCAGCACGAACAGAAGACACGAAGCTTGAACCGCTAGACCAAAACTCGAACGGGTTCCTCAACCGGAGTCGATGGCAACTCGTCTTTGACTGGAAGACCTCAACTCAACACCAACTACAACCTTCAGGAAAAGTAGGATTTGCCTTTGATGCACGCCAAGGAAAACAAAAGTGAAATCGAATGGATTGGGCGATTGGGTTCGGGGTGGTGGCTATGATAGTTATTTGCAGTGAGGTTTTACAGGTCTTTCATTATCATGGAGAAACAGAAAAATTGAGTGCTCAAAGAAAAGGGTCAGATCTATGTGATATGAAGAAGATGAAGACCGATGGATTGCTGAGCTCTTGTTTCTCGTCTCTCTTTCCCCTCTGTTTTTTTCGTTTCCAAACTCCCCTGTTTTTGTCTAATTCTCGTTCCCCACTCGTTTCTCTCACCTTCCGTCTAATCCTCATTTTTTTTATGTACAACTATGTATGATTATATATTGTGAAAAGTGAATGTTTGGGGAGGAAGAAACCCTGTGGTCCCCCAAGGAATATTTTGTGGTCCTTCCCCACTAAAATTACTGTGTCCATGTATGTATTGAATTGTAGCATGCATGTGATAAGTTTGTTGGAGGAATTATGTAGAAGGGTGAGGTGGAAAAAGGTGATTGGAAGTTGAAAGGAAAAGAAAGGAAAATAAATAGAAATATAAAAAGAAAAATAAAGAAAGGTAAGAGACTTCTTCCATTCTTTCATTTCTTGTTTTTGTTTTGCTTTTACCGTTCTTTTGATTTTATTCTTCTCGTTTTTCTTTTCTTTTTTTTTCATTTTTCTTTTCTTCTAAAGTTGAATTAAAAATACTAGTTTTATCTAAAATAATAGGGAATAATTAAAAAAGAAAAACAAGATAGTCATATTAAAAAAATCTAAATACTACTCAATATATACTAAAACCTACAACTTTAAAACTAAACTAAGTATATATATTTTGAAATTTTTCTTCTTATCTTTTGAAAAATAAAAATGTCGAGTCTATTTTTATATTTTTTTTTAAAGTAAAACTAACTAGACAAAATATCAACTAGCTAAAATAAAGGAAAAAATATTTTTGTAGTTTTTGATTTTTAAGATAAGATAAAGCAAAAGAGTCAAAAATAGTTAAAATAGCAAATTAGACCCAAAACCGACATTTAAGGACTAAAAGGTGCAAAATTTCGGGGAGGATCAAAAATTACATGTCTATACCTACATAATAATTCCTACATATAATTTCTAGATAACTTTATCTACAAGCCGTACAATACCTAACCTAAGCGTTGGAGAAATATACAACAACAACAACAACCCAGTATAATCCCACTAGTGGGGTCTGGGGAGGGTAGTGTATACGCAGACCTTACCCCTACCATGAGGTAGAGAGGCTGTTTCCAATAGACCCTCGGCATCCTTCCCTCCAAGAACTCCCCACCTTGCTCTTGGGATGACTCGAACTCACAATCTCTTGGTTGGAAGTGGAGGTTGCTTACCATCAGAGCAACCCCTCTTACAGGCTAATTGGGTTACTTTTGCAAGCTCAACATAGAAAAATGAAAAGATAATTTTTAATCAAAAGTATGTAGCTAAATCAATGTTCAACTGCATTCTCAATAGCTCTAGATCTTTTAAGATCTTTCGTTAAATATTTTGGTACACAGATTTTATTGAGCTATCTTTTATCTTATTTAAAAATCTATTGACTTTATTTATTTAATATCAGTTGTTATTTGGGCATTATCGGAAATGATGAAGAACCCAATTATTATGGCTAAGGCCCAAAGTGAGGTCAGGCAAGTCTTTATGGGGAAAGAAAAATTATGACGAAGAAGATTTTGAGAAGTTGACATACCTAAAGTTAGTGATTAAGGAAACATTAAGGCTACATAGAATGTAGGGAGCAAAGAGATATTGATGGATAAACTATACCTCTTAAGACAAGAGTATTGGTCAATGCTTGCTAGAGATCTCGGAAGTTGGGATGATCCTGAAAGTTTTATACCAGAGAGGAATTTATGGGAAATCACTATGAATTTATTCCGTTTGGTTTAGGAAGAAGGATGTGTCCAGGAATGCTCTTTGGTTTAGCTAATGTTGGACTTCCTATAGCTCAGTTACTCTACCACTTTGATTTGGAAATCCCATATGGAACTAATCCAGAAGATCTGGATATAATAAGAAATGATGAAGAATTTTTATGACATTATATTTTGCTTGAAATGTTGCACGACCTATATATACAATTCGCTATCTCCTTTTTGCTTTGTTTATGTATTTGTATCGTCGCTCATCTTTTAAGAACGCCCCGAAAGTGTCCTGAGAATATAATCCATAATTGGTTGTACAATAAGAGCTTAATCGCCTTACTTTGTGTACAATTGATAAATATAGTTAGCTTAGGTAAATAAATAAAAACCTCTTTTTATAGTGGTAATTAAGTTAATTATCATACAAATATAGGTAAAAATTAGATCGGAATTTTGTTAAGTTAAATAATTAATGTGGACACAATGAACTTTGGAATTCATCCCACTATTTGAATGTACTATATCCAGTAAAATTCAAATGTCAAAGTCTATTTTTGAATTTTATTATGAGATAATTGGTTAAAAATTTGGTTTGCCAGAATGGTCTTGTCTTTCTTTAGGATAAACAAAACCCGCGAAGTCATTTGATGAAGCTGCTATACCGGGTGATATTAATAAATTTATTCTAGGGATAATATATATTTTTTCCCTTGGACTTGACCTGTTTTTCCATGAAGAACAATTAAACTTTGCAGGGTCCTATGACCCCTATATCATCGTCATCGTACTATATTATAAGTGGGAAGATTCAAAGTTGAAATTGAATTATCAAATTGCCCATCAAAAGCTGAAAGACCATTAAACCCTTTATCTGAATATTATTTCATTATATATATATATATATATATATATATATATATATATATATATATAAAACATTTCAATTACCAAAAAAATAAATTTATATTCCAATTACAATTAATAGGGTAAATGAAAAGGCAACTACTGCTTGAACTTTCGTCCATTATTGTAGTTACTTGAATTACAATCATTATTTTCTAAATCGTTGGAATGTCTTTCTTTTCAATTTCCAAAAGTTATGCAAATCAAGGTGTGTAAGCATTCTCTCATGATGGTTTTTACTTTTAAAAGCATAAGTTCATATGCAACAATTCATTTGATTTGATTTTCAGCGCACAACACGTATTTACACCTATCAAACAAGGTAAACTTTTTTCTTTACATGTTATTTTTTATCTGAGTTTAGTTAATTTATAAGACTTTTTCTTTTGCTCTTCCTAATCATTTTTTTAATACACGATAGTAAATGGATAGTAATTCTATTTATTTTAATCAATTCATTGTCAAATGTGGACAATATCTTCGCATATAAAAGAAAATAGAAGGAGGACTACAATTTTGGGATATGTACTTCATTTGTTTTTCGTTAATAAATATTGATTTGTTACTGTATAAACTAAATTTTCTTACGTATGAATTATTTTTGCTACGGTACAATTCTTTATTTAATCATATAAATTATAATTTTTCTTGTTGAAGTAGTGTTCTATCTGTTCATTTTAATTTTTGGTGGTAAGTTATGCTAGAAACGTTGCTTGTTGTTATGTTTCAGTGTGTTTATTCACTCATGTTTCCGGCCAAATTTGCTTATGATAGAACCAAAAAATAGAAATTATGTTAGAACTTTGACCTTTTATGGTATATGAGGACCCTAAGGCCTCGTACATATTTACTACTATCAAAGACTGTGGTAAAATAATAAGTATTCAATTATCCTTATCTAAAATCTCGAGTTCAAAACTGAAATGGAGTCGTTTTTGGTAAAAAAAAACTGTTAAAGTGCAACTTCACAGACCAAATTTAAATTAATTAGTGGAACGGCCCGATAGGAAACAGAAAAGGATCTCACACATATTCAATTAAATTCTTTCTCATTAGCTTTTTGTTATTATTATTGTAAATCAACTTCTGTTAAACCCCAGTGAATTGTAAATACGTTCTCTTTACAGTCATAGATTTCTTTATTAATTGGTTATGTAATTGCTCAACATCTATGAATTCCAGATTTATTCTTTCCCAATAAATATTTCACTTAACGGATACCCATTTATGTTCGTTCAGTTCTCTCTCATTTCTATGTGCTATGACTTTTCTTTCTCTTTACTTTATTAGCCTTTAATTCACTTCTGGAAAAGTGAAACTTCAACAACAAATTGATGATAGAATATAATATACTTGTGACAGTACAAGAGATTTTACCTTATGTTAAGAATCTCATATGATATTTTCATATGTTTTTTTCTTTATTATAATATACTTTTTTCTTAAAATTATGTTCTCTTATTTTCTCCTAAAGGTTTTTGATATTGTAATAGGTCTTCTTTTCTCTTATAAGAGTTATTTTTAAAACATATGTACAAACTTAGCATGAAATCCACGTTAAAACAAGTTTTTTCAAAATAGTATAAATACCACCTTTCGTAATTAATACCAGATTCAAGGAACCAATAATGAATTGCCACGGTAATTATTCTCTTTCTAGCGTTATTTTTATCTTCTATTTTTCTTTTTTCTTTTTCTTCATTTTTTTAATTACTAAATACAATATTTATCTTCTCCTCCAAGGTTATGCCCTTTCCCCTACGTCCTTTCCGGCCAGGCGATTTTCCTTTTTTTTTTTTTTTCTTTTCTTTGCTCCTCTTTTATTTTCGGTAGTTGGTGAAATTTCAAATCTCCGGTAAGTGATTGATATTCAAATCATCTTTGAACTTGTTCTCCAATGTTTTCACGATCCGGAATTCTCAACCTCGAGGTCGTGATGGCGCCTAACATCCACTTGCTAGGCAAGCCAACATCAATACCCAATTAATCATTTTAAAATTAATTTGAAAGCAATTTAATAAGGAATAAACTGTAGAGTTTTAAAAGCAGGTATAATAACTCCAAACGCTGACTAATCAAACCACGGAATCTGGTGTCACAAGTACATGAGCATTCTAACAGTGCTACAACTTAAGTCTGAATGAAAGTACAATTGTTTGAAACAAAAATAAACAGTAGAACTAGATAGGGGGAATTCAAGGTTGCAGACGTCGTGCAACTATATCTCAAGTCTCCATAGTCAGCTAATCCGAGCAAGCCTCCACTAACCGCTACTGGGACCAATTCCAAAATCTGCACAAGAAGTATAGAAGTGTAGCATGAGTACAACTGACCTCATGTACTTTGTAAGTGTCGAGCCTAACCTCGACGAGGTAGTGACGAGGCTATAACAAGACACTCACTAAAACTTGTACGAGTATAATAAAATAACAACAGAGGGCCCTAGAATAACAATAAAGGTCAATTTCCCCAATACAACTTGGACACGGAAAAATGACAGCTCAAAAGAGTCAAATATGTCTTCTCCGTTGTGGCGCGCAACCCGATCCAAAAATATATAAACAAATAATGTCTTCTTCATTGCGGCACACAACTCGATCAAAAAATGTATAGATAACAATTCTTCTCCATTGTGGTGCGCAACCCGATATAAAATATACATATACAATTACCGTTGCAGTATGCAACCCGATCCCAAACAATAATAACAACATCTGTTGTGGCGCGCAACCCAGTCCTACACAATAGTAATATAATTAAACATCTACAACCAACTACGGCATAATCCAAATGAAATGCAACAAAAAACTTACACAATTAAAGTCATAAAGAGGATAAAAAGTAGTTATCTAATAGCACACAAGGTCAACTAGCAAGTAATGATAGTTAATGTGATGACCTGATAGGTCATTTTGAGATTTAGCCTTTATTTCCGTATTTTGAGATCTCGATTAGCCCCATTTAGTGTTTCTCGATTTGCATGCGCACTCTGTATCTTATTTTGGAAAGTTATGTGAAGAATTGAAGAAAATATGAATTTTTGTCTTAAAATGATTTGAGTTGACTACGATCCACATTTTATATAAATGGACTCGGATCGGTATTTTGCCGATCCCGGAGGGTCCGTATCGTAATTTGGGACTTGGGCGTATGCCTTGAATTCGGAAGTCCCTAACTTGTTTTGACCTATTTTGCCGAAAACTAGCACTTTTGAAAGTTGAAAAATTATTATGTTTGACCGTAAGTTGACTTTTTAGCTAACGGTTCGTATTTTGATGTTGAAACT
Organism: Nicotiana tomentosiformis; assembly: GCF_000390325.3. Taxonomy (NCBI): domain Eukaryota; kingdom Viridiplantae; phylum Streptophyta; class Magnoliopsida; order Solanales; family Solanaceae; genus Nicotiana; species Nicotiana tomentosiformis. Next base: position 108,567,237 of record NC_090817.1, on the reverse strand, counting down.
TAGAATAGGTCTGTATCTCTATTTCAAACTTTTTTGCAAAATTTGGTTCAATTCAAAATTGATTTGACATGATTCGGACGCATAAATGTGATTCTAGTGTTCTTGAGTTTCACTTTGAAATTTCATTCGTTTTGAGGATTGATTCATAGATTTGGATATTATTTTGGGGATTAGACTGCACGATTAAGTTCGTATGATGTTATTACACTTGTGTGCATATTTGGTTTGGAGCCCGAGAGGCTTGGTTGAGTTTCAGACTTGTTTCGGATGAGTTTTACTTGTGTGAAGACTGCTGGTGCAAAACCAGTTCTAGTGCTCTGTTGCAAATCTCGCAATTGCAAGGTCTGGCTCGCAATTGCGAGCCTTGCTTTTGCAAAGAATTGTTTGCATTTGCGAACATGAGTTGGGTGTCACGACCCGAAATTTCTACCGTCGGGACTGTGATGGCGCCTAACATTTCACTTGCTGGGCAAGCCAACGTTAGAGAATTCATCAAGCCAATTCTTATACATTTCAATAAATAACAACAACTAAACTATAACGAGTTAAAATAAGTGCAGAAATTTATAATAACCTCAATATATACATTACTACCCGGATCTGGAGTCGCAATTCACGAACTTTTAGGATTTTACTACAAGTAAAAGTCTGAAAGAAATACAACTGTTTAAATAAAAGAAACAGTAAAAGAAAACCGAAAAGATAGACGGGGACTTCAAGGTCTGCGAACGCCAACGGATCTACCTTGAGTCTCCGATGAAACAGCCCGAGCTGCTACGTCTCTCGATCAGTTGGGACCAATACTAAAATCTGCACAGTAAGTGCAGAGTGCAATATTAGTACAACCGACCCCATGTACTGGTAAATGTCGAGCCTAACCTCGACGAAGTAGTGACGAGGCTATGACAAGGCACCCACATAATAAACCTGTGCAGATAACAGTATATGTACAAGAAAATAACAGTTCAGCGAAATATGTACTATTGGGAGGGGAAACATGCTAAAGGGCACATGATATAGGAGATACAACGGAAATGATAACCAGAACAGTCTACATGCTTTTAACTAGTGAAAAACAACTAAACACAATGAAGAAAATTGCACGACATCACCTTTCGTGCTTTTACTCTCACCCTCACAATACAAATCAATAGATACGGCACGGCATCACTCTTCGTGTGTTAACTATCACAATATGGCATGACATCATCCTTTGTGCATTAACACTCACAATATGGCACGACATAACCATTCGTACATTAACACTCACAATATGGTACGGCATCACCCTTCGTGCATTAACACTCACAATATGGCACGGCATCACCCTTTGTGCATTAAACTCTGCCTTACCATAATGCAATGAACAAATAACAACCGGGAGATAGAATAACAAGTATAAAACTTAATTCAACATTTGGTTCCACAATATCAACCTAAACTTCGAAATCAATACTCAATTATCACCAGAAGGTCCATAAACATGATAAGAATGATCAATTTAACAATACTAGTCTAAACATGGATAACATGAACAAAGGAAGCTATAATTGCAAGAACCCAAGCCCCACCCGCATGCTTTAACCCGACTACAACGCATAAGTACTCGTCACCTCACATATACGTTGTTTCCCAATATTTAAACATGTAGCAAATAGACAAACAAGTCAAGGTTAGACACAACACTTACCTCGCTCTAAAGGCCACTTAATGCTCAATTACCGCTTTTCCTCTAGAATTCACCTCCAAACCACTCGTATCTATCCACAAATGACTCAATAATATCAAATATTGCTAAAAAAATCAATTACAATGCATAAATTTAGATTCCCCAAACTTTCCCCCAAATAGTCAAAAATTGACCCCGGGCCCGCTTGGTCAAAATCCAAGGTCCGGACCAAATTCCATTCACCCCCGAGCCCAATTATATAATTTATTTCGAAATCCAACCTCAATTCGAGGTCTAAATTCCAATTAGGAAAAAATCCCTAATTCTACCCAAACCCCCAATTTCCCCCATGAAAATCCTAGATTTTAGGTTGAAAACTCATGAAATGTAATGGGTAATTGAAAGAGAGTAGGTTAGAATCACTTACCAACAAATTGGGAAAGAAAATATTTTAGGAAAATCGCCTCTAGGTCTTCTAGTTTTGATATTTTTGAAAGAATGGCAAAATCCCGTAATTGGGACTATTTTAAGTCACTGGCATCAGGTGTTCATCGCGTTTGCGTGAAACCAGACGCGTTCACGAAGAGCATGGCCCAACAAGCTTACGCGATCGCGAGTAACTCCATGAGTTCACGAATGTCTAGCCCGCCTCACCTCCGCATTCGCGAGACTGGTCTCGCGTTCACGTAGAGTTACCTCAACTCCCCTGCCCCGGCTATCTAACGCTACGCGTTCGCATGTGGCTGGTCGCGTTCGTATAGAGCAGGCCCCCCAATGCTCCACGTTCACAACCAAGCTTTCGCGTTAGCGTACAACAAAACCTCCCCCAACCCATTTTACCCTTCGTGATCGTGAAGAAGGAAACACCAGAAATCAACAGGAGTGAAAACCAGCAACTTTCTAAGTTCAAATCATCTCGTAGCCTATCCGAAACTCACCCGAGCCCTCGGGGCTCTAAACCAAAAGTGCACACAAGTCCAAAAATATCATACAAACTTGCCCGGGTGATCAAATCACCAAAATAACATCTAGAACTACGAATTAGACACCAGATCAAATGAAATTTTTAAGAAAACTTTAATACTTCTATTTTCATAACCAAACATCTGAATCACGTCAAATCAACTCCTTTTCTCACCAAATTTGACAGACAAGTCATAAATATTATAGTGGACCTATACCAGGATTCGAAACCAAAATAAGAACCCGGTATCAACAAAACCAAACATCAGTAAAAACTTTCAAACTTTTAAATTTTTATAAAAATTCCATATCTCGAGCTAGGGATCTCGGAATTCGATTTCGGGCATACGCCCAGGTCCCAAAATACGATACTTACCTACCGGGACCGTCAAAGCACGAATCCGAGTCCGTTTACACAAAACGTTGACCAAAGTCAACTTAAATTATTTTCAAAGCAACATTTCATATTTTTCACAGTTTTTAACATAAAAGCTTTTCGAAAACACGTCTGGACTACGCACGCGACTCGAGGAGGGTAAACATAAGATTTTTAAGGCTTTGGATCACAGAATTAGGTTTTAAAATATAAGATGACCTATCGGGTCATCACATTCTCCACCTTTAAAATAATCGTTCGTCCTCGAACGGACATAGAAAAGTACCTGGACTGGTGAAAAGATGTGGATATCTACTCCGCATATCTGACTCGGACTCCCAAGTAGCTGCCTCAATGGGCTGACCTCTCCACTGCACTCGAACTGAAGGATAACTCTTAGAACTCACCTGTCGAACCTGCCGGGCTAGAATAGCCACTGGCTCCTCCTCGTAAGTCAAATCCTTGTCCAACTGGACAGAGCTGAAATCTAACACATGGGACGGATTGCCGTGATACTTCCGGAGCATGGACACATGGAATACCGGATGAAAAACTGCTAAACTAGGCAACAATGCGAGCCTGTAAGCCACTTCGCCCACTCTCTCAAGAATCGCAAAGGGCCCGATATACCTAGGGCTCAACTTGCCTTTCTTTCTGAATCTCATTACACCCTTCATGGGTGATACCCGAAGCAACACTCTCTCTCCGACCATGAACGCAACATCACGAACTCTACGGTTGGCATAACTCTTCTGCCTGGACTGAGCTGTGCGAAGTCGATCCTGAATAATCTTGACCTTATCCAAGGCATCCTGTACTAGATCTGTACCCCACAATCGAGCCTCCTCCGGCTCGAACCACCCAACTGGTGACCGGCATCGCCTACCGTATAATGCCTCATAGGGAGCCATTTGAATGCCCGACCGGTAGTTGTTGTTGCAGGCGAACTATGCAAGGGGCAGGAACTGATCCCACGATCCTCCGAAGTCTATAACATATGCGCGGAGCATATCCTCCAAGATCTAAATAGTGTGCTTAGACTGCCCATCCGTATGAGGATGAAACGTTGTGCTTAACTCAATCCGCGTGCCCAACTCATGTTGTACTGCTCTCCAAAAGTGTGAGGTGAACTGCGTACCTCGATCAGAAATGACAGACACGGGCACACCGTGGAGACGGACAATCTCGCAGATGTTAATCTCTGCCAACCGCTCCAAAGAATAGGTAACTGCTACAGGAATGAAATGCGCTGACTTAGTCAGCCTGTCCACAATGACCCAAACTGCGTCAAACTTCCTCTGAGTCCGTGGGAGTCCAACAACGAAATCCATAGTGATACACTCCCACTTCCACTCAGGAATCTCTATCTGCTGAAGCAAACCACCGGGTCTCTGATGCTCATACTTTACTTGCTGACAATTTAGACACCGAGCTACATAAGCAACTATGTCCTTCTTCATCCTCCTCCACCAATAATGCTACCACAAGTCCTGATATATCTTGGTGGCGCCCGGATGAATAGAATACCAGAAACTGTGAGCCTCCTCAAGAATCAACTCACGAAGTCCATCTATATTAGGCACACAAACACAACCCTGCATCCTCAAAACTCCGTCATCTCTGACAGTAACTTTCTTGGCACCACCATGCCGCACTGTGTCCCTAAGGACTAACAAATAAGGGTCGTCATACTGCCGATCTTTGATAAGCTCAAACAAAGAAGACCGAGTGACTGTACAAGCTAGAACACGGCTGGGCTCTGAAATATTCAGCCTTACAAACTGGTTGTGATTGGCATTGTGAGAACAAAATCGCACGACCGAGAAGAATAAAAGTGAAATTGTTCCTAAACTTCATAGCCTCTGGGAGATAAGTACAGACGTCTCTGTACCGATCCCCCAGACTCTACTAAGATCGCTCGTGAATTGTGAGACCTAGGCAACTAGTGCTCTGATACCAACATGTCACGACTCGGAATTCCCACCGTCGGGACCGTGATGGCGCCTAACATTTCACTTGCTAGGCAAGCCAACGTTAGAGAATTCATCAAGCCAATTCTTATACATTTCAATAAATAACAACAACTAAACTATAACGAGTTAAAATAAGTATGAAAATTTATAACAACCACAATATATACACTACTACCCGTATGTGGAGTCACAATTCACGAACTTCTAGGATTTTACTACAAGTAAAAGTCTAAAAGAAATACAACTGTTTGAATGAAAGAAACAGTAAAAGAAAACTGAAAAGCTAGACGGGGACTTCAAGGTCTACGAACGCCAACAAATCTACCTTGAGTCTCCAATGAACCAGTCCGAGTTTCTACACCTCTTGATCAGCTAGGACCAATACCAAAATCTGCACAGGAAGTGTAGAGTGCAGTATCAGTACAATCAGCCCCATGTACTGGTAAGTGTCGAGCCTAACCTCGATGAAGTAGTAACGAGGCTATGACAAGACACATACATAATAAACGTGTGCAGATAGCAGTATATGTACAAGAAAACAACAGTAACAGCTAAATATGTACTATTGGGAGGGGGAACATGCTAAGGGGCACATGATATAGGAGATACAGCGGAAATGATAACCAGAACAGTCTACATGCTTTTAACCAGTGAAAAACAACTAAACACAATGAAGAAAATTGCATGACATCACCCTTCGTGCCTTTACTCTCAGCCTCACAATATAAATCAATAGATACGGCACGGCATCACCCTTCGTGTGTTAACTATCACAATATGGCACGGCATCACCCTTCGTGCATTAACACTCACAATATTGCACGACATCACCCTTCGTGCATTAACACTCACAATATGACACGACATCACCCTTCGTGCATTAACACTCACAATACGGCACGACATCACCCTTCGTGCATTAACACTCTCCCTTACCATAATGCAATGAACAAATAACAATAGGGATATAGAATAACAAGTACAAACTTTACTTCAACATTTGGTTCCATAATATCAACCTCAACTTCAAAATCAATACTCAATTTTCACCAGAAGGTCCATAAACATGATAAGAACGATCAATTTAACAATAATAGTCTAAACATGGATAACATGAACAAAAGAATCTATAATTGCAAGAAACCAAGCCCCGCCCGCATGCTTTAACCCGACTACAACGCATAAGTACTCATCACCTCACATATACGGTGTTCCCCAACATTTAAACATGTAGCAAATAGACAAACAAGTCCTATTCCCTCAAGTCAAAGTTAGACAAAACACTTACCTCACTCCAAAGGCCACTCAATGCTCAATTACTGCTTTTTCTCTAGAATTCACCTCCAACCACTCGTATCTATCCACAAACAACTCAATAATATCAAATATTGCTAATGAAATCAATTACAATGCATAAATTTAGATTTCCCAAACTTTCTACCAAAAAGTCAAAAATCGACCACAGACCCGCTTGGTCAAAACCTGAGGTCCAGACCAAAATCCATTCACCCATTCACCCTCGAGCCCAATTATATAATTTATTTCGAAATCCGACCTCAATTTGAGGTCTAAATTCCAATTATGCAAAAATCCTTAATTCTACCCAAATCCCCAATTTCAACAATGCAAATCCTAGATTTTAGGTTAAAAACTCATGAAATGTAATGGGTAATTGAAAGAAAGTAGGTTAGAATCACTTACCAACAAATTGGGGAAGAAAAATTTTTAGGAAAATCGCCTCTAGGTCTTCTAGTTTTGAATTTTTTGAAAGAATGGAAAAATCCCGTAATTGGAACTGTTTTAAGTCACTCGCGTCAGCTGTTCATCGCGTTCGCATGAAACCTGACGCGTTCGCGAAGAGCATGGACCAACAGGCTTACGCGATCACGAGTAACTCCACACGTTCGTGAAGGTCTATCCCGCCTCACCTCCGCATTCGCGAGACTGGGCTCGCGTTCACGTAGAGTTACCTCAACTCCCCTACCCCGGCTATCTAACGCTATGCATTCGTGTGTGGCTGGTCGCGTTCGCGTAGAGCATGCCCCCCAATGCTCCGTGTTCACGACCAAGCTTTCGCATTCACGTACAAGAAAACCTCCCTCAACCCGTTTTACCCTTCGTGATCGTGGGAGTATATTCGCGATCGCGAAAAAGGAAACACTAGAAACCAGCAGGAGTGAAAACCAACAACTTTCTAAGTTCAAATCATCCCGTAGCCTATTCGAAACTCACCTGAGCCTTCTGGGCTCTAAACCAAATGTGCACACAAGTCTAAAACCATCATACGAACTTGCTCGCACGATCAAATCACCAAAATAACACCTAAAACTACGAATCAGACACCAAATCAAATGAAATTTTCAAGAAAACTTTGAAACTTCCACTTTCACAACCGAACGTCCGAATCACGTCAAATCAACTCCGTTTCTCACCAAATTCGACAGAAAGGTCATAAATATTATAGTGGACCTGTACTGAGATCCGGAACCAAAATACAGACTCGGTATCAACAAAACCAAATATCAGTAAATTCTTAAAATCATTAAACTTTCAAACTTTTAAATTTTTATAAAAATTCCATATCTCAAGTTAGGGACCTCGGAATTCGATTTCGGGCATACGCCCAGGTCCCAAAATATGATACATACCCACCAGGACCATTGAAACACAGATCCGAGTCATTTTACTCTAAACGTTGATCAAAGTCAACTCAAATGGTTTTCAAAGCAACATTTCATATTTTTCACAGTTTTTAACATAAAAGCTTTCTAGATACACGCCCGGACCATGCACGCAACTCGAGGAGGCTAAAAATAAGATTTTTAAGGCTTTGGATCATAGAATTAGGTTTTAAAATATAAGATGACCTATCGGGTCATCACATTGGACTAGGTGAAACTCGCATTTGCGAATATTTGTTCGCTTTTGCGAACTGTAGACTTTCCCTTTTACGAAGGAAGTGGTCGCATTTGCGATCACTGACTACTGGAGTCTGCTTCGCATTTATGAAGCTCCAGATCGTATTTGCAATAGTGGTTTCTTCGCAATTGAGATCTTTTTGTTGCATTTGCGACATCTGCTCTTTTGTGACAGGGTTCACATTTGGGACCCTTCTCTCGCATTTGCGTATTCGTAATTGTGAATAAGACATCACAATTGCGACATGTGCAGCTGGGTAAAAGAGGAAAAAATGGGACTTAGCTCATTTCTCACCATTTCTCAACCCTAAACACTCTAGAGGTGATTTTCCAAGAAACCTTTCTTCCCAAATCCATTGGTAAGTGACTTAAATCCATTTTTTTTTCAATTACTCATTACATTTCATGAGGTTTCAACAACAAATTTATGATTTTCACGGTAGAATTAGGGATTTGGGTAGAATTGGGGAGTTTTGTAAAATTGAGATTTAGACCTCAAATTGAGGTCGGATTTCGAAACAAATCATATAACCGGGCTCAGGGGTGAATGGGTAATCGAGTTTTGGTCCGAATCTCGGATGTTGACCAAGCGAGTCCGGGGTTGAATTGGGTTGCATTTTTCAAAAATGATCAAAATTCAACCTCATTCATTTGTGGGTTATTTCTAAAGCTTATTTTGAATCATTTGGTCAAATATTTACTACATTTAGTTGGTTTGGAGGCTGTTCAAAAGGCAAGGCCGTGGTTAATTGATTGCTTGGGTTGTGGAGTGAGGTAAGTTTTGGGTCTAACCTTGATTTGAGAAATTAAGAACCCTTGAACTACATGTTATATGAATTTCGTGGAAAACGGCGTATATGTAAGGTGACGAGTGTATATGCGCCGTTACGTTACTTTCTTCCATGTTTTTGTTACTTCATAGTATACCTTGTTTCATGCCTTAATTTCTACATGCTTATTTGACGTCCACGCCATAATTGTTACTTGTCATTTAGTTATCTTTGTATTAAACTATCCATCCCTTCCATGATTCTATGCTTATTTTCTATTTGTCTTGACTTGCCTTACTTGCATATTTAAATTGTCATATGTCTTATTTGTCTTATAGTTTTGTAGAAATTGTTGCCTTCTATAACGTAGTTTCAGTTGTATGAATTGTTAATTGGTAGATATCGATGAGTTGGTAAAGTTGAGACATTCGAGTTGTTAGAGATTCTTTGATTATTATGTGATTCTTTATTGCTTCGTACATTTACTCTCTTGATGTAGAAATTTATGTAATGTTTGATTGTTGAATTGCTATTGTTGATTGAAATTGTTTGGGGAGCGGGTTGCACGCCGCAAAGGAAATTGAAAGGTAATGAATTGAAATAGTGGAATAAGGACGGATTATGATATTGACAGATGATATAGTGGGATCAAGTTGCGTGCCACAATGTATTATATAAGTTGTATTTGTTTGTGACTGCTGGATTTGCCTCAGTTTGAGATGAGTTTATAAGACTTGTTATTCTGGGCTCTCTAGTAGTTGGATTTTGAGTTTGTTGTTATGAGTTAATTGCTTTATTTCCATCCCTGTCTTTTATGTTATTATTATTACTGCGTACAAGTTATTGTAAGTGACCCGCCTTAGCCTCGTCACTACTTCGTCGAGGTTAGGCTCAGCACTTATAATGTATATGGGGTCGATTGTACTAATGCTACACTCTGCACTTCTTGTGCAGATACTGGAGTTGGTTCACGGCCCTAAATCCCACCACAGGTGTCGTGATGGCACTTAGTCTGTAAGACTAAGTAAGTCGATCATAATAACAATTCAAGCCATTTTTATTTTTTTTGTACAAGAGTCAAAAACCAGCAGCGGAAATATTCAAACAACTTCCCAAGACTAGTAATACTGAGTCAGAAAATCTAACTGAATACATACAATGATCTCAAGGATCGAATATACAATATTGTTCGAATAAGAGTTGACAGTACAATAAAATAGAAAGACTCTAAGGGACTGCGGCGACCAAGCAGCTCTACCTTGGATCCTTGCGATCAACACACTAATTCTGTCCGAGTCTAATATCTCCAATACCTGGCTCTGCACAAAATGTGCAGAAGTGTAGTATGAGTACACCACAGTCGGTACCGAGTAAGTATTAAGACTAACCTCGGTGGAGTAGTGACGAGGTACAGTCAAGACACTCACTAGTCTAATAACTTGTGCAACATAGCATACAAAAATAATAGAAAACAAGTAGCAGTGATAGCAATAATAATCAACTAGTGATATAAACAGTAAGGCAACAAGAACACTATAAATATTGCTCAAACAAATAATGAAGACAAGTACAACCGATTAATCAAGTCCTTCAAAATATACATCTTTTATTTATAAGTTTTTCAAATAAAAATCTTTAGAATGTAATCCTTTCAATTAAATATATCTCGAATATACTTCCTCCAAATAAATATCTTACGAATATAAATCTTTCAAATAAATATCTTCCAATGTAATTCTTTCAAATAAATATCTTTCGAATATAATTCTTTCAAATAAAATCTTTCGAATATAATTCTTTCAAATAAATATCTTTGGAATATAATTTTTTTAAATAAAATCTTTCGAATATAATTCTTTCAAATAAATATCTTTGGAATATAATTCTTTAAAATAAAATCTTTCGAATATAATTTCTTTCAAGTAAAATCCTTCGAATATAATTCCTTTCAAGCAAAATCTTTCGAATATAATTTCCTTCAAGTCAAAGTCACTGTATGACACCTCACTTCATAATCATAAAAATTACGGGTCTCAGCCCACTTTCATATTTTCATGGCACCTTGTGCCCATATTTATTTCAAAATCGCATGGATAACTCACGTGTCAATAATAAAATTATCATATTTCTCCGACACCTCGTGCTCACATTTCTTTCATAACCGCACGGACAATTCACAAGGCATAAGACATATTAATATAATGAAACGATTTAGAAGTGAACAATGAAAAATCACAGAAAGACAACAACACAGCAAATAGAGGTAAACAACAGGGGCACTCCCGAGGTACCGTCTCGTAGTCCCAAAAATAAATACACAATAGGAGGATCTCCCGTGGTACTGCCTCGTAGTCCCAAAAGTAAATATGCAACAGGGGATCTCCCGAGGTACCGCCTCGTAGTCCCAAAAATAAATATGCAACAGGGGCATCTCTCGAGGTACCGCCTTGTAGTCCCAAAAGTAAATATGCAACAGGAGATATCCCGAGGTACCGCCTCGTAGTCTCAAAAGTAAATATGCAACAGGGGGATGGGAAAATAACTCAGCAAGAACAACCTCTTTTTAAGTGCAAATTTCTGATAAATATATTAATGTCTTAATTTAAACTTATTTAATTAATTATTTGCAGATGAAAAAATTCATAATGTGATTAATTCTAAGAAATATCAAATCAACAACCACCCGGAATTCACACAATAAACCAAGTGGCAATCACATCAAATTATCAAATAAAATACAAACTCGACAAACAAGAAATGAGGCATGACAAATCAAGGACCTACTAAGTTCCAACAATTTTCCCATTTAATACATAAGGGTATCTACGAATTTCAACCGATATCATTTTCACATATAAACCAAGTACGTACTCGTCACCGCGCGTACATGGTATTCAATCAGACAATTTTCACATAAGACTCAATGCCTAAGGGGTAATTTTTCCCACTCAAGGTTAGGCAAGATACTTACCTTTTTGAAGTTAGGCCGATATTTCAAAATAGCCTTCTTGCTTGAATTGACCTCCAGACAACTCAAATCTATCCAAATTAATTGTATAACTTTATTAAAATTTATCAAAAATAATTTTGGATAATAAAATATCGACTTAAAATTTATATTAGAAAGTCAACCAAAAGTCAACGCAGGGCCCGCCTCTCGGAACCCGACAAAATTTTCATGAAATTTGAATACCTATTCCGATACGAGTTCAACCATACCAATTTTATCGAATTCAAATAACAAATCGTCCTCCAAATCTTGAATTTCCGTTTTTTTTCTTTTTGAAAAGATTTATAAAAATCCCAATTTCCTCCATTCAAACTTGAATTAAACGATGAATATAACCATGAATTTATGAAATATAATCACTTTCGGATGTATAAAGAACACTTACCCAAGTTGAAGTCATGAAGAAATCCTCAAAATTGCCCAAGAACCGAGCTCCAAAAATTCCAAATCGAAAAATGGTGAAATGACCATTTTTGGTCCTTAATGTTTCCGCCCAGTTCCGATTCTGCGGAACAAATTGTCGCATTTGCGGATCGCTTCTGCGAGCAAAATCACGTTTCTACGAAGTCCACTGGCCAGTTGAAGCCTCACATATGCGGAGGCATTTTCGCTTCTGCGATGCCAAATGTGCATCTGCGATGCTTTCCGCTTCTGCGCCTTCTCTGCCCGCTTTTGTGATCACGCAGGTGCGGGAATTGCTTCGCACCTGTGACCTCTGCCCAGAGCACTCCCATCCGCTTCTTCTAAGAGCTTCATACTTCTGCAATGTCGCTTCTGGGACCAAGACATCACAGAAGCGATTTCACCAACTGCTGCCCATTTATCCAACAACTTTCTTCAAGTCCAAATTGATCCGTTAGCCATCCGGAATACACCCGAGGCCCTCGGGACCTTAATTAAATATATCAACACATCCTAAAATATAATACAAACTTAGTCGAGGTCTCAAACCACATCAAACAACACCGAAATTATGAATCGCGCCTCGATTCGAATTATGAGTTTTCAAATCTTCCAACTTTTATAATTTGCGCCGAAACGTATCAAATCAATCCGGAATGACTTCAAATTTTGCACATGAGTCATAAATGACATAATGGAGCTTTTCCAATTTCCAGAATCGATATCCGAACTCGTTATCAACAAATCGACTTACGGTCAATTTTATGAATATTTCCAAAATTCCAACTTTTCCATTTTTTGCCAAATGCACCGAATTTCCCTACAGACTTCCAAATCCAATTATGGACATACGCTTAAGTCCAAAATTACCATACAAAGCTATTGGAATCATCAAAACTCTATTTTGGAGTCGTTTTCTCAAAAGTCAAACTCCGGTCAACTTTTTTCATTTAAGCTTCAAAAATGAGAATTGTTCTTTCAATTTAATTCTGAATCTTCCGAAAACCAAAATCGACCACACACGCGGGTCATAATAAATATTAAAAAGTTGGTCAGAACCTTAAGTCACTGAATGGGACGTTAATTCTCAAAATGACAAGTCGGGTCGTTACATTGGTCCCAGCAGCGCTGAGTGAGATTTGCTCGGATCTAGTTATCAGTGGAGACTTGAGGTATAGTTGCACAGTGTATGCAGCCCTAAAGCCCCCTTCTATATCATCTTAGATATTTATTTTTATTCAGAAAATTATGTTATTTTATTCATAATGTTATTTGTAGTACTCTAGACGCTCTTGTAGTAGTGACACCAGTTCTGGGATTTTATTTGGATTACATTGCTTATTAGTTTATTCACTCTATTTCGGACTAATCCGTTTTATTGTTATCATTTGGTTTGAATTGTTAAAAATGGTTAATAAATATAGCTAACTTTGGTTTGCCTAAAAAGTGAAATGTTAGGCACTATCACAATCCCGAGGGTGAGAATTCCGGGTCGTGACAAGTTGGTATCAGAGCACTAGGTTGCCTAGGTCTCACGAGTCATGAGCAACCTTGGTAGAGTCTGTAGGATCGGTACAGAGACATCTGTGCTTATTTTTCAGAGGCTATAAGGCTTTAGAAAAATTTCACTTCTTTCTTTCTCTGTCGTATGGTTTGTTTCCATTATTGAAGTTTGAACCATTCTACTCTATTTCTCTCGCACTTGGTGAGAACTCATATAACGTCTACTTCCGGACATGAGCCAGCGTCTCCTGTTGCAGCTACTACTAGGGTTAAGGGCAGGGGCCGAGGCAGAGCTCAGCCTTGAGCACGAGCCGCAGCAGCCAGTAGCACCCATAGTGGAGCCTCAACCTGACCACGAGGAGGAGATCCCAGTTCAGGTCGCACCAGTCGGAGCCACTCAGGTCCTAGAAAGTTTTATAGCCACTCCCTTACTTCATGACGCTCTAGTCCATTTAGTTGGACTCATGGAGAATGTGGCTTATACCGGAGCATTTCCTATAGCACCAGCCGTCTCTTAGGCTTGGGGAGGAGCACAGACTCCTGCCACTCATACTCCGGAGAAGATGGCTCCCCTATACCAAACTCCAGAGGCTCCAGTAGTTGGGGTAGTTTAGCCCGTAGTTTCTACACAGCCCAGGGAGAGGCCCACGATGTCTTCTGAGGGATTGATGGGTTGGACAAGTTCACCAAGCTCTTTCCTATTCATTATAATGGTGCACCCTCTGAGGACCCATAAGATTACTTGAACCATTGCCATGAGGTGTTGCGCAACATGGGTATTGTTGAGACCAATGGGGTCGACTTTGTAGTGTTCCGATGAACGGCTCTACCAAGAGGTGGTGGAAGGATTTTGAGCGAAGCAGGCCAGTCGGTTCACCTTGACTTACTTGGGATCAGTTTTCACAGTTATTTCTGGAGAAGTTTATTCCTTTCACTCTGAGAGAGGAGTACCGTAGGTAGTTTGAGCGCCTTCAGTAGGTGGCATGACCATCACCTAGTACGAGACCTGATTTGTAGACCTGGCCCGTCATGCATCTATGTTGATTACTATAGACAGAGAGAGGGTGAGGAGGTTTATTGATGGTCTTACCTTCTACATCAGGCTTCAGATGGACAAGGATACGGGGGATGATATTTCTTTCTAGAGGGCTGTAGAGAATGCTAGACGGATCGAGATGGTTCGTTGTCGGGATAAAGGGTCGACATCTGAGAAGAGACCCTGTTATTTTAGTAGCTTTAGTGGCTCTTTAAGTAGCCCATAGGGCTTCAGGCAGTTGTGGTTCTTATGGGTCTCGTCCTGAGTGGCCAGTATTTAGTTTACCCTCAGCTCCTATGAGTGCACCGCCGCTTTAGAGTTACTATATCAGCTATCCGAGTCGTCAGGGTCAGTCTCAGTTTCAGCAACCTCAACAACCGAGAGAGTGCTTTGAGAGTGGGGGCATAGGTCATATCAGGAGATATTGGCCTAGATTGACGAGCAGCAGACCTCAGTACAACCATCTCGAGGCAGGGGTCAAGTTGTTAGAGGTGGAGGTCAGTCTATTAGAGATGGAGGCCATCCAGCTAGGGGTCGCCCGAGGGGCGAAGGTCGGAGTGGTAGGGCCTAGTCCCATTTTTATGAATTCTCAGCTAGACCTCAGGCAGAGTCATCTGACGTCGTCATCACAGGTACTGTTCTGGTTTGCCATAGAGATGATTGAGTTCTATTTTATCCGGGCTCTACTTATTCGTACGTGTCGTCCTATTTTGCTTTATATCTGATTGTGCCTTGTGATTCTTTAAGTGCTTCTGTATATGTATCCACGCATGTAGGAGACTCTATTATTGTAGATCGCATTTATCGCTCGTGTGTGATTTCTATCGGGGACCTTGAGACTAGTGTAGATCTTCTACTTCTTGATATGGTAGACGTTGATGTTATCTTCGACATAGATTGAATGTCACCTTATCATTCTATATAGGACTATCACGCCAAGATGGTGACCTTAGACATGTCGAGGTTGCCCCGGTTAGAGTGTAGAGGGACTCCTGGCCATTCTACTAGCAAGGTTATTTCTTATGTGAATGCTTGACATAGGGCTGGGCGTCGGTCGGTTTGGTTCGGTTTTGTAGAAGTTCGGTTCGGTTTATTCAGTTTTTGGTTTGTGATATTAATAATCAAAACCGAACCGTAATAACTTCGGTTCAATTCGGTTTATTCATGTTTGGTTCGATTTAATCAGATCGGGTTTTCGGTTTCAAGCCATGGCAAAAATGGCACGAAATAACAAAATAGATTTCTTGTTAACAAAAAGAGACAAAAAAAATCCCATCAAATACGCGAAAGAGATAAGAATATTTATGAAAGAAAAATCATTCTATATTACAAAAACAGAAAAGAAATTGTATTAGCAATATCTTGTGTTAAGCTTGCATTGGTGCAAAATATTTGAAGCTAAAATATAAAAAGTCAAAATCTTCCTAATTAAACTTTGTCTTAACAGACATTAATCTGGCATAATTCGTAGTTTTCAGTCATTCGAAAAGTAATAAGTAATTTTTATTAGAGGTAGTTAATTTCTCTTTGTTACTAGCATATACAAATTCATTATTCAGATGGTTCAAATTTCCTACAGTACGTATTTTTTGTAAAAGATATGTCGTTCTTGAACAAGGTGACAGGCTATAGGTCCAACACACCCAATGAATTGGGCTTCTTTAGGTTGAGAATTAGTTTTGGGCTTTAAGGCTAAGTAAAGAGTAACATGGTAAGGGACTAAGAGTCCAAAGGCTGGTAAAAAAGTTTGGTTTTTCGGTAATCGAAAATCAAACCCTTAAAACCGATCACCGAACCAAACACCGAACATTTTAAAAATATAAACCACAAACCGACCGAATAAACTGAAACTGAATAAATCGAAATTTTTGGTTCGACCGATTTTTTTGGTTCAGTCGGTATTATGCCAACCCCTAGCTCGACATATGATCGAGAAGGGATGTCTAACATATTTGGCCTATGTTTGTGATTCCGGTGCGGAGGTTCCTTCCATGGATTCAGTTCCTGTTGTGCGTGAGTTTCCAGAGTGTTTCCCGCTGACCTTCCGAAGATGCCACCCAACATGATATTGATTTTTGTATTGACTTGGCTTTAGGCACTCAGCCCATTTCTATTCCACTATACCGTATAGCGCCACCTGAGTTGAAGGAACTGAATGAGTAGTTGCAGGATTTTCTTGATAAATGATTCATTAAGCCTAGTGTCTCGCCCTGGGTTGCGCCAGTGTTTTTATTAAATAAGAGGGATGGTTCGATGCGGATGTGTATAGATTATCGCCAGTTGAACAAGGTCACCATGAAGAACAAGTATCCCTTACCAAGGATTAATGACCTATTTGATTAGCTTTAGGGTGCCAAAGTATTTTCGAAGATTGATTTGCGATCTGGCTACCATCAGTTAAAGGTTAGGGCATTGGATGTCCCTAAGACAACTTTTCGGGCTCGGTACAAGCATTATGAGTTCTAGTGATTTCATTTGGCTTGACAAATGCCCGAGAAACATTCATGGATTGGATGAACTAGTTATTTAAGCCCTACTTGGATTCCTTTATGATTGTATTCATTGATGATATCTTGATCTACTCCTGCAGTCGAGAGGAGCATGAGCAGCATCTTCGAGTGGTACTTCAGACTCTGAGATATAGTCAGTTATATTCCAAGTTTTCAAAGTGCTAATTTTGGTTGGACTCGGTCACCTTTTTGGGACATGTTGTATCTGTAGAGGGCATTAAAGTAGATCCTAAGAAGATTGAGGTAGTTCAAAACTGGCCTAGACTTACTTCAGCTAAAGAGATTTGGAGCTTCCCGGGTTTGACAGGTTATTATTTCCGGTTTGTGGAGGGGTTTTCATCCATAGCAGCCCCATTAACTAGATTGACCCAGAAGGGTGCCCCATTCAAGCTGTCGGATCAGTGTGAGTTGAGCTTTTAGAAGCTCAAGATTGCCTTGACTACAGCTCCGGTGTTGGTGTTGCCCACGGGTTCGGGATCCTATACGGTGTATTATGATGCATCGCGTATTGGGCTTGGTGCAGTATTGATGCAGGATGGCAGGGTGATTGCATACGTGTCGTGGTAGTTGAAGGTTCACGAGAAGAATTACCATGTTCATGACTTGGAGTTGGCGGCGATCATCCATGCATTAAAGATTTGGAGGAATTACCTCTACGACATGTTATGTAAGGTATTCACCGATCATCAGGGTCTACAGTATTTGTTCAAGCAAAAGGATCTCAATTTGAGGTAGCGGAGGTGGTTAGCGCTGTTAAAAGACTATGATATCACCATTTTGTATCATCCCGGGAAGGCCAATATGGTGGCCGATGCCTTGAGTGGAAAGGCTATGAGTATGGGTAGCCTTACATACATTCCCCTTGGTGAGAGACCACTAGCATCATATGTTCAGGACTTGGCCAACCAGTTCGTGAGGTTAGATATTTCGGAGCCTAGTCGGGTTCTTGCTTGCACGGTTTCTCGGTCTTCTTTGTATGAGCGCATCATATAGCGTCAGTGTGACGACCCCTATTTACTTGTCCTTAAGGACACGATGCAACACGGTGATGCCAAGCAGGTTACCATTGGAGATAATGGGGTTTTGCTGATGCAGGGTTGGATTTGTATGCCCAATATGGATAGGCTTCGGGAGTTGATTCTTGAGGAGGCCCATAGTTTGTGGTATTCCATTCATCCGGGTACAGCCGAGATGTATCAGAATTTGAGGCAGCATTATTGGTGGAGAATAATGAAGACAGATATAATTGCGGATGTAGCTCGGTGTTTGAATTGCCAGTAGGTAAAGTACGAGCTTCAAAGGCTTGGTGGTTTGCTTTAGAGGCTTGAGATTCATGAGTGGAAGTGGGAGCGTATTACCATGGATTTTGTTGTTGGGCTCCCACAGACTTCGAAGACGTTTGACGCAGTATGGGTCATTGTGGATAGGTTGACCAAGTCGGCGCATTTCATTTTAGTAGAAGTTACCTATTCTTCGGAGCGGTTGGCCGAGATCTATATCTGCGAGATTGTCCGTCTTCACGATGTGTCGGTGTCCATCATTTCCGATCAGGGTACGTAGTTCACATTGCACTTATGGAGAGACATACAGGGTGAGTTAGGCACATGGGTTGAGTTGAGTACATTATTTCACCCCCAGACAGACGGACAGTCCGAGCGCACCATTCAGATATTGGAAGGATATGCTTCGCGCCTGCATTATGGATTTCAGGGGTTCTTGGGATCAGCTTTACCGCTTGCGGAGTTTGCCTACAACAATAGCTACCAATCGAGTATTAAGATGGTCCCTTATGAGGCATTATATGGGAGGCGATGTCGTTCTCCAGTTGGTTGGTTTGATCTGGGAGAGGCTTGGTTGTTGGGTATCGATTTGGTTCAGGATGACTTGGAAAAGGTCAAGATGATTTAGGATCGACTTTGCATGGCTCAGTCTAGATAGTAGAGTTATGGCGATAGTTGGGTTCGTGATGTTGCATTCATTATTGGAGAGAGTGTTTTGCTCCGAGTTTCACCCATGAAGGGTGTGAGGACGTTCAGAAAGAAGGGCAAGTTGATCCGTAGGTGTATCGGACCTTTTGAGATTTTTGAGTGACTGCGTGAGGTGGCCTATAAGCTTGCATTGCCATGTAGTTTATCAGCAGTCCATCCGGTGTTCCATGTGTCCATGCTCCGAAAGTATCACGGTGATCCGTCCATGTGTTACATTTCAGCTCAGTCCAATTGCACAAGGATTTGACTCATGAGGAGGAGCTGGTGGCCATTCTAGCCCTGCAGACCCGGAAGTTGAGGTCTAAGAGTTGTCATTTAATTAGAGTGCAGTGGAGAGGTCAGTCGATCGAGATACCTATGTGGGAGTCCGAGTCCAATATGCGGAGTAGATACCCACACCTTTTTACCAGTCCAGGTACTTTTCTATGTTCGTTCGAGGATGAACTTTTGTTTTTAAGGTGGAGAATGTGATGACCCGATAGATTATTTTGAGATTTAGCCTCTATTTCTGTATTTCGAGACCTCGATTAGCTTCGCTTGGCATTTCTCAATTTTTGTGCAAAGTCCATGTCTTATTCCGGAAAGTCTTTATGTGAAAAATTGAAGAAAATATGGATTTTTGCCTTAAAAATTATTTGAGTTGACTATGGTTAATATTTTATGTAAACGGACCCGGATCAGTATTTTGACGATCCCAGAGGGTCCGTATTTTGATTTGGGACTTAGGCGTATGCCCGAAAATTGAATTAAGAAGTCCCTAACTTGTTATGACTCATTCTGCCGAAAACTAGCATTTTTGAAAGTTGAAATATTTCTAGGTTTGACCGTAAGTTGACTTCTTAGCTAACAGGTTTGGATTTTGATGTTGAAACTTAGAATAGGTCTGTATCGCTATTTGAAACTTGTCTGCTAAATTTGGTTCAATTTGGAATTGATTTGACATGATTAAGACGCCTAAATGTGATTCTAGTGTTCTTGAGTTTCACTTAGAAATTTCATTCGTTTTGAGGATTAATTCATAAATTTAGATGTTATTTTGGTGATTTGATTGCGCGATCAAGTTCATATGATGTTATTACACTTATGTGCATGTTTGGTTTAGAGCCCGAGGGGCTCGAGTGAGTGTCGGATGAGTTTTGCTAGTGTGAAGACTGATGGTGCAATACCAGTTCTGGTGCTCTGTTGCAGATCTCGCAATTGCGAGCCTCGCTTTTGCGAAGAACTATTCGCATTTGCGAGCATAGGCTGGGCTGGGTAAAACTCGCATTTGCGAACTGTGGACTTTCTCTTTTGCGAAGGAAGCGGTTGCATTTGCGATCACTGACCATTGGAGTCTGCTTCACATTTGTAAAGTTCCTGGCCCCATTTGCGATGGTGGTGTCTTCGCAATTGTGATCTTTCTGTGACTTCTGCTCTTTTGTGATAGGGTTCGCATTTGCGACCCTTGTCTCGCATTTGCATGTTCGCAATTACGAATAAGACATCGCAATTGCGACATTTACTGCTGGGTAAAAGAGGGAGAAAACGGGACTTAGTTCATTTCTCACCATTTCTCAACCCTAAACACTCTAGAGGCGGATTTCCAAGAGACTTTTCTTCCCAAATCCATTGGTAAGTGACTTTAATCCATTTCTTTTCAATTACCCATTACATTTCATGAGATTTCAATATCAAATTTAGGATTTTCATGGTAGAATTAGGGATTTGGGTAGAATTGGAGATTTTTGTAAAATTGAGATTTAGACCTCAAATTAAGGTCAGATTTCGAAAAAAATCATATAACCGGGCTTGGAGGTGAATGGGTAATCATATTTTGGTCCGAATCTCGGGTTCTGACCAAGCGAGCCCAAGGTTGACTTTTGTTGACTTTTTCAAAAATGATCAAAATTGAACCTCATTCTTTTGTGGGTAGTTTCTAAAGCTTATTTAAATCATTTGGTCAATAATTTCCTAGTTTAGTTGGTTTGGAGGCTTGTTCAAAAAGCAAGGCCGTGGTCGATTGATTACTTGGGTTGCGGAGTGAGGTAAGTATTGGGTCTAACCTTGATTTGAGGAAATTAAGAACCCTTGAACTACATGTTATGTGAATTTTGTGGGAAATGGCATATATATATGAGGTGACGAGTGTATATGTGCCGTTACATTATTTGATTCCATGTTTTTTTACTTCATAGTATACCTTGTTTCATGCCTTAATTGCTACACGTTTATTTGACTTCCATGCCATAATTGTTACATGTCATTTAGTTATCTTTCTATTAAACTGTCTATCCCTTCCATAATTCTATACTTATATATGTCTCCACTTACTTTACTTGCATATTTAAATTATCATATGTCTTACTTGTCTTATAGTTTAGTAGAAATTGTTGCCTTCTATAACGTAGTTTCACTTGTATGAGTTGTTAATTGGTAGATATCGATGAGTTAGTAAAGTTGAGACATTCGAGTTGTTAGAGATTCTTTAATTATTATGTGTTTCTTCATTGCTGCGTACATTTACTCTCTTGATGTAGAAATTCTTGTAAAGTTTGATTGTTGAATTGCTATTGTTGATTGAAATTGTTTGGGGAGCGGGTTGCACACCGCAACAGAAATTGAAAGGTAATAAATTGAAATAGTATATTAAGAATGGATAATGATATTGACAGATGATGATATGGTAGGATCGGGTTGCGCGCCGCAACCTATTATATAAGTTGTATTTGTTTGTGACTGTTGGATATGCCTCGGTATTTGAGATGAGTTTATAAGGCTTGTTATTCTAGGCTTTCTGGAAGTTGAATTTTGAGTTTGTTGTTATGAGTTAACTACTTTATTTACATCCATGTCTTTTCTGTTATTATTATTATTGCGTACAGGTTATTGTGAGTGACCTGCCTTAGCCTCGTCACTACTTCGTCGAGGTTAGACTCGGCACTTACAAAGTACATGGGTTTGGTTGTACTCATGCTACACTCTGCACTTCTTGTGAGTTGGTCCCGATAGCGCTGAGTGAGATTTGCTCGGATCTAGCTATTAGTAAAAACTTGAGGTGTAATTGCACGGCGTCCGCAGCTCTGAAGTCCCCTTCTATATCATCTTAGCTGTTTATTTTTATTCAGACAGTTATATTATTTTATTCAGACTATTATTTGTAGTACTCTAGACGCTCATGTATTCGTGACACCAGTTCTGGGATTGTATTTGGATTACGTCGCTTATTAGTTTATTCACTCTATTTTAGACTATTCAGTTTTATTGTTATCATTTGGTTTGAATTGTTAAAAATGGTTAATAAATATAGCTAACGTTGGCTTACCTAGAAAGTAAAATGTTAGGCGCAATCACAGTACCTAGGGTGAAAATTTCGAATCGTGAAAGTTAATAAATTAAGACACGAATACATGGAAGCTGTTAGCAATTAAGGCATGTAACAGATAAGGCATGAATTAAACACGTAAAAGCAAGCAGCAACTAAGGCATTTAACAAGTAATAACTTGAATTATATAAAGGTATGAAATAATTGAAAACAGAAGAGCTCCAGCTTCAGCAATGCACTAAGTTCCATTTTCGATCCGTTAACCATCCGAAATCAACCCAAGGCACCCGGGATCTCAACCAAACATACCAACGAGTCCAAAACCTCATACGAACTTAGTCGAGCCCTCAAATCACATCAAACAACTTCAAAAACACGAATCGCACTCCAATTCAAGCCTATTGAAACTAAGAAAATTCAAATTCTATAAACGACGCCGAAACCTATCAAAACACGTTCGATTGACTCCAAACTTCACACAAGTCATAATTGACATTACGTACTTACTCTAACTTTCGGAATCGTAATTCCGACCCGGATATCAAAAAGTCCACTCCCGGTCAAACTTTTCAAAAATTCCAACTTTCGCCATTTCAAGACTAATTCTACTACGGACCTCTGAATCACAATCCGAACACGCTCCTAAGTCCACAATCACCTAACAAAGCTAACGGAACTATCAAAACTCTGTTCCGGAGTCGTTTACTCAAAGATCAACATCCGGTCAATCATTTCAACTTAAGCTTTCAACCTTAAGACAAAGTGTCTCATTTCATTCTGAATTCATTCTGGACTCGAGATGATTACCCCGACAAGTCACATAATAGCTATAAAGTACAAAGTGAGCAGTAAATGGGGGAACGGGGCTACAACTCTCAAACTGATCGGCCGGATCGTTACACTTCGCAACTAAATCAGTGCTCAACCATGACTTTTTCTTTATAATTAGCCTCTAAACCAATCAAATCTAGACAAATATAGTTCAAGTAATTCGAAATAAATTTTAGAAAATACCCACGAGTGAAAAAGATTCAATCTTTAATGAATTTGAAAAAAGTCAACAAAAGTTAACCCCGGCCTCGCTAGGTCAAAACCCGAGATTCGGACCAAAACCCGATTACCAATTCTTTCCAAACCCGGTTATGTGATTTATTTCGAAATCCGACCTCAATTTGAGGTCTAAATCCCAATTTTATAAAATTTTTAATTTTTACCAAAATCCCTAATTTCTACCATGAAATTCATAGATTAAAGTTAAAAATCAATGGGTGTTTATGGAAATACATCAAAATAAGTTAAAATTCACTAACCAAGGAAGCAGGGATGAAAATCTCTTCAAAATTGCTTCTAGGCCGAGCTCTGGCTTTCAAAAATAGTGTTTTGTGAAATAATCCCGACTTTCAGCTTTTAAAATACCTAGGCATCAGGTATTTTTAGCATTCACGAAGCACTTAACGCGTTCGCGAAGAGCAGTGGCCTATTGACATCCGTATTCGCAAAGCCCTTCACGCATTCGTCAAGTCGTCCCCAGCCTAGCCTCCGAGTTCACGACCTTTTTGTCGCGTTCGCATAGAAGGATTTCCCATGCCCGCCCCCAGATCCCCCAAGTCAACACGTTCACTAGGGGTGAGTCACATTCGCGAAAGGTATTCTCCCCAAAGCTTCGCGTTCGCGACCTACCTCTCGTGTTCGCGAAAAGTACCAGCCCAGGCCCAAACATTCTCCCTTCCCGATCGCGAGAGAAGATTCGCGATCGCGAAGCATAAGACACCAGAAGTAAAAACCAACAGTTCCTACAAGCCCAAAAATGGTCTGAAGCCTATTCGAAACCTACCCGAGCCCCTCGAGCTCTAAACCGAACATGCACACAAGTGTAATAACATCATATACACTTGTTCGCTACCTCAAATTATCAAAATAACATCAAATAATAAGAATCAATCATTAAAACTCAAAATTTTAACTTGAAAGTTTATTTTTCACAATCTTCCAAAAAATATGCCGAAACTCGCTTAGGTCGCCCCAGACCCCAATCAAAAATGTGTACAAGTCCAAAATTATCATACAAACCTATCAGAATTTTTAAAATACCGATCCGAGATTGTTTACCAAGAATGTTGACCGTGGTCAACTCAAATGCCATTTTAAGTCAAAAATCACTTTTTTAAATTTTACATAAAAACTTTCTGAAAAAGACATGGATCGCACACGCAAATCAAGAAACATCACTAATGGAGGTTTCGAAATATAAAAATAAAGGCTAATACTCAAAATGACCTATCGGGTTGTTACAAATTTTGCCGGCGCAGAATTCCCCCGAATGTTTTTTTGACCTTAAATGAATGCTAGCTTAATGTGTTATGGTTCTTTCTTATGAATTCTTTGACTTGTGAGAAAATATGATTTTGACGACCAAATTTTGTGGGTTTAAGTTGTCTGGCTTTAGTTTAATTAGAATAGAGAATTTGTCATAAAGCACTATAGTTTAGTGCCTAATAACTATATTTTTTCTAATTACTATTCATAGCTACTGTTCAATTGTTACCAGCTTGTATCACTTGTATTCAAACGCGTAATGAATACAACATATTCATTCACACAACGAATACAATATGTATCAACTATATTCGTTCGCGCAATTATATTTATTTATTGTATTCAGTCGCGTAACAAATACAACATGTATACAAAGGATACAACTTGTACGACAGTATTCGTTCGCGCAAAAAATACAACCAATGCTAAATACAGATATACAAAAAAAAATGCTATTGAGAGTCGAACTCAAGACCTCCGCTAACTAAGCGGACATTCTAACCAATTGAGCTACGAGAACTTGTTGCTCTCTTGTTTCAGTTCAAAACAAGTAATCTCTTGATGATTTGCTATAAAATTTAAATATAGTTATTGATGGTAAATTTGCTGAAAATATAGTTACGAATGGTAAATACAGTGTATATGTTTGACATGTTGCGTTTCTTTCCCATTTGAATACTAGTTAATGAACCAAGTTTTTCTGCACATTAGGTCAAATGCATAAGCTGGCCCATTCCTTTTTAAGCTAGTCCTTTCTCTCTTCCATATAACTACTAAATAATAAGGGGGGATTTTCAAAAAGGACTATAATTTGATAGCTAATTACTCCACGTAACTATAATTTTCTTAATTATCATTCGTAACTGATGTATCATTTTCGATATATCAAACGTATACAACCAAACTTAAATTTTGATGTACCAATCTGTTGACAGGATGTAGCAATGAATATAGTTTTGATAGAAAAACTATATCAACTATATATGTTTCGCGCATAATGGTTGTATTAATGAATACAACTTTGGATACAGTCAATACAACCTATGTGAGATTGGATACAAGCTAGAATAATGCATTCAATGAGTGAAAATCAGAAAACAATTATCAAATAGTTCAATTATACACTGTATCAAAAAGTAACAATATCGATAAATAAAGTCAAATACAACCAAATACAACTATATTCTCAATGTATACAGCCAGAGAAGAGAAGAAAGTTAGTCTTAGATGGCATTTTTCGGCCAAGCAAAATATTGTATACACTGTATATATACTTAAAATGGAGACGAATAAATATTCCTAAATTTTATTTTTAAAAATTTAAAGAATATGTGATCAAATTCACGATTAAAATTAAGTATTTTTCATAACATCATAGTACAATAACAAAAGAGTAACTCGGAAATAAAAGGCTCAGTTCGTTCACAGTTCCAAAAAAATAGGCATTTCTTTTCAAGTATCTCAGTGAAAACCCAAAATCTTTTACCGAAAAAGCCAAAGTACGAGAAGGTTTGAAAACTGCATTTTTTCCCAAAACTCCTTTCAACAAATAGTAAGATGTTTCATTTTCAGATAGCATGAGGAAAGTACTTCTCTATGCCTACATGTCAAGATACAGGTAGAATCATAAATGTCCCCACAACTGGGTAGCAGAAAGAAATACACCTCTATGCATGTATCACAAGTACGCATGTCAAATGCAATACATCTAAATGATGAGCTCATGTACTCACACTCTCAGAGTACTCAATCTCAGTGTCTCGCATTCTCTCTCACTATGCTCAGCACAATCAATCACTCAGCGCTGTACAATACCTGCTGCGGCGTGCAACCCAATCCATATATGACCATAAAGCCCGTTGCAGCGTGCAACCCGATCCACATATATATAGTCGATTGTGCTCACTGGGGGGTGTGCAGACTCCGGAGGGGCTCCTTCAGCCCAAGCACTATATTGTTGCGGCGTGTATCCTGATCCAATATTGTTGCGGCGTGCAACCCGATTTTTGGACTTGGGAGCTCGAAAATTGGCGATTCTTTGAGGGATTTGCAGAGAGAACTTTGGGGTAACGATTCCTTACTCGTTTTTGGTTGTATTTCATTAATCTATAGTTGTTTTCTCCATTTAATTTTGGTTTTGGATTGAAAAGTTGGGAAAATGGGGGAAAAGTTCCCTAACCGAATTTCTGAGATTTGATTGGGATTTAGACATTGGATTTGGATACTTTTGGTACGAGTGAACTCGTGAGTGAATGGGTGTTCGTATTTTGTGACTTTTACCCAATTCCGAGACGTGGGCCAGGGTCAACTTTTTAGGGCGAATTTCGAGATTTTTGTTAAAATATTAATTTCATTAATTAGATGAGTCTGTTATGGTTGTATTCATGATATGCAATTGTGTTTGGCTAGATTGGGCCATTCGGAGTCAGATAATCGAGGAATGGGCATTCTTACGGATTGATTGAGCTTGACTCGAGGTAAGTGGCTTGCCTAACTTTGTGTGGGAAAAATCCCCTTAGAATTTGGAAGTATTGTGATACGTGAGCGCCGTGTACGTGTGCTGACGAGTACGTACACGGGCTAGTTGTTGTAAAACCCGATCTTTTTTTACTGAGCAGCAACCTGTTTTCTTTTTATTTTGAGTTATACCATTTTTATGAGTATTAATCTGTTTTCATTCTTAATTTAGTTATTCCAATATGTGTGGCTATCCTGTTTAGCCTAATATCGCATGTCTACGTGTTTTAACTGCTTACTTGAACTTTGTAAAGCATGCCTAGTTGATTTTCCTGCTTCTTTCCTTGTTCTTTATTAGTATAGCTGTAGAAATCTTACTGTTGTAATTATCGTTTGATCTGCATATTTACTTTGGGACTACGGAACGGTATTCCGGGAGATTCCCCTTTACTACATATTTACTTTGGTACTACAGAACGGTATTTCGGGAGATCCCCATATACTGCATATTTACTTTGGGACTACAGAACGATATTTCGGGAGATCCCCCTGTACTGCATATTTACTTTGGGAATACAGAACGGTATTCTGGGAGATCCCCCTGTACTACACGTTTACGTTTACGACTACGAGACGGCTCGGAAGATCCCCTATTGTTATCTCTATGTACAAAGCTGTTATCTTCTATGATTTCATTCTTGTTAAATTTCAGTCTTTATTTTACTACGGTATTTTATTCTATCTTGTTTTATTATATATATATATATATATATATATATATATATATATATATATACCAGTAGGGCCCTGACCTGGTCTCGTCACTACTCGACCAAGGTTAAGCTTGGCACTTATTGGGTACAGATTGTGGTGTACTCATGCTACTCTCTGCACATATTTTTTGTGTGCAGATCCAGGTGCTCCTTATCAACCGCACTATCAGTGAGCCGAGACCTCTTTGGAGACTTCAAGGTATATCTGATGCGTCCGTAGACCTCAGAGTCCTCTTCTACTCTTCCCTATGTCCATTATCTTTTGTATTTTTCTTTTGTTAGACTCTAATGTATAGAGACACTAGAATTTTCCTTCTGTAGTTTGTGATTCACGATGTTCCGGGTTTTAGGAATATTGTGTAGTATATTGAGGAGTTGGTTATTGTACATGCCAAGTGGCATGGTATTCAGTTACGGTGTCATCGCTACAGTTAGTTGTTAAATTTATATTTTCATTTCATTATTCCGCAAAATTTTAGGCTTACCTAGTTGTAGAGACTAGGTGTTGTCACAATGCCATAGGAGGGGAAATTGGGTCGTGACAAGTTAGCATCAGAGCTCTAGGTTCATAGGTGTCGTGAGTCACAAGCCGGTTTATTAGAGTCTCGCGGATCGGTACGGAGACGTCTGTACTTTTCTTCGGGAGGCTATGGAACTGTTAGGAAAATTTCACTATTTTGATTCCTTGTCGTGCGAAAATTGTTGACTTCAAAAATTCTAAACTTCTGTATTCTATTCTCTAACATATGGTGAGGACACGTACAAGCGGATCTGATGACCAGGCACCTGTGCCCCCTACTAGAGCCGCATAAGGCTAGGGCCGAGGCCAGGGTAGAGGCTGAGAACGTCCACGTGGTGCAGCCAGAGCACCCGCATGAGCTTCTACAGAGGAGCCCCCAGTAGCTTCAGCTGGAGGGCAGACACCTGAGGTACCTGTTTCTGCACCAGCCCTCCAGGAGACTCTAGCCCAGTTTCTGAGCATGTTCAGCACCTTAGTCAGGCTGGATTGATTCCACTTGCTCCTGTCACATCTCAGGCCGGGGGAGGAGCACAAACTCCCGTTGCCTGTACTCCAGAGCAGCGGGTCCAGGTAGACCAGGTTCCAGAGATTGTACCAATGCAGCTGGTAGCTCCAGCTCAGCCCAAGGTTAGGGCAGCAGCTTCTGAGGCGTAGCAGCTCAGACTTGAAAGGTACAAGAAGTACCACCCACCTACCTTCAGCGGGTTGGCTACAGATGATGCTCAGGGTTTTCTAGAGGAGTGTCATTATATTCTCCGTACTATGGACGTAGCAGAGACGAGTGGGGTTTCTTTTACCATATTTCAGCTTAGAGGAGCAGCCTATCGGTGGTGGTGTGCTTATGAGGTGAGTAGTCCGGCTAAGGCAGCTTCACTTACATGGACTCAGTTCTCTGACATGTTTTTGAGAGAGTATGTCCCTCAGAGCCTCAGTGACTCATGGCGTGCAGAGTTTGAGCAGTTGCGCTAGGGATCTATGACTGTGTCAGACTATGCAATCTATTTCAGTGATTTGGCCCGGCATGCACTGGCCTTGGTTGCCACAGTTCGAGAGAGGGGTTGACGGTTTATTAAGGGACTCCACCCCAGCATCCGGATTAGTATGGCCAGGAAGTTGGAGATGGATATTTCTTATCAGCAGGTTGTGAGTATTGCCAGGAGATTGGAGGTCATGTGTAACACCCCGGAAAATTTCGAAGTACTTGAGCGCTAGTAAGAAAGTTGATGTGCGCTAATTATATTATTTTGTGTGTAGACAAGGACTATTATATGAATGATATCAATTGATCATGATAATATATGTATGAAGTGCATTAAGAATGGTTTATGGTCTAAAAAGAGCCCTAAGGCTAAGGCAAGTTAAATATTTCATGATAGAATAAAGTTTCAAGTGAGTTCGCACAAGACCTAACTTCAAACGAGCATACCTATATGGATATGAAGGGTTATATGGTGTCTTACCTATCAAATTAAAGTTCTTTGAGTCTTGTTTCAAACTCTTCAACCCGTTCATCATTTGGACATTCCTACAAGAATTTATGACCAAATTACCAAAGGCTGACAGAATGCGATTCTACGACCATTATGCGATCGCAAAATGGTTATGCGACCGCAAACTGGTCGCAGAATGGACCAGAACAGCCCAGTTCTGGGCACCAATTTGTGCGACCATTGTACGACCGCATAGCTGAGTTCGGAGGGTTAATTTTTCTTTTTTCATAACCCGACCCCATTTTGATAAATAGGCTTTGGGGCTTATTTTGGGATATTTTTCTAAGGGTTTTAGAGAGAGGTAAGAGCATTTTAGAGAGAGAAGGAGGGAACCTAACATTATAATCATCCAATCTTGCACCAATATTCAAGAATCAAGGAAGTTAATCATAAGATCTTTATCTAAGAGGTAAGATTCAAACCCTTAATCTTTAATTTCGAGTTTGGGGGTAAGAGATTGGTGATTGGGAGTATGATTCTTGGGTGTAAGATTATTATGTATATATGCTTGTACCAATAAGGTTTGTGGGAATATTGTTTAGCTCAAATAAGTAAAGATTGAGTTATGGAGTGAAGGAAATCTTGTAGAAGAACCTTATAGTTAAATTTGCACACCTAATGTTTGATAAAATGCTCAAACGAGTTGAGACCATGAATATATTCCTAATTGTGGTTCAATTTTGTTATGTCTCAAAATAGATTGGGATTGCTAGAATTTTCGGAGCGTTATAGTAATTTAAGGAAAGCTCAAAGCGAGGTATGTTGGCTAAACTTCTTTCATAGAATTGAATTCCATGATACTCTTGTAAGTCCCGAGTTATTCTTTATAAATAAATTATTCCAAATAAGGTTTGTGTTGAAAGGTATATATTCAAAATGTATTTCGGTAACTCTTATCATATGATGTTATCCTTCGGGAATATGTTCAAAACATGAGTTGGGTATAAACATATTATTACTCTAAGTAGCATTTCAAGTGAAGGCTATTATGCCAAGTTGTGTAAGAAGTCTCAATGTATATAAGACTCTTATTTGCTCATAGGTGTATTAAAAGTTATGATTTGAGATTCTTTGTTGTCGATAATTTATAAAGATGCTTGAAGGTGAAAGTAGTGAGTTGGGGATATAAAGTGTAGACACCGTGCCAATAATGAAAGTTATGATTGTGGCCAATAGGGCCAATGAAATAAAATGATGTGTGAAATATGATGATGAGTATTGAAAGTAATGAAATGAAAGTATGGAATATAAGACACGGCCACCGTGCCATTAATAAAGAATAATATGTATGGCAAAAAGGGAACCAATGAAATAATGATGTTGTATGTAATTGAAAGTACTAATGAAGTGATAGTATAAAGATGAAATGTGGTTGTTCGCCTAAATGAGAATTATGAGGTTTTGTATGTCCCAATGGTTTCAACTATAGTTGTATGCTTCTGAA
This sequence comes from Nicotiana tomentosiformis, assembly GCF_000390325.3. Classification (NCBI taxonomy): domain Eukaryota; kingdom Viridiplantae; phylum Streptophyta; class Magnoliopsida; order Solanales; family Solanaceae; genus Nicotiana; species Nicotiana tomentosiformis. The sequence goes on along the minus strand of NC_090817.1, from coordinate 108,535,817 downwards.
ATAATGTATGTAAATGACTTCGATGTTAAGTCCTCAAGAATCATGAAATTAGCTAATGACCTAAAGATGTCAAGTGAGTGAATAACGAGATGGAAGGGAGATGTCATGCGCTAAATGATAATGAACCTTAAGAAAGGAAATTGGGCTTATGTGCCATTGAAATTGACTTATTGATTCACCATGCATGTGCTAATGTAATGTGCTATGTTTCTCCATGATCAGCATGAACATGAAGTGTTCCAATGATCCGGGAACTTACGACCTTAATGCAATGTTAATCATGTCGCTTTGCGTTTATACATGGTTATATACATAATGATGTATTATGAACCCTACGGACGGTCTATGAAATGCATAGGTATATTGTGTTATGTAAACACTGTGAACGGTCTATGAAACGCACAAGTGTATTGTGTAAATAAACACTGTGAACGGTCTATGAAACGCACAGGCGTATCGTATGGTATATGTGAATCCTATGAATGGTCTATGAAACATATAGGTGTATAATATGATATGTAAACACTGTGAACGGTCTATGAAACGCACAGGTGTATTGTGTAAGTAAACACTGTGAACGGTCTTCGAAACGCACAGGTGTATTGTGTAAGTAAACACTGTGAACGGTCTATGAAACGCACAGGTGTATCGTATGGTATATGTGAATCCTATGAACGGTTTATGAAATGCATATGTGTATAATATGATATGTAAACGCTGTGAACGGTCTATGAAACGCACATGTGTATTGTGTAAGTAAACACTATGAACGGTCTATGAAATGCACAGGTGTATCGTATGGTATATGTGAATCCTATGAACGGTCTATGAAACACATAGGTGTATAATATGATATGTAAACACTGTGAACGGTCTATGAAATGCACATGTGTATTTTGCAAGTAAATAATGTGAACGGTCTATGAAACGTACAGGTGTATTGTGAGTAAACACTGTGAACGGTCTATGAAATGCACATGTGTATCGTATGGTATATGTGAATCCTATGAACGGTCTATGAAATGCATAGGTGTATAATATGATATGTGAACACCAGGGACGGTCATGAAATGCATAGGGGTAAGATAAGAGAGGGATATGGACGGTCAAAGTAAGACGCATTGTCAACGCAGACATTATGAGACATTTTCATTGGCCTTGTTTGTACATGTTGTTTCAATTACCTTATATTATGTGTTCCGCGTATAGATCATATGACTCAGTTGACCCTAAAAGAAGTTTAGAATGACGCAAGTATAATAAGGATTGATATTTCAACCTACACGATGTTTTGTAGTCTTTTGATGTACTTTAATGAAAGAAATATGAAATGCTATGATTGATATAAAAACAAAGGGTTTGATGTCTGGAATAAGACAGCCTAGCCGATCGGGTCGTGATCGAACTCTGTGCTGAGAGGGCGGTGGTATTTGTATTGTGAATAATGGTATTGTGAATAATGGTATTGTGAACAATGGTATATTGGTGCTAAGACTCACTAATCTGAAATTATGGGAATTTATGTGACACATGATATTTTGGTATTGTTCGAGACTTTCATTGATTTTGTGATTATTCCTCCTTGTAATATTAATTGTTCTATTGAGAGGGTGTTTAGTTATACACACTAGTACTATTCGACAGTACTAACGTCCCTTTTGCCGGGGGCGCTGCATCTTTTAATAGATGCAGGTATACATCTATAGGATGATATGGATCTTTGGTAGGGATCTTCTGTGCATCAGATTATGGTGAGCCTGCTACAATTCCAGTGGGCACTCGAGTCTAGTTGGTATTATGTACTTAGGTATCTATTGTCATAGAAGCTTCATGTACATTGTGCGTCATGTACTTAACTTTTGAGTTTCGTCATGTATTTATGTTCACAGATATTTATGAAGCTATGTACCCATCATGAGTGAAAAGAAAAGAAAAAAATATTATGGGCCATTGAGCCAAATGTATTCAATATGAAAGTCATGATCTAATTATGTTTTGATAAATCATGCATGAGTTATGATGAGAGGTTGATGTAACGTAGGCTTGCTTGACTAGGTTCACTCGGTTGAGCTTCGATCGCGCTCCTCGAGTTCGGGGTGTGACAACATGCTTTCCCAAGATAGAGAGGAGAGGGAGGCCAAGAGGTCTCGAGAGACTAGTTCTTATTCTGGTGCTCGTGCCCCAGCAGCTCGCCATGGTAGGGGTTATGTGAGTCGCCCCGTTCATTCAACTCTTCCAGCCGCCAGCGGTGTTCCACCTCCTTCTAGGCCTCATGAGCCTTATTATGCACCGTCATTATCTAGCGTACCTTCTGCACGGGGTGTTCCTAGTGGCTAGTTCAGAAGACCTGGCCCGAGCCAGTCACAGCAGCCACGCCCTCCCATAGCTTGTTTTGAATATGGTGACACTCACCATATAATGAGGGATTGCCCCAGATTTAGGAGGGGTGCACCTCCACAAACTTCTCAGCCACATCATGCTCCATCGGGTTCTCAGACTATGATTTCAGCACCAGCTACCGCCCCACCTGCTCAGCCAGCTCGAGGTGGAGGTCGAGGTCGCCCTAGAGGGGGAGGTCGAGCCAGATATTATGCCCTTCCTGCTCGTACAGAGGCAGTCGCTTCTAATTCTATCATTACACGTATTGTCCTAGTCTATCATAGAGATACGTCGGTATTATTTGATCCATGCTCTACATATTCTTATATGTCCTCTTATTTTGCCCCGTATTTGGGCATATCTCGGGATTCCTTAAGTTTCCCTATTTATGTGTCTACTTCTGTGGGAGATTCTCTTGTTGTGGACCGCGTGTATCGGTCGTGTTTGATTGCTCTTAGTGGTTTTGAGACCAAAGCCGATATATTATTGCTCAACATGGTGGACTTTGATATTATTTTGGGCATGGACTGGTTGTCGCCCCATTATGCTATTCTTGATTGTCACGCTAAAATCGTGATGTTGGTTATGCCAAGTTTACCGCAATTAGAGTGGAGAGATACCTTAGAGTATACTCCTAGCAGAGTTATTTCATTTCTTAAAGCTCAACGAATGGTTGAGAAGGGGTGTGACGCGTATCTAGCTTATCTGAGAGATGCCAGTATTGATACCCCTACAATTGAGTCAGTTCCAGTAGTGAGGGACTTTTCAGATGTGTTCCTAGTTGATCTTCCGGGCATGCCGCTCGACAGAGATATTGATTATGGCATTGATTTATTGTCGGGCACTCAACCCATCTCTATTCCTCCATATCGCATGGCTCCTCCTGAGTTAAAGGAGTTGAAGGAGCAGTTACAGGAATTGCTTGATAAGGGCTTCATTCGGCCAAGTGTATCACCTTGGGGTGCTCCTGTCTTATTTGTGAAGAAGAAGGATGGCTCTATACGGATGTGTATTGATTACCGCTAGTTGAACAAATTCACAGTCAAGAACAGGTATCCATTGCCTCGTATTGATGACTTATTTGATCAATTACAGGGTGCCAAAGTGTTTTCCAAGATTGACTTGCATTCAGGATATCATCAGTTGAAGATTCGGGAGCCAGATATCCCGAAGACTGCTTTCAGGAACAGATATGGTCACTATGAGTTTCTTGTTATGTCTTTTGGGCTGACCAATGCCCCAACATCTTTTATGCACTTGATACACGGTGTGTTCTGGCCTTATCTTGACTTATTCGTCATTGTGTTTATTGACGACATTCTGGTGTACTCCTGAACTCGGAAAGATCATGAGCAGCACCTGAGGACTGTGCTCCAGACTTTGAGAGAAAAAAAATTATATGCAAAATTTTCAAAATGTGAGTTTTGGCTAGACTCAGTGGATTCTTAGGTCATATAGTATCGAATGATGGGATCTAGGTGGATCCGAAGAAGATTGAAGCAGTGTAGAGTTGGCCCAGACCGTCCTCAGCTACAGAGATCCGAAGTTTTCTTGGTTTGGCGGGGTATTACCGATGATTTGTAGAGGGTTTCTCATCTATTGCAGCACCTATGACCAGGCTGACCCAGAAGGGTGCTCCATTCAAATGGATAGAGGAGTGTGAGGAGAGCTTTCAGAAGCTCAAGAAAGCTTTGACTACAGCCCCAGTATTGGTATTGCCTACAGGTTCGGGGTCTTATGATGTATATTATGATGCATCGCGGATTGGTCTCGACGCGGTGTTGATGCAGGATGGTAGGGTGCTTTCCTACGTGTCCAGATAGCTGAAGGTGCATGAAAAGAACTATCATGTCCACGACCTTGAGTTAACAGCTATTGTTCATGCCTTGAAGATTTGGCGGCATTATTTATACGGTGTTCCTTGTGAGATTAACACCGATCATCGGAGTTTGTAGCATCTGTTTGAGAAAAAAGCTCTTAACTTGCGTCAGCGGAGGTGGTTGGAGCTAATTAAGGACTATGATATCACTATTTTGTACCACCCGGGGAAGGCCAATATGGTGACCGATTATTTGAGTCGCCGGGTGGAGAGTTTGGGGAGTTTAGCATATCTACCAGCAACAGAGAGGCCATTGGCGTTGGATGTTCAGGCCTTAGCCAGCCAGCTTGTGATATTAGATATTTCTGAGCCGAGTCTAGTGTTGGCTTGTATGGTCTCTCGGTCTTCTCTTTATGATCGCATTAGGGAGCGTCAGTATGATGACCCCCATCTGCTTGTCCTTAAGTACATGGTTCAGCACGGTGATGCTAAGGAGGTCACTATTGGGGATGATGGTGTATTGAGGATGCAGTGCAAGCTATGTGTGCCTAATGTAGATGGTTTGCATGAGTTGATTCTTCAGGAAGCTCATAGCTCGCGCTAATCTATTCATCAGGGCACCGCGAAGATGTATCAGGACTTGAGGCAGCATTACTGGTGGAGGAGGATGAAGAAGGACATAGTGGAGTATGTGGCTCGGTGCCTAAACTGCTAGCAGGTGAAGTATGAGCATCAGCGTCCAGGTGGGTTGCTTCAGAAGTTGGAGATTCCGGAGTGGAAATAGGAGCGGATCACTATGAATTTCGATGTTGGACTCCCACGGACTCAACGGAGGTTTGATGCAGTTTGGGTGATTGTGGATAGGCTGACTAAGTCGGCTCATTTCATTCCTGTGAAGACTACCTATTCTTCCGAGCAGCTAGCTCGAATTTACATCCGCGAGATGGTCAGACTTTATGGTGTACCGGTATCTATCATCTCTGACCTGGGTATGCAGTTTACATCACGGTTTTGGAGAGTTGTATAGCATGAGTTGGGTACTCGAGTTGAGTTGAGCATAATATTTCACCCTCAGACGGACGGGCAGTCCGAACGCACTATTCAGATATTAGAGGATATGCTTCGTGCGCGTGTGATAGATTTTGGGGGTGCTTGGGACCAGTTATTTCCACTGGCGGAGTTTGCTTACAACAATAGTTATCAGTCCAGCATTCAGATGGCACCGTATGAGGCTCTATATGGTAGGCAGTGTCGGTCCCCAGTGGATTGGTTCGAGCCGGGCGAGGCCAGATTATTGGGTACAGACTTGGTTCAGGATGCCTTAGAGAAAGTTAAGGTGATTCAAGATAGACTTCTCACAACCCAGTCCAGACAGAAGTTACGCCGACCGGAAGGTTCGCGATGTTGCATTCATGTTTGGAGAGCGGGTCTTGCTCCGGGTTTCGCCTATAAAAGGCATTATGAGGTTCGGAAAGAAGGGCAAGTTGAGCCCTAGATATATTGATCCTTTTGAGATTCTTGAGAGAGTTGGGAAGGTGGCTTACAGACTTGCCCTACCACCTAGTCTCTCTGCAATTCATCCAATGTTCCATGTTTCCATGCTCCGGAAGTATCGTGGTGATCCATCTGATGTGTTAGACTTCAGTTCAGTTCAGTTGGACAAGGATCTACTTTATGTTGAGGAACCAGTGGCTATTTTGGATAGGTAGGTTCGAAAGCTGAGGTCAAAGGACATTGCTTCCGTGAAGGTTCAGTGCAGGGGTTATCCGATCGAGGAGGCAACTTGGGAGACAGAGCATGTTATGCGCAACCGTTACCCTCACCTTTTCACCACTTCAGGTATGTCTTTATGCTCATTCGAGGACGAACGATTGTTTTTATAGGGGAAGGATGTAACGATCCAGCCGGTCATTTTGAGAGTTATAGCCCCGATCCCTTATTAACTGCTTCTTCCATATCTATTTCAGCTATTGTGACTTGCCGGGAGGTTTCGTTTTGGTTTTTGGAGTATTTTGGGACACTTAGTCCCTAAATGGAGGTTTAAGCCTTAAGATTTGGACCATAGTTGGAACTGTGTGAAGACGACTCTGAAATGGAGTTCTGTCGGTTCCGTTAGCTCCGTTAGGTAATTTTGGACTTAGGGGTGTGTCCGGATAGTGTTTTGGAGGTTTATAGCTTATTTAGGCTTGAAATGGCGAAAATCAAATTTTTGGAGATTTGGACCGGTAGTGAAAATTTTGATATCGAGGCCGGTTTCCGATTCCAGAAGTTGGAATAGGTCTGTAATGTTGAATATGTCTTGTTTGCAAAATTTGGGTTCAATCGGACGTGGATTGATAGGTTTCGGCATCGATTGTCGAATTTAGAAAATTTTAAGTTCTTTAAGTTTGAATCGGAGGATGATTCGTGATTTTAGCGTTGTTTGAGGTTGTTTTAGGGCTCAGCTAAATTCGTATGGTATTTTAGGATTGGTTGGTATGTTTGGTCAAGATCCCGGGGGCCTGGGGTGTGTTTCAGATGATTATCGGGTTGAAATTTGGACTTAGGCCATTGCTGAAGTTTCAGACATCTGGTGTTTTCGCACCTGCGGTGGGGATACCACAGGTCCGGGCTCGCAAATGCGAAGAAGCCAGCGCAGAAGAGGATTTGGGCAGCCTGAGCTAGGATCGTAGGTGCGAGGTTAGTTCCGCATCTGTGATGCCCGCAGATGCGAGAGAGGGATTGCAGATACGGCGAAGGACCGCAGAAGCGGACAGGTATCCACAGGTGCACTCACGCAAGTGCGGCCCCATTTCCGTAGATACGGACCCAGCCTTCATAAGTGACTTTTGCGCCTGCAATGCTTTTCCCGCAGGTGCGATACCGCATGTGCGATGATGAGGTCGCAGGAGTGGGTTCGCTGGGCAGAAAAGAGAGAATTTCAGGGGCTTGATTCATTTCTCCATTGTTGGACTTGGGAGCTCGAAAATTGGCGATTCTTTGAGGGATTTACAGAGAGAACTTTGGGGTAAGGATTCCTTACTCGTTTTTGGTTGTATTTCATTAATCTATAAATGTTTTCTCCCTTTAATTTCGGATTTGGATTGAAAAGTTGGGAAAATGGGGGAAAAGTTCTCTAACCGAATTTCTGAGTTTTGATTGGGATTTAGACATCGGATTTGGATAATTTTGGTACGAGTGAACTCGTGAGTGAATGGGTGTTCGTATTTTGTGACTTTTACTCGATTCCGAGATGTGGGCCCGGGTTGACTTTTTAGGGTGAATTTCGGGATTTTTGTTAAAATATTGATTTCATTAATTAGATGAGTCTATTATGGTCATATTCATGATATGCAATTGTGTTTGGCTAGATTTGGGCCATTCGGAGTCGAATAATCGAGGAATGGGCATTCTTACGGATTTATTGAGCTTGACTCGAGCTAAGTGGCTTGCCTAACTTTGTGTGGGCAAAATCCCCTTAGAATTTGAAACTATTGTGATACGTGAGCGTCATGTACGTGCGGTGACGAGTACGTACACGGGCTAGTTTTTGTAAAACCCGATCTTTTTTTACTGAGCAGCAACTTGTTTTCCTTTTATTTTGAGTTATACCATTTTTATGAGTATTAATCTGTTTTCATTCTTAACTGAGTTATTCCAATATGTGTGGCTATCCTGTTTAGTCTAATATCGCATGTCTACGTACTTTAACTGCTTACTTGAACTCTGTGAAGCATGCCTAGTTGATTTTTCTGCTTCTTTCCTTGTTCTTTATCAGTATAGCCGTAGAAATCTTACTGTTGTAATTGTCGTTTGATCTGCATATTTACTTTGGGACTACAGAACGATATTCCGGGAGATCCCCATGTACTGCATATTTACGTTGGGACTACCGAACGGTATTTCGAGAGATCCCCCTGAACTACACATTTACGTTTGGAACTACGAAACGGTATCTTGGGAGATCCCCTGTTGTTATCTCTGTGTACTGAGCTGCTGTCTTCTATGATTTTATTCTTGTTAAATTTCAGTCTTTATTTTACTGCGGCATTTCATTATATCTTGTTTTATTATATATATATACCACTAGGGCCCTGACCTGGCCTCGTCACTACTCGACCGAGGTTAGGTTTGGCACTTACTGGGTACCGATTGTGGTGTACTCATGCTACTCTCTGCACATGTTTTTCGTGTGCAGATCCAGGTGCTCCTTATCTGCCGCACTGTCAGTGAGCCGAGACAGCTTTGGAGATTTCAAGGTATATCTGTCGCATCCGCAGACCTCGGAGTCCCCTTCTACTCTTCCCTATATCCATTATCTTCTGTATTTTTCTTTTGTTAGACTCTGCTATATAGAGACACTAGATCTTTCCTTCTGTAGTTTGTGATTCATGATGTTTCAGGTTTTGGAAATGTTGTGTAGTATATTGAGGAGTTGGTTATTGTATATGCCAAGCGGCATGGTATTTAGTTATAGTGTTATCGCTATAGTTAGTTGTTAAATTTATATTTTTATTTCATTATTTCGCAAAATATTAGGCTTACCTAGTTGTAGAGACTAGGTGCCGTCACGACGTCATAGGAGGGGAAATTGGGTCATGACAAAAGCCCAAAACGGCCAAAGGCCCAACCCAGGCCCGCACTTTGGAACCCGAAAAAATTTACAAAATCCAATAACCCATTCAATTACGAATCCAACCATACTAGTTTCACTCAAATCCAATCCCAATTCGATCTCCAAAACTCAAAAATTCATATTATGAAACTTTAGGCCAAAACCCACAATTTCCTCTTTAAAATTCATCAACCAAAAGGTAAAATCGAATATAGATTCATAAAATATAACCAAAACCGAGTAGAGAACACTTACCCAATTCATATGGTGAAAATTGCTTCAAGAATCGCCTCAATCCGAGCTCCATAGCTCCAAAAATGTAAAAATGGCTGAAACCCTCGAAATAGAGTACTTTATAATCTGCATAGGCCTCTTCTTTCGCGAACGCGATAAAACCATCGAGTTCACGATGAACAAAATGCACACTGCCAAAAAGACTCTACGCGTTCGCAATGCAACCCATGCGAACGCGATGAACACTACTACCAAAGCTTCGCGAACACGACTAACCTTATGCGATCGCATAGAAGAATGCTCAAATTCCCAGCTGCCAACCTCAATACTACGCGAACGCGATCCTCCATACGCGAACGCGAGGAGGACTTGCCCCAACTCTACGCAAACGCGAGACATACTTCACGATCGCGAAGAACAATTTGCTGCTGCCATCCAAATGCATTACGCATTCGCGACACTTGCCACGCGAATGCGATGAAGAACTGAGATACCAGAAAACAGCAGAACACAGCAGTACCAAAATGAAGAAAAATGATGTGAAATCAATTCGAACCACGCCCGAGCCCCTCGAGACCCCGTCCAAACATACCAACAAGTTCCACAACATAACACGAACCTACTCGAGGCCTCAAAACACACAAAATAATATCGGAACGACGAATCACACCTCAATTTGGATTCAATAAACTTTGAAACTTCAACTTCCACAACTGATGCCGAAACCTATCAAATCACGTCCGATTGACCTCAAATTTTGCACATAAGTCACATTCGACATTACGGACCTGCTCCAACATTCCAAAATTTCAACTTTCATCATTTCGAGACAAATTCAACCACGGACCTCTAAATCACAATCAGGACGCGTTCCTAAGTCCAAAATCACCCAATGGAGCTAACTGAACCATCAAAATTCCAATCCGAGGTCAAATGCTAAAAAGTCAAACTTGGTCAACTCTCCCAATTTAAAGCTTCAACAATGAAATTCATTCTTCCAATTCGATTCTGAAATACCTGAAAGCCAAAATCGACAATTTACACAAGTCAAAATTTATCATACGGATATACTCACGCCCGTAAACTACCGAACGAAGTGCAAATGCTCAAAACGACCGGTTGGGTCGTGACACCTACCCACATAACATTTCAGTATATATGTATACTATTATAGTATACTGTTGCACTATAATTATATACTCTATTATAGTACACTCTTACAGTATATTGTGATACAATAGCGGTATATTGTTAGGTAACTGTGTTTTAATTTAAATTTTGCTGAAAAATTGCATATTATTATAGTATAATGTTTTGGTATATATGTATACTATTATAGTATATTATTGGAGTATAACTATATACTCTTACGGTATATTGTGATACCGTTGCGGTATACTGTTGGGTAAATGTGTTTTTATTCAAGTTTTAGCTGAAATATTGTGATACCGTAGTATATCGTTTTGTTAGTATATTGTATCAATATTTGTATATAGTATATCATTTTGGTATACAATACAAATTCTTCTTTTCCAGTTCAACTTAACTTTAATCCAAATTCAGTCTTGAAGATACCAATCTGGTATATATTATATACTGATAGGATATCATAGAGGACTGAATCACTTCTTCTTAAAAATACTCCTCAATCCTCTATATTATCCACATGGTATATATCACATACTGACATAGTACAATAGAGGACTAGTTCGTTACTTCAAAAAAGAGCTTTGTCTTATATGATACCAAATTGATATATAGGTATACCATTTTGGTATACATTACAAATTAGTCTCCTTCGCAAGTTTAACTTAATTTCAACCAAAATTTCACAACTCCACTGCAAAATCTCCATCAACTTGTCCCAAGCTTTAACCACAACCCCTAATCAACATTTCAAACAAACTTCAAGCGATATCATATCAGAATAACTACAAACTCAACAAACTCATTATATGAGTTTCAAGTTTCAAGGTCCTTGAATGGTGGATTTGAAGACTTTAAGAAAATCTGTAAAATTTTAATTTAAGCAAAAAAACATGAAATGCAAATCCGAGCAAGCATGGGATTTTGACATAAAAGTGATGAGATTACATAAAAAATGACGGGGTCATCTGGATTTCGTACTCTATCAAATGAGAAAGCCCTGGGACTTTTCACTTTAAAGGGGAAAGGTAATGGCGTAAAAGGGAAAAAGGGATAGGTAGGCTGAGTAAAATATTTTAGCCGAATAGATAGTTTTTGTAACAAACTTTTATATGGGTAATTATGGGTAATTATTTTGGATTGTGTGGGCATTTTCCTACAATTAATGCGTTATTAGCTGACACACATTTGGGCCACGATAGATATAATGAGTTTCTCACATCATGTAAAACTTCTTTATTTTCTAATAAACAGTGAGGTTTAGCCAAACCCCAAACCGGTAAAAGCTGGATTCTTTTTATATATAAAAAGTCTATTTTAATCTTGTTTCGGCATAGAGTCTAGTGACTTTTATACAACTCGTCAATTCGGCTTGTAAAGCTATTCGACAATGTGTAGTAAGTGAACACAATAATAAATTACGTGGTATATTTATATAAAATATTGATAGATGAGTGACGAAATTGCTCATATATAGAGTTATGTATTTTGGCTGTACCTATTTATCATTAACTGCATTCTAAATAGGAATTGAAACTGGGCAACTGGCTATTTTGTTTACGGAAAAGTATGAAAATTTGGAAGACCATAACTGTTACCATAGGGAAAGAATATGAAATGCCAACCTTTATACTGTACTTACTTCATGATTAATAAAATTGTCCACTGGTCTGCAGAATGCAGATTGTTGCTGAAACTTGAACAATTGAAGGCTCATTTTTTATCCATTCAAAAGACGTTTTTTGTTATACTTTCCTCCATATATACCAAGCAAGGATTTGTTTTCCAACTCGTCATAAAGGTAGAGCTTTGGTAGTACTGTATTGTTCATATACTCCTCACATTTTGAAATTCCGAGTGTCTCTAGAATCCAACCAACCAGGTTTATAGGCCTACCCTGTTTATTATAATAAGATTGTAATATTGGAGGGGGACATGTAACCAAAACCTCTACAAAACGCGAAAGATCCAGAAACTAATCTGCTATCATGATGTTCTAACAGGCCAAATTACATAGTTGCAACTAGGGTGTCAATTTGAGCCCAAACTCGTCCAATCCGCCCAATCTACCCAGAGATTAATAGGTTGGGCTACAACATTTTAAGCTCATGGGTCTATTTTGGCTGAGCCCAAGTTAACCCAATATTTTCTATAGCCCATTCTGACCCATGAATTAGTCTAAAAACAACCCATGAAGCTCACCCCAAAACAAAGGGATCTCAACCCAACTAATTTAGAAATTTACTTAGTTGTCACTTTATTAGTTTTTGTATATAAGTTTAAAAATGAGAATCAAGGTATTTAAGTTGTGTTTGGTATGACGAATGTTTTCCCATTTTTCACTGTTTGGTTAAACCACCACCCCCCCCCCCCTCCCCCGCAATTATCAGCACCTTTTGTATTTTCTCCACCCCCAAAATATTTTTCAACTTACACATTTTAAATACTAATTTGTTATTTAAGAAAATATATTTTGATTCTCAAAATACTAATAGTATTTATTAAGAAAGTATATATTTTGTAAAAGGTTTTGTTTATGCAAGATGAGCGTGGTTCTAAAACATGGGTCAAGTTGGACGGGGTGGGCTATGACCTATTATTTAGCCCATCTTGACCCAGCCCATCTTAGCCCAAGTACACTTTACGCTAGGTTGGACAATAACCTATTTATTGATCTAACCCATCTTGACCCGCCCAAATAATTCGGCGTAACCCGTCCATTTGCCACCCCTAGTTACAACTACCCCGAAGAAACACATAACTGATAAGAGAAAAGTAACTTATTGATTGATATATGAGGGAGGGAAGGGTTCTTATTCATAAGAGAGCCTTCCCTATAATTGATTGATATATCAAGGAGGTTCATAGGACCTCTAGCATTCTCTAGTAATTCGTCTTCCCTTAACTATAATTTTTCACCATCCATTGTGGTTGCCTCCTTGGCTAATGCATCATCTATTGCGTTGGCTTCCCTATAGCAATGCTTGATTTCAATTTGCCTCTCCCGAATTTTCTTTTGAGCTTCCTCTACTGCCTTTCTCAATCTCATGGGGGTACGACTTGTCCTTTTGGCATGTTGACCACCACTAGGGAGTCCATCTCTAATACAAGATGTGTGTGTGTTAATTCCATAGGTAGCAGCCTGCAGTTCACAAAGATTGTTAGTGGTGAATCGAACAGTTTTGGCAAATGCCCATAATCATGTTTCCATTTCTCTTCCTAACAATCCCCACTATTCCTGCTAGTCTCAATCGTCCCATGAAACTACCATCTGTAAACCAAGCTGCTAGTGATTCTTTCCGCCACCAGACAGATAGTTTCCCATCCCCAGTTGGCTTCCATCTTGCTGAACCTTTTAGCTATAGTAACCTGAACTTGATTAGCAATTCTATTCATAGTAGTGTTTTTTTGGCTGTATTTCCTACTACATCTTGCTTTCCAAAGCTCCCATAGAATGTAACAGGGTGTTATATGAAGGACGAGTTTATGAACTTGGTTTCTGGGTTGAGTATTCCACCAACAACTTAAAACTCCCTGGACTGAAATCCCATTGTGCAATATTCCCAATGGTCTAGCCATATGTGTCTACAATTTGGTAGCCAACACATGGTCAACAGTTTCAGGTTTAGGTACTCTACAGCATGAGCATCTGGAAATTGTTTGAAGGCCAAACCTCAATATAATGTCATCCAGAGGTTGTTTCTTTCTGAAAAGTTTCCACATGAAGAAAGAGACTTTGAATGGTATTCCTTTTGCCCAGATTTGCTTTGCTAGAAGATCCTTATCTTGCTTTTGCCTGAGGCATTCCCAAGCAGATGAACAGTTAAAATTTTCATTAGCATTAGGGGACCATATGCAAATGAACAATATAATATTAGCAGGAAGTAGATCCCTAAGAGCTTCTGGCGTCCTACTGATTATTGATTATGAATTCCCTTACCAAAGGTTGTCCATGGCAACGAATGCTTTGCAAATATTCTTCAATCTTTTGAATCCCAATCCTCCCTCTTCTCTTCTGTTGGATAGCAAAGTTTCCTCCAAGTACACTAGTGGTACTTGTTTTTGCCATCATTTTGCCCCCAAAAGAAGTTTGACAAGTGTTTTTCGATCTGTTGAAGTGTAGTGTTTGGAGGTTCCATAGCTGCAAACAGATGGAGTGTTTGAGATAGAAGGATGTGCTTGATGATCAGAGCCTTTCCCCAGCACTAATAAAATTACTCTTCTAGCCTCCTGCCTTATTGATCACTTTAGCAGCCAAGTCAGTAAATAAACTAATCTTCTTCCTGCCAGTGAATATAGGACATCCCAAGTAACTGAAGGGAAACTTGGAGTGTTTGTAGCCGGTCCACCTCTTAATCCTTTTATTGATTCTATGGTCAAGATCCAGATGTGTGATGAGACAACTCTTCTCCTTATTAATTTCTTGCCCAGATGCTTCTTCGTAATTCTTCAGTAGGACGAAGTAATGCCTTGTTTATGTCTTTCCACGCGTTCTTGACTTCCTTTTGAAACTCGAGGTATGCTTCTTCTTTTGAAGCTCCATATTCTTTCATGTAGCATTCAATGATTGAAACTACATGTCCTCTTTGTTGTTCAACCTACGTCAATAATAGATTTCCTTATAATCTTCATCAGAATTATACTTGCAAGCATTTTTCAGTCATGTCTAAATTTCATATAGCTCACTTTAAGCCAAAAATGAAGCAATTCCAGTACATATTCCGGGGTAATTTCATGCATGGTATTCAACTTTTATTTTATAAAGAAAAACTACAAAACCATTTTTGTAATAAAACAAATTACTCAACTTTTTCTAAGTCGCTAAATTATGTTTTATAACAAAAGAATCAATGAACTTTGCCAAAGTATCACAAAAAGGTCACTAATTAAACAATTTCTTTTGTAACCGAAATCATTTTTGTCACTTTTTAATTACAAAAGTAGTTTTGTGATTTTTCGTGATATTTAGATAAAGTTGAATCATTTTTTCGTTGAAATAATAATAATTTAGTGACTTTATTGCAATAAAGTAAAATTTATTATGTACACTTGATAAGTTGTCCCTTTTTACGGTTGTGCCAAGGTCTAATAGTCAAATTAGTAAATGATAAGTTATGGTACTTACTTCATGGTCGATAATATCATCCATTAATCTACAGATTGTTGATGAAGCTCGAACAATTGAAGGCTCACTTGTGATCCATTCGAAAACCTCTTTTGTTATAACTTCCTTCATACCAACCAAGGAATTTGTTCCCAAGTGTCACAGGGGCAGCGGTTACAAGTGCATTTTTGATATACTCCTCACATGTTGGAATGTAGCCCGCGTTCAACCATTAGGCTTCTTTAAAATAGGCTCTCACCAGCTTTTTCATCTAAAAAAGAAATTTAAAAGGTAATAGTACCTAAGAAGTACATACCGTATCTTTTTGGATTGAGCATCTTTTATTCATCACTTAGTTTGGCTGAAATTTAAAAAAATAAAAATTAAAAGAAGTTGGAATTAAAAAATAAAAGTAAAGGTAGCTGAAATTATTTTTCAAAAAAAGTAAAAGAAAGTAGAAATTAAAAAAAAGTAAAGTAAAATAACTGAAAATTAAAAAAAGAAAAGTAAAATAAGTGAAAAATAAAAAGAAGTAAAGTAAAAAAAGTGGAAAATTAAAAAAAAAAAAAAAGTAAAGGAAAGTGGAGAATTATTTTTTTTTTAAAAGAAGAAAAATGGGAAGTGTGAATTCTTTTTTAATTAAAAACAATAAAATAAAAAAACAAATCTGAAAAAATTACAAATTATTTTTCTATAAATAGAAGAGAAATGTGAGGAGAAAAGAAGAGAAGGAAGGGGAAAATAGAGAAGAGAATTGAGAGAAAAAAAAATTCTTCTTCTGCGCTAAATGAATTTCTACTTGTTTTATTATTTCTTTCGAAAATTCAAGCAATTCATCACCCTGTTTAAGACCCAAAAATGCCTTAAATTCAAGCCTAAAAACACCTTATGAAGCTTCATTGATAGTCACCTCTCTCACGCCAAAAACTAACAGCCTCACGAGGTACAGTCGAGTTTCGGTCCGGGCTCGAATTTTAGAAGGTTCGTCGCTAGATTTTCTGCTCATTTCAAAATGAGTCAAAACAAATCATGTTTTCCCAGTTGTGTCAAAACCGACTGAACCACGCGAGTCTGATTCTCACTGGATGTGAGATACGTAGGCAAACCTCATCGGTTCCAGTCCCAATTTTCCAAAAATTCACAAAATATTTTCCCTTTCCTTAATTCCCTCTTTAGAATTGTTTCCTTAGAAAATCCAAAAAAAAAAACTAAATCCAAAAAGGTTTTCTTCTTTTCCAAAGTCTTTCATTCGAAAAAAAAAAAGAAAAAAATTCAAATAAAAATTCCAAAATATTTTCTTTCTTTAGAATTATATTTTTTTTAAAGAATCAAAATTTCATAAAAAGAAAAAACTCAAATAAAATAATATTTAAAAGTCATTATTAAAAACAATGGGTCAGTCTATTGCTGATCTTCCCTGAACTACGTAATGATCTTATTCATGTCGTGTCATGATACGTAGGCAATCCCCATCGGATTCGATCATAGCCATAAATAAATTGAGTGAAAAAATAAATCGAAAAAAAAAGAAAAAAATTGAGTGAAAAAGAAAGAAAAGAGTGACAAAAAAATAACAAAGAAAAACAAATAGCGAAAAACAACAAAAAGAGAAAGGAAAAAGAAATCAAGGTATGAAAAAAAAATCAAAAAAAAAAATAGAAAAAAGAGAGAGTCTCCCGAGAAGGAATCAGTTCTCCCCTGTTGGTGAATCATACTCGAGCTTGTTCCAAAAAGCTAGTCAGGCTGGGTCTACTTCAGCCAGTATCCCCGAATCGGCGCACCGGGCTAATGCTAGATGTGAATACCACTCTGGAGCAATAGGACATGATACATAAGACTATTGGATTCTTAAGAGAGCAGTGGAAGACCTCATCGAGGTCAAGACAATAGTTCTTAGGGATGAAGAGGCCCCTAATATAATGAACAATCCTCTGCCTACTCAAACCAATCGGCCAGTAGTCGGAATGATCTGTGAAGATGAGAAAGTTGATCCAGCACTAAAATCCACAATAGTTATTTCCGCGGTAGAAGAAAAACCTAAAAACGGGCGCCAAACCTGAAAAGTTCTATGTCAGATGGGAGTCTCGGTAGCCGGTCCTGCTATCTTTTTCTGCGTCTGGATTATTTCAAGGTGTAATGCGGACGTTTTACTTTTATTGTCTTACTTTGTGATGTAAACCCTTCTATCTTTAAATTTTTTTTAAAAAAAGACAAAAAAAATCAAATCAAATGAAATTAATATTTCATTGAATGTCTCTTTTCTTAATCTTGTCACCTTTCTTATTCTCTTTAAAGTTATGTTAATGCAAATTTTAAAGCCATGACATGCTTGCGGACTTCATGCCTAGATCCTAAAATGTTGTGAGACCTCGAAATAATGAATCAAGAAGCAGAATGTGTTGAAGATAAGGCTTGTGAGAAAATAAACAAAGAATTGGAACAGTAAGCCTAGGCCAAGTCCGAATGAAATCAGAAGAAGTTGAAATTTCCTCTCTTCGAATCATTGTTGAAGCCGAGATTGAGGATAAATATTGGGTCAAGAATCGATTGGAACAATTGACACTGATTGATGAAAAACGATTGGTCGCAGTTTGCCATGGGCAGTTGTACTAACAAAGAATGGCTTGTGTCTACAACAAGAAAGTGCGACCCAAGAAATTTAAAAAAAGGACAACTCATTCTAAGACGTATCCTCCTACCTCATTAAGAAGCTAAAGGAAAATTGGCTCCAAGTTGGAAAGATCCATACATTGTAACGAGAGTACTACAAAAGGGAGCGTTGTACCTGGGAAGAATCGAAGGAAATGACCCTGAGACAACTATCAATGCAGACGCGGTCAAAAGGTATTATGTTTGACCCTTTTATGCAACTTTAATGCTCTCTGATTGGGATGACGAAGACTTTCATTCTTGATACCCAAACACTATAAACCATTTGCAAACCCTTTGAGCCAGTTACCTTTTCTTTGATTACCCTCTTTAGAACCTGAAAGTATTATTGAAAAAAAAGGAAAAAATATAGAAACAATAGAAAATGAAAAAGAAAATGAGAAAAAAAGGAAAAGGAAAGGAAAAAGAAAAAGAAAAATAAAAACAAAACAAAACAAAACAAAAATCCAAACAAGTTCTTGTTACTTGAACTACGTTCGACTTGATTCCGAAAGGATACGTAGGCAGCCTCTCTCTGGGGTTCAGTCACACCAACATAAAAATTCACATTTCCAAAAAAAAAAAAAAAAAAAAACTAAAACTGGGGAAGATGTTACAATGGTTTGGCGATGGTTTCTCCTTAAAGGTTCCAAAGTTATAATTCAATCCAAATCCTTTTTACCCAAATCCTTTTCAAGTCCTTCCGATCAATCAACAAGAATGTTCAAAATTGGAGGATACAGTCACTTGAATCTAGTCCAACCAAAATGAGAGAAATAAAATGAGAGAGTCTTATTGGTGAAAACCCTCATGGGCGCCGTAAGGCAATGGTGAGTAAAGAAACTAAAATGAGAATCTTTTTAATGAAAACTCGCAAGGAACACTATAAGGCGATGGTGAGAAGAGATATGTCAACTGGTGAAAACCCACAAAGGGCGCCACTGATCGAAAAAAGAATCATCATAGCCATTTGTATCGACACAGTCCTGGGCAAGGTTTCTCGATTTTGAGGCAAAAGTTTAAGGAATTTCTAAGAGTTGGACAGTTTACACAGATCAGGTATCCAGTCCAAAAGGCATGTCATATTCATTGAAGTTTGCATGTACTCTACATAAGTCCTTCTTTCCTTTTCCCAAAAAGGATACCTCTTATGTAAATTCATTGTCCATTCCATTGTTTGTTGCTCTTTGAGTCCCTTTCGGTAAAACTCTGTTCCAAAACTAAGGCAAATAAAGGATAGCAAGACTAATTTACAGGGCTTTCATTTTATACAAGCTAATATTCAAGAGGCACCCTGCCTTGGCAGGGGCATCAAGTCAACCCTGATTGGCCATGGTGGCTGATGCTTGGAAATCAAAAACTCTCGAAATGAGGAAATCAAATTGAAAGTGCCTACAAGGCAAAATAAAGTTGAATAGGTTAAGTCCCAAGTGGCTATACATTTTGGCAATGTTTTAAAAGCCAAAGGTTCCCCAATGCTCTGAAATTAAAAGTTTTGGAGGAAAGAAGTCGAAAGTGAAATGCCAAAAAGGCAAAATAAAGTTGAAAAGGTTAGGTCTCACGCGACCAACCGTCATGTAAAAGTTTGAAAAGTCAAAGGCTCTTTGGGGCCAGAAATGCAAGTGGTATTCAGAAAATATCTAGTGGAAGGTTTAAATAATCATCAAAAGAAGATGGGCACAAAGCCAAGCTGCCAAAGACATCAAGGCCACAAACCGACCACCACTTTTGAACACCCATGATTTTTCTTTGTTTGCAGCAGGAACAAAGCAGTGCAGAATGGCGATTCTTAAAGGACGAATGTCGCCAAAGGTAAGTTTCCTCAAAATCTCCACTTTCCTTTATTTTTAGCATGCATCACTACTACTCATACCTCTCATTTTCGTAGCTTAACCCATGTAGAACCTTTTCGCCTAGGGGGATCCAACCCATAGTTTCTGGGTAGAAGTACTCTTCGCCCAGGATGTTTTACGTAGCTTAACCCAGGTAGAACCTTTTTGCCTAGGGGGATCCAGCTCATAGTTTCCGAGTAGAAGTACTCTTCGCTCAGTATGTTTTACGTAGCTTAACCCAGGTAGAACCTTTTCGCCTAGGAGGGATCCACCTTATAGTTCCGGGTAGAAGTACACTTCGCTCAGGTTGTTTTTTGTAGCTTAACCCAGGTAGAACCTTTTCGCCTAGGGGATCCAGCTCATAGTTTCCGGGTAAAAGTTTTCTTCGCCCAGGATGTTTTGCGTAGCTTAACCCAGGTAGAACCTTTTCGCCTAGGGGGATCCAGCTCATAGTTTCCGAGTAGAAGTACTCTTCACTCAGGATGTTTTACGTAGAGTAACCCAAGTAGACCATTTTTGCCTAGGGGGATCCAGCTTATAGTTCAGGATAGAGGTACTCTTCGTTGAGGTTATTATTCGAAGCTTAACCTAGGTAGAACCTGTTTGCCTAGGGGGATTCAGCTCATAATTTTCGAGTAGAAGTACTCTTCGCCCAGGATTATTTTTCGTAACCTTAACCCATATAGAACTTTTTCGCCTAGGGGGATCCATCTCATAGTTCCGGGTAGAAGTACTCTTCGCTCGGGTTGTTTTACATAACTTAACACAGGTAGAAACTTTTCGCCTAGGGGGATCCATCTCATATTACGGGTAGAAGTACTCTTCACCCAGGATGTTTTACGTATCTTAACCAAGGTAGAACCTTTTTTCCTAGGGGGATACAACTCATAGTTTCCGAGTAGAAGTACTCTTCGCTCAGGATGTTTTACGTAGCTTAACCCAGGTAGAAACTTTTTGCCTAGAGGGATCCAGCTCATAGTTTTCGAGTAGAAGTACTCTTCGCTCAGGATATTTTACGTAGCTTAACCCAGGTAGAACCTTTTTGCCTAGGGGGATCCAGCTCTTAGTTTCCGAGTAGAAGTACTCTTCGCTTAGGATGTTTTACGTAGCTTAAACCAAGTAAAACCTTTTCGCCTACGGGGATCCAGCTTATAGTTACGGGTAGAAGTACTTTTCGTTGAGGCTGTTTTTCGTAGCTTTACCCAGGTAGAACCTTTTCACCAAGGGGAATCTAGCTCATAGTTTCTGGGTAGAAGTACTCTTCGCCTAGGATTGTTTTTCATAAGCTTAACCCAGGTAGAAACTTTTCGCCTATGGGGATCCAGCTCATAATTTCCGAGTAGAAGTACTCTTCGCCCAGGATTGTTTTTCGTAAGCTTAACCCATATAGAACTTTTTCGCCTAGGGGGATCCATCTCATAGTTCCGGGTAGAAGTACTCTTCGCTCAGGTTGTTTTACGTAACTTTACACAGGTAGAAACTTTTCGCCTAGGGGGATCCATCTCATATTACGGGTAGAAGTACTCTTCGCCCACGATGTTTTACGTAACTTAACACAGGTAGAAACTTTTCGCCTAGGGGGATCCATCTCATATTACGGGTAGAAGTACTCTTCGCCCAGGATGTTTTACGTATCTTAACCCAGGTAGAACCTTTTTGCCTAGGGGGATCCAGCTCATAGTTTCCGAGTAGAAGTACTCTTCGCTCAGGATGTTTTATGTAGCTTAAACCAAGTAAAACCTTTTCGCCTACGGGGCTCCAGCTTATAGTTACGGGTAGAAGTACTCTTCGTTGAGGTTGTTTTTCGTAGCTTTACCCAGGTAGAACCTTTTCACCTAGGGGAATCTAGCTTATAGTTTCCGGGTAGAAGTACTCTTCGCCTAGGATTATTTTTCGTAAGCTTAACCCAGGTAGAAACTTTTCTCCTATGGGGATCCAGCTTATAGTTCTAGTTAGAAGCACTCTTCGCCCAAGTTGTTGTACATAGCTTAACCCAGGTAGAACCGTTTTGCCTAGGGGGATCCACCTCATAGTTTCGGGTAGAAGTATTCTTCGCTCAGGTTGTTTTTCGTAGCTTAACCCAGGTAGAACCTTTTCGCCTAGGGGGATCCGAGTCATAGTTCCGGGTAGAAGTATTCTTCGCTCAGGTTTATTTACATAGCTTAACCCAGGAAGAACCTTTTAGCCTAGGGGGATCCAGCTCATAGTTCTGGGTAGAATTACTCTTCGCTCAGATTGGTTTACGTAGCTTAATCCATGGAGAACCTTTTCGCCTAGAGAGATCCAGTTCATAGTTCCGGGTAGAAGTATTCTTCGCTCAGGTTGTTTTACGTAGCTTAACCCGGGTAGATCCATTTCGCCTAGGGGGATCCAGCTCATAGTTTCGGGTAGAAGTACTCTTCACCTAGGCTTGTTTTTTGAAGCTTAACCTAGGTAGAACCTTTTCGCCTACGGGGATCCATCTCATAGTTTTCGGGTAGAAGTACTCTTCGCCTAGGATTGTTTTTCATAAGCTTAACCCATGTAGAACCTTTTCGTGTAGGGGAATATATCTCATAGTTCCGGGTAAAAGTACTCTTCGCTCAGGTTGTTTTACGTAACTTAACATAGGTAGAAACGTTTTGCCTAGGGGGATCTATCTAATATTCCGGGTAGAAGTACTCTTCGCCCAGGATGATTTACGTAGCTTAACCCGGGTAGAATCTTTTCGCCTAGGCGGATACAACTCATAGTTTTTGAGTAGAAGTACTCTTCACTCAGGATGTTTTACGTAGCTTAACCCAAGTAAAGCCTTTTCTCCTTGGGGGATCCAGCTTATAGTTCCGGGTAGAAGTACTCTTCGCTGAGGTTGTTTTTCGGAGCTTAACCCAGGTAGAACCTTTTTCTCCTAGGGGGATTGAGCTCATAGTTTCCGGGTAGAAGTACTCTTCCCCCGGGATTATTTTTCGTAAGCTTAACCCAGGCAGAAACCTTTCGCCTACGGGGATCCAGCTCATAGTTCCGGGTAGAAGTACTCTTCGCTCAGGTTGTTGTACATAGCTTAACCCAGGTAGAACCATTTCTCCTAGGGGGATCCACCTCATTGTTCCGAGTAGAAGTATTATTCACTTGGGTGGTTTTTCATAGCTTAACCCAGGTAGAACCTTTTTGCCTAGGGGGATCTAGGTCATAGTTCCGGGTAGAAGTACTCTTCGCTTAGGTTTATTTACGTTGCTTAGCCCAAGTAGAACCTTTTTGCCTAGGGGGATCCAGCTCATAGTTCCGGGTAGAATTACTCTTCGCTCAGGTTGTTTTACATTGCTTAACCCATGGAGAACCTTTTCGCCTAGAGGGATCCAGTTCATAGTTCTGGGTAAAAGTACTCTTCACTCAGGTTGTTTTACGTAGCTTAACCGAGGTAGAACCTTTTTGCCTAGGGGGATCTAGCTCATAGTTCCAGGTAGAATTACTCTTCACCTAAGCTTTCTTTTTGAAGCATAACCTAGGTAGAACCTTTTCTCCTAGGGGGATTCAGCTCATAGTTCCGGTTAGAAGTACTCTTCGCCCAAGCTATTTTTCATGGCTTAACCCAGGTATTATCCTTTCGCCTGGGGGGATCCAGCTCATAGTTCTGGGTAGAATTACTCTGCACTTTGGATGTTTTTCGTATCTTAACCCAGGTAGAACCTTTTCGCCTAGGGGGATCCAGCTCATAGTGTCCGGGTAGACGTACTATTTGCTCAGGATATTTTACGTAGCTTAACCCAGGTTGAACCTTTTCGCCTAGGGGGATCCAGCTCAAAGTTCCGAATAGAAGTACTCTTCTCCCAGGCTCTTTTTCGTAGCTTAACCCAGGTAGAACCTTTTCGCCTAGGGTAATCCAACTCAAAATTCTGGGTGGAAGTACTCTTCGCTCAGGTTTCGGGTAGAAGTACTCTTCGCTCAGGTAGTTTTACGTAGCTTAACCCAGGTAGAAACTCTTTGCCTAGGGGGATCCATCTCATAGTTTCGGGTAAAAGTACTCTTCGCTCAGGTTGTTTTACGTAGTTTAACCCAGGTAAAAACTTTTCTCTTAGGGGGATCCATCTCATATTCTGGGTAGAAGTATTGTTCGCTCAGGATGATTTACGTAGCTTAACCCCGGTAAACCTTTTCGCCTAGGGGGATCCAGCTCAAAGTTTCCGAGTAGAAATACTCTTCGCTCAGGATGTTTTACCTAGCTTAACCCATGTAGAACCTTTTCGCCTAGGGGGATCCAGCTTATAGTTCTGGGTAGAAGTACTCTTCACTCAAATTGTTTTTCGTAGCTTTACCCAGGTAGAACCTTTTCGCCTAGGAGGATCCAGCTCATAGTTCCGGGTAGAAGTACTCTTCGGCTAGGATTGTTTTTCGAAGCTTAACCCTGTTAGAACCTTTTTCGCCTAGGGGGATCCAGCTCATAGTTCCGGGTAAAAGTACTCTTCGCTCAGGTTGTTTTACGTAGCTTAACCCAGGTAGAACCTTTTCACCTAGGGGGATCCAGCTCAGAGATCCGGATAGAAGTACTCTTCTCTTAGGTTGTTTTACGTAGCTTAACCCATGTAGAACCTTTTCTCCTAGGGGGATCCAGCTCATAGTTCCGGGTAGAAGTACTCTTTGCTCAGGTTGTTTTATGTAGCTTAACCCAGGTAAAACCTTTTCACCTAGGGGATCGAGCTCATAGTTCCGAGTAGAACTACTATTCACCTAGGCTTGTTTTTCGAAGCTTAACCCAGGTATAACCTTTTTGCCTAGGGGGATCGAGCTCATAGTTCCGGGTAGAATTACTCTTCGCCGAGGTTGTTTTTCATGGCTTAACCTAGGTAGAATCGTTTCGCCTAGGGGGATCCAGCTCATAGTTCCCCGGATGTTTTTAGTAGCTTACCCATGTAGAACCTTTTCGCCTAGGGGGATCCAGCTCATAGTGTCCGAGTAAAAGTACTCTTCGCTCAGGATGTTTTACGTAGCTTAACTCAGGTTGAACCTTTTTGCCTAAGGGGATCCACCTCATAGTTCCGGATAGAAGTACTCTTCGCCCAGGCTGTTTTTCATCGCTTAACCCAGGTAGAACCTTTTCGCCTAGGGGGATCCAACTCAAAGTTCCGGGTAGAAGTACTCTTCGCTAAGGTTATTTTACGTAGCTTGACCCAGGTTGAACCGTTTCGCCTAGGGGGATCTAGCTTATTGTTCCGGGTAGAAGTACTCTTCACTCAGGTTGTTTTTCGTAGCTTAACCAAGGTAGAACCTTTTCGCCTAGGGGATCCAGCTCATATTTTTGGTAGAAGTACTCTTCGCTTGGGTTTTTTTACGTAGCTTAACCCAGGTAGAACCTTTTCGCCTAGCGGGATCTAGCTCCTAGTTCCCGGTAGAAGTACTCTTCACCCAAGCTTATTTTACGTTGGTTAACCCATGTTGAACTTTTTTGCCTAGGGGGATCCAGCTCATAGTGTCCGAGTAGAAGTACTCTTCGCTCAGGATGTTTTACGTAGCTTAACCCAGGTAGAACATTTTTGCCGAGGGGTATACAGCTCATAGTTTCGGGTAGAAGTACTCTTCGCTCAGGATGTTTTACGTGGCTTAACCCAGGTAGAACCTTTTCACCTAGGGGGATCCAGTTACAGTGCCGGGTAGAAGTACTCTTCGCTCAGGTTGTTTTTCGTAGCTTATCCCAGGTAGAACCTTTTTACCTGGGGGATATAACTCATAGTTTTCGGATAGAAGTACTCTTCGCCCAAGATTATTTTTCATAAGCTTAACCCAGGTAGAACCTTTTCGCCTAGGGAGATCCAGCTCATAGTTCCGAGTATAAGTACTCTTCTCCCAGGATGTTTTTCGATGTTAACCCAGGTAGAACCGTTTCGCCGAGAGGGATCTAACTCAAAGTTCCGGGTATAAGTAATTTTCGCTCAGGTTGTTTTACGTAGCTTAACCCAGGTTTAACCTTTTTTCCTAGGGGGACAGAGCTCATAGTTCCTCGTAGAAATACTCTTCACCCAAGCTTATTTTACGTAGCTTAAACCATGTTTAGAATCTTTTCGCCTAGGGGGATCCAGCTTATAGTGTCCGGGTAGAAGTAATCTTCGCTCAGGATGTATTACGTAGCTTAACCCAGGTAGAACCTTTTCACCTAGAGGGATGCAGCTCATAGTTCCGGGTAGAAGTACTCTTCGCTCTGTATGTTTTACGTATCCTAACCCGGGTAGAACGTTTTCGCCTAGAGGGGATCCAACACATAGTTCCGGGTAGAAGTACACTTCGCCCAGGTTGGTAGAACCATTTTGCCTAGGGGATCCAGCTCATAGTTCCGGGTAAAAGTACTATTCGCTCAGGTTGTTTCTCGTAGCTTAACCCAGGTAGAACCTTTTCGCCTAGGGGGATCTAGCTCATAGTTTCGGGTTGAAGTACTCTTTTGATTTACGTAGCTTATCACAGGTAGAACCTTTTCGCCTAAGGGGATCCAACTCAAAGTTCCTGGTAAAAGTACTTTTCGCTCAGGTTGTTTTACGTAGCTTAACCCAGGTTTAACCTTTTCGCCTAGGGGGACAGAGCTCATAGTTCCCCGTAGAAATACTCTTCACCCAAGCTTATTTTACGTAGCATAAACCAGGTAGAATCTTTTTGCCTAGGGGGATCCAGCTTATAGTATCCGGGTAGAAGTAATCTTCACTCAGGATGTTTTACGTAGCTTTACCCAGGTAGAACCTTTTCGCCTAGGGGGCTACAGCTCATAGTTCCGGGTAGAAGTACTCTTCGCTCTGGATGTTTTATGTATCTTAACCCGGGTAGAACATTTTTGCCTAGAGGGGATCCAACATATAGTTCCGGGTAGAAGTACTCTTCGCTCAGGATGTTTTACGTGGCTTAACCTAGGTAGAACCTTTTCACCTAGGGGGATCCAGCTATAGTGCCGGGTAGAAGTACTCTTTGCTCAGGATATTTTACGTAGCTTAACCCGGGTGGAACGTTTTCGCCTAGTGGGATCCAACTCTTAGTTCCGGGTTGAAGTACTCTTCGCCCAAGTTGTTTTACGTATCTTAAACCCAAGTAGATCCTTTTCACCTAAGGGCATCTAACTCATATTCTTGGTAGAAGTACTCTTCGCTCAGGTTGTTTTACGTAGCTTAACCGAGGTAGAACCTTTTCGCCTAGGGGGATCCAGCTCATAGTTTCCGGGTAGAAGTACTCTTCGCCCAGGATTGTTTTTCGTAAGGTTAACCCAGGTAGAACCTTTTCGCCTAAGGGGATCCACCTCATAGTTCCAGGTAGGAGTACTCTTTGCCCAGGCCGTTTTTCGTAGCTTAACCCAGGTAGAACCTTTTAGCCTAGGGGGGATCCAACTCAAAGTTTCGGGTAGAAGTACTCTTTGCTCAGGTTGTTTTACATAGCTTAACCCAGGTTGAACCTTTTCGCCTAGGGGGATCTAGCTAATAGTTCCCGGTAGAAGTACTCTTCACCTAGGCTTATTTTACATTGCTTAACCCAGGTAGTACATTTTCACCTAGGGGGATCCATCTCATAGTGTCCGGGTAGAAGTACTCTTTGCTTAGGATGTATTAGGTAGCTTAACCCAAGTAGAACATTTTCGCCAAGGGGGATGCAGCTCATAGTTCCGGGTAGAAGTACTTTTCGCTCAGGATGTTTTACGTAGCTTAACCCGGGTAGAACATTTTTGCCTAGTGGGATCCAACTCATAGTTCCGGGTAGAAGTACTCTTCGCTTAGGTTTTTTTACGTAGCTAAACCCAGGTTGAACCTTTTTGCTTCGGGGGATCTAGCTCATAGTTCCCGGTAGAGAACTCTTCACCGAGTCTTATTTTACGTTGCTTAACCCAGGTAGAACCTTTTCGCCAAGGGGGATCCAGCTCATAGTTTCCGGGTAGAAGTACTCTTCGCCCAGGATTGTTTTTCGTAAGGTTAACCCAGGTAGAACCTTTTCGCCTAAGGGGATCCACCTCATAGTTCCAGGTAGGAGTATTCTTTGCCCAGGCTGTTTTTCGTAGCTTAACCCAGGTAGAACATTTTCGCCTAGGGGGATCCAACCCAAAGTTCCGGGTAGAAGTACTCTTTTCTCAAGTTTTTCAATGTAGCTTACCCCAGGTTGAACCTTTTCGCCTAGGGGGATCTAGCTCATAGTTCCCGGTAGAAGTAATCTTCACCCAGGCTTATTTTACGTTGCTTAACCCAAGTAGAACTTTTTCGCCTAGGGGGATCTAGCTCATAGTGTCCGGGTAGAAGTACTCTTTGCTCAGGATGTTTTACGTTGCTTAACCCAGGTAGAACATTTTCGCCTAGGGGGATCCAGCTCATAGTTTCGGATAGAAGTACTCTTTGCCCAAGCTGATTTTCGTAGTTTAACCCAGGTAGAACTTTTTCGCCTAGGGGGATCCAACTCAAATTTTCGGGTAAAAGTACTATTCGCTCAGGATGTTTTACGTAGCTTAACCCAAGTAGAACCTTTTTGCCTAGGGGTATCCACCTCATAGTTCCGGGTATAAGTACTCTTCGCTCAGATTATTTTTTCAGAGATTAACCCAGGTAGAACCTTTTCGCCTAAGGGGATCCACCTCATAGTTCCAGATAGGAGTATTCTTTGCCCAGTCTGTTTTACGTAGCTTAACCCAGGTAGAACCTTTTCACCTAGGGGATCCAGCCCATAGTTTCGGGGTAGAAGTACTCTTCCCCCAGGATGTTTTACGTAGCTTAACCCAGGTAGAACCTTTTCTCCTAGGGGGATCCAGCTCATAGTTTTCGAGTAGAAGTACTATTCGCTTAGTATGATTTATGTAGCTTAACCCAGGTAGAACCTTTTCGCCTAGGGGGGATCGAGCTTATAGTTCCGCGCAGAAGTACTCTTCGCTCAGGTTGTTTTTCGTTGCTTAAGTCAGGTATAACCTTTTCGCCTAGGGAGATCCAGCTCATAGTTTCCGGGTAGAAGTACTTTTTGCCCAGGATTGTTTTTCGTAAGGTTAACTCAGGTAGAACCTTTTCGCCTAAGGGGATCCAGCTCATAATTCCAGGTAGAAGTACTCTTTTCCCTAGCTGTTTTTCGTAGCTTAACCCAAGTAGAACCTTTTCGCCTAGGGGGATCCAACTAAAAGTTCCGGGTAGAAGTACTCTTCGCTCAGGTTTTTTTACGTAGCTTAACCCAGGTTGAACCTCTTCGCCTAGGGGGATCTAGCTCATAGTTCCCGGTAGAAGTACTCTTCACCGAGGCTTAATTTACATTGCTTAACCCAGGTAGAATGTTTTCGCCTAGGGAGATCCATCTCATAGTGTCCGGGTAGAAATACTCTTCGCTTAGGTTTTTTTACGAAGCTAAACCCAGGTTGAACCTTTTTGCCTCGGGGGATCTAGCTCATAGTTCCCGGTAGAGAACTCTTCACCAAGTCTTATTTTACGTTACTTAATCCAGGTAGAACCTTTTCGCCAAGGGGGATCCAGCTCATAGTTTCCGGGTAGAAGTACTCTTCGCCCAGGATTATTTTTCGTAAGGTTAACCTAGGTAAAACCTTTTCGCCTAAGGGGATCCACCTCATAGTTCCAGGTAGGAGTATTCTTTGCCCAGGCTATTTTTCGTAGCTTAACCCAGGTAGAACATTTTCGCCTAGGGGGATCCAACCCAAAGTTCCGGGTAGAAGTACTCTTTGCTCAGGTTTTTCAATGTAGCTTACCCCAGGTTGAACCTTTTCGCCTAGGGGGATCTAGCTCATAGTTCCCGGTAGAAGTAATCTTCACCCAGGCTTATTTTACGTTGCTTAACCCAGGTAGAACTTTTTCGCCTAAGGGGATCCAGCTCATAGTGTCCGGGTAGAAGTACTCTTTGCTCAGGATGTTTTACGTTGCTTAACCCAGGTAGAACATTTTCGCCTAGGGGGATCCAGCTCATAGTTTCGGATAGAAGTACTCTTTGCCCAGGCTGATTTTCGTAGTTTAACCCAGGTAGAACTTTTCGCCTAGGGGGATCCAACTCAAATTTTTGGGTAAAAGTACTATTCGCTCAGGATGTTTTACGTAGCTTAACCCAAGTAGAACCTTTTTGCCTAGGGGTATCCACCTCATAGTTCCGGGTAGAAGTACTCTTCGCTCAGGTTGTTTTTTCGGAGCTTAACCCAGGTAGAACTTTTTCGCCTAAAGGGATCCACCTCATAGTTCCAGGTAGGAGTATTCTTTGCCCAGTCTGTTTTATGTAGCTTAACCCAGGTAGAACCTTTTCACCTAGGGGATCCAGCCCATAGTTTTAGGGTAAAAGTACTCTTCCCCCAGGATGTTTTACGTAGCTTAACCCAGGTAGAACCTTTTCTCCTAGGGGGATCCAGCTCATAGTTTTCGAGTAGAAGTACTATTCGCTTAGTATGATTTACGTAGCTTAACCCAGGTAGAACCTTTTCGCCTAGGGGGGATCGAGCTTATAGTTCCGCGGAGAAGTACTCTTCGCTCAGGTTGTTTTACGTTTCTTAAGTCAGGTATAACCTTTTCGCCTAGGGAGATCCAGCTCATAGTTTCCGGGTAGAAGTACTTTTTGCCCAGGATTGTTTTTCGTAAGGTTAACTCAGGTAGAACCTTTTCGCCTAAGGGGATCCAGCTCATAGTTCCAGGTAGAAGTACTCTTTTCCCTGGCTATTTTTCGTAGCTTAACCCAAGTAGAACCTTTTCACCTAAGGGGATCCAACTAAAAGTTCCGGGTAGAAGTACTCTTCGCTCAGGTTTTTTTACGTAGCTTAACCCAGGTTGAACCTCTTCGCCTAGGGGGATCTAGCTCATAGTTCCCGGTAGAAGTACTCTTCACCGAGGCTTATTTTACATTGCTTAACCCAGGTAGAACGTTTTCGCCTAGGGAGATCCATCTCATAGTGTCCGGGTAGAAGTACTCTTCGCTTAGGTATTTTTACGTAGCTAAACCCAGGTTGAACCTTTTTGCCTCGGGGGATCTAGCTCATAGTTCCCGGTAGAGAACTCTTCACCGAGTCTTATTTTACGTTACTTAACCCAGGTAGAACCTTTTCGCCAAGGGGGATCCAGCTCATAGTTTCCAGCTAGAAGTACTCTTCGCCCAGGATTATTTTTCGTAAGGTTAACCCAGGTAGAACCTTTTCGCCTAAGGGGATCCACCTCATAGTTCCAGGTAGGAGTATTCTTTGCCCAGGCTGTTTTTTGTAGCTTAACCCAGGTAGAACTTTTTTGCCTAGGGGGATCCAACCCAAAGTTCCGGGTAGATGTACTCTTTGCTCAGGTTTTTCAATGTAGCTTACCCCAGGTTGAACCTTTTCGCCTAGGGGGATCTAGCTCATAGTTCCCGGTAGAAGTAATCTTCACCCAGGCTTATTTTACGTTGCTTAACCCAGGTAGAACTTTTTCGCCTAAGAGGATCCAGCTCATAGTGTCCGGGTAGAAGTACTCTTTGCTCAGGATGTTTTATGTTGCTTAACCCAGGTAGAACATTTTCGCCTAGGGGGATCCAGCTCATAGTTTCGGATAGAAGTACTCTTTGCCCAGGCTGATTTTCGTAGTTTAACCCAGGTAGAACTTTTTCGCCTAGGGGAATCCAACTCAAATTTTTGGGTAAAAGTACTATTCGCTCAGGATGTTTTACGTAGCTTAACCCAAGTAGAACCTTTTTGCCTAGGGGTATCCATCTCATAGTTCCGGGTAGAAGTACTCTTCGCTCAGGTTGTTTTTTCGGAGCTTAACCCAGGTAGAACTTTTTCGACTAAGGGGATCCACCTCATAGTTCCAGGTAGGAGTATTCTTTGCCCAGTCTGTTTTATGCAGCTTAACCCAGGTAGAACCTTTTCACCTAGGGGATCCAGCCCATAGTTTCGGGGTAAAAGTACTCTTCCCCCAGGATGTTTTACGTAGCTTAACCTAGGTAGAACCTTTTCTCCTAGGGGGATCCAGCTCATAGTTTTCGAGTAGAAGTACTATTCGCTTAGTATGATTTACGTAGCTTAACCTAGGTAGAACCTTTTTGCCTAGGGGGGATCGAGCTTATAGTTTCGCGTAGAAGTACTCTTCGCTCAGGTTGTTTTTCGTTGCTTAAGTCAGGTATAACCTTTTTGCCTAGGGAGATCCAGCTCATAGTTTCCGGGTAGAAGTACTTTTTGCCCAGGATTGTTTTTCGTAAGGTTAACCCAGGTAGAACCTTTTCGCCTAAGGGGATCCATCTCATAGTTCCAGGTAGAAGTACTCTTTTCCCTGGCTGTTTTTCGTAGCTTAACCCAAGTAGAACCTATTTGCCTAGGGGGATCCAACTAAAAGTTCCGGGTAGAAGTACTCTTCGCTCAGGTTTTTTTACGTAGCTTAACCCAGGTTGAACCTTTTCGCCTAGGGGGATCTAGCTCATAGTTCCCGGTAGAAGTACTCTTCACCGAGGCTTATTTTACAATGCTTAACCCAGGTAGAACGTTTTCGCCTAGGGAGATCCATCACATAGTGTCCGGGTAGAAGTACTCTTCGCTTAGGATGTTTTACGTAGCTTAATCCAGGTGGAACATTTTCGCCAAGGGGGATGCAGCTCATAGTTCCGGGTACAAGTACTCTTTGCTCAGGATGTTTTACGTAGCTTAACCCGGGAAGAACGTTTTTGCCTAGTGGGATCCAACTCATAGTTCCGGGTTGAAGTACTCTTCGCCCAGGTTGTTTTACGTATCTTAACCCCAGGTAGATCCTTTTCATCTTGGGGGATCCAGCTCATATTCTTGGTAGAAGTACTCTTCGCTCAGGTTGTTTTACGTAGCTTAACCCAGGTAGAACCTTTTCGCCTAGGGGGATCCAGCTCATATTCATGGTAGAAGTACTCTTCGCTCAGGTTGTTTTACGTAGCTTAACCCAGGTAGAATCTTTTCGCCTAGGGGGATCCAGCTCATAGTTCCGGGTAGAAGTACTCTTCGATAGGCTTATATTTTGAAGCTTACCCCAGGTAGAACCTTTTTGGTTAGGGGAGCCTGCTCATAGTTCCGGGTAGAAGTACTCTTCGCTCAAGAAGTTTTACGTGACTTAACCGAGGTAGAACCTTTTCACCTAGGGCGACCCAGCTTATAGTTCTGGGTAGAGGTACTCTTCGCTCAAGTTATTTTTCGTAGCTTAAGTGAGGTAGAACCTTTTCGCCTAGGGGGATCCAGCTCATTGTTTCCGGGTAGAAGTACTCTTTTCCCTGGCTGTTTTTCGTAGCTTAACCCAAGTAGAACCTTTTCGCCTAGGGGGATCCAACTAAAAGTTCCGGGTAGAAGTACTCTTCGCTCAGGTTTTTTTACGTAGCTTAACCCAGGTTGAACCTCTTCGCCTAGGGGGATCTAGCTCATTGTTCCCGGTAGAAGTACTCTTCACCGAGGCTTATTTTACATTGCTTAACCCAGGTAGAATGTTTTCGCCTAGGGAGATCCATCTCATAGTGTCCGGGTAGAAGTACTCTTCGCTTAGGTTTTTTTACGAAGCTAAACCCAGGTTGAACCTTTTTGCCTCGGGGGATCTAGCTCATAGTTCCCGGTAGAGAACTCTTCACCGAGTCTTATTTTACGTTACTTAATCCAGGTAGAACCTTTTCGCCAGGGGGATCCAGCTCATAGTTTCCGGGTAGAAGTACTCTTCGCCCAGTATTGTTTTTCGTAAGGTTAACCTAGGTAGAACCTTTTCGCCTAAGGGGATCCACCTCATAGTTCCAGGTAGGAGTATTCTTTGCCCAGGCTATTTTTCGTAGCTTAACCCAGGTAGAACATTTTCGCCTAGGGGGATCCAACCCAAAGTTCCGGGTAGAAGTACTCTTTGCTCAGGTTTTTCAATGTAGCTTACCCCAGGTTGAACCTTTTCGCCTAGGGGGATCTAGCTCATAGTTCCCGGTAGAAGTAATCTTCACCCAGGCTTATCTTACGTTGCTTAACCCAGGTAGAACTTTTTCGCCTAAGGGGATCCAACTCATAGTGTCCGGGTAGAAGTACTCTTTGCTCAGGATGTTTTACGTTGCTTAACCCAGGTAGAACATTTTCGCCTAGGGGGATCCAGCTCATAGTTTCGGATAGAAGTACTCTTTGCCCAGGCTGATTTTCGTAGTTTAACCCAGGTAGAACTTTTTCGCCTAGGGGGATCCAACTCAAATTTTCGGGTAAAAGTACTATTCGCTCAGGATGTTTTACGTAGCTTAACCCAAGTAGAACCTTTTTGCCTAGGGGTATCCACCTCATAGTTCCGGGTAGAAGTACTCTTCGCTCAGGTTATTTTTTCGGAGCTTAACCCAGGTAGAACTTTTTCGCCTAAGGGGATCCACCTCATAGTTCCAGGTAGGAGTATTCTTTGCCCAGTCTGTTTTATGTAGCTTAACCCAGGTAGAACCTTTTCACCTAGGGGATCCAGCCCATAGTTTCAGGGTAAAAGTACTCTTCCCCCAGGATGTTTTACGTAGCTTAACCCAGGTAGAACCTTTTCTCCTAGGGGGATCCAGCTCATAGTTTTCGAGTAGAAGTACTATTCGCTTAGTATGATTTACGTAGCTTAACCCAGGTAGAACCTTTTCGCCTAGGGGGGGATCGAGCGTATAGTTCCGCGCAGAAGTACTCTTCGCTCAGGTTGTTTTTCGTTGCTTAAGTCAGGTATAACCTTTTCGCCTAGGGAGATCCAGCTCATAGTTTCCGGGTAGAAGTACTTTTTGCCCAGGATTGTTTTTCGTAAGGTTAACTCAGGTAGAACCTTTTCGCCTAAGGGGATCCAGCTCATAGTTCCAGGTAGAAGTACTCTTTTCCCTGGCTGTTTTTCGTAGCTTAACCCAAGTAGAACCTTTTCGCCTAGGGGGATCCAACTAAAAGTTCCGGGTAGAAGTACTCTTCGCTCAGGTTTTTTTACGTAGCTTAACCCAGGTTGAACCTCTTCGCCTAGGGGGATCTAGCTCATAGTTCCCGGTAGAAGTACTCTTCACCGAGGCTTATTTTACATTGCTTAACCCAGGTAGAACGTTTTCGCCTAGGGAGATCCATCTCATAGTGTCCGGATAGAAGTACTCTTCGCTTAGGTTTTTTTACGTAGCTAAACCCAGGTTGAACCTTTTTGCCTCGGGGGATCTAGCTCATAGTTCCCGGTAGAGAACTCTTCACCGAGTCTTATTTTACGTTACTTAACCCAGGTAGAACCTTTTCGCCAAGGGGGATCCAGCTCATAGTTTCCGGCTAGAAGTACTCTTCGCCCAGGATTATTTTTCGTAAGGTTAACCCAGGTAGAACCTTTTCGCCTAAGGGGATCCACCTCATAGTTCCAGGTAGGAGTATTCTTTGCCCAGGCTGTTTTTCGTAGCTTAACCCAGGTAGAACATTTTCGCCTAGGGGGATCCAACCCAAAGTTCCGGGTAGAAGTACTCTTTGCTCAGGTTTTTCAATGTAGCTTACCCCAGGTTGAACCTTTTCGCCTAGGGGGATCTAGCTCATAGTTCCCGGTAGAAGTAATCTTCACCCAGGCTTATTTTACGTTGCTTAACCCAGGTAGAACTTTTTCGCCTAAGGGGATCCAGCTCATAGTGTCCGGGTAGAAGTACTCTTTGCTCAGGATGTTTTACGTTGCTTAACCCAGGTAGAACATTTTCGCCTAGGGGGATCCAGCTCATAGTTTCGGATAGAAGTACTCTTTGCCCAGGCTGATTTTCGTAGTTTAACCCAGGTAGAACTTTTTTGCCTAGGGGGATCCAACTCAAATTTTCGGGTAAAAGTACTATTCGCTCAGGATGTTTTACGTAGCTTAACCCAAGTAGAACCTTTTTGCCTAGGGGTATCCACCTCATAGTTCCGGGTAGAAGTACTCTTCGCTCAGGTTGTTTTTTCGGAGCTTAACCCAGGTAGAACTTTTTCGCCTAAGGGGATCCACCTCATAGTTCCAGGTAGGAGTATTCTTTGCCCAGTCTGTTTTATGCAGCTTAACCCAGGTAGAACCTTTTCACCTAGGGGATCCAGCCCATAGTTTCGGGGTAAAAGTACTCTTCCCCCAGGATGTTTTACGTAGCTTAACCTAGGTAGAACCTTTTCTCCTAGGGGGATCCAGCTCATAGTTTTCGAGTAGAAGTACTATTCGCTTAGTATGATTTACGTAGCTTAACCTAGGTAGAACCTTTTCGCCTAGGGGGGATCGAGCTTATAGTTTCGCGTACAAGTACTCTTCGCTCAGGTTGTTTTTCGTTGCTTAAGTTAGGTATAACCTTTTTGCCTAGGGAGATCCAGCTCATAGTTTCCGGGTAGAAGTACTTTTTGCCCAGGATTGTTTTTCGTAAGGTTAACCCAGGTAGAACCTTTTCGCCTAAGGGGATCCATCTCATAGTTCCAGGTAGAAGTACCCTTTTCCCTGGCTGTTTTTCGTAGCTTAACCCAAGTAGAACCTATTCGCCTAGGGGGATCCAACTAAAAGTTCCGGGTAGAAGTACTCTTCGCTCAGGTGTTTTTACGTAGCTTAACCCAGGTTGAACCTTTTCGCCTAGGGGGATCTAGCTCATAGTTCCCGGTAGAAGTACTCTTCACCGAGGCTTATTTTACAATGCTTAACCCAGGTAGAACGTTTTCGCCTAGGGAGATCCATCACATAGTGTCCGGGTAGAAGTACTCTTCGCTTAGGATGTTTTACGTAGCTTAATCCAGGTGGAACATTTTTGCCAAGGGGGATGCAGCTCATAGTTCCGGGTACAAGTACTCTTTGCTCAGGATGTTTTACGTAGCTTAACCTGGGAAGAACGTTTTCGCCTAGTGGGATCCAACTCATAGTTCCGGGTTGAAGTACTCTTCGCCCAGGTTGTTTTACGTATCTTAACCCCAGGTAGATCCTTTTCATCTTGGGGGATCCAGCTCATATTCTTGGTAGAAGTACTCTTCGCTCAGGTTGTTTTACGTAGCTTAACCCAGGTAGAACCTTTTCGCCTAGGGGGATCCAGCTCATATTCATGGTAGAAGTACTCTTCGCTCAGGTTGTTTTACGTAGCTTAACCCAGGTAGAACCTTTTCGCCTAGGGGGATCCAGCTCATAGTTCCGGGTAGAAGTACTCTTCGATAGGCTTGTATTTCGAAGCTTACCCCAGGTAGAACCTTTTTGCTTAGGGGAGCCTGCTCATAGTTCCGGGTAGAAGTACTCTTCGCTCAAGAAGTTTTACGTGACTTAACCGAGGTAGAACCTTTTCACCTAGGGCGACCCAGCTTATAGTTCTGGGTAGAGGTACTCTTCGCTCAAGTTATTTTTCGTAGCTTAAGTGAGGTAGAACCTTTTCGCCTAGGGGGATCCAGCTCATTGTTTCCGGGTAGAAGTACTTCGCCTAGGGGGATCTAGCTCATAGTTCCCGGTAGAAGTACTCTTCACCGAGGTTTATTTTACGTTAATTAACCCAGGTAGAACTTTTTCGCTTTGGGGGATCCAGCTCATAGTGTCCGGGTAGCAGTACTCTTCGCTCAGGATGTTTTACGTAGCTTAACCCAGGTAGAACATTTTCGCCTAGGGGGATGCAGCTCATAGTTCTAGGTAGAAGTACTATTCGCTCAGGATGCTTTACGTAGCTTAACCCGGGTAGAATATTTTTGCCTAGTGGGATCCAACTCATAGTTCCCGGTAGAAGTACTCTTCGCCCAGGTTATTTTACGTATCTTAACCTAGGTAGATCTTTTTCACCAAGGGGGATCTAGCTCATAGTTTCGGGTAGAAGTTTTTTTTGCTCAGGTTGTTTTACGTAGCTTAACCCAGGTAGAACCATTTCGCCTAGGAGATCCAGCTCATAGTTCCGGGTAAAAGCACTCTTCGTTCAGTTTGTTTCTCGTAGCTTAACCCAGGTAGAACCTTTTCGCCTAGGGAGATCCAGCTCATAGTTCCGGGTTGAAGTGCTCTTCGCTCAGGTTGTTTTACGTAGCTTAACCCTGGTAGAACCTTTTCGCCTAGGGGGATCCATCTCATAGTTCCGGGTAAAAGTACTTTTCGCTTAGGTTATTTTATGTAGCTTAACCCAGGTAGAACATTTTCGTCTAGGGTGATCCAACTCATAGTTTCGGGTAGAAGTACTCTTCGCTCAGGTTGTTTTACGTAGCTTAACCCAAATAGAACCTTTTCTCCTAGAGGATCCAGCTCATAGTTCCGGGTAGAAAAACTCTTCGCTCAGGTTGTTTTACGTAGCTTAACCCAGGTAGAACCTTTTCGCCTAGGGGAATTCAGCTTAGAGTTCTGGGTAGAAGTACTTTTCACCTAGGCTTGTTTTTCGAAACTTAACCCAGGTAGAACCTTTTCACCTAGGAGGATCCAGGTCATAGTTTCGGGTAGAAGTACTCTTCACCTAGGCTTATTTTTCGAAGCATAACCCAGGTAGAACCTTTTCTCCTAGGGGGATCCAGCTCATAGTTTCGGGTAGAAGTACTCTCCACCTAGGCTTGTTTTTCGAAGCTTAACCCAGGTAGAACCTTTTTTGCCTCGGGGGATCCAGCTCATAGTTCCGGGTAGATGTACTCTTCGCTCAAGTTTCTTTACGTAGCTTAACCCAGGTAGAACCTTTTCGCCTAGGGGGATCCAGCTCATATTCTTGGTAGAAGTACTCTTCGCTCAGATTCTTTTACGTAGCTTAACCCAGGTAAAACCTTTTCACTTAGGGGGATCTAGCTCATAGTTTTGGGTAGAAGTACTCTTCGCCCAGGCTGTTTTTCATAGCTTAACCCAGGTAGAATCCTTTAGCCTAGGGGGGATCGAGCTCATAGTTCCGGGTAGAAGTACTCTTCACCTAGGATGTTTTTCGTAGCTTAACCCAGGTAGAACCTTTTCTCCAAGAGGGATCCAGCTCATAGTGTCCGGGGAGAAGTACTTTTTGTTGAGGATGTTTTACGAAGCTTAACCCGGGTTGAACCCTTTCGCCTAGGGGGATCCAGCTCATAGTTCCGGATAGAAGTACTCTTCGCCCAGGCTGATTTTCGTAGCTTAACCAGAGTAAAACCTTTTCGCCTAGGGGGATCCAACTCAAATTTCCGGGTAAAAGTACTATTCGCTCAAGATGTTTTACGTAGCTTAACACAAATAGAACCTTTTCCCCTAGGGGTATCCAGCTCATAGTTCTGGGTAGAAGTACTCTTCGCTCAAGTTGTTTTACGTAGCTTAACCTAGGTAGAACCTTTTCGCCTAGGGGGATCCAACTCATATTCTTGGTAGAAGTACTCTTCGCTCAAGTTCTATTACGTTTCTTAACCCAGGTAGAACCTTTTTGCCTAGAGGGATCCAGCCCATAATTCCGGGTAGAAGTACTCTTCACTAGGCTTGTATTTCGAAACTTACCCCAGGTAGAACCTTTTCGCCTAGGGGGATCCAGCTCATAGTTCCGGGTAGAAGTACTCTTCGCTCATGATATTTTACGTGACTTAACCCAGTTAGAACCTTTTTGCCTAGGGGGATCCCGTTTATAGTTTCAGGTAGAAGTATTCTTTGCTCAGGTTATTTTTCGTAACTTAAGTCAGGTAGAACTTTTTCTCCTAGGGGGATCCAACTCATAGTTTCCGGGTAGAAGTATTCTTCGCCCAAGATTGTTTTTCATAAGGTTAACCCAGGTAGAACATTTTCGCCTATGGGGATCCAGCTCATAGTTTCAGGTAGAAGTATTCTTTGCCCAAGCTGCTTTTCGTAGCTTAACCCAGGTAGAACCTTTTCTCCTAGGGGGATCCAACTCAAAGTTAAGGGTAGAAGTACTCTTCGCTCAGTTTTTTTAACGTATCTTAACCCAGGTTGAACCTTTTCGCCTAGAGGTATCTAGCTCATAGGTCCCTGTAGAAGTACTCTTCACCCAGGCTTATTTTACGTAGCTTAGCCCAGGTAGAACCTTTTCGCCTAAGGGGATGCAACTTATAGTGTCCGGGTAGAAGTACTCTTCGCTCAGGATGTTTTACATAGCTTAACCCAGGTAGAACATTTTCGCCTAGGGGGATGCAGCTCATAGTTCCGGGTAGAAGTACTTTTCGCTCAGAATGTTTTACGTAGCTTAACCCGGGTAGAATGTTTTGGCCTAGAGGGATCCAGCTCATAGTTTTCGAGTAGAAGTACTCTTCGCTCAGGATATTTTACGTAGCTTAACCCAGGTAGATCCTTTTCGCCTAGGGGGATCCAGCTCATAGTTGCGGGTAGAAGTACTATTCGCTCACGTTGTTTTACGTAGCTTAACCCAGGTAGAACCGTTTCTCCTAGGGGGATCCAACTCATAGTTCCGGGTAAAAGTACTCTTCGCTCAGGTTGTTTCTCGTAGCTTAACCCAGGTAGAACATTTTCACCTAGGGGGATCCAGCTCATAGTTCCGGGTTGAAGTACTCCTCGCTCAGGTTATTTTATGTAGCTTAACACGGGTAGAACCTTTTCGCCTAGGGGGATCCATCTCATAGTTCCGGGTAGAAGTACTCTTCGCTCAGGTTGGTTTATGTAGCTTAACTTTGGTAGAACCTTTTCGCCTAGGATGATCCAGCTCATAGTTCCGGGTAGAAGTACTCTTCGCTCAGGTTGTTTTACGTAGCTTAACCCAGGTAGAACCTTTTCGCCTGGGGGGATCCAGCTCATAGTTCCAGGTAGAAAAACTCTTCGCTCAGGTTGTTTTACGTAGCTTAACCCAGGTAGAACCTTTTCGCCTAAGGTGATCCAGCTTATAGTTCTAGGTAGAAGTACTCTTCACCTAGGCTTGTTTTTCGAAGCTTAACCCAGGTAGAACTTTTTCGCATAGGGGGATCCAGCTCATAGTTTCGGGTAGAAATACTCTTCACGTAAGCTTATTTTTTGAAGCATAACCCAGGTAGAACCTTTTCGCCTAGGAGGATCTAGCTCATAGTTTCGGGTAGAAGTACTCTCCACCTAGGCTTGTTTTTAGTAGCTTAACCCAGGTAGAACCTTTTCACCTAGGGGGATCCAGCTCATAGTTCCGGGTTGAAGTACTCTTCGCTCAGGTTGTTTTACGTTGCTTAACCCAGGTAGAACCTTTTCTCCTAGGGTGATCCAGCTTATAGTTTCGGGTAGAAGTACTCTTCGCTGAGGTTATTTTACGTAGCTTAACACAGGTAGAACTTTTTCACCTAGGGGGATCCAACTCATTGTTCGGGGTAGAAGTACTCTTCGCTCAGGTTGTTTTACGTAACTTTACCCGGGTAGAACCTTTTCGCCTAGGGGGATCCAGCTCATAGTTCCGAGTAGAAGTACTCTTTACCTAGGCTTGTTTTTCGAAGCTTAACCCAGGTAGATCCTTTTCGCCTAGGGAGATCCAGCTCATAGTTCTGGGTAGAAGTACTCTTCGCCCAGGCTATTTTTCATGGCCTTAACCCAGGTATAATCCTTTCGCTTAGGGGGATCCAGCTCATAGTTCCGGGTAGAAATACTCTTCACCTCTCATCAATAAGAGAATGCAAAAGATAAATGAAGTAGTATATATATAGTTTTACCTCTGTATTGCATTGGTGAAAAGCACAAGTTCGTCATAGATTGCATAAGCATCAAATGTATCATCATTGGTGGAAATCATTTTGAATACTTTTATTAGCGTTTTTCTCGCACGACTATATCGAGGCTCAAAATACACTCCCAACATCCACAAGTAACTCTCCACTATTTTGTCTCTTACATATGGCAATCTGTTTGCAAGATCCAAATCTTTCCACCAACTAGAATATCACAAGAGCATTACAAGTTACATTTTATCTCATTTAAGCGAAATAAATATATTCTGGGAGTCCTTTTGTTAATAGGCTCCCCATTTTTTGAAGAATGGTCTGGTACACCATTCTTGTATTGTATTCTGTTGTAACTTTGAGACATGATATATACAGCACCTACCCTGCAGATATATGTACGTATGCATGTATGGATGGATGGATACAACACTAACAATGGTGTACCTCGTAAGCTCGCTAAGCTCTCTTTGATGAAGCTTTTGCAACATGTTAAAATCCAATTTGGCAAATTTCAAAAGCAAATCATCATGCGCTTCAATGTTCTCGTAAATGTAAATGTATTTCCTTGCTACCACCCTTGGTACAGTTTTGCGAATAGGGTGGCTTAAGGCTTCAGTAACTTGAACCTTAAGCGAGTTATTGCTCAATTTTGTGACAATGGACTCGAGATGATTGATGGTAAAGTTGAGAGCTTCTTCAAGAATATCTTCCCCGTGCACTCTCAGATGTGCTGCTTCATACAAATTTAATAATGCTTGGACATCAATAGT
Source organism: Nicotiana tomentosiformis (assembly GCF_000390325.3). Taxonomy (NCBI): domain Eukaryota; kingdom Viridiplantae; phylum Streptophyta; class Magnoliopsida; order Solanales; family Solanaceae; genus Nicotiana; species Nicotiana tomentosiformis. The sequence goes on along the minus strand of NC_090817.1, from coordinate 108,493,905 downwards.
AGGGGTTTCCTTGAATTCTCCCTCATGGTTAGTGAATTGCTCGAACACATCTGATTAAAATCATATTTATATTTTAACAGAAACTAGATTAGTTAAAAATTTTAAAAAAATAGTTATATCAAGTTAGTTATATATATACACAAATACTAAACTTCACTCGGAACGAGTTTGCCTATAAGTAAATAGATCAACAATTCCTACCATGTCCAGTTTTTTAGAATGGTATATCATTGAAAATAAAGTTATGGTTTTCCTAGTTAAAGAAATATCAACAGTTAGCGCCCAAAGACTAGGTCAGGTGAAAATTTATATGATTGGACAATGCGGACTTCTCTATCAAGTTTAACCTTTAATAATGGTAACAAGGAACAACAAAAGTCGTTCTCAAGCATCTGTGAAAATTTTAAATTCTTCAATAGTTATTTATTGTTAAGCTATAAAAAGTAAGAGTAATAATTACTGAGAGGAGCAGTGGTGAAAGACAGCTACAGGGAGAAGAACAGGGTAGCTGATCTACCGGCAAAGCAAGGAGCAAAAAACTAACTTTTTGGAAGAACAACCATGCCAGCAGTTTCTCCGGTGTTTGCAAATAAAGTTTTTTGGGCAGACATCCTAGCTAGGAACAGGGGCGGCTCAACATATCTCGGATCCTAAGGCGAAATCATATTTGGAGGCCCTTAATCCCAGTATAATTCCACTAGTAGGGTCTTGGGAGGGTAGTTTGTACGCAGACCTTACCCCTACCCTGGAGTAGAGAAGTTGTTTCCGATAGACCCTCGGCTCCCTCCTTCCAAGAACTCCCCAACTTGCTCTTGGGGTGACTCGAACTCACAACCTCTTGGTTGGAAGTGGAGGATGCTCGCTACTAGAGCAACCCACTCTTGTCAAATATACTAATTAATGAGGGAAAAAAATTATCATAATTTATAAATTTATTGTATAAAATAACCTCAATCAAGTAACAAAAAATATACTGTAATATTTTTTTTATTTTAATTATTTATATAAATTATATAATATATAATAGTAACAATAATAATAAAAATTTAAAATAAATTTGGGGGCCTAAGGCAATTGCCTCACTGCCCAAAGCCTTAGAGCCGCGCCGGGCTAGGAACTGTTTTTTCAAGAAACATTTTGGAATGTAATAATAACACTATGGAACAAAACTTAGGGGATACTATATACCCCTCTGATGATGTACCTATTTTACATTAGTTGCTAATATAATCATCCCTTAAACCAAAAAATAAAATAAAATGAAAGCTACTATGTACGGGTGAAATTATGAAATATAATAATGAAATAACGACGAAAAAGAAAATAGTGAAGCGATAGGGCAGAAATAAGTTACTTGAAGACATGTAATGGCCTTGTTGTCTCACAAGTCGAAAGCAAAGAGCAACAACGTAAAGGTTGTCATCAATATTATTGTCATTCTGCAGTTGGGACGCATCAAAGATGTTTTGAATAGATGTTTCGATCTCATTATGAAAATGATATGCTACTCTCAATCGTTGGATTGTGTCAATCAGGACAAGTTTTTGGGTACTATTAATGTCACGAGTTTCTACCAACATCTTCCTGACTTTTTATTTTAACTCTTCAAGTTCAAGTTTTTCTTGGGTAGTAATTTCCTGCAAGAGAAAAAATAGTAGTATTAGTTTTGAGACGGTGACTATATATTGTATAACATGATGATCTCTATTAAGAGATTTCAAAAGTATTTTAATTAATAGAGTAATAATTATAAATGTGATTAATGTAGGGGTAATGTGCAATTCTTGTGTACTTACTGTTTGATGAGAAGTGTAAGAGAGGAAATGGTGTCCCCAAACGGTTGAATGAAAATCTGCCAAAGGACGTGAGCTATTTGTGAGCTATTAGTTAGTCGGTTATAGTTGTGAGCTCAGTAGTTAAGTAATTTATTAAGTTAGTACATAATTGAATTGTATATAAAGTTGTAATCATTCATTTACAAAGAAGAATTCATTTTTTCTCTCCTGCAATTTCTCCCTTCTCTCTCGAGTTCATCCCTTCATTCTCAAACCTAATCACAAAGTGCTTGGATGAATCTGGAAATTGAGCTCAGATTCACCAAGCTCACATGGTATCAAAGTAATGAAGAGTTGTAATTCCGCAAATTTTGTTCAATTTGGCTGAAATTTCATCATGTTCTTCCTCGCGAAGCTGTGACTAACGATCAACAATGGCGGCCGAAAAAATCGATCACACACATCCTTTGTTTGTTCATCCCTCAGACACTCCTAGTTCGATTATGATTCTTGTAAAGCTCGCAGGTTCAGAAAATTAAGGACTGGGGAGTCGTTCAATGCGAATTATTTTGCAAGCTAAGAGGAAGCTAGGGTTTGTGCTTGGGACGTGCAAAAAGTATTTGTTCCAAACTGAATTGCATGAGGACTGGGAAACATGTAATGCAATCGTGCTTTCCTGGATCATGAACATTGTCTCTCCGGATCTACTTAGCGGCATTGTCTACGCATCTAATGCATATTTGGTATGGGAGGATTTGAGAGAGAGATTCGACAAAGTGAATCGTGTGAGGATATTTCAGTTGCATAGGAAAATTGCTACTATTTTGCAGGGAACAGATTCAGTCTCTGCATATTTCACTAGGTTGAAGGAATTGTGGGCTGAGTACGATGCAATGGTGCTTATTCCTAATTCGAAGGAGTATGTTGAACACCTTCAGCAGCAAAGGCTAATGCAGTTTTTAAGTAGTCTCAATGAGACATATGATCAAGCAAGGCATCAGATCTTAATGAAGACTGTGGAGCCAACATTGAACCAAGCTTATGCATTGATTATAGAGGATGAGAGTCAGAATTCTAGTGCACATCCAGTCTTGCCAAACAGAGGAGATCAAGTTGCTATGCAAACAGGTAGAGGGCAGATGACTGTGCAGAATAACAGGGGACAGTACAAAGGAAAGAAGCCATTTGTGAAATGTGATTACTGCAACAAACCTGGGCACTCTAAGGAAAATTGCTACAAACTAGTTGGTTATCCAACTGATTTCAAAAACAAGAAATCATATGCAGCTAACATGACAACTAGTGGCTTGGAGAGTGACAAATCAGCACATCATGATGAGGGAAGAAGTAGTTGTGATGGATTAAAGGTAGGACCATACTTCACTGAGGATCAATATAGACAGATTTTGAGCATGCTGAACAAGGAGACTCTAGAACATCAGGTTACCATGGCAAGTATTGCAACCTCCTTAATGGCAAGCTTTACTTGTAAAGAATGGATAATTGATTATGGAGCTATGCCTCACATAGCTGGTGAGCTAGATATGTTAAATACTAAGAATAAAGTAAACAAATGTGACAGTGATCAAGTACATTTGACTACAGGAGAGAAGTCTAATATAACACATATTGGAGATATTGTTATGTGTGATGAGTTGAAGCTGGAAGATATTTTGTTTGTACCTGAGTTTAAGTTCAATCTAATCTCAGTGTCCAAACTAACTAGGCAGTTATGTTGTTCGGTGAATTTCTTTTCCGACTTCTGTTTATTTCAGGATCTCTACAATGGCAAGGTGAGGGGGATTGGTAGAGAAAGAGGTGGTATGTACATATTGAAGAAGAAATTGAAAGGAGACTTAGAGAAATTCATCAAAGGGATAAGGAAATTTGCATCAACTACAACCACACGGAGTAATAAAGAAGGTGAAGTCTTATGGCACAAAAGGCTAGGCCATGCTTCAGTTAGTACTATGAAGAACTTGGATCTATTTCATAACAAATCTGTAGATGTAGTAGTGAATAATGAGTGTCAGGTATGCCCACTAGCCAAGCAAAGTAGGCTAGTATTTCCTAGAAGTATGAGTAGAAGTGAGAATCATTTATCTCTTTTGCATATGGATATTTGTGGACCATATAGGTTTCCCATGTATGATAGAAAATATTTTTTCCTAACTATTGTGGATAATAATACAAGGTATACTTGGGTGCATTTACTTCAATTGAAAAGTGATGTTGTTGTGGTGTTGAAGAAATTTCTTGCCATGTTACACACCCAATTTCAGTCCAACGTTAAGGTAGTTAGAACATATAATGGCTCAGAGTTCTTTAATAAACACATGAATGAATTGTTTGATGCCTATGGGATAGTTCATCAAAGCATTTGTGTATACACTCCATAGCAGAATGGAGTATTGGAGAGAAAACACAGGCAAATTCTAGATACAGCTAGGGCATTGAAGTTTCAAGCAAGTGTTCCAACAAAGTTTAGGGTGAATGTATCAAAACAGATGTGTATGTGATAAACAGACTGCCTACTGAGTTGTTGAGTGTGAAAACTCCATATGATCTCCTTCATAACAAGCCACACTCATTGTCTCACCTTAGAGTGTTTGGATGTCTTTGCTATGCCACTAATTTGGTTAAAGAAGACAAAATTTTACCAAGAGCAAAGGCAGTTGTATTCCTTGGCTATGCAGAAACATAAAAAGGCTACAGACTAATGGATTTAAATACTAATTGCTTCTTTCTTTGCAGAGATTTTATTTTCAAGGAGAATATCTTTCCATTTGTCAAGCATTGTTCCACAACTCATAATGCAGAAGGACATACAGCAATTGTAGATCTCATATCAGGCCTGGAACAATTTGACCCTTTACAGAATTTCTATGGCAATATGCATCTGCAGTTAGAAGGAATTGTAAGAAGTGATTTAGAGGAGTCTATTGAGGTTGACAACAATGCAGGGACTGGCACTGCAGAACATGAAGGAAATGGTGATATGCAAAACTCACCAGCAGCAAATGCAGATGATGATGCAAATGCAGATTATAACAATGCACCAACAAGTAGCAGTGCAGTTCCAGAACAACACTTAATGCAGGAAGATGAAGTGAATCCTCCAGCAACTCTTGAACAAGAGTTAACTGAGGTTAGAAAATCAAAAATAACTACAAAGGAACCCATATGGTTGCAGGACTATGTGACCACTACAAAAAGAAGTTCCTCATATCCCCTATCCAACTATCTATCCTATAGCAGGTTGAATAGTTAATGTAGAAGTTTGTTGGCTGAAATCTCAGCATTAACAGAACCAAAAACCTTCAGTGAAGCATCTAAGGACAAAAGGTGGATTGAAGCCATGGAAACTAAAATCAAGGCTTTAGAGGACAACAGAACTTAGGATGTTGTTGATCTTCCAAAAGGAATGAAGGCTATTGATTCAAAATGGGTGTACAAAATAAAATACAAATCAAGTGGTGAGGTAGAAAGGTTCAATGCTAGGTTGGTAGCCAAGGGCTATAGCCAAAGAGAAGGCCTGGACTATAATAAAACCTTTTCACCAGTTACCAAGATGGTAACTGTGAGATCTGTAATTGCTCTTGTTGCTTCTAAAGACTGAATATATCACAAATGGATATATATAATGCATTCTTTCAAGGGGATTTATATGAGGAAGTGTATATGGAACTTTCTCAAGATTTCAGGAGACAAGGGGAGACAAAGATCAGCAGACTATTGAAATTATTATATGGGCTTAAACAAGCCTCATGACAGTGGAACATTAAGCTTAATGAGGCCTTAACAGCTGCAGGTTATGTTCAGAGTCTATATGACTATTCATTATTTACTAAAAGGAAAGGAGATGACTTTGTAGCAGTGTTGATATACGTGGTTGACTTGTTAATCACTAGAAATAATGAGGAGTTTATCAATGAGACTAAAGATGTCCTTCATCAAAAGTTCAAGGTGAAGGATCTTGGTGATCTCAAATACTTTCTGGGAATTGAAGTCATGAGATCCAAACAAGGGATTCTATTGAATCAGAGGAAATAATGCCTTCAACTCATCTCTGATTTGGGATTGAGTGGTGCTAAGCCAGTCTCAAACCCCATAGATTTGGGATTTGTGACAGTAGAAATAGTCTGGTTATTAGGACTGTTTGATGAACTTGGAATGCCTATCAAGCGACCTGTGGAAGTCTATTGTGATAGCAAGGCTGCTCTCCAGATTGCATCCAATCCTATCTTCCACGAACATTTTGTGAGCGACAAGATCAAACAAGGTGTACTCAACACACAGTTTGTGGGGACTAAAGATCAGCTAGCTGATCTTCTCACTAAAGGTCTTGGACAGTCTCAGCATACATTTCTACTAGGCAAGCTTGGAGTGCTTAACATCTTGCACCCTCCAGCTTGAGGGAGAGTGTGAGCTATTAGTTAGTCGGTTATAGTTGTGTGGCCCAGTAGTTAAGTTAGTTCAGAATTGAATTGTATATAAAGTTATAATCATTCATTTACAAAGAAGAATTCATTTTTTCTGTCCTGCAATTCCTCCCTTCTGTCTCGAGTTCATCCCTTCATTCTCAAACCTAATCACAAAGTGCTTGGATGAATCTGGAAATTGAGATCAGATTCACCAAGCTCACACTATCACTATTACTGTAGGAAGAAGGATCCATTGCTTGCCTCAATATTATGCGACGACCAGAGCTGGCCGGAGAAGCATATGAGTGTACTCTGAGATGATCAGAAGTAGTACTGCTTCCCCATATAGTCAATTGAAAAATTATAAAGTGAGGAAAAGCGACCATTAATGCTCGACTCATTAGTCTCGATCTCTCACTTCCAAAGGGTTTTTGTGGTTCCTTTAATTTGCAGTTAACAGTACTCAAAACATATAGTGACAACATGCAGCGAGATGGAGAGCAGGCTCACTGGAGAAGGGACATATATAGACAACTATCCATATTTAATTCTGAAATGCTCCAATTCATATTCTAACTGTGCAAATAAAAAATAATTATAGGGTTCAGAATGAGGGGCGAAGCTATGTGTGCCAAGCGTGTTCAAATTTTGAAAACATAGAATTTGGATATCGACGTTTTATTTCTTTATAATAAAAAATTAAAATTACATAAAAATATAATAAATCATATAGTTAAAAGTTAAAAATATTTTTAAATTACATTGAAAAAGTGCGTACAGTGAGAACACCCATTCTTTTCTTTTTAATAAGTCATATTCATCTATATACTTCCACTTCCTGTGGTGATGCGTAGTTTGACACAGACACCTTCACCATGTAATTATTTAAGCGAAGAGGTCACATAGGAGAGGGGGTAAAAACCTAACCTCCCAAGAAAGATTACAACAAGTAGGATAACAAGAGAAGAAGAAGAAGAGAATGACTGTAGCTCACAAAAGGGTGCCTGATGATATAAGGATTCCAGTAATGGAACAGAAAAAAGGAAAATCCCTTAATTCCGTTGGGGAAAATAAGTATCCTGACATGTTAAATAGTACTCTCACACACTTTCCTTATTAATCCGTTCCAAAAATAATGACACATTTTTATAATTGAAAATAATTCAATTTTCAACTCTTCATTTTACCCATTGTATCTTTGGTGAAAAGTTTTTATAACCACACAAATGTCATGTCCCCACAAACCTTTTACCTCTTAAGCGCTTAAGACCACAAGTTTAAAAAAAAAAAAAAATCTTAAACTCCGTATCGAGTCAAACTATTTTATCTAAATTGAAACGGAGAGTGTAATAATTATCTCATATTATTAGTGGACCCCTTGCTATTTCGTTCTTTTACCATTTCACTTTAATTAATTTTCTTGGTAATTTTTTTTTTGTTATGATTTTTTATATACTTAAAAAGTACTTAACCGGGGAGTATTAAACTAACACGAGGACCTTCCTTTTTCTAACTTTCCTAAATTATATAGGGGCCTCAATTTTAGCGTTTCCAAAAACACGTATTATTGAGGTGAAACGCACACGCAAGTATACGCGATCGTTAAGTAATAAAATAATTAAAAGTCGGATGTTAAACTCACGAGAATTTGTGATTAACTATTAACTAAATTAGACTATCCTAATTATCTAAACAAGGATTAAACCCAAAATTAATGATGCTAAAGTAATTAAACTAAAAAGAAAATAACTAATGAACTTTAAACAGAGGAAGAACATATTTTTATATTATCAATGTGATGAAAACGATCTAGGGTTATGGGTTATCTAACAATTCTATTGTATTCTTCAGTTGAATTGACTAACTAATTTATCTAGTTTATTGGTTAACAAGGTTAATATTGCTCATAAGAATTTGTCGAGTTCTTACTCGCCTATTCAAGCTAACCTAAGGTCTATATGTCTATGGAATTAGAACTAACAAGAACGCATTTATAATTCCTGTAAATCAACCAAGTAAGGCAATTAGGTATATGTCTATCCTAACCGCGAATTCGTTCTCCGATGTCCAGGTTCAAGAACTTCCTTTACTCAATCCTATATGCAATCTAGAATTCTCACTTTCGAGTTCAATTCTAGATTCGTAGATAGTATTCAATTGGTGATCAAGGAATCAAATAATTAAATACAGGATTGAATAAATAAACCAATATGTTAAATCAAGAAAGCAAAATCAATATCCGAATAACAATAGTCATTAAAGAACCACAACCCTAGAACGTGAAGTTTAGTTCCACATGGACATGGTAGCAAAACAACAAATCATACAAACAACAACAACCTCCTAGTATAATCTCACTAATGGGGTCTGGGGAAGGTAGTTTGTACGCAGACCTTACCCCTACCCTGGGGTAGAAAGGTTGTTTCCGATAGAAAATCGGTTCCCTCCCTCCAAGAACTCCCTACCTTGCTCTTGGGTGACTCGAACTCACAACCTCTTGATTGGAAGTAGAGGGTGCTCACCACTAGAGCAACCCACTCTTGTCCAAAGAAACATAAAAATTACTAAGTTTGTTGGAAGAAAAGATGAAATCCGACCTCCACGACGGCTCTGTGCTCTCCCTTGGTCAAAAGTTACTCTCAAAAAACGTTCTTCCCTTCAAAAATAAATTTAGCACCCCTTTTATATGAATTGAAACTCTGTATAACCGAAATAACCAATCCCAAGTAAAATAGGACAAATCCCGTAATGGAGGGTCCAGGCCTGCGACGCTGGCCTAGCGATAAATCCAGTAACGTTTCCGCCTAACTTTTGCTTTCAACTTTTGCTTTCAAGTTGCTGCAAAACTTTGGAATGCCTAACTTTTCCATTTTTCTCGTTTCTTTGCTTTTTCTTTCTTTGTTTGCAATTGTCTTCAATTTCCTCCACTTAATGCTCTTCACAATCACATAATTAATGATCATATATTTGTAGTGTATAAAATACACATTAAAATATTTACTTTGCTTCTAAATTTCATCTTCAAACTACCTACACATAAAATAAACTCAATTAAGCATAAATATAATACAATTTAGCATTAGAGCACCAAAATGTAAGGTAAGTAATGCATAAAAAATATGAAATTATATCCAAACATCACGTATTCATATCAGAAATCTTATTTGTTTAACATACTGCATATCAATATTTTAAAAGGTGGGAGCATGAAGCAAGGCGTTTTACCTCTGACGAGGCGAAGCGTAAGCCTTGAGACATGGGGCATAAGTCCTACGGATCTTTAAATTTTACTAATTTCAAAAATTTTAAGATAGTATAAAATAAAAATAATTATAAAAATAACATTAAAATCACAAAATTATAACAAATAATTTATTTAAAATATTTATAAATTATAATTCAATTATGAATAATACGAAAAGTATGACATATATCATAATATGCAAATTAGTTGCAACGTCGTTACAACTTAAACATCAAAAGTAATGTGTTCGATACGAAATCTTAAATGTATCTCTTAAGGAGTAATGAATCTTGAAAGAATTTCGATATTATAATTTGATATTTTACTTAAAATACTCCTTTTATGTAATATGATATCTATTTGAAAGAGAATTTATATAAAATATAATTCATAATTTAAATATGATTCTCTAGCATCATTTATTTTTAAGTTTCAACAAGTTAATAAACTGACACATAATTCACCATACAATACCATGATAACTAATTATTTGTAAATAGTTACTAGCTAATAATAAGCTATTAAATTAATAAGTATTATATCTCGTAAACATGAAGAAGAACAAATATTTAGAAAAATAATTATTAAACAAATTATGGACTATTATATAGTAAAGACATAACAAAAGTTAATAAACAAATACTTTTGAAATGAAAGATTTATTTAAAATTTACTATCATATCAGTCTTAGTGGATAACGTACAATAATTTTTATTTTAATTATGACATAAAATACTCCCAACTTAATGATTTATGATTAAGAAAAAAGTAATTTTGAATAGTCAACGATTTATTAAGAAAATTTGAAGATTTACAAGGTTAGTTACATACAATTGCATAAAGTTCTATTAGGTGAGCCCAATACGTTGGGCGTTGGGCGTGTTCGGGGTGTAAGCCCCGGTGGCCGAGACGTAAGTCTTACGGAACTAAACCCCACACATAAGTCCAGGGGCGTTTTACGAGTGCTCCGCCTGTGGACGAGCCCCGTGCAAGTCCTAATTCTGCCTTTTAAAACAAAGCTGCATATAATGCTTTTATTTATTCACATTTTCTTAATAATAATTAATCATATGCAATGGATCCATTAGTGCAGTCAGAATATCATTGGACCTTTGTGCATTTCTAGAGACTTTAATTCTATTATTGATCCTACATAAAAAAAAAAAAAAAAAAAAGTAGCAAACCTCATAGGATGGAGAAAAATTGGAAGTTTATATCATGTATTGAAGAGTGTGGAATGATTGATACTGATTTCATAGGGCTCGGATTTTCTTGGTGTACGTGTAGTGGCAATGGGAACATGATATGAAAGAGATTTAACAGTGTTGATAAGCAGCGGCGGATGTAGAGTGGGGAGAACATGTATTTTTATTAAAAAATTTATTAAATATATATAAATATATAACTGTGAACTCAGTTATTATTCTATATTAATTTGAGATTACAATAGAAATCCATAAATTTCAAATTCTGGATCCGCCTTTATTGATAAGAGGGATCACGAATCCAAAATTTCGAAAAATATGTGCACTATTATAAAAAAGTGGATCCAGAATAATTAGAAGGGTTCAACATTCAGGTTCGGACATTGAACCTATTACGCTTTTAATTTTTTAGGTTCAAATTAATTTTTTTAACAATAACTTTTATTTATATATATTCTAATGTCGAAAACGTTGGAATCAATTGAACTCATTCTTAATAGAACCGATCTTATTCTCTGAACAATCGGAATTTCGTACTTTTGGCGTATCCTCCCTATCTCCTGTTAACTAATATGTTACACCATCCACTACTACAACTTTTAAACAACTTTTAAGCATACACATTTAGTATGGATCATAATAGTGCTCCAAGACCTGAAGGGTTTGATAGTTCTTTTTATCAAAACTGATGGGAGATTATTCAGGGAGATGATATCAGTGAGGTGCAGATCTATAGCCTGTTTGGCCAAGATTTTTTCTTGGCCAAATGTGTTTTTTTCCCTTAAAATTAAGGTGTTTGGCCAAGTTTTTTGAAGGAAAAAAAATATTTTTGAGTAGAAGCAGAAGCAATTTTTTTAAAAAAAAAAAATTAGCTTCTTCCTAGACGCACTTCACTTTTGAGAAAAATACAATTAGAATTACTTTTTAAAAGTTTGGCCAAACACTAATTGTTCCTCAAAAGTATTTTTTAAATTAATTAGACAAACACAAACTGTTTCTCACCAAAAGTACTTTTTTGAAAAACACTTTTAAAAAAAGCACTTCTCAAAATAAGCAGATTTTAGAAGCTTGGCCAAACAGACTACTAGTTTCTTCAATCAGGGGCAAAGACACTTTGTGGCAAGCGTCACGTGACACTGTTTCGTCAGAATTTTTATTAAATATGTATATATAGATAATACACAAAATGAAAAAATTGCGTATAAAAATAAAAAAATGACACCGCTTTTTATTATAGTGATTTATGAATTCATTTATATTTTAAAAATTTTACGCCGCTCGTCAAAAATGCGGCGTACGCCCGTCTTCGATGGTGCTAGTCTGACCAAATTTTCTACAAGCACCTGCGTGGTCCTTCTCTCTAAAATATAATGGAGCAACCAGCGTCGTTTTGTGATCTCCGGCCCATTAATTAGTCTTAGTAACTTTTCCAAAAAGATATTAACCTAAGATAATGAGATTTGTTAATCAGATTGGTTTTGTATTCACTTTATTAATTTCCTACGCACATTGCAGCAAGACATTCAAAATAAAACTATTACTAGTACTGCATTGAAGTGTAAAATGTAAAAACAGTACTAGTATTTCTCATAACCTGAAGACATGCACTAACGAATTTTGAAAATGGATTTAAGCGTAAGAACAGGTTTTCAAAATATTAATTAGAGATAAGTATAGTGTTTATATTACCGATGAGGAATATGTATATATATATATATATATATATAAAACAATTAACAAGGAGATTAGCTAATTATTAATCCAAAGCCAGATAACAGTATTAATTGGTGCGACATACGTTCGTTCCAAGGTACGCCTACATTATTCGGACTCGAAAATTTAGCCTCATTCCTAATTTATTGGCTTAATTTTGAAATTCGAAATTTACCTACGTATTTTTTTTCATGTTTATGATATTATATTACTTAAATTTTTTATGTTGAATTATATACTTATTTTTCTATTCATGATTCCTATCAAGTTAAATATTGTATATTGAAAGAACTCTAATCTATTCTCTTGATTTTTTTTTCTACATGTTCTGAGAAATATATGAATCTTCTTTCTCATTTGGATTAAGCTGCCGAACAATTTTAGAAATAACGAAAGCTAAACCAAACGCACCGCACTTTTATAACTTGCACGTGTATGTTAAATCGTGAAGAGAAAATATATCACTAATTGTTTAGCATCAACTCAAGCATGACTTATTGTCATTTGCAATTTAATGGTATCGATTTTCACCCCGTTCACGAAGGGAGTCTTGGCATATTTGGTAAAGTTGCTACAATGTGACTAGGAAAGAGGTTACAGGTTCGAGTCGTGGAAACAACCTATTGCAGAAATATAGGGTAAGGCTGCATACAATAGACCTTTGTGGTCCGGCCCTTCCCCGGACCCTGTGCATAGCGGAAGCTTATAGTGCACCGGGCTCGTAAAAACAACCTCTAACAGAGGAGGCCAACGAAGGACTTCAACTTATGATGGCACTGAAGTATGGAGGACACTATGACATGTTAGAAGCAACAAAGAGCATTGCCAGTAAAGTAAAGGATGGTCTTCTACAGTAGGAGGATATCAGACAACAAATTATTTGAACAAGAACTAAGACATTATTTCCTGACTTTGGAGAAGAAGAACTAAAGGAAGCCATACTTTCCTTTCAACAAAGACAGACGTTTTGGTGGACATACATATTGAAACATAAATTTCCCTCCTCGTATCTCTTCTCTTCATGTTTGGTAAAGAAGTATTCGAAGAGATCAAATCACTCGTGCTTCAATTCATTTATTTGGCTGATAAATTCTTAAAGGACGCAGACCATTGACTGTCTCGACAGCTTAACACGTTCTTTAGAGTAACACGATAATTTAACACAATTTTATTTTTGTTTGAAACAAACGCCAGAAAGTGTGTCGAAGCAGGATGCTTTTTCTCTACTTCGAAATTTCAATGACGTCTCAACAGCTTTCACCTGCTAATGTATTTGTGCTGTGGGGGAACTAAGAGCTCTCTTCAAGCGACACAAATTTCAATATATTGAAAGCTAGTTAGATTTTGAAGGTACTCGACAAGCAAAAGGTTTGAACGTACATATGAATATTTAAGAGAACTCTTGAGGTGAAACAAAAATCAAAGAATCATTGTAAAGTAATATATGGCTTCACAGTGTTACTTTCTTTGTGCAGTCACAAAGTTCGAGAAGTTTAGACATCTTTTGTATGTTCTATACCTGTAGAAGAAGGGAAAACTTGTTCCTCTTTGAAGGAGAGGAAAAGGGAGAATTCTATCGAAGAGACCAATGGAGTCCATGTGCCAAGCAATGAACACTAAGCAGGTAGCAGGAATTCTTCCAAAGCACGTCCGAAGAACCATGTTTGAAGGTAATCTGCCCCCGAAAAAATTGGGAGTTCATCTGCACGAGAGATGTTCCAAAATCAACATGCTGCCGCTGTAAATTTAACTCTCGTTGAAAAGATTAATCCACGGAGTGGGCTAGACATCAATGGCATAGAGGTAAATGAACAAATACGAAGGCAAGATATGTACATCAAATCCTAATCATCAGGATCCATTTCCTCATCCTGTTCCAGGGATGGAATTGTATCAGTTCCATTGTATCCTTCAGATTCTGACTGCCCGTCTAAATCAGTTTCATCTTCTTGAGAGTCAACTTCATCCGTGTTAGTCTCTTGAGTTCTTTCTTGTTGCATCGATCTGGGGCACTCGCCCTGCCCTTCAAACAACAGATGGAGATTGCTGTTCTTTCCTGAATGCGAAATATCAGTAGCCTTGACAGTTGAACATAAGCATTCTGGAATAGGGTGAGAGAGGAAAAACTTAGTTTTTGATCGACTGGATTCCTGCAAAAGACCCTCTTCTGCCAGGCTTTTATTGAGGTGTTCTCTGACAGCAAGAGTCCAATTACGAGGTGGATAGTAAAGATGATCGACAGTACTATTAAAGAGCTCTGCAAGATATTTCCTGCATGTACAAGATAGATTTTAGAAATTAATGGTAAAAAAAAATGGATGAGCACCCAAACAAGGAAAGGACCATTATTGTCGTTAGTCTACCTGTTTGGCCGAAATGTTCTCGCAGATGCCATCTCATAAAGTCGGTGTCCCATCACCAAGCTGGCAAAATCAGGCCCGCTACCATCATTGTCAAAACCAGGAAAAAAAGCTTCAGCTTCCACTGAGACTATGTAATCAAGAGCATCCCATAGCAATCGGTGTGCTTGCTCCCTCTGATCATTGGGAGAAGGTTCTGGTTCCATATCTTTCTCTGCAACCCATCCATACCAGCCTTCTTTTTCATGTCGATAAATAGGTCGATCAGGAGGAGGTGGTAGAGGTCTTGGTCGGGGCCCGGTCTTGTCCCATTCTGCTTTTAGTTGATTTGTGCTTTTTGCGGGTAAAAGCTTATCAGGATCAGGCAGAAGGGGAATTTCTGGACCAACTAAATTGGCTAGCTCTTTTTTGCTGCACAACGCAGTACGATCAACTAAATTGGTGTACATGGCGCGTAAAGGAATCATAACTCGTTGTCCACCAAAGGTTTCAGAACCTGCTAGATAAATTCTTGTTCTAGGTGGGTAACCCATGGCTCGAAGCAGAAGTCCTACCTAAATTTTGCAAAAAAATGTCCAAGGCATTAAGAAATAAAACAAGGACAACCATGCATATTCACAGTTATATTCGGTCTGTAATTACAGAATAGGAGGATTAAACAGTTGGTAACTTTAGCATAAACAACACATTTAATGTAGATGCTATATCTCATAAGAAATATCTCAACGAAATATAGTTTCAACACATAAGAAAAACTAACTAGAATTTAAAAAACGTAGATGCTAATAGGTATAGAATCAAATAGATGTGTAATAAAGTGTACAAATCCCTAATGATATTCTTTATTACGTATTAGTCTTAATGTTATTTTGCTACTTTTGCATACTTTATCGCACATTGGTTAGTGTATCCACTATATTTGCTTACTCCTTGTGGCTGGAAAGTTGTCTTTTACAACACGTCATTATAAACTATATTGATCCTTAAACTGCATTAATCTCTCATCTCTATCTCTTCGTACAAGCTAATAAAGAACCACAACTTGTTCCAGTTGTGAGAAAAGAGTCCAGGAGCATAAAGTAAACTTTGGAACATGCAGACACTTAGTCTATATTTAGAGAAGTCTGAATGGAGATTAAACTATCAGAGATGGTAACAAAATGCACCTCATGAATGCTATCTAAAAAGTCTCTGCTTCAAAAGATAACTCTAGAAGCAACATATTGTATATAAGCTACTTACAATTATGTATTTCCAGCCAGATGAATAAACTGTTTTTAGAGATTTGAAGAAAAAATCCGAAAGTACCTCTTCTGGCATGAGTGGGCATGATCCATTTCTCTTCCGAGCATGTGAATCAACACTAAGTTCCTCACTGATAATTCCTTGTTTAATCAACTGGGCCCTCCTGTATTGTATAAGTTCTGTGTGAATATCCTACACCAACAGAAAGCAATAGGTTACAGATCTCGCAACATCAGTTGTTCTTTTAATGAGGAAAAGGGATCATTAGGTCCATTACACCAGATATTTAGAGGCTCAGCAGATTAAGTGCAGCAATACCCTCCCTTGGTTTACTGCTAATACTGCCTCTTTCTCTGCCCTCCTCTTTTTATTCTTTTTCCATTTTCTCTTTTCTAGTGCACCCACTTCACAGCTCGGAATTACAATTTACAGTCACGATCACATAGTTTCCTTTCGTTTTCATTACTCAGACAATTCAAATGAATGACAGTTAGCCATAACTATATTTGGAAAGACAAGTCGAGAAATGAAAGATTAGAAGCATCAGACAATAGAATAGAAAGAGTAACTCAGAACTTTTCACCTTATTAACTGACAGTATGATTTTGTGGAAGAAAAGGATGGTTAGAGGGGCATGGTTAACTTCTTAGTATGGTTACAAAGCAAAGAGGAATGGAAGTAAAAGTTGAAGATTGCATATCGCATCCTGATTTAGACAGCTTTTGTCAACACCTTCAGAATTGGACGAAAATGAAGACATAGATTTCATGCACTCTCCCTTGACATACCAAAAAGGATGTGGCAATGATAATCATTCTGTTTAAGTAAACTTAACAGGTCTTCTTCCCCCTTTCTCAAAATCCTTCCCACTGGTTTAATCAAAAGTTTTTTGTTTAAGGTCTTGGTTGAACTAAACATATTATGTAGAGCAATAAGAATATGCTGCTGATTCTAATCCAGATCCTCATCAATTAGAGTGTTCTTGGCATCTCAACTATTCTAGAATCCTTAGAACCATCAGATCCTCAAGCAGAATTCTTGCATTTGCCAAGATTGAAAGCTGCTACATAACCAAATTCAAGAATACAAGCTAGAGTTGATACTAGCTACAAATAAGAGAAAGCATGTGATACTTATGTTAGTTCTATTTGCATATGTGAGCCAAATAACCTAGCTTTGACATGTATCATCCCCTGTTCTCATCAGTGATACCCCAACCACAAATTTTGAAAACCAATATGGCTATGTTTATAGTACTAAATTTCCAGAACAAGTCACCAGAATTTATCAAAATTAATACATTTTCCAACAGGGATGTCCAGAACATCGACTACTGGTTAGATAAATCCAAGTTCCTGCAACACCGATCAGATTAAGAGAATATACCAATTAAAGAAAAGTAACCTGAAAAATTTCAGCACAACCATGAAAGGCTAGGGCATCTCTCTTAAGCCCAGGATGATAGGCAAGGTAAGGTTGACCTGAAGCTTGTAACCTGCAGAGAGAGGAATAAAAATATTTACCATCTTTCTACAAGAGATTTAAAAACTCTCCCTGCGCCACTTGGAAAAAAAAAGAGAGTCAAGTAAGTTGATCAGATGAACTTCCATTTGACACGTAATTTCATTTTGTTCACTGCTCAGCACCAAGTGCTGGAAATTTGCATTTCCAAAGATACAGTTAAAAGAAAGTTCAGATCCTTACCTTTCCACCATGAGTTTTCCAAGAGCTACAATTTCTGGGCGAAATTGAAGTGCATGAAATGCCACACGACATCTAAGCCTCTGGTACTCAGCCATGCTAGGGGGAAGCGCGGACTGAGAAGAAATTGAACTTGATTAAATAGTCATTGTAGGGCAAGACAAACTAAGCATGAGGCAGGTAAATATTAAATAGAGGAAAATCGCCATTGATCGTGTAAAGTTCAACTCCTCTTAAGAAAGTAAGCATGAAATATTCATAAATTAGAGGTTAAACTGAAGTAAGGCGCAAAGGTAGGACTTCAGAAAGTAGTAGGCAGGAAACATTCCATGCTCCAAGGTAATATTACATACTAAAGAGGAAAATACATAGAACCTCCAAGCCAGAATTGAACCCCTTTTTCTCGTTAAACACATACTTTAATCAAACATCTCAACCAGTGCACCCTTAAGTATTTTTGGTGATGGATGCTCACCAAACAAATTTTGATTGTTTGAATAGAAATAACATAGCCCAATTTTTAAACAAAGGGTGCTCTAGCACCCAGCATTCTTAATGTAGGTCCGCCACTGGGAATAACAAGAATCTATTGTTTGTGATGTTAATGATATGAAATGGATGTGGTATGCCCTGTGTCTTCTAAAGCTTTTTCATTACATTAAGACCGTACAAAATATCACATGTACTGTGCTCCCTTAATTTTTAAAATTTCCGTGTCACCAAGTCTATAAATGTACAATTCATTATAATTTTGAAAGGATCCAAATATCTTGCTAAATACAACTTTATACACGTCTAAGGTCACTGTGACTTGCAAAAACCAAACAGAAGGAAATAATCATACCTCTAGACATCCTCCATCTGTCAATATTAATCCGATGACCTTTGCTTTCTTCAATCTAGGTAAAACTTCAGAAGTATAAAATTTTAGAGCAGCAGAACTTTTGGGCTTGAAAATCTGGTACTCTTTCCGTTTCCTAGCCTCCCTCAAGATAGGTGGCAGACTCTTCACAATGGTGACATCATTTGCTAAGGCTGCTATAAACTGATCCTCATTATAGAGGTATGAAAAACTCTTGAACTTGGAACTGCAAAGTTTAAATACAAACTTAAAATTCAGGAATGCAAATAAAGCATCAAAAAAGCCCTCCGTATCTTTATGTCAAATTAATCAGGACCTGATGCCTTTTGAGCGAATACTTTCTTGAATCTCTGGAATTACAAGGGTGGCATTTAGAAGCCTTGATATGGCGACCAGATCAACAATCTATGATAAACGGAAACCTGTTAGGAACTCTTTCCCCAACAATTTGGCGCAGAATAGGTAGAAGACTTTTCAACAATATAATAAGCATACCGAGTTCCTAATCTTCTCAAAACTACCAGAAATTTTTGCATAGATGAAGCCATTGTTGTGTTCAACTGCCACTGAAACCGTGACAAAGGTGGTGAAAAGAAAGAATCAGTTTCAGTCGATGATGGAGGTACGTAACTTGTAGTTGCAACAAAATACAATTAACTTTAAATTGGCAAAAGCAGCAAGTCAATTTAAATTTTGAATAGCCAGGCCCAGAATCTCCGTCCTTAAAAAGAAGTAACTAAAGTTTAGACATGTCTAAACTCTATGCTTCTGCAACATAGAAAGCAAAAGCAATAGCACGTTAAATTTTTTAGTAAAAAATGGTACTCCCTCCATTCCATCTTACATGGAAATTGATATGGCATGTTGTACTGTACACCATAAGGTACTAAGAGTACTTATGATATGTTATACATCTTCAGCTTACGCGTCAAAAGTCTTTATTTGTCTCTTACTTATTTACCAATTCAAAAACGTCTTTAGTTATTTCTTAAACAACATGCCCAATCAAACACCGTCAATAAAACGGTAGCCTGTTTTTTCAAAAATGCTTTCTGAAGAAACTACAGCTGCTCTACTCAGTGTTTTAAAAAGCGATCGCTTCGTCGCTTTAAGCGAGAAGCGAGCGAAGTGATGGCTGCTCGCTTTTCCATGCCTGAGGCGACTCGACCAGATGAAGCGCTCGCTTCAGTGGAAGAAGCGCGAAGCGACTTTGAAGTGTGAAGCGCAGAAGTGCTCGCTTCAGTCGAAAGGGGTCAGTTGTTAAAAAAAAAGGTTTGGGTCTGCTTTTTTATTATACAAAACAGACCCCTAAGACCAAATTGATCGACCATTTCTCTCTTCTTCCCAAAATCAATTGCTGCTGCTAGGTTTCAGTCGCCAGAGACCTCCTCCAGGTAATTTTTCTTCTTTCTTCTCCTTTTTTTCTTTCTTCTTCCTCTCCTTTTTTCTTTCTTCTTCCTTCTTTCTTCTTCTTGTTCCCGTGCAGCGTCTGCTCACCCTAAGGTATTTTGTCTTTTTTTTCTTTCTTCTTCCTCTCTTCTCTTTTTCAGTTTTTCTCGTCCAACGTCTGCACAGCTAGGGCAGGCGCTGGTTTTCTTCACTCCCCCCCTTTTATTCTTCTTATTTATTAATTTTATATGTATTTCAGTTTATAAAATTAATTTTATATATGTATATATATATATATAATGTTATATTTTCAGTTTATTTGATTTTTTTAATGTGTATTTCAGTTTATAAAATTAATTATTATATATATGTTATATTTTCAGTTTATTTGATTAATTTTATATGTATTTCAGTTTATAAAATTAATTATTATATATATATATATATATATATATTTAATGTGTTTTTTAAAAGTTATATTTTAGTTTATTTGATTTTTTTAATGTGTATTTCAGTTTATAAAATTAATTATTAAGACACTTCAATGAAGCGTGCGCTTTGCTTTGCGCTTTTGAAGCGAGGCGAGCCCCTAACGCTTTTTTGCGGTTCTCGCTCTCAAAAACACTGGCTCTACTACATCATCAGATGCCATAAGATATGCTCTTTGATACCTTCATATTTTTGCTTTACATAAAACACATTAGATAGCATTATATTCCTTTGTTTCCAAGTTTGCAATTGTTTCATCTTATATGTGCAAGTAAAGTTAAAAAAAAGGCACAAAAGGAGGGATTAATAAGAAACAAATATCAAACAGATAATACAGTCAGGAACCTGTGACTAATTCAGAGCAGTAAATAACAAAAATTTCAAAGATTACCAGGATATGTACTTCTTGGATTTGGATGAGGGTGCAAGGGCTCCAATGACTTCACATTTCCCCACAACTTGCGAAACCCAGGACCCTAATCAAAGTTTCCAGTATAAAAATACAAATACAAGCACAGGGTAATCATATCAACCTAAAAAGATGTACCATTGTATTATCAAAACAAGTAGATACTCTTAAACAATACATTCCGATTAGTAATAGAGATAACGGATGACAAAGTTCGCAATATTTTTGTTTTTTATATATTTCGGCTGAGCCCTTTTTATTTTGTATGATGGTGATGTCGGGGCCATCTTGGCGCACCTCGACTATTCCATTGTGTACCTGCTACTTACAAGCATAGTTACCGGATAGCTCTAACCACCAAGGCTTGTATTTTTCTTAGCACTTTTGACAACTGGTTGCTTTTTATAGAGAATCGTGTCTTTTTTTTGGGTAAGATTCTTTACATGTGTATACATCTTTTATCCACCATTTCAATAAAAGTCATTAACTTATAAAAAAAAATATAAGCGTAGGGCAATCAAATCAACCTGATAAATGCAGCATTATATAGTTGAATTATGTACATAATCTTAAATGAGAAGAAATAATAAGTAGATGTAAAGAGTAGAAAATTAGAAACTTTGTTTTTTCCCACAATTTACCTTTCTGGTGGCTAAAGTGGGAGTTAAATCCTCAGTGAAAAGAGTAATAGCAGTATATTGGACAAGATCAGCACTGGACTTGGCAAGAAACAAGTGAACGAGCAATGAAGCGAATGATAACACCAGCCCTCCTAGTGCTGCCCATTTTATCTTCGATTTCATCTCTCAATAATTTAATCCAGCAATGCGATAAAATCTCCCCTCCAAATCTGCGAACTCAATTTAATAACAGAAGAAAAAATCCATATGTTGAGAAGCAGTAATAATAATTCAGCTGGTGACCGACAGAATTCAGGGGAATTAGATCAAACACTTGGAGTACACAAGGTAAAATTGAGTGGGATAATTGAATCGAGAAATATAGTGTTTAAGTGCTTACGAAGGAAGCTTTAATTTGTTTTATTAGATCGAAGAGAAATTGAATAGGAAGATGATCTGATTAGAGGAGAGAGAGTGATTAGTGAAGGATTAAAGGATTGCTTAAAAGAAGGGTTTAAGCGGATATTGCGAAGATAGCTACTGCCTACTGCCCACGGGGACGGATAAGAGATTTCATTCATTTTCAGTAGTAGTTCGAATGCGAACCCCCAACATTTAAAAGGGGGAAAAAATAGCACAAACAAACAAACAAACAATTACTTACAGTTCTTTTCCTTTTACTTCTTTTTTTCTTTTTGGATAAGATAAGAAATTGCAATTTTCGTGTATTTTACACTTTGACAATTGCTTCACTATTGTGAAAAATCGTGAATTTTATGATTGCTATTTTAATCGTTTATAATCTATCAGCAAAATTTTGCTATAGTGCGTGTTTAGATTAGTACTTCACATAAGTGTTGGAGAAAAAAAAAACATTTCTTTCTGTTCTTTAACCAAATTGTATTCGACAATTTTTTTATGAAAAAACTGTTTCAACCAAATGGAGTAGGATGTCAATGGACCTACTGGATATCTATCTTTGCGGTTTAGCAGGGCAAGTGCACGGATAGTCATTTTCAAAGATGTTATTTAGAATTAAATTTATTTTGTCCTGAAATTTTAAACTAAAAATTTTAACTTCAGAACAATTCAAGATAATTTTGTCCTAAAATTTTAAATTGAAAAACTAAAATTCTGAATGCAATCCTTTAAAGCGGCTATCAGTGTCATTTCCACCGGTTTAGTTCACATAAGTTAGCAAAATTTTGTGGGCCTTGCGACATGTCCAGTGTGTCAGATTTCTCCATTAAATTTAGGGCTTTTCTGTTCCGCTTGATGAGAAAATTAGTTTAGAGGCCCGTTACTTCACTAGCATAGGGTCTCTTGTTGAGTTTGAAAATTTTGGGTGGACTGGCTACTTTTTGGTGGGCGAAGTGCACCACTTTTAAGCCTGATATATAATATAGTCCTAATTTATAATATATTTAAAGATTATTCAATTCGTTCAAACTTCAGGACTAAACTCTCGTTTGGCCACAGAATTTGGAACTTTTTAAAAAAATTTGTTTCCAAATATCTGTTTGTTTATAGATTTTAACCATTTTTGGCAGATTTTGAAAACAAAATCTTCAAACTCCAAAAATAACTCTAGAGTGGTTTTTGAAGTTTTTTACTTACAAACTTCTAATTCTTTTCAAGTAAAATGCATGTCTAAACATAGTTTCAATTTTCAAAAATTATTTTCATCTCAGCTCCAAAAATTTATTTTTTTCAAGTTTCAACCAAATCTATCTCCAAGCGCTAGCTAAGTATCCTGAATTTTTGAACTCCTAATTTAAAATTCAGGACTAAGTGTCATAAATTTTTGAACGGTTAATTTTAAATTCAGGACATAAGATTCGAATTTATGGACAGAATTTTCGAACTTTTAGACACTTTGTCCTGAAATTTGAGTGAATATATTTTAAACAACATACTTAAAAGTTGCTATCTAGTGTCATTTCAACCATTTTGGTCATGTTGTGAGTTCTTAGAAGAATTAACTTAAATAGTCACGTACCCAAGCACTTAAAATAGTCGGCGGATATATAATAGAAAAAATCATGTGATACATCAAATATTTACACTGTATTTATCATTCATAGCTATACTTTCAGCAAATTTACCATTCGTAGCTATATTTGAATTATATAGCAAATCCATAAAATAAGAGATTACTTATTTTGAACTGAAATAAGAGAGAAACAAGCTCTCATAGCTCAGTTGGTTAGAGCTATAAGTTATATCCTTTGTATATATCCTTATATTTTACCTTGGTTACAGTTAATACATATTGTATTTGGTGCATGAATGAATACAATTGCGTGAACGAATACAGTTGATACACGCCATATTCATTGCGCGAACGAATATAGTTGACACAAGCTCTATTCGTCACGCGTTTGAATGCAAGTGATACAAGTTAGTAACAATTAAATAGTAGCTACAAATGATAATTAGGCAAACTATAATTACTAGGCTCTAAACTATAGTGGTTTATGAAAATTTCTCTGTATAATATATGTATAATCCATATATAATACGTGTATAAGCATATATAATTATTGTATAATTTATATATACTGGTTGAAAAAAGTAAATTCGATCGGTTATTTGTGTAAAGATCCCGAATTTTTAGTCACTATTTGAAATATAACAGGAAAATGGCTACTTTTTAATGTGAAAATAATATTTGAACAAAAAATACTTACTTAAAACATAAAAGAATATGAGAAATAATTACTTGAGTTTGAATATTTATCAGTTCAAACCCCATAAATTGTTCCTGGAGTTCAAAAATACCCTACAGGCGGAAAATCAAATATATCGCTTTCTTCACCTAAAATATTGTAGACCGGTCTTTTGTGGAAAATGAGGTAATTAAACTCATCTTTAACGTATTATTTTGACCATATTTTTTTCTAAGGTATTATATATAATAATAGTTCTCTAGATTTGATATAAACAGTCTTAAGGCAATAACTCTTTAGTCTTTACTAATGACTTATTTTGGTGTCATGAGTAAAATATTTTCACAAAGAAAATTTATGTCTAAAAGCTATCTATGTCATTTTCCAATGTTTAGTATGTATAGAAGCCGGTGTCATGGATACTGGATAGTACTAGAAAGTATTTTATCTTGCGTCACTTTAATAATAGTTGCAATTAAAATTGGCAATAATATTTAACTTTCATATATCCTCTTTCAACTACAATTGAACATACTTTCTTTCTTCAAATTTCAACCAAATATCATCTAAACTCTTATTTTTGTAAGAACTACTAGTATAATTGTTAAGGAGATAATTGTTGTCCCCCAGAACAAAATTAAATTATTTTGAGAAGAAAAAAAAAAAGAAGCTTCAGCGTCTTTATTTAGAGTATAAAATATATATTTAGTTTATTTTCTTTTAGAAACAAAAACAGAGGCGTGTTTTATTTTATTCTTCTAATTCCTTGAATGAAATAAAAACTAAAAGTTTCGTCATAAAACGAGTTGTCAATCTTCTGCAAATCATTTTCCTGTGCGTGCTGCTTCAAAGATGACTTGCATGAAAATTTAAGAGGTTTTTTCTTACTTTTAGTGTGCGTCAAAAACTATATACATTCGATAGTTAAAATAATGTATAAAATTTGTATAATTTTTGTATGTAACGTACCATATATATATATTTCGATTATTATTTTGAAAGCGGTTATATACTGTCATTTTCCTAAATTTTAATGCAAAATGAAAATGGAATGCAATCTCCACGCAATACTTGATTTTCCAAGAAGCCCAAATCAACTTCTTTTGTCTAGACTAAGTTTTTGACCAACACACTTAAAATTGTCCACAAGGCAAATGATTGAGTCTTTGCCAAAAACCAATGAAAACATTGGGACATCAATCAAAACCTAAATACCTAGGTCTACATTTTATATCCTTGGTCTTTTCTTTGATTTCTTGAGCAATTTTGACTGCGAATTTTCTTCCTCTGATGGATAGGGACATTTTAAGAATTTTTTCGTGTCACTGCTTTCCCACTTTGACCCTTTCAAACTCACTATAGCAGTCACTAGCTACAACAAGACAGAACATTTGATTTTGATTTTGATTTGATGGTTAAGATTTTATTAATTTCCTTTATTCAAGGTTTGATCACTCAAAACTTAGACAAGACCCCTTGCTGGTCTAGGTTATTCAAATTTATACGAAAGTTGTCCAACTAATTACATTCTGTGTCTTTACGCTTTGTCCATATAAAGACAAGACCGTTGACACGTACAAAAGAAATTACAACCCTAGTTATGTACTTAATACTACAACTTTGCATAGGAGTAAACATGTATGTACTCTGAGTAATTACGAAGTCTTTTCTCGTCTTAACTTCTTTTTAATTCATGTCATCCAATCTCATGAAAGTTTTAAGATTATTAATCTCATTTTCTTTTGTATTGACTTAACTCATAAAAATTTGAAACGAATAAATTAAATTTTGAACCTTTCATTTCTTTTGACTTCTTTAACGTGTTCGTTCATAATAATTCACTTGCTTCCAATAGAAATTGTCATTCTCAATTGGGGAATATAGCATGTTCATAAAAAAAAGACTACACAATATATAAGTTAATCCTTTTCGGACAAAGTTTTCTTTTTACCTTGCATTCTTACAACGAGCTTCGTTAGAGAGTTATTATGTTATTTTTCGCTTTTGGTAGGTGAAGAGCAACAATATTACTAAGAAATCATCCTGCTAAAATTATCAAAATTCTTTATTTTAAACTCTAACATTATTATAATCAATATAATGGCGAGTTGTAAGTATTAACACTTATTTAGAAAAGAGAAAGGAGAGACCTCAGGATAAAAAAGTGTAACAGAGAGCTAAGAGGTTTTGTATGTTTCATTAACAGGCCAGTAAAGCAAGAATCAAAGGACAGGATTTTTAACAGTGGTTTGGCATTGTCAAATGCCCATAAAAAAACCTACTTTGCTGAGAACATAGAAAGTTTCTTGTCGGGCAAACCTATAATAGAAATGCCATTACTTTCTTCTTCTTCTTCCTCCTTTCCCCTAACCTATTCATCAAACTAACCTATTCATCAAATTAAATTCACATATTCCCCACTTTCAATACCAATAATTTAAAGAAGAAGAGATGGGGAGAGGAAAGATAGAGATAAAGAGAATAGAGAACTCAAGCAACAGGCAAGTGACTTACTCCAAGAGAAGAAATGGGATCATTAAGAAAGCTAAAGAGATCACAGTTCTTTGTGATGCCAAGGTCTCCCTTATCATCTTTGGTAATTCTGGCAAGATGCATGAATATTGTAGCCCTTCTACTACGTAAGTCATGTCTTTAATTTGCAGTTTATTTTTCAGTTGAAACCCACAAAGAGAAAACCCTAGTTTTATATAATGGTTTTCCTTTTTTTCTTTTCCAAAAAAATAAAGTTTATCTTCTTCTTGTTGAAATTATAATTTATTGGTCTTTTTTTTTTGATTTATTCAGGATAGCTGATATGCTTGATGGGTATCAAAAAACTTCTGGGAGGAGGTTATGGGATGCTAAGCATGAGGTAGTTTCACTTTAATTTGTGTGTAGATTTGAGTAGAGATCGAAATTGAAAACACCTTTGTGTCCATGTTTTTCTCTTGAAAGTATAGCTAGATTCTGGCTTTTTTCCTGTGGAATAAGATATGGTTTTTTGCTAAAATTATGTCAAGTGACTTGAAACATGAATTCTAGGAGCAGATCTACAAATAGGATGTGTAGCTGCTACCTCTCTCTCTCTCTCTCTCTCTAGATGTCTCAATTTTTTTTCCCTCTCTATAGATCTCTCTCTCTCTAGACGTCTCAACTTCAATTCTCTATCTCTGCTGAATATCATGGCTGCTCTTTAAGGATAAAGAACACAAAACCTTGTAAAGTATGAGATTTTACATCTATTAATAGATCTGAAAAAATAACACAAATTATCCCCTCTCGCTAGCTCCTCTATCCATCTCTAGCTCTCTTTCTTTCTCTTTTTTGCTAAATATATTTGTAAAATTAATCTCTAATTAAAGACTTAGCTTGCAAATTTTGGTACCTTGCAAAATCAGTGTCTTCCGATTTTGTAATTGTTGTAACAGCACTGTCGCTACTTGATGAAAAGGGTACAATATGATCTTAAAAACAAGTTCAAATTTATAAATAACACAGTTGCATAGAGTTATTTGTCACCTCAGCTTGAATATTCGCATAGAGTAACAATTCTAATTACTCTTGTGCTTCGTGAATAAATGGGGATACTTAATTAATACAGAACTTGAGCAATGAAATTGATAGAATCAAGAAAGAGAATGACAGTATGCAGGTTAAGCTCAGGTAAATTAATAATTCTTTCTTTTTTCTCCTTTATATTTTAACTTCTTTTGTGTATTCCCCACCCTCGATTATGTACAATTATATTAATTTCCAGGCACCTTAAAGGAGAAGATATCAATTCTCTGAACCACAAAGAACTTATGATTATGGAAGAAGCCTTACAAAATGGGCTTTCTAGTATCAGTGCCAAACAGGTAATTTAATTTATCTTTAATTTTTATCAATAATTATGTCTTAATAATTTGTAATTCCAATTATCAAAAGCAGACAGCTTTGATATCCTTTCTTTTTTCTTGGTTTTTTCAATTGCTTACAACACAGTCTGAGATCTTGAGGATGGTCAGGAAAAATGTAAGTATGCAAATTTATTTATATACATAGGTGAATGAAATCATAAGTACCACTTTGGACCTATTATAGTTACTAATATCTTATTTATTTTGTGGGATGAAATAATTCAGGACCAAATTCTGGAGGAGGAACATAAGCAACTTCAATATGCTTTGGTAAGTCACGACCATCATAAGAAATTTAGTTCACTTGCCACATGTACATGTACAAACATGAAAAACTATCAAAAATGATTTTATCTCTATTATAATTTTTCAAATTCTTTCTTTCTGAAATAGTTGTGACTACTACTTTATTCAAGGAAAATTAGCCAACAAATCAAAGCCAGTAGTGACAAAAAGATATAGTAGCTACATCTCTCTACTTCCAATAGTAGAGATTTCATTTTTAGGGGTATATTTTTTGGCTATGTGAAGGGAGCATTGGCGTAACTAGTAAAGTTGTTGCCACGTGATCAGGAGGTCACGTGTTCGAGCCGTGAAAACAGCCTCGTGCAAAAATGCAGGTAAGGCTGCATAACCTTGTGGTTCGGCCCTTCCCTAGATACTGCGCTTAAGGGAGATTAGTGCACGAGGCTGCCTCTTTTTTTTGCTCTGAATTGGTTATTCCTTCTCTATTTTGTTTAATTACGGAGAACAAATTACTTAGAAAACAACTAATTAGTATATCAATTTGTGAACAGCACCAAAAGGAGATGGCAGCCATGGGAGGAAACATGAGAGTGATTCAAGAGGAAGTGTACCATCAAAGAGACAGAGATTACGAGTACCAGATGCCATTTGCCCTGCGAGTTCAGCCAATGCAGCCAAACCTACATGAAAGAATGTAACATTATTTATTCCACTATCTGCAGTGTAACTAAAGGATCCTTAGTAATTTAGGGTTTGTACTAGAAGACTAATTAACGCCAGTTATATGGTGAACTAGCATAGACTTTATCCCGAGGCAACTTTTCATGTGGAAATTAATGGTTGTACTGAATATTGAAGGGCTCTTCCTATGGTTTTAAGTACTAAAAATGTCATACAAATATATGTGTGTGCACTGCTATGTAAATGCCGTTTGGTCATTATACATATTTTTTTCCTTCCGTTCCAAATTAGTTGTTGTTACTTTTCTTAAGAGTTAATTTGATGGATTAAATCAACTCAATATTTTAAAACTAAAATCAAGATATTCAAAAATTATACAAAAAATACTATAAAAAATTTGCCAAATTGCGGCGATTATTTATGGGGGTCATAAAAAAACTCTCACTATACATTTGTTTTGTAGCGTTTGAGCCAAACCCCCCACAAAATAGTTTTTATTGTGGCGGTTTAAGTGTGGGGGTTGCAAAAGACCTCCACTATATAGTCAATTCGTGGCGTTTGTTCCAACCTCCTCAAAAATTTTCTTATTATGGCGGTTTCTTTGTGAAGGTTTTTGATAACCTCCACAAATATTTCAATTTCAACTGTTTGAGAAATTGTCGCAATTCAGATACAAATTAATGATTATTAACTCATGCATATTTTTTAGTTATTTTTTCCGCCTTATTTCTTTAAAATTTAATCAAATTACATATTTTAGTTAAAATTATGCGAATTAATGCAATTGTTTTTTTAAAATTTTACGCCTTCAAGTGGCACCTTCCTTTATATAATCCCAGCAAAAAGAGCACATAACAGAGGGGGACATTCCACCTGACCTCTGTTCATTACATCTAAAAGACTATCCTTATAACCGTTAATAGAACAAATACAAAGATAAAGTACCTTTCTTACCAATATGCAAAAAGTACGTAAGAAAGTCTACCTATGTATGAAAGGAGCTCTCAGAAAGTGCTATACAGAAAATGACATATGTTCAGTAACAAATTTCTTTCCTCCCTTGTGTCTAAATATAGCCATTTGTATCTTATCCATCAGATATGGGCCTATAGCTTGATTGGGAAGATCCTTCCAATTATAAAAGATAGAATTCTCATGAATGATACTCCATTTAGCCAATGCATCTGCTACTTGATTAGCTTCACGATAGCAATATTGGATGGAAAACTCGCAAGATTGCAAGAGTTGTAGAATATCCTTAATTGCGTCCTGCATTTTCCAAGATGGATCGTACATGCCTTTTAATATGTTAACCAAGATCAAAGAGTCACGTTCTAAAATCAAATTGTGATATCCCTGGTCGATGCACCATTTAACTTTAATCAATGCTGCTTTAGCTCAGCTAAGTTACTACTAGCCCTTCTCAGTGGTTGTGCAAATACCATAATCAAAATACCATTAGAGTTTCTAATGATGCCCCCTGATCCCATATTCCCTTATCCATCCCTACTACCATCTGTGTTAAGCTTAAATCAGTTTGCAACTGGTTTATTCCATCTAATAATAGTAGTTTCAACAGTAGGAACAAGTACACAAATTTGATGACAAATGACATCCCATTGGTTGCCCCAATCCTTCTTCAGATTCTTTGCAATAGACCATCTATGGTGTGAGAGTATTTGATGGAATCTTCTAGCCACATAAACTCTAGAAGATCCATATCTGACTATACATCTCGCCTTCCATATCTCCCAGCAAATAACTATAGGAGTAATCCTCAGAATCTCCTGATGAATAAAATTCTTGGGCTTCATTTACCACCGTCTTAAAATCATCAATTTGATGGGAATATCTTCCCATTTAATGTCCAAGGGGTTGCCAAAGGTTTTCCATAGTCTATTTGCTACTTCTCTAGTCATGAATCTGTGATGAATTGTTTCTCCTTTAGGTATCCTGCAGCAAAAATATTTGGAAGCAAAATGTTGACCAAACTTGAGAAAAACTTCATCGAAAGGCAATTTTTCTTTTAAAAGTCTTCACATGAGAAAAGACATTTTGAAAGGCAAATGTGTATGCCAAATATTCTGAAAAAAGGGGAATGTGTCCCCTAACTTGTCTAGCTATCCTCCAAGCCGATGTTGCCATAAATTTGCCATTATAAGTTGGCATCCAAATAGGAGCATCATGTTTCCTGTGATCTCCAATGGTAATGGATAAAATCTGTCCAGTCATGTATTCAGGCAGTTGTAGATGATCAATGCTCCATCTTCCATCTACGATGATATCATTAACAGTTTGATTAGTCGGTGAATAATCATAATGAATGACCTGAGCAATGGCCCCAAAACCTGTCCAGTTGTCCCACCACAAGCTAAAATAGCTTGAATTTATCTTTCATAGCATATTGTCTTCAACTTTGTCCTTGACTTGCATGAGCTTTTTCCATCCATGTGACTGCCTGTCCTCCATTTCTTCACGTCAATATCTATACCTTCTAGCGTTTGTAATCTTTTTCTCCTCACTTTCTTCAATTGCAAAAATAAGATACAAGGTCTTCCATTATTTCTCTATGTCTTACTCGCTAGTTTTCTTTTATTGTTTTTGTGCATTTCTTTAATTCGTCTCTGAATCACGACTTCTATTTCATTTCTTCCTCATAGGTTTTTTATTTATATATTATACGAAATATCTACCCATAAATACTAAACATAATTTCTAACCACGTGAGTATCGTGAACTTTTAGGTGCAAAAAAAGAATGTGACTGATGTTGAACCACAACATTGGGTAACAAAAGAATAATGCAAAATGAGCCATCACAAAAGTTGAGATGTGAATCAACAAAAGCAAGGAATGATCGTTGATTCAAGTTGGTCTCAATGTCACAAGCGATATTTGTCTCCAAAGAAGAAGACAACTATATAGAGAATTGAATACATCAGGTACTCAGTGAGGCTCACTGAACAAAATGTAGGGTCGACGAGGCCTAATATAAACGAAAAAATATACTTTAGATTAACCATAAATAATATTTGCATTCATAGGTAACGACTACATATCAGATGAACAATAGTTGCAGGAGAGACATCTAAGTTTTGTAATTATCTATACAAACATTTGATTTTTTTTTTAAAATTATGTTTGAGATAATTTAAATTTTAAAGGGATATAGATATTTGTAATACTTAGCATGCAGATTTTCTTTATTTTCATCATAGCAGGTGTTCGACGTTCAAATAGTATTTTGCAAAGGCGGGTGTGTGAGACGAGCCATTTTACTACGGGACGAGACGTAAGCCCCACGTGTCTTTAAAATTTTTAATTTATAAATTACGCATAATAAAACAAAAAAATAGAAAGTATATTAAAGTTTAAGAAATTAAAAAAGGAATTAAAGAAACTCATAAAAAAATAAATATCTAATATGTTTTTAAAAATATAAATAATACAATAGTATTAAAGTTACTATGAGATACAACTATAACGTCTTAACTTTCAAATTTAAGAATTGTAATAATTCTGAATTTTAGATGAATTTGTAATGGTTTTTGTAAATTTTTCTATATTTTAGTTTGTCGTTGTTTTGGATTTTGTTTTGTCCTTACTTTCTTTATTATTTCTTGTTTAGTAGATAAATGAACTGTGTTTAAGTAAGTTTTACCAAACATATTATTTTTATTTTCCAAATGTGCTTCTATTTAAATAATTGTAATAATGAAAATTAAACAGAGGAAAAAGTAAAGAAACCACTTCAGTATTTTTCTTTTCATTTCCCTCATTTTTTAACTGATGAGCTTAAAATTACTCAACATTTATGCCCGCTTTGTGTCCTTGATTTGGTTGATTTGATAAAGATTTAGTCCGATTATGGTTTAATATATTGACTTTCAGTGCATGTGGTGCAAAGAGGATTAATGGACAGATAGTGCACTAAATGGGAGGAAAACAAGCTGAGCAAGAAGAAATTCTCATGTGCGGCCGCGCCCGAGCACCCACAAATGTGCACCTGAGCACACAAATATCACAAAAACACTGCCAGATGTGCGCGGCCATGTGCGCGGTCATACCCCCAGGTGCGCGGCCGCACACGTCCGTCTCCGAAAATTCTAGTCAGGTTTATTTTTGTAAATTTGGAGGCTTTTGACTTATGTGAAGTCTAGCTCGTCCCAAAAGAGGGTATCTCGGATTTGGAGTAACTTTTGGAGAAAAGAAGGCAAGGAAACAACCTAGGCTTGAATACTTCATACGAATCATTCAATACGAAAGTTTGTTGAATTCATGGGTTGTTATATTTTTTTATCCTCTTAATACTCTTTTCATGAATAATTTCTCCACTATGGAGTAATCCTTCTTAGGGTTATTGACAGATATTGTGAATTGATTGTTATTCGAGGGTTTGCTTTATGTTAGTTGCTTGAATTTGTTGAACGAATTTTGAATTAATTTAGAAAGTTAATTGGGGTTTCACTTTAATAGGAAGAGAAGTGTTGCTACAATTATCATTGTGTTATCTTGTTTGGGTAAATTTCAGGACTCTCGTAGGTAATCGAAAGAGCTTGCAAAGTTATCAATTGATCTAACTTAGAGGAATAGTTGAGAGACGTCTTCGTAAGAACATTTATTCTGCATATTTGATAACTTGGTATTTTACCAATTTATCTCATTTTTAAGCTTAGATTTGTGCTATATTTGATTGATAAAATTGTGTGTTTAATGTCGTTTACTTCTATTTTATAGGTTCTATGTGATTTAGAAGTGATCATGAAGAAACCAAGTGAAAACGAGTCAAAAAAAAGTTGAAAAGAAGAAAATCTGAAAAATGGCCTCAGATGTCGCAATTGCGACATAAATGTAGGAAATGCGAAGATAGCAGCAATCACAATTGCGATTAAGAAATCGCAAATGCGAAAGGGTCGCAAATGCGAAGTCAAACCAGACAGTCAACCTTCGCAAATGCGAAGTCTTTATCGCAAATGCGATAGTCAATAGGAAAGTCATAGTTTG
The DNA here is from genome assembly GCF_000390325.3 of Nicotiana tomentosiformis. Taxonomy (NCBI): domain Eukaryota; kingdom Viridiplantae; phylum Streptophyta; class Magnoliopsida; order Solanales; family Solanaceae; genus Nicotiana; species Nicotiana tomentosiformis. The sequence continues at coordinate 108,459,971 of NC_090817.1, read as the reverse complement.
CAAATGCGAACATAGCTTCGCAAATGTGAAGATCGCGCTTCAGTTCTAGGTACTTATGTAATTTCATATTTTTTGGCCCTAAACCCTTTAATACACGACGTAGCTCATTTGTAAAATATCTTTGGCAGCTTTGGACATATCTTAAAAAGAGAACACAAGTTTTGGAGCTAAGGTTCTTGCACACACACTTGGGTCTTGAAGATTTGAAGCTTTTGGTTGAGAATTTCTTACCCATTTATGTTCATTTCTTCATTTCCTTGCTTTGTATTGTATATCTAAGTGTGTAGTATTTTTTTAACACTTGAATCTTATTTATGGGAATATTTAAATTCAAAGTGTGGATTAAATATCTTGTTGTGCTTATGTATTGAACGTTTTTTATTTATTATAAAGTGAGTTATTGTTTCTTTAATTATTCTTGTTCTTTAATATTTTCAAAGGGATTAGCTAATCCTAGGACTCGCCCATTTACTTCGAATTAATTTTGGGAAAGATAATTTGGGGTTGTGAAAGATTAATTAACAAGAACTTGAGGCTTTAACCCTCACTTTATAGATTCTACCTAGGGATAAGATTGGACTACTTGTAGCCATATTCGGGTATGCTTAATCTCTTAATTATTTTAGGGATAATTCAATTAGGAAGTCTTGTTAGTCTTTGGAAGAAGCTAATATAGAATTATTACCCGAGGCTAATTAACATAAACTCACTCATATTTGTAAAATCATAAAATACATTGGATTGTTACTTGAGTGTAATTCCCCGTGCATCCATACTTGTAGCCATTGATCATTTTACTTGCTTTCTAGGTTAGTTTATACTTTCGCAATTAGTTATAAATATTTTCTCAACCATTTTTAAGTGTTTGTCTTAGCATAATAAGTGATAATTCTCTTACACGCCTAATCGTCTATATATTATTCTCTGTGGAATTCGACCCCGACTCATAGTTGGGTAAATTATATTGCATGTGACCGTGTCCATTTACTTTTTAGTAGTAGATTTGGACGTTATCAAAATTGGCGCCGTTGCCGGGGAACAATTTGACGTATTTAGATTGTTTGAGAAATAAGCGTACGTGCTTTGGTCCCAACTTGTGAATATTTATATAATTATTTTTCTTATCTTTGTTTATCTTCTTGTTTGTTTCTTGTTTATTTTCTTAGTTTTTTTTTTTTAAAATGGCATCATATAATAAAAATTGGTCGGATGGTAGTTGTTCATACTTTGATGACCCTTGTCCTTATTGTGGAGGACCACACTCTCAGCAAAATTGTTTAAATTCTCCCGGGGTGGATTGTGTGCACAATCGCAAACCCATGAGTGGAGTATTTGTGATAAGTGTGGTCGTCAAAACGGCCATTGGGATAATTGTGGTTATTTGTCCTTTCCTTCCCCAAACCCCCACTATGATGATTCTACTTTTTGTGATGACAAGTATAGGGATATGGAAGTGGAAGAAGTTGATCATGGTAAAAACGAAGAGTTCAAGCTCATGGTGGAATGCCTACTTGAAGGAGGAAACAAAGAGCAAAGTACCTTGGAGGAGCTTTTGGAAAATAGTCTCCAAAATGACTTGGCGCTTGAAAGGTTGAACTTAAAAATGGGAGAAATGCTTGAAGCTTTAGAGGTCCAAAAAGCCCCGGAAGTGAATGATAGCCAAGAACCTTCCTTAGAGGTTGAAGCCAAAAATCCTTCTTTGGCACTTGATCAAAACCGAGAAGAACTCTCAAATGCTCAAAATGAGAGGATGATGCTCATGTTGGAGGCCATTCTTGAAAATGAGGAGAAGCAAAGCTTGGCACTCAAGGACTTAAAACAAGCACTACATCGAAATGATGAGACTATCTGTACTTTGGAAGATCAAATGAATTCATTGATTAAGGCTCATTATGCCTATCGGTTTGAAAGTGTGGAAAGAGGTCAAGAAGAGTCCAACTTCGAGGAAGAAAGTGAGCTTTATTTTTAGGAATCAAGAATTGAACATCCACTAACCGACTTCATACTTGTTGGTGATGCTAAGAAAAATATGGAATTAGAGTCAACCGGTGTAGTTGAAAATATGGTTGAATTTGACTCTAATCTGGGGGACCAAGAGGATGTCAAAATCAGGAAAGAATTGAAATTTGGAGGTTTGATGTCACATTCCAAGTATTTTTCAACATTGAAATTATGTGGTGATATGGAAATTGAACTACACGAGTCAATGAGGGATTGCGAGGAGGAAAGGCAAAGGCCATACATTTTACAATTTGAAGGAACAAGAAGGCAAAATAACATTCCTCACATGAAAGCCAAGAAAAGCAAAATGAAAAAATTAAAGTTTGGCTTGATCATCTATTTACCACCCCCCCCCCCCCCGTCGCTCGTGATCACAAGCTTGAGTCCAATTTAGGTGCCCAATTCATATCGTCCAAGTGGCGAGAAAAGTGGTAAAGTTGATTCGCGTCGTGCCACGACATTAAATGCGGCGCTTGGTGGGAGGCAACCCATCATTTTCAAAAATTTTAGTCGTTTTTGAAATTTTCTTTTTTAGAGTAGCTTAGTATATTATTTTTGACTAATCTACCAAGTTTAAAATTTTTGGAATTGATTTGAGCAGGTCGGGGTGACCGGAGAGCCAAAACCAGTAGCTGCTAAAATTGCAGAAGCCGAGTGTTCGCATTTGCGAACAAAGGTTCGCATTTGCGAGCTTTGACACATCGCAAAACTGAGGACTAGGTCGCATTTGCGACCTCTGATGAATTTTTAAAGTTCGCAATTGCGAAGAAGGGGTCGCAAATGCGACATCAGGGGCCTTAAACAGGTAACTGTGTTCCATTTTGAACAAAAGTAAAAAAAAATTTGGGGCTCTCAAACCTTCATCTTTCTCACTCTCCTAACTCTCAAGTTCCACCATTTACACTCCTAATTGCAAGCATTAAGGTATGAAGGCTTAATCTTTATGCTCTATTGCATCATCTTCCTCTTCTTATTCTCTCCTTGTGCTCTCACATACTAGGGCTTAAATTAATTCTTATTTTCCGTGCAAAAATTATTTGAAAATGTCACGCCCCAAACTCGGGGAGCGCGACCGACGCTCAACCGATGAATCCGGCCGAGCAAGCCTGCTAGATACTTTCTGCCGCAAACTCACTCATGGAAAAAGAGGTGACGTATATTCATTAATTAAACAATAGGGAGATCATGAATACAATGCCAAAACCTTTCTATTAGTTTCTTCATCTTTAGTATCTCAAAATACACACCTTTTTATAGGCTAAAGTGGAACAAGTGATTCATTCAAACATAAACATGAATTATTTGACTTCCCCCAATACCGACATACAACCCACACAATGTCTACGGAGCCTCTAAAAGATACAAAAGAGTACAATGACAATGCCGACAATAAGGCTCCGGCTATACCTCCAAAGATGATAACAAAATGAAAAAAGGTACATGACCCCAGAATGAGGCGGGGCTCACCAAGTCTGCTAGGAGGAAGGTGCACTGCTATCGCTGATTAACACTGCCTGCTATGGAACCACCTGCATCCATTTAAAGATGCATCGCCCCGGACAAAAGGGATGTTAGTACTGTCGAATAGTACTAGTATGTAAAACTAAATACCATCTCAATAGAATGAATAATAATACAAGGGGGAACAGTCAAGAATTCAATAAGAGCTTCAAATAATATTAAAATATCAAGTTAAGGATCACATAAGTTTTCAAGTCAATTTCTATGTTATTAGGTTGGGTGATCTTTAGTGCCGATATACCATAATTCACAATACCATCGTATTCTTATACGGAGTCTGGTCTCGACCCAATCGTTTAGGTCGTCTTATTTGAGACATCAACCATAACCACAATTTCATTATAATTTTTAGCACAGTCACCATCATGTGTGCGGCATGGCGTCTGATCACAGCCCGATCGGCTAAGCCGTCTCACCCCAGACATTACCTTTCCCAATCAATCATCTCACTTCATACCCCTTTCACCTCTTTTCAATTCATTGGCACAAGTGGCCACAATTATAAAGTCATTCTTGGCACTTGACCGTATTTTATAATTCTAGTTCCCCTTTCCACATTCAAACATCATTATCATTATCAACAACAATAAGGCTTCTCATTTAAGACAATAAATACACATATGAGCAATTAGGGAATCTTAGGCACATAGAGGCCTTTCATACAATTTGGCATAACATCCTTTATTCGATCTTGACTTGAAGTCTTAACATTGTTAATATATATTCCATATTTTTAACACATCCTCAAATGATAAGATTACATGATGAAGCATTTAGAATACATATTGAACATATATCCTTCAATACAATCACATTTGGAATAGCCAATTCTATAATGATCAATTTGGGACTTACACCAATCACACGAACACTGTGGGATTCAATTCTAAGAAAAAGGGGTTTATCCAACATACCTCAATTGAGCTTCCTTAAACTCCAAAATGTTCTGGAATTCTTAGCAATTTCAATCTATTTTAGAAATATAATAAATTGAACCAAAATTAGGAAGAAGATCATGGTTTTAGCTCATTTGAGCATTTTATCAAACACTAGGTGTGTATTAAGGGTTTTAAGGCCCTTTTACAAAAGGTTCCATCATCCCTCAACCCATTCTCTACCATTTTTAGCTCACAACCTTCCTACATTATTTGATAACACATGCATGCAAGATAACAACTCCCACACCCAAAAATTGTGTTGCTAATTACTCCATTTTTAGTAAATTTTCGAAATTAAAAGCTAGGGCATAGACTCTTACCTTTAGGATGAAGACTTTCCTTGTTTATATTCAATGATTGAGCAAGAATTTATGGATAATAGGTTGAAGATAACTCTCTCACTCTAGGGAACTCTCTCACTCTCAAAATGTCCAATTTTAGCTCAAAAATGGTACCAATCGTCTATTTAACGAAGTAGGGTCGGGTTATAAAAATCCAAAAATGAAGTGATAGAATATAAGGGTCCACCAAACTCTATAGAGAACCAGGTTCCCTATCAGTTCTACTAGAACACACGCACACTGCAGTAAGTAAATGACAAGAGGATATTTACGTGGAAAATTCCTAGCTCAACGGGATTAAAAACCATGACCTACCCTTGTAGGATTTCAACTTCACTACTGAGCAACTTTTAGATTAAAACCTCTGCAACCTAGGAATTAACCTCTTAATCCCTCACTAACTTGTAATACTCTATTACAAGCCACTTTGTAATAACTCTATTACAAAGACTTTACAACTCAACTAACTCTAGCTAAGACTCAAACACAAAGGTTTAAGGTTTACAAAGGGTTTCCTACAGAATACTTCTAAACAAGCTAAGTAGGAATTACAATTGAAGAACTATTACAAAGTTACAACTCAACTAAGGACATACAATAACCTGATATGGGGAACTGGTGCTTAGTGATGTTGTTCTTTGTTCTTGATGCACTTGAGAATCATTTTCTTGATGATCAATCATAGTGAGTGTGCTTGAGTAAATTCTCTAAGTGTTCAAGTGATTTGTTTTACCTTCCTTGATGTTAATAATGCATTTGTGACATCACTAGGATGATGTAAGCAAGGTAGGTAAAAGACACTCCCCATAAAGTTGACTACTGCATTGTTTCTGCACTGTAGCGTGTGCAGGCAATAGCTTTACAGCTGGGGCAGTTGACTTGTGCAGTTTCCTCGAGAAACGGTAGCTATCTCTTCCCTCTATTGTTCCTTTGACTCTGAAGAGTTGAACCATATCCCAAGCTGGAACCTTTTGATCTTAAGGTCTTGAGAATGTGTAACAGGTTCCTTTTCTGGTTCTTGACAGTAAGTTTGTTAGATCATCAAAACATAATAGGGATATACATATAGCCTATCAATTTCCCCCTTTTTGATGATGACAAACTTATAATTCAAGTTCCCCATTAGAACCAGCATTTCCTAAATTCCCCCTGAATCTGTCATGCCACTTGTGTGCACACAACATGATTAAAAATAGAGCATAAAGAGCAAGATATATACAACAAAAAGGGAAAAACTTCCACTAAACAATTTGGATTTGAAAACAGGGAGCAGAGTCAATGTTACTGACAACTATCCACAATTAAGAACAACAAAAACAAATACCACAAACATCATAAAAAGAAATCATAGGAAACCAATACTTAAGACTTGACACTGAGGGGACACTGTTTAGGGAGCACTGGAAGGAGAGGGCTTAGAGGCAGAGGCAAGGGTTTGGAGGACGAGATCCATTCAAGCATTTGCCGACATTTGCTCGTTGAGCAGTCTCTCTTTTAGGTCCTCCACTTGTTTCCTGAGCTCATCATTCTCTTTTGTTGGACGAGCAACCTCTTTTCCTTGAGAACTACTAGAACCATGTGCCTCCTACAGCTGACTTAACTGAGTCTCAAGGATAGCATTCCTTGCTTTCAATTTCCTTATCTCCGAGGTAGCATTGTTCTGAGCATTGATCAGTTGAGATATGGTAGAAGTGCTTCCAACCCCTCCAATTTTCTCGATACACTCACATTCTTCAAGAGTAGCTTTGGAGAAAGTTTGCTTCTTTGTGCCCACTTTAGCTTGTCCCAGAGGAACCTTGAAGTTCTTAAAGACCTTGGTGAGAAGGAACCCATACGGCAGCCCATGATTACCATCTTTAAAGTCTGCCACTTTGTTCATGTGCTCTATCATAATCCCAGGCAGATTGATAGTAGTGAAGTTGTCCAGTGCTTCCATGAGGAAAAGGTTTACACGAGAGGTGATAGATCTTCTCTCAGCTCGAGGCAGCAGTACCTTGTTCACCATCTCAAACAGTAGTTGGTATACAGGAAGGAGGGCCTTCTTTTGAACCCGTTCCCCCTGCTGAACTGCTCTGTCCTTTAATATGGCATTTCTGAAGTTTTAAGAACAGGATCCATGAACACTAAATAGCCCTTCAGCAGGCACACCAAGAATGGACCCCAACAAGGTAGAGTCCATCACCATATCAACTCCAATCACCAACACACAAATGTGATCATCTTCAACTTTAAAAAGATCAGCATAGAAACTTTGAACTTCCTCTTCATACACCATTGGAGCATCATTTGTGAACAAATGTGTCCACTGTTGGAACTCACAGATCTCAACCAGCTGTCTCATACTAGGCTCCTCCAAGATATCAGGGGCAAATGTGCGGCCCCATAGAACCTTTTGACTTCTTAATCTCTCTTTCCCAGCACTCCTTGGATCACCCACTCTGGCCTTCTTTGAGGAACCAAGTTCCTCATCTGTATAAACTTTTCTCTTAGCAGACTTGCAAATATTCTTTCATTTTTCATCAGACTTCATAGACTTTTCACCAAATTCTTCCATCACCCTGGCAGCAGACTCTTCTACCAACTTATCACCAGATTCTTTCACCATATTTTCACTAGCGACACTATCATCAGACTTGTTCAGACTTTCAGCAGACACAGAAGATCCCCTTTTAGGCTTGGGGAGACCATACTTCTGTGAGCGCTTTCTAGTCAAGGAACCAGGTTCCTCTTCTACTTCACTATCCACATTCACAACTGACACTGTCTTCTTGCTCACAACTTTCCCATCTTTCACTAATTTTCTTCTCCTTGACTTAGCTTGGATGTTCTTAAGCACAGACTCAAGAGCCTCCTTCCTTTGCAACCTTGTAGTAGGTCGCTTAGGAGTAGACTCTTAAGTAACCATTGGCCTACGCCTAATCAAGCTAGCAATTGGCATATCGTTAGAATCCTCTTCACTTTCCCCAACTACTTCTTCAGAATCAGATCTCATCTCAGGCACAACCACATACAAAGGCTCAGCATCGAAATGACAGGAGGGAGCAGGATCAATACTGACCTGGGGCTCTTGAGAGAACCCTGAGTTGGATCGTCTGAGGAGGGATCATGTCCCTTATTTGGGACCTCATTAGTATTGTCCTCTGCCGATTGTTCAGGAACAAGCTCTCTACCCTCTTTCACAGTCTTAGACTCTTCCCCCCGAGTCCCAAAACCATCATCATCTCCTTCTATAACAACCCCTTCATGAGCTACGGACAACATGTTCTCTATTGCCTCTTTCTCTTGTACATCCATGGAAAACTCAATAGAGGAAGGAGTGTTACCTGTGGACACAAGATCAAGAGCAATCTTTGTTGAGTCAAACTTCTTGGAACTATCAGTTTGATCTACCTTTGACCCCTTTTTCATAGGCGAACTTGAAATTTCCTGATTTTCTTCTTTGTTAGCAGTACTCTGTTCATCCCTTTTTTTCGGTGAAGTAAGATAAGGGCTCTGGGCTATAAATTTTTTTGGAGTCGAGATTTTACGACTCTTATGAGAACCAGAACTCGAGTGGGTAGGAGAGGAGACGGAATGTGGGGGTGACTCTGTCCTAGGGTTTTTGGTTAGCAGTGGTGTGGGGTGAGGAGTCTAATATCGGTGTTTCAACAGGTGAGGACTCAATGGGGATGTCACTTGGAACACTCGAGGTTGTTTGATTTTCAGCCATGGTAAGAAAAAGAGAAGGGATTTGGCAGTTTGAAGAGAGGCAGAAGAATGGGGTTTTGAAATTTGATGGGAGGAGTTGTGATAGTGATAGATGTATTTATGATGGATGAGGGACCGGTTAAGAAAGGGCGGCAGTTTTTGGAGTTAGAGTCGGTTCTCAATGGGTGAGACGTTTGGGTTCAAAGGACACCAAGTAAAAGTAACTGACATACTGATGACGTGGCACTTATTTTAACCATTCAAAATTGTGCATGAGAGAATAGAGAAACTACTAACCTGTGTTAGGAGAACCAGGTTCCCTGACTAATCTTGCATCTGTAAGCTTTGCCCTTTTTACCAGCACGTATTGCATCAACTGCTTATTTGCTTTGTGATCATCACGCGTGTCTACCTGTAACGGTATAGAGATGAGTTAAACTTTGCCAGAAAATATTTTTTAACTAATTTTACATGAACATCTATTTCATAGCCAATCATCGAGGGATCAGGTTCTCAGTTGGGCTTTATCAACCCCAGTGCTAGACGATTTCTTTCAAAATGTTCTTTACTCAAAGCCTTGGTAAATATGTCTATAATCTGATCTTCCGTGCTGCAGAATTTCATGCAAATGAGCCCCCTTTCAACATTGTCTCTGAGGAAGTGGTGACGCACATCAATGTGCTTGGTTCTCTTATGTTGGACTGTATTTTTAGCCATATAGGCAAACAATCTAAGAACACTCCAAAGTCTTCCAGTTGTTGCTTGATCCACAACGATTGAGCACAGCAGGAAGCAGCTGCTACATATTCTGCTTCTGTAGTTGAGAGTGCCACTGAGTTTTGCTTTCTTGTACTCCACGAGATTAGGAAAGAACCCAGGAAATGTGCCATTCCAGACGTGCTTTTCCTGTCCACCATATATCCTGCATAATCAACATCAATATACCCAATAAGATCAAAGTTGTCACCTGATGGATAGTAGACAATCAGGTCCTACGTTCCTTTGAGATATCTCAATATTCTCTTGGCAGCCTTCAGATGAGATTCCTTTAGATTGGATTGAAACCTTGCACAAATGCCCACACTGAACATAATGTCTGGTTTGCTTGCAGTGAGATACAAGAGTGACCCTATGATCCTTTTATACATGGTCTGATTTACAGGGGAACCAGGTTTATCCATGTCTAGACGAGTAGCTGTGGCAATAGGTGTGTTGATGACTTTTGATGCTTCCATGTCAAACCTTTTCAACAATTCCTTGATGTACTTCTGCTGACTTATCAATGTTTCCTTCTGAGATTGCTTCACTTGAAGTCCTAAAAAGAAATTTAATTCTCCCATCATACTCATCTCGAACTCACTCCCCATGAGTTTTGCAAATTCTTCACAAAGAGAGTCAGCTGTGGCTCTAAAGATGCTATCATTAACATATACCTGAACAATGAGCAGGTTCCTCCCTCATTTCTTCAGAAAAAGAGTGTTGTCAATTTTTTCTCTTGTAAATCCATTTTCTAGAAGGAATTTTGATAACCTTTCATACCAAGCCCGGGGAGCCTACTTTAGCCCATACAATGCCTTGTCCAGTTTGAACATATGCTCAGGATGCTCGTGACACTCAAAACCAGGAGGCTGCTTGACATAGACTTCTTCTTTTAGATAGACATTTAGAAATGCACTTTTGACATCCATTTGGAATAGTGTGAACTCCATATGAGATGCAAATGCAATAAGAATTCTAATGGCTTCTATTCGAGAAATTGGAGCAAATGTTTCATCATAATCGATCCCTTCTTCCTGATTGTAGCCTTGAACTACAAGCCTTGCCTTGTTTCTTGTTGTATTTCTAAACTCATCAAGTTTGTTCCTGAATACCCACCTGGTTCCTATGATAGTTCGATCTACAGGTCGAGGGACCAGGTGCCATATCTTGCTTCTTTCAAATTGATCCAATTCCTCTTGCATGGCTGTGATCTAGTCTGCATCTTTCAACGCTTCTTTGATGTTTTTGGGCTCTATTTGAGAAAGAAAGGCTGAAAAGGCAAGTGAGTTTCTTGCTTTTGATCTGGTTTGAACTCCTGAGTCAAGAGGGATGATTATGTTGTCAAGAGGATGTGAGATTTTGTGCTTCCAATTTGGTACCTGAATCTCATTTGTAAAGGACCCAGGTATATCTGACTGAGGTTCTTGGCCGCTTCTTACTTCAGCAAGTGGAGTACCTTGGACTGCATCAACAACTCTATTTGCAGCTTCAGTTGTTGTGATCGTGGGACCAGGTTCCTCTCCAATAGATGGAGATGTATTTGCATCATCTTCACTGGATTCCTTGACATGACTCATCATGCCTGCCTTTCCATTTGCCATGTCAATAACTTCACCTGGAACAGATAAAGGTTCTCCATATTGGTCAACACGTCTGTCCTTCTCACAAGAGAGGTGAGATTCATCAAAGATCACATGTATACTCTCTTCAACACATTGAGTCCTTTTGTTGTATACTTTGTAAGCTTTGCTTTGGGATGAGTATCCCAAAAAGATTTCTTCATCACTTTTGGTATCGAATTTTCCAAGAGCTTCATTTCCATTGTTGAGGACAAAACATTTACACCCAAAAGTCCTTAGATGTGTCAGCTTGGGCTTCCTTCCATTCAGTAGTTCATATGGAGTCTTGTTCAAAAGGAACCTGATCATGCACTTGTTCACCAAGTAGCAAGCAGTATTGACAGCTTCAGCCTAGAAATTCTTTGCGATACCACTGTCAATCAACATTGTCCTTGCCATGTCTTCAAGAGTTCTATTCTTCCTCTCCACAACACCATTTTGTTGAGGTGTTCTTGGAGCTAAAAAATTGTGAGTGATACCATTTTCAGTACAGAACTCATCAAATTTGGCATTATCGAACTCTGTCCCATTATCAGACCTGATGCAAGCTACATTATTACCCATCTTCACTTGAATCCTTTTGATGAAGGCAACAAACACTTCAAGGTTTCATCCTTGGTTGTGAGAAACAGAGTCCAGGTGAATCTGGAGTAATCGTCAACTATAACGAAGATATATTTCTTTTCTCCCCTGCTTGCCACCCTCATGGGTCCACATAGATCCATGTGAAGAAGATCAAGTGGCCTTGAGGTACTGACTTCCTTTTTGGGCTTGAATGAGGATCTGACTTGCTTTCCTTTTACACATGCATCACACACTTTGTGATCCTTGAAACTTGACTTGGGCAGACCATGAACCAGGTCCTTCCTGACCAATTTGTTCAACAACGTAAAGCTTGCATGACCCAGCCTCCTATGCCATAATTCAGCATCATCATCAATAGCACTTAGACAGTTGAGATCACCATTCTGCAGAGACTCAAAATTAGCAACATAGATATTTTTGTATCTTTTTGCTACTAGCACTACCTCACCAGTCACTAGGTTTGTGACTGTCCATATTTTTCACACAAATTCCACCTTGTTTCTCTAGTCACAGATCTGGGAAACACTTAGCAAGTTGTACTTTAACCCGTTCACATTGTACACATTTTTGATTGAGTGTGAGAGAGACTTCCCAATCCTTCCAACTCCCAGAATGTATCCTTTCTTGCCATTTTGAAAGGATACACTCCATCCTTGCAGGGCTTTAAGTGAAAGGAAATCATTTGTACTTCCAGTCATGTGCTTTGAGAAGCCACTATCCATGTACCATTGTAGGCTGCTTCCTTTCATTGTTCCCTGCACAAGAAAATCAGGAGTGAGATTTAGGAACCCAAACGAGTTTGGGTCCCTTGTAATGAGGAAAGGGGTGAATGAGGGATCTTCCGGTCCAAGCAGGCATCATGCGTTTTTTATATGAGGGACCAGGTTCTCTACCAGTAGTTACTTTTTCAGCGAAAACTTTGTTTTTCTGCTTGTGACTGAAATCTGGCCTTACAGTTTTCTTTACAGTGCCCAGTGTTGCCACAGTGAGTGCAAAGCCAATTATCAGGTACAGTAACGTACTTGCTATAAGGGTTGTAGGGAATCTTTTCCATTTGGAACCCAATCCCCTACCTATTTCCCCCATTGTTGGTGTACATGGTAGTGATAACATCAGAGGACCAGGTCCACTTGAGTGATTTTTCAGGGTCACTCTTCACTCTTCCTAGTTCTTCATGAAATTGTTTGTTTTTCTCAAGCTCAGCACACAGACTAAACTTCACTGAATTTAACTCACTTTCAAGCTTAATGTGTGCCTCACTTGCAACTTCCTTTCCCTTTTGAGAATTTTCAGGCCTACTTTCTATTTTAGGTTCCCCAATTGTTTCCTTCAAGTCCACTACCACCACTAATAGGTCATCTCTCTAATGCTCAATGTTAGCAACTCTCTCAGCTTAGACTTCTTTTTCCTTTCTTACACACTCAAAGGTCTCTTTTAGGTCTACCACAACGACCATTAGATCATCTCTTTCATGTTCTATGTGTGCAATTTTTTCGTCTAAGGCATCCTTCTCTTTCTTCAGGTTCTCAATTATTTCCTTTAAATCAACAACAACGATTACTAAGTCATCTCTGGTTTGTTCTGCTTCTCCTAACTCCACAGTTAAAGCATCTTTATCATTTATAAGACTGTGATAAGCATCAATCAACACATTTGCCAAAGACATGAGTTTTTTTGGAGAATAAGATTTCAAATTTCTCTGAACATCCAAAAAATTTACTTCATCATCATCAGACAGAACCATCAAGGCAAAGATTAAGTCATACTTAGTTGCTTTACTTTTCACTGCCATCATTGAACTATCACCATGATCATTTTCTTTTTCAGATTTGCTAGAGGAGTCTCCCCATGTAGCAAGAGCTTGCTTTGCAACATTGTCAGCGACATTCTTTCTCTTGAAGCGTTTATCAGGAACCGGGTTCCTCTTGGTTGCTTTGTCAAAATTGTTTTTGTGCTGATCTTGCTTTAGGATAGGGCACTCCTGGATGAATTGTCATGGCTTGCCACATTTATGACAGAGGTCGTGATTTTTTGGCTTGCTAGAACTTCCCCTTTTTGGAATGCCTCCATTCCTGCTAACCATCTTCTGGAATCTTCTTGTTAAGTGAGCCATATCACCATCCTCACCACTTGAATCATTGCTGTCTGCCTTGAGAACCAGGTTCTTCTACCTTTTGGGTTCTCTTCTTTCATTGTCCTTCTTCTTCTTCATTTCATATGTTTTCAGATTGCCAACAAGTTCATCTATGGTCAGTGTCTGCAAGTCCTTCACCTCTGTAATGGCGTTCACTTTGCTTTCCCAAGAACTGGGCAGTACACTAAGGATTTTCCTGACAAGCTTGTTTCATGGAATAGTTTCACCAAGAGAGTGAAGCTCATTAATGATGGAGGTGAACCGAGTATGAATATCTTGGATGGATTCATCATCTTTCATCCTGAAGAGCTCGTATTCATTTGTGAGAATGTCAATCTTAGATTGCTTAACCTATGTTGTTCCTTCGTGAGCTGTCTGAAGAGCTTCCCAGATTTCCTTGGCTGACTGACATGCCGATATCCTGTTGTATTCATCAGGACCAATACCACAAACAAGAATATTCTTCGCACGAAAATTCTTTTCTACGACCTTTCGATCAGCGTCATTGAATTCCTTCCTCGTCTTGGGAATGGCTACAGCTGGGTCGCCAAGATTCTTGGTAGGAACAAAAGGTCCATCATAGATAATATCCCATAGCTCTGAATCTTCAGCCATGATGAAGTCGTGCATCCTAGTCTTCCACCATCCATAGTACTGGCCATTGAACCTTGGTGGCCTGTAGGTAGATTGACCTTCTTCAAAGTTTGGTGTAGCAGCCATGAGGATCCTTTTTAGGTGTTAGCCTGATAGAAAGAACCCGCTCTGATACCAATTGATAGAATATAAGGGTCCACCAAACTCTATAGAGAACCAGGTTCCCTATCAGTTCTACTAGAACACACGCACACTGCAGTAAGTAAATGACAAGAGTATATTTACGTGGAAAATTCCTAGCTCAACGGGATTAAAAACCACGACCTACCCTTATAGGATTTCAACTTCACTACTGAGCAACTTTTAGATTACAACCTCTGCAACCTAGGAATTAACCTCTTAATCCCTTACTAACTTGTAATACTCTATTACAAGCCACTTTGCAATAACTCTATTACAAAGACTTTACAATTCAACTAACTCTAACTAATACTAAAACACAAAGGTTTAAGGTTTACAAAGGGTTTCCTACAGAATACTTCTAAACAAGCTAAGTAGGAATTACAATTGAAGAACTATTACAAAGTTACAACTCAACTAAGGACATACAATAACCTGATATGGGGAACTGGTCCGTAGTGGTGTTGTTCTTTGTTCTTGATGCACTTGAGAATCGTTTTCTTGATGATCAATCATAGTGAGTGTGCTCGAGTAAATTCTCTAAGTGTTCAAGTGATTTGTTTTACCTTCCTTGATGTTAATAATGCATTTGTGACATCACTAGGATGATGTAAGCAAGGTAGGTAAAAGACACTCCCCATAAAATTGACTGCTGCATTGTTTCTGCACTGTAGCGTGTGCAGGCAGCAACTTTACATCTAGGGCAGTTGACTTGTGTAGTTTTCTCAGGAAACGGTAGCTATCTCTTCCCTCTATTGTTCCTTTGACTCTGAAGAGTTGAACCATATCCCAAGATGGAACCTTATGATCTTTAGGTCTTGAGAATGTGTAACAGGTTCCTTATCTGGTTCTTGACAGTAAGTTTGTTAGATCATCAAAACATAACAGGGATATACATATAGCCTATCATGAAGATCCGTAACAAGGTATGCGGTCACATATGCGACCGCAGAATGGATATGCGGTCCGCATAACGACCGCATAATCTGGTGCCAAAAACTGGAAAAAATCTGCCTCGGTCTGCGGTAGTTATATGGCCCACAGATCTTTTTTGCAGTCGCATAATGGGCCGCATAACCTCCCTCCGCAAAAATCCTAAGGCTAATTGTGCGACAAAAGTGCGGCCCGCGATATGGTTGTGCTGTCACATAACTGGCTGAGAAATTGACATAAAATGGCCCAAGTAGCTGCTTCACTCTGTGGCCCGCAGAGTGATTATGCGGCCACATAATGTGCCGCAGAAATGCCTATTTCTGCAAAATAATTTCCTTCAACTCCCCAGCGCACTGTTCAATCCAAAAAGTCTGAACCCCGATTTTTAGGAAATATTTCACGGGGCCTTACATCCTCCCCCACTTAAGATCATTCGTCCTCGAATGAGGATCAATTCTCACTATTAACATCCTATGCAACTCAGTTTTCATACCACACACCAGCAGCCCCAAATTTGACTAACTCCCTAAATTTCAAAAACTTTTGCTAGAGTTTTCCCTGTAACTAGGCCTATCCACCTGTCAGAGAGCCCCAAAAACACATCCTTAAAACATATACATCAACTACTGACGTAACATAACTCATAACAACGCCAATTGTGGCCTCACAAGCAATATATTGCCAGGAAAGGAACACCCTTAATATCAACTGTACAAATGATACATAATTCATAGAAAGTAACTCTTAGAATTTTCATAAATTACAACTTTATAAATACATGGCTATTCAAACAAATAACGATACTTTTTCTTCATTTCTTCCTCGGCCTCCCAAGTAGCCTCTTCAACCTGCTGGTTTCGCCACAACACCTTCACTGAGGCAATTTCTTTATTCCTCAACTTTCGAACTTGCCTATCAAGAATGGCAACTGGAATTTCTTCATATGACAGTTCTTCGTTAACCTCAATGGTCTCAACTGGCACAATAGCTGACGGATCTCCAACTACCTTCTTCAACATAGACACATGGAATACCGGGTGCACTAATGACATTTCGGGTGGTAGCTCAAACTTGTGCGCCACCTGACCAATCCTCTAAATGATTTTGTACGGACCGACATACCTCGGACTCAATTTCCCTTTCCTTCCAAACTGCATTATACCCTTCATGGGGGAAACCTTCAAGAATACCCAATCATCTTCTTTGAACTCTAAGCCTCTGCGACGAACATCTTAATAGGATTTTTGATGACTCTGAGCACTTTTCAATCACTCCTTAATGATTTTAACCTTTTCCATATCCTGATGCACGAGGTCTGGTCCTATCAACTCAGCTTCCCAAATCTCGAACCACCCAATGGGAGATCTACATCTCCTACTATATAATGCCTCAAATGGTGACATCCGAATACTAGCATGAAAGCTGGTATTATAAGTAAACTCTATGAGTGGCAAATAATCATCCCAGCTACCCTTGAAGTCAAGAACACAAGCACGCAACATGTCCTCAAGTGTCTGAATAGTCCGCTCTGCCTGCCCGTCGGTCTGTGGATAGAAGGTTGTTCTAATATTCACCTGAGTACCCAAACCTTGCTGAATTTCTTTCAAAAATTTGTTGTGAACTCTCCTGACTATTTCCTTGATATACAACTGAGCATACTGTTCCACTATGTCGGTAGATTTAACTGGCAAGAAGTACGCTGATTTCGTGAGCCGATCCATAATCACTCAAATTGAGTCAAACTTGCGCGACGTGCGTGGTAATCCTACCACAATATCCATATTATTCATTTCCCACTTCTGCATTGGAATTTCTATGTTCTGTGCCAACCCACCAGGCCGTTGGTGTTCGGCCTTTACTTGCTGACAATTCGGACACCTTGCCACAAAGTCCGCCACATTCCTTTTCATGTCATTCCACCAATAGACTTCCTTGAGATCATGATACATCTTTGTAGAGCTCGGGTGCACGGAATACCTGGAAGTGTGAGCCTCAATCATGATTCTTTCCCGGAGACCATCTATATTTGGAACTCATAGCCGCTCTTGGCACCTTAGTGTACCATCATCCGTGCCAAGAGTAAAAGCCATAGTTTTATGTTTGTGAATCCCCTCCTTCAATTGTACCAATAATGGATTGTCGTATTGCTTCTCTTTGACTTACACAATGAGCAATGATTCAGCCCTATTCTGCACAATTACTCCTCCTTCACTAGAGTCCGCAAGACGAACTCCCAAACTAGCTAACTGGTGAACCTCCTTGGCCAACGGCCTCTGACATGCCTCCAAGTGAGCCAAACTACCCATAGATTTCTGGCTAAGAGCATCCGCCACCACATTGGCTTTCCCCGGGTGATATAGGATATCGATGTCGTAATCCTTGAGTAACTCAAGCCATCTTCTCTACCTCAAATTCAGCTCCTTCTATTTAAAAATATATTGAAGGCTCTTGTGGTCCGTGAATACATCCACATGGACCTCGTACAAATAATGACGCCAAATCTTCAATGCAAAAACCATCACCGCAAGTTCTAAGTCATGTGTTGGATAGTTCTTTTCATGATTCTTGAGTTGCCTAGAAGCATAAGCTATAACCTTGTTGTGTTGTATTAACACACACCCAAGTACGATTCTCGAAGCATCACAATATACTACGAACCCATCTGTACCGTCTGGTAGAGTCAACACCGGCACCGTAGTCAATCTTGATTTCAACTCCTGGAAGCTCCTTTCATAAACATCAGACCATTGGAACTTAACCGCTTTCTAAGTCAATTTAGTCAACGGAGAGGCAAGAGTAGAGAACCCCTCCACAAACTTCCTGTAATACCTTGCTAAGCCCAAGAAGCTGTGAATCTCGGTTGGTGTTGTAGGTATAGGCCAATTCTTCACCGCTACAATCTTTTGAGGACCAATATTAATTACTTCTCTAGAGACAACATGACCCAAGAATGTGACAGATTCGAGCCAAAATTCACATTTTGAAAATTTCGCGTACAATTGGTGCTGATGAAGAGTCTGCAAAACTGCCCTGAGATGATCGGCATGGTCCTCTTGACCTCGTGAATACACAAGAATATCGTTAATGAACACTATCAAAAAGGAATCGAGAAAAGGCTTGAAAACCCAATTCATAAGATCCATGAAAGTTTCTGGGGCATTTGTTAGCCCAAAAGACATTACCAGAAATTCAAAGTACCCATACCGGGTCCTGAAAGCTGTTTTCGGAATATCCTGTTCCTTGATCTTCAATTGGTGGTACCCGGACCGTAAATCAATTTTGGAGAAGTACCTAGCACCCTGTATCTGATCAAACAAATCATATATTCTGGGTAATGGGTATTTGTTTTTGATTGTGACTTTGTTGAGTTGCCGGTAGTCAATACACATCCTCAGTGATCCATCTTTCTTCCTCACAAAGAGAACCGGTGCACCCCATGGTGACACACTCGGTCCGACGAAACCCTTCTCTAATAATTCTTTCAATTGTTCCTTTAGCTCCTTCAATTCTGTTGGTGCCATCATGTAGGGCGGAATAGATATAGGTTGCGTGCCTGGCATCACATCAACCCCAAAATCAATCTCCCTGTCTGGCGGAATCCCAGGGAGCTCATCAGGTAGGACCTCTGGAAATTCATTCACAACTGGCACAGACTCGAGTGTAGGTGCCTCAACATCGGTGTCCGTAACCCAGACTAAATGATAGATACAACCCTTGTTAATCATCTTCGTGGCCTTAAGGTAAGAAATAAACCTACCTTTTGGTATTATATTATCCCCCTTCCACTCAACAACTGGCTCATTTGGATATTCAAACCTCATAGTCCTAGTTAGGCAATCGAGCTTGGCAAAACATGAATAAATCCAATCCATTCCTATAATTACATCAAAATCGACCATCCCCAATTCAACAAGATCGGCCACAGTGTCCAAATCACGTACCATGACAACAAAACCCCTATAAACCTGTACGGCCACAATAGACTCACCAACCAGAGTAGATACAGAGAACGGCTCAGGAAGCTATTCCGGTTCTATCCCAAATTCGATAGCAACATAAGGGGTAACATCAGACAAAGTAGAACCGGGATCAATAAGAGCATATACATCATGAGATTGGATAGTCAATATACCTGTGACAACATCTGGAGAAGCCTCTACACTCTGGCGAACACTCATAGAATAGAAACAGTTGGGTCCTCCCGAACTCTGCGCACCAGCCCTAGATGCACCACACCCTGCGAGTGCTGGAGTGCCTCGAGCTGGAAGGGTTGCTGAAGATGTAGCAGTTGCGGAACGGGATGGTTGTGCTGTGCCCCTGCCTACACCCTGGCGGGATGAACGACACTCCCTCTGAATATGACCCCTCAATTCACACCCATAACATATAGGTCGGTCCATGTAACAGATCCCCAAGTGCATCTTCCCACACCTGGGGCATGTGGGCCTCAACTGTTGCTGGAATCTCCCTCATGATCGGCCATGATGGTGGGGTCCCCTGCTGCCCTGATTGGGCCTGAAACAACTCCCCTGCTGGCGGTGCACTAGCTAAAGACTGAGCAAAAGACTGGGATGGCCCTGATGATCCTTCGCTAAAAGTTGATCTTCCCCCTAAATAACTCCCCAAAGTTGCTCGTGGACCGGGCCTTGCAGTTACCCTCTCGCTCCATTATGTTCTTCAACATATAGTTCTCTGTAGCTTGAAAATGCTACCATCTTCCCATAGTTCATCTCTAAATTCAAGGCAGCTGTAGCGGCCTCATTGATAACCAATGGGCTAAGGCCTTGCACAAACCGGCGCACTCTAGCCTCCATAGTAGGCAACATGAGAATGGCATATTTAGACAGGCGCGCGAACTCCATGTGATACTCCCACACACTCTTACTTCATTGCTTAAGGTTCTCAAACTCTGCGGAACGAGCTGCCCTAGCCTTGGCAGGTAAGAAATGGTCCATGGAAGAGTCAGCAAACTCACTCCACCTCGTTGGAGGGCTCCCCTCCTCCCGAGAGTCCTCCCACAACTCAAACAAAGAATAGGCCACCCCTTTTAGGCGGTAGGCTGCCAACTCCACTCCCTCTTTCTCAGTAGTGCACATAACCCGGAGAGTCTTATGCATCTCATCAATGAAGTCCTGTGGGTCCTCCTCAAGATTAGCACCTGTGAACACTGGAGGATCCAACTGAAGAAACCTGTTCACCCTGGAACCACTAGAATTCCCTTGTTCGCTAGAAGAAGTGGGTGCAACATTTGGTCTCTAGCTTGAAGAGCCACTATCTGTGTCAGCATCTAGATAGCTCCCCTAAGATCCCCGTCAGAAATACCAGAACCGAAATCTGGGGTTGGAGGTGGAACCAAAATATCAGTTGGAGGAACCGTTGCACCCTAAGTAGGTGCAGGAACTAGTGTGGCCTAGTCAGGTGTAGTGGAATCAGGCAGTGTAACAGTCGAGGGATTATCACCACCCCTCGGGTATTCACCCGCATCATCAAATAAAGGGTCAACTACCACTCCTGAGGCAGCATTGGCTCATTTACCAGTTCTTGCTCTCTTCTTAGGTGCCATGTACTAAAAGTTAAAGGAATGCACGAGTTAGAGGAGGAACAGTTTGTTAATCCATTTCATTGCACGATCCAGAATATCAAAGAAGGGTATTATTCCTAAATGTCCAAGTAGCCTCCAACTTATAGATGTAATCGATAACACACCGATAAGGAGGACTCTACTAGATACGGCTCCGAGACATCCTAGAACACTTTAAAACCTTAGGCTCTGATACCAAGTTTGTCACGCCCCAAACTCGGGGAGCACGACCGGCGCTCAATCGAGTGAACGAGGCCGAGCAAGCCTGCTAGATACTTTTTACCCCAAACTCACTCATGGAAAAAGAGGTGACGTATATTCATTAATTAGACAATAGGGAGATCATGAATACAATACCAAAACCTTTCTATTAGTTTCTTCATCTTTAATATCTCAAAATACACACCTTTTTATAAGCTAAAGTGAAACAAGTGATTCATTCAAACAGAAACATAAATTGTTTGACTTCCCCCAACACCGACATACAACCCACACAATGCCTACAAAGCCTCTAAAAGATACAAAAGAGTACAATGATAGTGCCGGCAACAAGGCTCCGGCTATACCTCCAAACATGATCACAAAATGAAAAACAAAGCTACATGACCCCGGAATGAGGTAGGGCTCACCAAGTCTGCTAGGAGGAAGGTGTACTGCTATCGCTGATCAACACTATTTGCTATAGAACCACCTACATCCATTTAAAGATGCAGCACCCCCAACAAAAGGGACGTTAGTACTGTCGAATAGTAATAGTATGTAAAAGTACACACCATCTCAATAGAATGAATAATAATACAAGAGGAACAATCAAGAATTCAATAAGAGCTTCAAATAATATTAAAACATCAAGTTAAGGATGACATAAGTTTTCAAGTCAATTTCCATGTTACTAGGTTGGGTGATCTTTAGAGCCGATATACCATAATTATCAATACCACCATATTCTTACACGGAGTCAGATCTCGACCCGATCGTCTAGGTCATCTCATTTGAGACATCAACCATAACCACAATTTCATTATAATTTCCAGCACAGTCACCACCATGTGTGCAGCATGGCATCCGATCACGGTCTGATCGGCTAGGCCGTCTCATCCGAGACATTACCTTTGTCAATCAATCATCTCACTTCCTACCCCTTTCACCTCTTTTCAATTCATTGGCATAAGTGGCCACAATTATAAATTCATTCTTGGCACTTGGCCGTATTTCATAATTCCAGTTCCCCTTTCTACATTCAAACATCATTATCATTATCAACAACAATAAGACTTTTCATTCAAGACATTAAATACACATATGAGCAATTAGGGAATCTTAGGCATATAGAGGCTTTTCATACAATTTGGCATAACATCCTTTATTCAATCTTGACTTGAAGTCTTAACATTGTTAACACATATTCCACATTTCTAACACATCCTCAAATGATAAGATGACATGATGAAGCATTTAGAATACATATTGAACATATATCCTTCAACACAAGCACATTTGGAATAGTCAATTATATAATGATCAATTTGGGACTTACATCAATCATACGAACACCGTGGGATTCAATTCTAAGAAGAAGGGGTTTAGCCAACATACCTCAATTGAGATTCCTTTAACTCTAAAATATTCCGGAATTCTTAGCAACTTCAATCTATTTTAGAAATATAACAAATTAAACTAAAATTAGGAAGATGATCACGGTTTTAGCTCATTTGAGCATTTTATCAAATACTAGGTGTGCATTAAGGTTTTTAAGGCCCTTTTACGAAAGGTTCCATCATCCCTCAACCCATTCTCTACCATTTTTAGCTCACAACCTTCCTACATTATTTGATAACACATGCATGCAAGATAACAACTCCCACACTCAAAACTTATCTTGCTAATTACTCCCCTTTTAGTAGATTTTCGAAATTAAGAGCTAGGGCATAAACTCTTACCTTTAGGATGAAGACTTTCCTTGTTAATCTTCAATGATTGAGCAATCTTCTTCTCAAACCGACCAGGGTAGCCAACTATTATCTTCTGCATGAGGACCATTTGCTATGCTTTCCGAGGAAATGCGGCTGATTCGTGACCTAGTAGCTGGGCTTCCACAGGGACCTGGGGAGACATCTGAGGGACCCTCTGTATGCATTTCAAAGAAAGAATTTCAAAAATATCTTGATGATCAGAAGAAGCAGGGGGATCATCTTAAGAAGCTCGAGAAGGCATATACTGATTTGGCCACGGCGCATGGTACTTTGAGCACTTCTCATGACAAACTGGCAAGTGCACACACCAGGATGAAGAAAAGGGAGAAAAAGAGAGATAAATTCTTCACCCGCATGTGGAAGGGTGTGAAGGGGCTGTGGAAAGTTCTAAAGCCTCAAGAGCCAGTGCCATCAACCGAGTCGAAAGATAATGATGATGCTCCAGTTCACTTGTCCGAGGAAGAAGAAGAAGAAGAGGAGGAGGATGCGACTGAGTCCGACAGCGAGGAGAGCACTTGATGCAGTATTCAGGGAGCACTTTCCACTATTTTACTCTATTTTGTTTAGTTGCATTGGGGATATTGCAACATTTCTAGTTGGGGGTGGCTTCTTGTATAAATGTGGATATGGTAGATTGATATTTTATTTTCATGTGATGTTATTTTGTTTTCATGTGATGTGTTATATTAGTATGTTTACTAGCTTCTTGAATTTTTATTTTTATATATAGTATGTTCTATTGACTTGATGTTTATTAGCTTCTTGATTTTTTTAAATAGTATATTTTATTTTGGTGGTGATATCCTTGGTTTTCTTTTTTACCACGGTTCTTTTTTCGAGGATGCCAATTTTCTTTTTGAACCGGATAATTTTTGGTAAATTTTTGTGTCGACTTTGCCCGTTGATGGATAGCTAGGCGACTTTCTTAAGAGAATTAGTCTTGTAGTTTAGATGTAGTTTTTGTTAATTTAGGAAGAATAAGTGGTATGAGTTGGGGTTTGTGCCTATTGGCCAATTTGTGGCTTGCTTGGTACCAACATGATTTAAACCTCGGCATATGAATTCTTGATCTTTAAAAAAAAATAATAATAATTGAAGTAAAGATCATTGTCATGACTTTTAGACTCAATTTTTGGCTCTTTGATTCACTAAATAGTTTCTTAGGCTATATGTGACTTCTTTGAGTTAATTGGTTTCAATTGGATTTTGGATTTGTATTCTGCTTGAGTTTTAATGTGCCATGTGTGGTGAGATTTATTGTGAGTTCTTTTGCATTATTTGTAGTCTAGAACTTGCCCAGAATGTGCTTCAAGGCAAAATCCTAGACTAACTTGGGCTGAAAAATGATGTTAGGCCTTCTTTGGACCACTATTGTGCCTTAAATTTCCCACCCTTGTATATTTTTCCTATTCAACCCTTTTTGAGCCTTTAAACTTTTTCTTTGGCAACCATGTTACAAACTTTAACCCTTCATTATTTATTGATTTATCTTTTGGCACCCTACCTCCCTAAGTACTTTGAAAGTATAAACATAGGCTAAAAGCCTAAGTTTGGGGGTGAAGGATGGAAAAGTTGTGATGTGAAAGTTGCTTAAAAGGTGAAAAGTAATTAAAAGAGAGAGAGAGAGAGAGAGAGAGAGAGAGAGAGAAAGAGTAATATTTGAGAAAAAGAAGGAAAAATAAGGAATTGTGAATAAATGGAAGACTAGGTGATGAAATAAAAAACGAAGAAAGGGTGAAAAAGTTCTTGAAGGAAGTGTACTTTGATTGTTGAAAAATTGTAGTGCTTAGGGAGATTTTGAGACACTCTAACCAAAATTGTGCCCTACCTTAACCAAAAGCCTAAACTACAACCCTTTAAGTCCTAATTAATTTTGAACCAAGTTTGTCTACATTAGTGGAGAAATACATGAAAGGCAAGTCTATGGTACTACTTGTGTGCATTTGAACATTTTTGTGAGAGAGGGTTATTTCTTTCCATTTGATATCCCATTTATGTTTTGAATTGCAATTTATGAGTGTGGGATTCTCTCTTAAGTGTGAGGGCACATGAGATTTGAGTTGTAAATTTTATCACATTTTCAATTGGGAGGAATGAACGAGGGAAGTTAATTGTGATAGAGAGGCAAATATTAAAGTTTTAGTGTCATGACTTGATTGCTACTTTGAGTTACGTAGTGTTTGAGCACTTGAATTTGTTTTGGTATTTCATATGCTTTGGATTAATTGTTGGTACCAATCGAAGTCATGTGTTTGTGCTTACAGTAGACCTTTTTGACTTGGCATGATATTGATGCACTATTGAGTTAAATACTTGAAAGGGGATTTTGTCGCTTTCATTGCTTGAGGACAAGCAATAGTTTAAGTTTGGGGGTTTGATAAGTTGGTATTTTACCAACTTATCTCGTCTTTAAGCTTAGATTTTGTGCTATGTTTGATTGATAAAATTGTGTGTTTAATGTTGTTTACTTCTATTTTATAGGTTCTATGTGATTTAGAAGTGATCATGAAGAAACCAAGTGAAAACGAGTCAAAAAGAAGTTGAAAAGAAGAAAATCTGGAAAATGGCCTCAGATGTCGCAATTGTGACATAAATGTGGGAAATGTGAAGATAGCAGCAATCGCAATTGCGATTAAGAAATTGCAAATGTGAAGTCAACCCAGTCAAACAGTGTTCGCAAATGCGAAAAAGGGTCGCAAATGCGAAGTCAAACCAGACAGTCAACCTTCGCAAATGCGAAGTCTTTATTGCAAATGTGATAGTTAACAGGAAAGTCATAGTTTGCAAATGCGAAGATCGCGCTTCAGTTCTGGGTACTTATGTAATTTCATATTTTTTGGCCCCAAACCCTTTAATACACGACATAGCTCATTTGTAAAATATATTTGGCAGCTTTGGACATATCTTGAGAAGAGAACACAAGTTTTGGAGCAAGGGTTCTTGTACACACACTTGGGTCTTGAAGATTTGAAACTTTTGGTTGAGAATTTCTTACCCATTTATGTTCATTTCTTCATTTTCTTGCTTTGTATTGTATATCTAAGTGTGTAGTATTTTTTCCAACACTTGAATCTTGTTTATGGGAATATTCAAATTTAAAGTGTGGATTAAATATCTTGTTGCGCTTATGTATTGAACGATTTTTATTTATTATGAAGTGAGTTATTATTTCTTTAATTATTCTTGTTCTTTAATGTTTCTAAAGGGATTAGCTAACCCTAGGACTCGCCCATTTACTTCGAATTAATTTTAAGAATGATAATTTGGGGTTGTAAAAGATTAATTAACAAGAACTTGAGGCTTTAACCCTCACTTTATAGATTCTACCTAGGGATAAGATTGAACTACTTGTAGCCATATTCGGATGTGCTTAATCTCTTAATAGTTTTAGGGATAATTCAATTAGGAAGTCTTGTTAGTCTTTGGAAGAAGCTAATATAGAATTATTATTTGAGGCTAATTAACATAAACTCGCTCATATTTGTAAAATCGTAAAATACATTGGATTGTTACTTGAGTTTAATTCCTCGTGCATCCATACTTGTAGCCATTGATCATTTTACTTGCTTTCTAGGTTAGTTTACACTTTCGCAGTTAGTTATAAATATTTTCTCAACCATTTCTAAGTGTTTGGCTTAGCATAATAAGTGATAATTCTCTTACACGCCTAATCACCTACATATTATTCTTTATAGGATTCGACCCCGACTCATAGTTGGGTAAATTATATTGCATGCGACCGCGTCCATTTACTTTTTGGTAGTAAATTTGGACATCATCAAAATTCTTGCATATTTTCATAGCACTTATCATTAGGTTGTTTTAACGGAACTCTAATTCATCCGGAAGAAGAATTTGAATACTTAATATAACTTAATCATCTGTTGAACTAACCCAGAGTTATCCCGAATAATAGTTGATCACGTATCTTGTCAAGCCCTTATTCCTCATATTGATATTTAATCATTACTACTTAGTCACTCAATTTCCATTATTCATTCACAATTGAGAATCTTAGTTTTTACTCTTACTTAGTTAATAACTCAAAATCAAAGGTTTATTTTCCTGAATAGTGTTAAGCTGAAGATTTCTTTGAGCATTATTTAACCCAATCTTTGTAGAGACGATTTAATACTAAACTATATTTGACTAGCGAGCCTAAGTTTTATACACCTGTTTTGCGCTCGTCAAATTTTGGTATCATTGCTGGGGATTGACGATTAATAGTGTTTAAAAATAATTTTCGGTGCTAATTCAGGAATAATTTTTTTTTCTTTTACGCTCTTCGTATATGTGTGCAGGCAACATGTTAAGTTCAATGGTGTATGACTCGATCCTCCTCCAAGTAATTGGTGCCATACAATCCAGAATTAGACAAGCACCTACGGCAGTTGAGAGGGGAGAAAGAATCGAGTGGATCCTTTTTGTGTCAGACTTCGACTCAAAATACAATGGTGAACAACGAAAAGGAAGTAGACTTAGCTGCAAGAGAGGCATCTCAACAACAGGCTGCACGATTAGCAGCTGAAGCAGCCCTTAGAGCTGCTGAGGAAATGGTTGAAGAGGGTCGAAGATTCAATCTTAATCGACCCCTGGTTGAAGATAAGTTTGAAAACGCAGCTCCCAGGCTTGGGAGGTCTCTACGAGATTATGCCAGACTGGTCTACAACCAACGACAATCTAGTTTGAGGCCCCCACCCATTAATGCTGACAATTTTGAACTCAAGCAGGGAGTCATCCAGACCATTCAGAATAACTACATTTTTAGGAGCAAACCCAATGAAGATCCCCATAACCATCTGATGGACTTCAATGAAATCATGAACACATTCCGCTATAATGGAGCATCACATGATGCTATCTACCTCAGAGCATTCCCTTTCTCACTTAAGGATGATGCAAAGCAGTGGTTAAGGAGTTTACCCACAGGGTCAATCTGTACGTGGGAAGAGATGACTACCAAGTTTTTAGAAAAATATTTCTTTACTTCCAAGACTAGAAGGATAAGGAAGGAGATTCACAATTTCAGCCAAGAAAAAGAGGAGATAGTGTTTGAGGCATGGGAAAGGTTTAAGGAGCTGTCGCGGAGGTTCCCTCATAACAGAATGAAGTAAAGGATGCAATTCCAGGATTTTTGGGATTGGTTAACTCCTTCATCAAGGAGATTGCTGAATAGTGCGGTTGCAGGCTCTCTAATGAAGAAAACTCCAGAAGAGATTGTCATATTCCTGAATGAACTATTTGAAGACGCAGCACAATGGTCTGATGACCAAGATGATCGAAGAAAATCAGCGGGGCTGCACCAAGTAGAATCTTCTGTAGCAATGCATGCCCAGATTGCATCTATGGCTAAGGACATCAAGCAATTGACAATAACCTAGGTGCAATATCAACCAAAGTTGGGATGTGACATTTGTGTAATGGGACACCTGACTCATGAGTGTCAAACATCCGCTGCAGAAGAAGAAGTTAAGGCATTAGGAAATTTCAACAGAGGCAACTACCAAGGAGGTAACAATTTCAACTCTGTGGGACAGAGACATATGGGTTTCTCATGGAGTTCTTCAAGTGGTAGCTTGAACTCATGGTAGCAGCAAAATCCTAGAGCACATGTGCAAGGACCTCCTGGCTTCCAAAACCAACAAAGTCAACAGTACCAGCCTCTGCCACCCAACAACTCAAGTTTGGAAGATTTAATGAAGGCGTTCATAACCAAATCAGATGAGAAGCTTGAGACTCAGGGCACAACCATCAGAGAACAGGGAACAGTCATCCGGAATTTAGAAAGACAAATGCGGCATATTGCATTATTATTATTATCATAAAGGGCTCCTAGGGCTCTGCCTTCTGACACTGAGAAGAATCCAAAAGAGACGGTCAAGGTCGTGTCTCTCAGGAGTGGAAAAACATTAGCAAATCCTATTACAAAACCAAGAGTTGAAAGTGTGATCAAATCAGCCAAAATAACGGAAGATCAGAAAAATTGGTGAGTCTTTGGTTACGGAGAACATTAGTGAGAAGGAGGATGATAAGCAGAAGTCAAACAGTAAAGTTGAAGAAATCAAGAACATGCTAGTGTTACACTTCCCTCAGAAGATGAAGTGGGAGAAATTAGATAGATGCTTTGGGAAATTCTTAGAGATGCTGAAATAGATTTATGTGAACATCCCGTTCACTGAGGTCCTCACCCAGATGCCTGCCTATGCCAAATTGCTGAAGGAAATCATGTCAAGTAAAAGGAAGCTCGAGGAAACTAAAGTGGTCAAACTTAATGCACACTGTAGTGCCATCCTGCAGAATAAAATTCCTCAAAAATGTGGGAATCCTGGAAGCTTCACTATACCCTGCTCGTTGGGGAATGTGAATTTTGATAAGGCTTTGTGCGACTCAGGTGCATCCATTAACTCCATGCCATTGTCAGTTTTCAAGAAATTGGAAGGAGAACTAGGAGTGATCAAATATGTGCCAGTATCTTTGCAACTGGCTGATCAAACCACTATTATACCATAGGGCATAATTGAGGATATTTTGGTGAGGGTGGACAAGTTTGTCTTCCCGGTAGATTTCATTATAGTAGACATGGAAGTAAATAAGGAGGTATCTCTAATCTTGGGGAGACTATTTATTTGCACTGGCCGGACTATTTGTGACATATATGAGGGTCAACTCATGCTATGAGTGGGAAATGACAAAATGGTGTTTCAAATGAAGAGAATGATGAAATACCCGTGTGATGAGGCATCTGCTTATGCATGTGTCAAACTGGGTGTGGTAGAAAGTTAGCTGAACAAAACAAGCTTGACAAGCTTGTAGGTGATTCATTGGAAAGATGCATTACTCAATCGAGTACAGCTGAGGATGAAGACCCTGAGATCAAGAAAGAAGCTGAGGTATTGGAAGATGAAAACCAATTGATAGATGAAGAGGAATTTGAGAAAGAACAGCTCAAGCCAAAGCTGGAATTGAAAGTACTCCCAACACATTTAAAATATGCCTTTTTGGAGACTAACAATTTTCCTGTGATTGTTTCTGCTGATTTGACAGGTGAACAGGAACACATGCTGGTGGAATTGCAGTGGAAGCATAAAAAAGCAGTTGGTTGGAGCATAGTCAACATTTGGGAAATTAGCCTTGCAATATGTATGCATAATATTTTTTGGAAGAAGGGAGAAAACGGGTAGTACAGCCTCAACACAAATTGAATAAAAACCTAGAGGAAGTGGTACAGAAATAGATACTCAAACGGCTGGATACTGGTATAATATTTTCCATCTCCGATAGCCAATAGATCAGCTTCGTACAGGTTGTGCCGAAAAAAAGGAGCACGACGGTGGTGAAAAATGAGTACAACGAGCTAATTCCTACCAGAATTGTCATTGGTTGGAGGATGTACATAGACTACTGAATGCTGAATGATGCATTGAGGAAGGATCACTTTCCTCTTCCCTTCATTGATCATATGTTGGAGAAGATGGCAGGGCGCGGATGTTACTGCTTTTTAGATGGTTATTCAGGGTACAATCAAATATCTATTGCCCCTGAAGATGTTGAGGAAACCACATTTACCTTCCCTTCCAGAATCTTTGCATTCCGGAGAATGCCTTTTGGACTTTACTTTGCACTAGCTACTTTTCAAAGGTGCATGATGTCAATTTTTTCAGATTTGAATGGGAAGTGTCTACAGGTGTTCATGAATGATTTTACTCTCTTTGGAGATGACTTTAAGGATTGTTTGAGGAATCTAAAACTTGTACTGAAATGATGTAAAGACACTCACCTAGTACTCAACTGGGAAAAGTGTCACTTCATGGTTAAGGAGAGGATAGTCTTGGGCCACAAAGTCACAGCTGAAGGTATCGGGGTTAATAGGGCTAAGGTAGATGTGATCGCTAAGCTCCCACCACCAACTTCAGTGAAGAGCGCCATAAGCTTTCTAGGGCATGTGGGATTTATAGAAGGTTCACCAAGAATTTCTCCAGCATCATCAATCCCTTAACAATATTACTTGCCAAAGTTGTGAAGTTTATGTTTGATGTAAAGTGCCTCAGAGCATTCAAGTTGATCAAGGAAAATCTAGTGAGTGCCCCCATAATGGTAATTCCTGACTGGAGCGAACCCTTTAAGATCATGTGCGATGCTAGTGATATGGAAGTGGGAGCAGTGTTGGGATAGAGAAGAGATAAATATTCAAACCATTGAGCCAAGTGAAACTTGTTTTGATGTTTGACAAAGGAACTCGAGCATGGACACAGACGCGGGCAGATTCGAGCATAAGGGATGCATGTGAAGGAGATAAGCATAATTTGTTATATCTAATATCTCCTGATCAAAAAGGTTGCATAAATGATAAAGAGAAGGACTCCTTACTCGAAGAGAACTTTATTCAAGATAAGAGAGAAATTAGAAGTTGAAGATAACTAGAACTATTCTACCAAGAAAGAGTAGCATTAGAACTCTAGTTATTTCTTATTCTACTAACTCTATATATTGTAGGATGCTCTCATTCTACAAGCACGCACAAACGCTGAAGTTAAATATGAGTTGAGAGTAAAATAGCAAGGCATTTTAAAAACAATTCTTGTGTGATTCAAGTGTGCAAACCGGAAGCTACATGAACCAGATAGAAAAACTAGTTCCAAGTGTCTGTCTTTTATTCTAGTTCAATTGTAGTAGGGCTTTTCAAATTGTACCTTTCAGCTTTATCTAGAGGCAATTATATTAGGTACTCTGAGTGTTCAAGTTAGAGTTAACTTGAAGTTATCGCAACAGTTAGAGGTTGGTTGCCACAACAGGATTAGAGGTAATCCTTAGGTTTACAAAGAGTTTTGTAAATGATGTTTTGGCTCAGTGATTTAGTGAAGTGTTGGGGAAAGAACTCCTGAGTAGTAGGTAGTAGTTTTTTCACCTTTTGAGCCGGGTGTATTCCACATAAAAATACTTATGTTCTTTACTTTCCGCATTTACTATTTCCGAAACAGTAGTATAATGAACACTTAGAAGAACTAGGTCTTTATATAATCAGTGCACGCAAAAATTGGACACCACACAAATCAACCCCTCTTGTATGGTATTGAAGTATAAAACGTCAATTGGTATCAGAGCGGGTTCTCCTTGAAGAGGCTTACACCTTAGGAGAAGATCAAAATGAGTGCACCACCTGGAAACTGGGAAGGGCAATCCACTGCTAGGACACCACTCTTTAACGGCCTGTACTACTCTTGGTGGAAAAACAGGATGAGAGATCACATTATAGGAGATGACTATGAGCTATGGGATAAGAGCGGATTGCACTGCTTAGGACTTGACAAAATGGGAGAAGAATGCTAAAGCCAAGAAATGACTTGTTTGTGAACTTGGTCCAGATGAGTATACCAAAATCCAAAGTTGTACCACTACTAAGCAAATTTGGGACACACTGCAAGTGGGTCATGAAGCAACATCTCAGGTGAAGAGATCCAGAGGAACTCTACTGTATTCTCAATATGAGAACTTTTCTATGAAGGAAGAAGAAACCATTCAAGAGATGTACACAAGGTTCACTACTGACAAATGAACTAAAGTCTCTTGGAAGGATTATTCCTAAAGAAGATAGAGTCGATAAGATACTAACTAGGTTTTTGCCTATCACTTGGGAGAGCAAAATCACTGCTATTCAGGAATCAAAGAATATTTTCACTCTCCCACTAGATGAATTAATTGGAAATCTCACTACCTATGAACTTAGGAGACAAACCATGAAAACGGATGTACCTAAGAAGGAAAGGAGCTTGGCACTTAGAATCACTGAAGGTTTTGATCTAGAAGATGATGAAATGGCTATGATCACCAAGGACTTAAAGAACTACCTGAGGAGAGGAAACGACTCTTCAAGAATTGGAAACTATAGCAAGTTAAAAGCACCCGAGAAGCAAACCAATGATGGCTTCTACAAGTGTAGAAAGACTGATCACCACATCAAGAATTGTTCTTTATGGGAAATTTAATGGAAGAAGGAAATAGCTGAAGGAAGGAACAGGAAGAAGGAATAGGTTCTACCCAAGAAAAGCAAAAACAAAGGATCAACCAAGGCTATGGTCGCTGCTTGAGAAGAAAGCTCAGATGAAAGCTCAGACGATGATGAGGATGAACAAGCACTTATGGTCATCGGGGAATCTGATGAAGAAACTGAGGTAAGTTTAATTCATCTCAAAGACAAAATTGCGTTGTTGCCTAAAAAAAGGTTGTCTGAGTTATTTCTAGAACTAATTGATGAATCTGAGGATGTAAACAATGAAAAGGAACAGTTGTCTAAAGAATGTGTGATTTTGAACGCTAAGTGCAAAAACTTGGAACTTAGGGTTATTGAAACTGTAAGTGAAAATAATGTGTTAAAGAACCAGGTTCATGCACTTGACTCAACTGTCCTAGAGCTTAGATCTAAAAATCTAAAACTGAAATTAGGAACGGGTAAAAAGACAACTGATCACACACAACTCACTCTAGAAGAAAATGTAGGAAAAATGGAAGATGAGTTGTATAAAAGGGATGAGCAGGTAAGAATCCTAAAGGAGGATCTAAGGAAGGTCAAGCATGAGCTAAACATAACTTGTAAATGGAACATGTCCTCCGATGCACTTTCATGGCTACACAAACACTATAGTAGCAATAGAAGAGGACTTGGCTTTGGGAACCTGGCACCTAAGTGGGATCCCAAAAGCAAATACCTCACACTTTTTGAGAATAAGATTTTCACACACTGTGATAAAACAGTGAATACACTGCAAAAGAAAAGGCGAGTCAAAAGAATAAAGAATTTGTTCAAGGAAATAATAGGCTACCAAGTTAGACTAAAATGAATTTGATTCATCCGTTTGCCTATAGAAAGGGACCCAAACTAGTTTGGGTTCCAAAGACTAACCCCTGATTTCCTTTTGCAGGTCCAAATGAAGGGGAGCATCCAAATATAGTACATGGATAGTGGCTACTCAAAGCATATGACAGGAAACAAGAACCATTTCCTTTCATTTAAGGACCTTAAATGAGGTAATGTCTCATTTGGAAATAGGAAGAAAGGTTAGATCATTGGGGTTGGAAAGGTAGGTAAGACTGATTCTCACTCCATTGGGAATGTCTACTTGATAGATGGACTGAAGTATAATCTAATAAGTGTATCACAATTGTGTAATAGTGGTAACATGGTAGCATTCACCTCTACAAAATGCTTTGTGATTAATCTTACAACTGACAAGATAGTTTTGCAGGGAAAAAGAGTGAACAACATATATGTTGTAGATCTGTCCACACTTTCAGATAATGAACTACCTTGCTTAAGTGTGTTGGATAATGATCCCCTCCTTTGGCACAAGAGACTTGGATATGCCAGTCTAAGTCAACTCGACAAACTAGTCTCCAAGGACTTGGTGATAGGGCTGCCTAACATTAAGTTCGAGGAAGATAAAGTTTGTGAGGCTTGTGTAATGGGAAGCAGGTAAGATCCTCTTTCAAAAGAAAGAAAGTGGTAAGCACCACCAGAACGACGGAATTGGTCCACATGGATCTTTGTGGACCAATGAGAACATTGAGTAGAGGTGGTAAGAGATATGTGATGGTGCTTGTTGATGATTGCTCTAGGTTTACTTGGACATTATTTTTTATATCTAAAGATGAAGCATTTGACATGTTCCTTTCTTTTGTTAGAAAAACTCAGAAACAACTAGGTAATCATCTCTCATAAATTAGGTCTGATCATGGTACTGAATTTGAGAATGCTAAATTTATTGAATTTTGTGATGAGCATGGCATAAATCATAATTTTTCTGCTCCTAGGACTCCACAACAAAATGGAGTAGTTGAAAGGAAGAATAGGACATTGGAAGAAATGGCTAGGACTATGCTTCTTTCTTGTAAACTGCCCCATAGTTTATGGGTAGAAGCTGTGAACACTGCATGTTACATCATAAATAGGTGCATGACTAGACCTCTTATTGAGAAGACTCCCTCGAGTTACTTAAAGGGAGAAAGCCAAACATATCCCATCTTAGGGCATTTGGATGCAAGTGCTTTGTGCATAATAATGGTGAAAACTCCCTAGGTAAGTTTGATCCCAGAAGTGATGAGGAAGTATTCTTGGGATATTCTTCACATAGTAAAGATTATAAGATTTATAACAAAAGAACTATGTGTGTAGAAGAAAGTGTACATGTGTTTTTTGATGAAACTAATATTCTTTCTAAGAGACAGGAGCATGATGATGAAGCAATTGGGCTGGTAGCAAACTCAAATGAAACAACAGCCTAGACTGATGCTACACTAGAGGAAGGAACAGGGGATGGAACATGTCCTTCCACCCAGGGCAACTTGACTGGAGGAACTGAACAAAGAGGAACGGATCCTCAAACCTCGAGGGAACCTGTCCATGAAACTGTTCCTCAATAACAAAACATTGAAGTAACATCTAGGGGAAATAAGCTGGTTGTGAAACCTTACAAGTATCAAAGTTCTCATCCCATTGAGAAAATAATTACTGATCCAACCTCTGGAATCAAAACCAGATCTTCTTTGAAGAATCTTTGTGATTTTGATGCATTTTTATCTCTTATTGAACCTAAAAATGTTGCTGAGGCTTTGCAGGATACATACTGGGTGAATGCAATGCAAGATGAACTCAACCAATTTGAGAGAAGTCAAGTTTGGCATCTGGCACCAAGACCCAATGACAGATCAGTAATTGGTACAAAATGGGTTTTCAGAAACAAACTTGACAAAAATGGAACAGTTATAAGGAACAAGGCTAGATTGGTGTTTCAAGGATATAGTCAAGAGGAGGGCATAGACTATGATGAGACTTTTGATCCAGTTGTAAGATTGGAGGCAATTAGACTCATTATAGCCTTGCTGCTTATATGGAATTCACTCTCTATCATATGGATGTCAAGAGTGCCTTCCTCAATGGCTATCTAAAGGAAGAAGTGTTTGTCAAGCAGCCTCCGAGCTTTGAAAGCAAAGAATGTCCTAATAATGTGTACAAGCTTGACAAGGCACTTTATGGGCTTAAGCAGGCTCCAAGAGCATAGTATAAAAGATTATCAAAAATTTTGCTTGAGCATGGCTACAAGAGAGGTAAAATTGACAATACTTTATTCTTGAAAGAAAAAGGTAAATATCTCTTGGTAGTTCAGATATATGTTGATGATATAATCTTTGGAGCAACTACTGATAAGTTAAGTAAAAAATTTGCTAAACTAATGGGGAGTGAATTTGAAATGAGTATGATGGGTGAGCTTAATTTCTTTTTAGGCTTACAAATTAAACAAAATTCAAATGGAACTATGATACATCAATAGAAGTATGTGAAAGAATTGATTAAAAGGTTTAGAATGGAAGATTCCAAAGAAATTGACACTCTTATAGCAACAGTCAAAAAATTGGATGTAGATGAACCTAGTTCATCTGTTGATCAGACGTTATATAGGGGAATGATTGGGTCTTTGTTGTATCTCACTGCTAGCATACCCGATATTGTTTTCAGTATAGGCCTTTGTGCTAGATTTCAGGAAAGTCCAAAGGAGTCTCACTTGACTATTGTCAAGAGAATCTTGAGATACCTAAAAGGCACCACTAACCTTTGTCTATGGTATCCAAAAGGTAGTAATTTCAACTTAGTGGGATATGCTGATGCTGATTATGCAGCTTTTCTTGTGGATAGAAAAATCACCTCAGGTATGGCACACTTTCTTGGCTCATGTCTTGTGTCTTGGGCCACTAAAAAGCAAAATTTTTTGACCTTATCTACTGTTGAAGCTGAGTATGTTGTTGTTGCCTCATGTTGTGCTCAATTGTTGTGGATCAAACAACAATTAATGAAATTTGGAATTGATGTAGGTTGTATCCCCATCTTTTGTGACCACACTAGTGCAATTAGTATGACCAAGAACCCGGTTCATCACAAAAGAACTAAGCACATAGATGTTAGGCATCATTTTTTGATGGACAACTATGAAAAGGGTTTGATCACTGTAGAATTTTGTGCTACTAACAAGCAAATAGCTGATATTTTCACAAAAGCTCTAAGTAGAGATCACTTTAACAGGAACAAGTTAGAATTAGGGATGATTAAGATCACCTAAAAGGAACCAGTCTTAACTCAAAAATTGGTTAGAGAAATTATGAATTTTTGTACATAATTAGATTAGATATTGCTCAGTCTCATACTTTCATCAGTATACTCTTGTGCCATATGCTAAAATGACTCATTAATCTCTAATGATATTATCTATATTTTCTTTGAAAATTCAGACTTACACAAGAGATTTCTCAGTGAAGAACCTGGTTCATCAAGATTACTTGGTACGTATTCTTCACTCTGTATATTTTGGAATA
Organism: Nicotiana tomentosiformis; assembly: GCF_000390325.3. Taxonomy (NCBI): domain Eukaryota; kingdom Viridiplantae; phylum Streptophyta; class Magnoliopsida; order Solanales; family Solanaceae; genus Nicotiana; species Nicotiana tomentosiformis. The sequence continues at coordinate 108,422,767 of NC_090817.1, read as the reverse complement.
ATTATATTTGGATTATGATCAAGAGGAGGGTCCCATTTAATTAATCTCCTTGAGCTTATCCATTACGAAATGAACCAGTTTCATTAAAAAGAGTCCCAAAAATATAATAAGCGCCTAGATTCTAGGGAGAGTTATAAATGTCTCCTCAAACTGACTCCCAGGTTGATTAGACATTTGAACTTCTGAACCTCTGAAAAAGTAGATGTTACCCAATTAAACTCTACCTCTTTAAATTGATTAGGCCTTAATTGTTTCTTCAATTCTTAATTTCCAAGCCATAAAAAATCTCTCTATTTCCTGTCATCTTCCAAACACACAAATACTCATCTTCTCTAATACCTAAACACAGCGATGGCAAATCCTTCTGAGAATCCTTCATCACCACCCAATGAAACAACACCCACACCATCCATCATACCTTTAATCATACCCACCTTTAAGAAAAGAAGTTTCAAGATACTGGCTCACAAGGTTATTGCTGGAAAAGAACAAATCAAGAAAATCAATAAGCAATTGAGGGCAAGTTAGGGAGTTGAACCCTAAAAATCTGAAGACTCTTTCAAATCTTCAACTGAGGGGGAAGAAACTGTTTCATCTAAAATAGAGCAGGTAAAATCTGGTCCTAAAGTTACATCTGAAATAACCTCTGAAGTTACTGCAAATCTGGAAATTAGATTTGTTCTGGTAGGAAAAGTGACTGGGGTAAAGACTGTTGAGTCTGAGAAAATGGGTGGTAAAAATAAAAGGAGAAAAGAAAAGAAGAGTGAGGGTGCTCAAGGTGATGTGAGGGGAATGGGACAAGGAGTGGCTGAATCTTCACCTACCCCTATTGGTTTGACTGAAAAAATTGGAGTTATGGAGTGAGTGAGTGAGGAATAGGCTGGAAAAGAAGAAAGTGTGAAAGAAAAAGGGGGAAGTGGGTTCGGAGAAGCTACTAAGGGGTTGATTAGATTGGGGAAGAAGGTTCAAGAACCTGTTCCATCTGAGCAGGAACCCATTGAAGACTTACTGAAAAAGGTGTCAGACAGTTACAATCCTAAAACAAAAAGGAGTTCCGGAGTTAGAGTCCCTAGTACTGCTAGGGCAAACAAGAAAAGAAAAGATGCCTCGTCTATCCCTGTAGAGACTCCCTCCTACAAGAGGAAGAGCTACAATGAGTCAAAAGAAGCAAAGTGAGGCTGAACTGGAAAAGGCCTTAGAAGAAAGTAAGAGAAAAGCCATTGCTAAGGGAAAGAAGAAGGTGGTTTAGCCTGAGATGGACCTGGTTCTTCAGGATGAAGAGGAGGCAGAAGAAATGGAGGTTGTGACTCCAAAGGCAAAGAAGATCAAGACTTCTACAAAGAAGTCTGTTTCAAAGACAAAGTCAGTAGGGCTATCTACCTTGGTCAAAAGAACCAGGTCTGCCTTGAAGTCCAGCAAAGTGAAAATAGTGGAAGAAGAATGGAGTGGGGAAGAATAAGAAGAAGAAGAATCTGATGCAGAGAAGGACAAGATGGTTAAGTTTGGGAAAATATCCATCTTGAAAGGTAGACTACTTAGGAACTTGGAGGAGGAAGGCATGGTGATGCTGCTGGAAAAATTACAATTGCAAGGTTGGAAGGACATGGTCGTTCAGATGGATGGAAAGCTTGCCAGAACTAATATTGTAGAGTTCATGGCAAATTGTGAGATCAAGAATGGTAGAGTCACCGGTGTAGTGAAGGAGGTGACTGTGAGTTTTGATAACAGGGAACTGGGAGAGATATTAGGTGTACATATTGCATGGTACAATGACTACAAGAAGCTCAAATGGACAAGTTTAGAGAATCTCCCTACTGCCTTTTCCATTACAAGAAAATTTGGTGATAATGAAGAAGAGCTTGAGCCCAAGGCTATATACAAAAGTGAGATGAAGCCACCCCATAAAATGTTGTTCGAATTTGTAAACAAAGTTGTGCTGCCTAGGCAGGAAAGGAGCCACATTCATGGACTTGGTCCTTATGAAATGTCTGGACAGTGGAAGGCAAATCAATTGGCCTGGATTCATCATCCAGCTTCTCGATAGGGTTCTGACTGGCGCCAAAACTCATGTCATACCCTATGGGTTCATTCTCACGGCTGTACTCGCACACTTTAAGGTACCCATCAAGAAATGGGAGGTTGGTACAAGCAAGGATCACTTTGGGGCAAACACTTTGACTACTTGTGACTATGAAGTCCACACCACTCCCAAAGAACCTGGTTCATCCAAAAAGGTACCTGTGAACAGCAAAGTATGAGCCTTGGTGCAAGAAATTGGGGCTAAGGATGCTGAAATAGAAAGGCTGAAGAAGAGGTTGGCAGAAGTAGAAACTGAGAGAGATGCTCTTAAAGCTGAGCTTGCAAAAGTCAATGAGAAGAATGATGGCATTCTTCATGATATGCTGAAACTGCATCAAGCCAAGAACCAAGAACCAAGAACCCGGTTCTTCCTAAGATGAAAACCTTCCTAGCCTAGTTAGCCAACCAGTGACCCGGATGGGATTTCTTTTTATTCTTTTTGCTCATGATCCAGTATTTTTATTTCTCTTTATGCTTTGTGGGTGACTAAGTATCAATGATAATTAACTGTTTTGTGCTATAACTGTTTGATGATACTTCTTAGATGGCTAATATCATTAGATTGATAAATGATGCTTGACTCCATAATTGCATTTGAAGTAGCCCCAGACGCCATGAGTAATTTCTATTAAAATCTGGTTATCTAACATAATTTCTATGCAACTTTTCGATGATGCCAAAAGGGGGAAGATAGGTTGTGCTTTTACTTTGGACTATGATGTTTATAACCTAATGAACCTGGTCCTTGATAATTTGTGACTCTAAAATAAAAATTGTTCTAACATTGTGTTGATGTTTAGCTAAGTTGACACAGGGCCTATGCTTATGAAAAACACAGAGTTTGTCATCATCAAAAAGGGGGAATTTGTTGAGCCAAGTGAAGTTTGTTTTTATGTTTGACAAAGGAACTCGAACATGAACTAGGTCCATACATAGTGTACACAGACACAAGCAGATTCGAGCATAAGGGATGTACGTAAAGCAGATAAGCTTAAGTTGTTATATCTGATATCTCCTGATCGAAAAGGTTGCATAAATGATAAGGAGAAGGACTCCTTACTAGAAGAGAACTTTATTCAAGATAAGGGAGGAGTTAGAAGTTGAAGATAATTAGAACTCTTCCACCAAGGAAGAGTAGCATTAGAACACTAGTTATTTCTTATTCTACTAATTCTATATATTGCAGGAAGTTCTCATTCTATAGGCACGCACAAATGCTGAAGATAAACGTGAGTTGAGAGCAAAATAGCAAGGCATTTTACAAACAATTCTTGTGTGATTCAAGTGTGCGAACCAGAAGCTACATGAACCAGATAGAAGAATCAGTTCCAAATGTCTGTCTTTTATTCTAGTTCAATTGTAGTAGGGCTTTTCAAATTGTACCTTTTAGCTTTATCTAGAGGCAATTGTATTAAGTACTCTGAGTATTCAAGTTAGAGTTAACTTGAAGTTATCACAACAGTTAGAGGCTGGTTGCCACAACGGGATTATAGGTAATCCTTAGGTTTATAAAGAGTTTTGTAAATGTTGTTTTGGCTCAGTGATTTAGTGAAGTGTTGGGAAAAATCCTACTGAGTAGTAGGTCGTGGTTCTTTCACCTTTTGAGCCAGTTGTTTTCCATGTAAAAATACTTGTGTTCTTTACTTTCTGCATTTACTATTTCCGTAACAGTAGTATAAAGAACTCTTAGAAGAACCAGGTCCTTATATAATCAGTGCACGTGAAAATTGGACACCACACAAATCACTCCCCCCCTCTTGTGTGGTATTGAAGTATAAAACATCAATTGGTATCAAAGTGGGTTCTCCTTGAAGAGGTTTACACCTTAGGAAAAGATAAACATGAGTGCACCGCCTGGAAACTGGGAAGGGCAATCCACTTCTAGGCCACTACTCTTTAACGGCCAGTACTACTCTTGGTGGAAAAACAGGATGAGAGATCACATTATAAGAGAGGACTATGAGCTATGGGACATTGTCACCGATGGTCCACTAGCTACCTTAAAGATAAATGTTGAAGGAGTAGAGGTGCCAAAGACAAGATCGAATTGCACTGTTGAGGACTTGAAGAAATGGGAGAAGAATGATAAAGCCAAGAAATGGCTTGTTTGAGGACTTGGTCCAGATGAGTACAGCAGAATCCAAAGTTGTACCACTACTAAGAAAATTTGGGGCACACTGCAAGTGGCTCATGAAGTAACACCTCAGGTGAAGAGATCTAGAGGAACTCTATTGTATTCTCAATATGAGAACTTTGCTATGAAGGAAGGAGAAACCATTCAAGAGATGTACACAAGGTTCACTACACTGACAAATGAGCTAAAGTCTCTTAGAAGGATTATTCCTAAAGAAGATAGAGTCGAGAAGATACTAACTAGGGTTTTGCCTATCACTTGGGAGAGCAAAATCACTGTCATTTAGGAATCAAAGAATATTGCCTCTCCCACTGGATGAATTAATTGAAAATCTCACTGCCTATGAACTTTGGAGACAAACTATGAAAATGGATGTACCTAAGAAGGAAAGGAGCTTGGCACTCAGAATCACTGAAGGTTCTGATCTAGAAGATGATGAAATGGCTATGATCACCAAGGACTTCAAGAAGCACCTAAGGAGAGGAAAATGCTCTTCAAGAAGTGGAAACTATATCAAGTCAAAAGCTCCTGAGAAGCAAACCAATGATGGCTTCTACAAGTGTGGAAAAACGGATCACCACATCAAGAACTGTCCTTTATCGGAAATTAAATGGAAGAAGGAAAGAGCTAAATGAAGGAACAAGAAAAAGGAACAGGTTCAACCCAAGAAAAGCAACAACAAAGGATCAACCAAGTCTATGGTCGCTGCTTGAGGAGAAAGCTCAGATGAAAGCTCAGACGATGATGAGGATGAACAAGCACTTATGGCCATCGGGGAATCTGATGAAGAAACTGAGGTAAGTGTAATTCATCTCAAAGACAAAATTAAATTGTTGCCTAAAAAAAGGTTGTCTAAGTTACTTCTAGAACTAATTGATGAATCTGAGGATGTAAACAATAAAAAGGAACAGTTGTCTAAAGAATATGTGATTTTGAAGGCTAAATGCAAAAACTTGGAACTTAGGGTTAGTGAAACTGTAAATAAAAATACTGTGTCAAAGAACCAGGTTCATGCACTTGACTCAACTGTCCTAGAGCTTAGATCTGAAAATCTAAAATTGAAATTAGGAACGGGTAAAAAGACAACTGATCACACACAACTCACTCTAGAAGAAAATGTAGGAAAAATGGAAGATGAGTTGTATAAAAGGGATGAGCAGGTAATAATCCTAAAGGAGGATCTAAGCAAGGTCAAGCATGAGCTAAACATAACTTGTAAATGGAACATGTCCTCCAATACACTTTCATGGCTGCACGAACACCATAGTAGAAACAGAAGAGGACTTGGCTTTGGGAACCTGGCACCTAAGTGGGATCCCAAAAGCAAGTACCTCACATTTCCTGAGAACAAGATTTTCACACACTGTGGTAAAACTGGTCACTATAAAAGTGAATATACTGTAAAAGAAAAGGCAAGTCAAAAGAACAAAGAGTTTATTCAAGGAAAGAATAGGATACCGAGTTAGGCTAAAAAGAATTTGATTCATCCGTTTGCCTATAGAAAGGGACCCAAACTAGTTTGGGTTAAAAAGACTAACCCCTGATTTCCTTTTACAGGTCCAAATGAAGTGGAGCATCCAAATATGGTACATGGATAGTGGCTGCTCAAAGCACACGACGGGAAACAAGAACCAGTTCCTTTCATTTGAGGACCTTAAAGGAGGTAATGTCTCCTTTGGAAATGTGAAGAAAGGTTAGATCATTGGGGTTGGAAAGGTAGGTAAGACTGATTCTCACTCCATTGGGAATGTCTACTTGATAGATGGACTGAAGTACAATCTAATAGGTGTATCATAATTGTGTGATAGAGGTAACATGGTAGCATTCACCTCTACAAAATGCTTTCTGATTAATCTTACCACTGACAAGATAGTTTTGTAGGGAAAAAGAGTGAACAACATATACGTTGTAGATCTGTCCACACTTTAAGATAATGAACTCACTTGCTTAAGTGTGTTGGATAATGATCTCCTCATTTGGCATAAGAGACTTGGACATGCCAGTCTAAGTCAACTCGACAAACTAGTCTCCAAGAACTTGGTGATTAGGCTGTCTAACAATATGTTCAAGGAAGATAAAGTTTGTGAGGCTTGTGCAAGGACGAAGCAAGTAAGATCCTCTTTCAAAAGCAAGAAAGTGGTAAGCACCACCATAATGATATAATTGGTCCATATAGATCTTTGTGGACCAATGAGAACATTGAGCAGAGGTGGTAAGAGATATGTGATGGTGCTTGTTGATGATTGCTCTAGGTTTACTTGTACATTGTTTTCAACATCTAAAGATAAAGCATTTGAGCAGCATGTGTTTGAAGTAGGATCTTGTGCGAATTGAGACATCCTTTCCACTTAATGTATCCAACTAGGTAATCAACTCTCATTAATTAGGTTTGATCATGGTACTAAATTTGAGAATACTAAATTTATTGAATTTTGTGATGAGCATGGCATAAATCATAATTTTTCTGCTCCTAGGACTCCACAACAAAATGGAGTAGTTGAAAGAAAGAATAGGACATTGGAAGAAATGGCTAGGACTATGCTTCTTTCTAGTAAGCTGCCCCATGGTTTATGGGCAGAAGCTGTGAACACTGCATGTTACACCATAACTAGGTGCATGACTAGACCTCTTATTGAGAAGACTCCCTATGAGTTACTTAAAGGGAGAAAGCCAAACATATCCCATCTTACGGCATTTGGATGTAAGTGCTTTATGCATAATAATGGTAAAGACTCCCTAGGTAAGTTTGATTCCAGAAGTGATGAGGGAGTATTCTTGAGATATTCTTCACATAGTAAAGCTTATAAGATTTATAACAAAAGAACTATGTATGTAGAAGAAAGTGTACATGTGTTTTTTGATGAAACTAATATTCTTTCTAAGAGACATGAACATGATGATGAAGCAATTGGACTGGTAAGAAACTCAAATGAAACAATAGCCCAGACTGATGCTGCACTAGAGGAAGGAACAGGGGATGGAACATGTCCTTCCACCCAGGGCAACTTGACTGGAGGAACTGAACAAAGAGGAACGGATCCTCAAATCTCGAGGGAACCTGTCCATGAAACTATTCCTCAATAACAAAACATTGAAGTAACATCTAGGGGAAATAAGCTGGTTGTGAAACCTTACAAGTATCAAAGTTCTCATCCCATTGAGAACATAATTACTGATCCAACCTCTGGAATCAAAACCAGATCTTCTTTGATGAATCTTTGTGCTTTTGATGCTTTTTTATCTCTTATTGAATCTAAAAATGTTGTTGAGGCTTTGCAGGATGCAGACAGGGTGAATGCAATGCAATATGAACTCAACCAATTTGAGAGAAGTCAAGTTTGGCATCTGGCACCAAGACCCAAGGACAGATCAGTCATTGGCACAAAATGGGTTTTTAGAAACAAACTTGACAAAAATGGAACAGTTACAAGGAACAAGGCAAGATTGGTGGTTCAAGGATATAGTCAAGAGGAGGGCATAGACTATGATGAGACTTTTGCTCTAGTTGCAAAATTGGAGGCAATTAGACTCTTTATAGCCTTGCTGCTTATATGGAATTCACTCCCCATCAGGGTTCTCTGTAGTGGTCTTTGCTTATAGCCTTATAACCTTGGTGCTTATAGGTGAACTATGCTACCACGGAGAAGGAGTTCTTTGTAGTGGTCTTTGCTTTCGACAAGTTTAGATCTTATCTAGTGGGGAGCAAAGTGATAATGCATACTGATCACTCGGTACTGAAATATCTGATGAGCAAGAAAGTGTCAAAACCGCATCTAATGCAGTGGGTACTGTTCCTGAAAGAGTTTAATCTTGAAATCAAATATAGAAATGGAACGGAAAACCAAGTGGCTAGCCATCTATCGTGATTGGAGAAACCACCTATTGAAACCGTGGACATACGGGAAGAGTTCCCGGATGAGCAGATTTTTTCCATTGTTGTAGTCTCTGATAGACTTCCATGGTATGCTGACATAGCCAACTCTTTGGATACTGGATGGCTACCACATGACTTGACCTCTGACTTGAAGAGGAAGCTGTAAAGCGAGGTAAAAAGCTACATCTGGAATGACCCTTTTTTATTTAAATTGTATGCAAATGGCATGATTCAGAGATGCATACTAGAATGGGAAATGGGAAGTATATTATCCCATTGTCATGATAGAGCATCTGGAGGACACTATGGAGGAAATAGGACATCAGCGAAGGTCATGGAAGTCGATTTTTACTGGTTGTCCTTGTACAAGGACGCAAGATCCCACGTGGCTACATGTGATAAGTGCCAACAGACAAGTATCATTAGTAAGAGGGACGAGATGCCCCTAAATTCCATTTTAGTATGTGAAGTCTTCGATGTCTGGGGCATCAATTTTATGGGTCCCTTCCCATCGGACTATTCCTATGAGTATATCCTAGTGGCCATAGACTATGTCTCCAAGTGGGTCGAGGTAATCCCCACTAGGACAAACGATGCTCGGATAGTATGTGAATTTCTTTGGAAGAATATTTTCACTCGTTTTGGAACTCCTCGAGTCATCATCAGTGATAATGAGTCACATTTTGTCAATAAACAGTTTGCCACACTGTTGTCTAAATATGGGGTAACTCATAAAACAAAAACCTCATATCATGCTCAAACTTGTGGGAAAGTAGAAGTATTTAACCGTGAACTCAAAATAATTCTAGAAAGAACGATTAGTGCTTCCAAAAAAGATTGGTCAGTAAAGTTAGATGAAACTCTATGGGCGTATAAAACAACGTTCAAAACAACCATAGGGACTTCACCCTTCAAGTTGATATATAGAAAGTCATGTCACTTACCTGTGGAGATAGAGCATAAGACTTATTGGGCAATTAAATTGCTTAATCTTGATCTTAATCTTGTAGGTGAGAACAGAATGTCACAGATGAATATCTGGAGGAATTCAGAATGGACGCATATGAGAATGCGTGAATTTTCAAGGAAAAGACAAAAAAATGGCATGACCGTTTGATTAAATCGAAAGAATTTCATGAAGGGGAAAATGTCTTGCTGTACAATAGTAGATTCAGATTATTCCCCGAAAAATTTAAGTCTAGATGGATGGGACCGTATATGGTGAAGCATGTATCACCCATATGGAGCGATTGAAGTCCAGAACATGGAAGGAATGGAGAGTTTCAAGGTGAATGGGCATAGGTTTAAACCATATCTGGATAGAGGACTTGCTCAGCAATCCACGAGCATCATAATCAGTTGAGGATGTCCGGTTGAGTCAAGCTGACGAATATAACTCAGAACTACCTCTAACTCTTCTGCTAGTGTGATTTTTTTAATTTTTTTTTAGTTTTTGTTGTAGCTTAGACTAGGTAAATTTAGTGTATATTATGATTTGGTCGTTGTAGGAAAGTATATATTGAGGAATGGTGGAATTGAGGCCATCAAAAGGCAATTTGTACGTGTATAGGTGCACGATCGCGCACCTGGAGGGGTGTACCACACATTTGGTCGCGCAAAATACGGCGTCAGCATGTCTGAAGGTGCGTGGCCACGCACGAGGGGTGTTGAATACGCATCAGGCAGCGCATGTTTCACATACTTTTTGGTATATGTGCACGGCCGCGCACATGTTAACCTGACCACGCACCAGGTAAGTATCTGAACCCATTTTCTTATAACCCATATTTCAGCCCCCCCCCCCCCCCAATCCTTCCCCCTTTTCTCTACTCTTTTACCAAACCCAACCCTAACTCATTCCAATTTCCCCCTCTCTCTCGCTCGTGCCTCAAACATGCACAACACCCCCTCCCTCACTTTCTTCCCCCATTTCCCCCTCCCCAAGTGTGTCTTCATCAATTGAACCCCCACGTATGTAACTTCTTCCATGTTTTCTTTTCGTTATTTTCTTTTTCTTTTGGGGTCAAGGACTGGTTTTCACCATGGATGTTGAGAGTATGGCTGCTATGTAGTTGAATTGTTGTGTATGTAGTCCACCCAGGACTAAAATTAATTTGTGTGGAATAGGAGCAACCTTGCATGTCAGGTGTTTGTGTAAATACCACAATGAGGTTATGCAGTATTTTCTAGAATTTGTTGCCCACCCAATAAAACTACATATACTTTATTTGGGTGAACTGATACTGGGGGTATACTCTAATGATTGTGGGATAGAAACTTCACATGGCAAGGAGGGTGTATCTTCGTGACCACTATACAAGTGATTTCTGAGTAGCCCTTCTTGGTCCGAAGAGTGGTTTAATTATTGATATTTGTCGGGTTGTTTCAGGTGCAAATGACCACTTTAAAATAAAAAAAATCCAAGAGCCTCCACCGGTAGACAAGCAGGCACGTCTAGAGCTAAAGATGTGGGCACTTCGAGGTCGCATGCTTCTGCATCCTCTTGCCCATATGATCAAAACAAGTTTTTCTCCTGGGAAGCCCAAGACCCGTTTAATAGCAAGGCGAACAAAAAGCGAATACCTAAAAGGGGAATCGACATCGGGTCTCTTCTCAATGAGTGTTACAAGGTTCATAAGGAATTAGTTTGGCGGGGAATAAGGGTGTTCTTCGAAAAACCTGACGAGGCCAATTTGACTGTTGTTAGGGAATTCTACGCAAATTGTCCAGAACATTAAGACTATGTGTGTACAGTCCGAAAGAAGAAGATAGACTTTTCCAAATAAGATATCCAAAGGGTCTACCACTTACCGGAGTATGTGAACCACCTCGATACAACCAATTACTTTTTGGTGCACATCAAGCAACCATACCCGTGGACTACGTTCTTTAAGACCATCTGTGTGCCCGGGAAAGAGGTGGTGTGGTTAATCAAGGACCACAAATTTCATTCTGTTGCACTCACTTTTGAAGGGAAGTGTTGGTTATACATCATTAATAACCGCTGGATGCCTTTCGGCAACACAAGTGAGGTAAATGGTCCACGGGTTGCTCTGATCTGGTGCTTTGTCAATGGCCACGACTTTGATATGGGTAAGGTCATTCAAGACGAGATGATAATTCAGTGTCCGGTACAAAGGTATGGGTTATTTTTCCCATTGTTAGTCACTCGGTTGTGCCGTGAGGCACGGGTACTAGAAAACAAGGCTACAGATGGAAAGATCAAGAAAGAGAAGAATTTTCGGGCTGATATAAAGTTATCATTGGGAAGGAACCTACTGTGGTTGTTGAGGTTGAGAGTGAGGAGTTTGATGCACCCGTAAAGGAAGGGGAAGTGCACGGAGAGGATGTTGATGCTACTACTACGCATTAGCAGGATATTAGAGAACCTTCCGGCAGTGTGTGGGAAACAAGAATGGTTGCCTTGGAATAGGAGATGGCGGGGATGCACACTTCTGTTACTAATTTGGGCACTCGAGTGGATCCACTTGCCGGGCAAAATGCCAAGTCCGAGGGAGATCATGCATGGCTGCGCGCACTCAGCAGGGCTTGTCACCTGGACCTGGCACTGTCCCCGACACGGATTGACCTAATCAGGGGAGTTTTCTTTCACCTTTGCATTTTAATTTTGTGACATGGGGACATGCCACTAGTTAAGTGTGGGGGTGGGGTATTGTAAATAGCGATGTCTAATTTGCTTTCCTATTGAAAAAAAATACACAAAAACAAAAATCCCCAAAATATTTTCTTATTTTGTTAGGATAACTTCTTCACTTATACCTCTATGGGTTTCTTGTTTGGTTCTTTACCATGATCGTAATATTTTGAACCAGACACATTTTAGAGTAGATTTTTGTTTTTTCTTTATTTTTAGATAAGTTTTTAAAAAGTTACTTGTGGTTGGCAAAGTTGATTGCGCCTGACTGGTGGGATGCATGATCCCGCCCTTGTAAGTTATAGAGACCATTGGTGACTACGGTCCGAATTCTGTGCCTATCCAAAATGCTATGTGTGGTGAGGCGAATGTTTGCTTAGTGATCATGCCTGACATGGTCTAAAACTTGGGTTAGTTTTGGCTCAAGGCGAAATCATAGGTAATAGATGCATTGGGAGATGACAATAGCTTTCTTTGATAGCCCTTTTTCGATTGCTTTGAACCCTCCTAAACTGATAAGTTATCCCTAGTTAGCCCAGTTAAGCCTAATTCCCTCTTTCTTTGGCAATCACATTACAACCTAAACCCGTAGACATCCCTAAGCACTTGAATGCCTTGTGTGTGATTATAAAAGATGTAAAGACATAAGTGTGGGGGTGGGGGTTAATTTTGAGTGGAACTAACAAGAAATAGAAAAAGTGCATCATCATGAATGTATGTGAGGTACGAGAGTAGGGGATTGTGAAAAGTGAAAAAAAAAAAAAGAAAAAAGAAAAAAAAAGAGATATGCTCATGTTGAGTAAAGAAATAAAAGTGAACATTCCCATGATGATGTAAAGTCCTTGTATGTTGTTCTTAAAGAAATGGAAACTGGGTGCTATTCTGAATTGGAAGTTGGGGGCAATTATCACTGGTAGATCACGTGTGAAGTTGTAGGTATTAAAGTGCTTAGGGAGGAATAGATACTCTTATACATATTATATCCAACTTGTCTCATAATGTATGTTACAACCAAATACAAAGTTCTACATGATCTAGATGAGACTGTTCCTACATTAGTGGAGAGTTACACGATAGCTAAGCTTATGGTATTCTTGAAAGCATGATTCACTTCTTTGTGAGAACGAGTGATTGTTGTGTATTACCCTAGGATATTATTTGCAATTGGTGTGTGAATGGGCATTGTATTTTTCTTGTGAGGTGTATTGAGGATTTGGCGCCAATTTGACCACAATACTAGTGGGATGTCATGACCGGGATTAAGGTTGAATGTGATCACAGGATGTTGTCTAGTTGATTCTGGCAGGCCACTTGTCTAAGGAGGTTGCAATTTTAGAAGCAATTTAGTCTTAGATTTGCTCGGGACGAGCAAAAGCTAAGTGTGGGGGTGTTTGAAGAGCTTAAAATTACTCAATATTTATGCCCGCTTTGTGCCCTTATTACTCATATTGATATTCAATTGTTGCTACTTAGTCACTCAATTTCCATTATTCATTCACAATTGAGAATCTTTGTTTTTACTCTTACTTAGTTAATAACTCAAAATCAAAGGTTTATTTTCCTGAATAGTGTTAAGCTGAAGATTTCTTTTAGAATTACTATCTTTGAATAGCGAGCCTAAGTTTTATATGTTGGTTTTGCACTCGTCATTAACTCAACTACTCAGATAATTTCTCTTTATTCCTGCCATTGTTTCCCTCCATATTTCCACTTTCCCCTCTTCTCCCATTTTCTGCATTAGAAACTTTCATTTTCAGAGCTATATATTCACCATATAATTCCTCTTCGAGAGATGAAATTCCTGATGAGCATTAGGTCAGTTATTATTTTTCTTTTTGTATTTTAATTCTTTTAAGTTTGTTCATTTTAGTTTCATCAATATATGTGATGACTCGATAGCTCATTTGGAGATCTAGCCCTTATTTTCGTATTCCGAGACTCCGATTAGCTCTCTTTAGTATTTTTTGATTTGCGTCCATAGTCCCTCCCTTTTCGGAAAGACTTTATGTGAAAAATTGACGAAAATATGTTTAGCTTTTAAAATAACTTGAGTTGACTACGGTCAATATTTTGTATAAACAATTCCGGATCAGTATTTTGACGATCGCGGTGGGTCCGTATCATGATTTTGCACTTCGATATATGCCCGGAATTGAATTCGAAAGTCCCTAACTTAAGTTGACCTGATCTTTTGAAAACTAGTAATTTGAAGGTTTAAAGATTTCCTAGGTTTGACCGTAGGTTGACTTTATTGCTACCGGATTTGAATTTCAGTTCCGAAACTTGGTATAGGTTCATTTTACTATTTAAAACTTGTCTGCAAAATTAGGTACAAAACGGAGTTGATTTGATAAGATTCGGACGCTCGGTTATGAATTTGGAAGTTCTTGAGTTTCTTTGAAAATTTCACGTATTTTGATGTTCGATTAGTAGTTCTAGGTATTATTTTGGTATTTTGATCATGCGAGCGAGTTCGTATGATATTATTACACTGTTGTGCTATTTGGTTTGGAGCCCGAGGGGCTCGGGTGAGTTTCAGACGCGTTTTGGATGAGTTTGCATGATTTGAGTTGTTGGTTTCTGGTGTTTAGTGCAGGTCTCGCATTTGCGAGGTCTGGCGCACAATTGCGAGCCTCGCTTTTGCGAAGAGTTGTTCGCATTTGCGATCATGGGCTTGGCTGGGTGAATCTTGCATTTACGAGGATTTTGTTCGTTTTTGCAAACTATGGCCGTTCGCTTTTGCGAAGGAAGTGGTCTCATTTGCGACACAGGTCACTTGAGTGTGGTTCGCATTTGCGAAGCTTCTGGCCGCATTTGCGAAGGTGGAGTTTTCACATTTGCGGTATAAATGTCACATTTGTGACATCTGGGCTTATGAGACAGGGTTCACATTTGCGACCTCTGTCTCGCATTTGCGGGCATTTCTTCGCAAATGCGACACCTGCAACTAAAAGAGGAAAAAGTGGGACTTAACTTATTTTACACCATTTCTTAACCCTAAACACTGTAGAGGCGGTTTTTCAAGAGAATTTTCTTTCCAAAATCATTGGTAAGCAATTTTAATCCATTCCTTTTCAATTGCCCATTACTTTTCATGTGTTTTCAACATCAAATCTAGGATTTCCATGGTATAAATTAGGGATTTAGGCAGAAATTGAGGATTTTGAGAAACTGAGATTTAGACCTCAAATTGAGGTCGGATTTCGAAATTAGGTAATTGAGTTTTGGTCCGAATCTTGAGTTTTGACCAAGCGGGCCGAGGTTGACTTTTTAAAAAATGATCAAAATTGAACCTTTTTCATTGATGGGTAGTTTCTAAAGCTGATTTTGAACCGTTTGATCGATAATTTGATATATTTGATTGATTTGGAGGCTTGTTCAAAAGGCAAAGCCGTGGTTGATTGATTTTTTTAATTGCGGAGCGAGGTAAGTATCGTGGTTAACCTTGACTTGAGGGACTAGGACTTGTTGGTCTATTTGATACGTATTTTATGTGTGGGGACAACGTATATATGAGGTGATGAGTATCTATGCATTTCCATTGCGTTGAAGTATGCAGGTGGAGATTGTTTATTTGTATTAAATTATTTTGTTAATTATGTTATCCATGCTTAGGTTATATTATTATTTCTTTAAATTATTCGTTTCGTATTTATTGCTTATTTCAAAGATGTTGTACATTTTGAAATTTGAGTTTGATATCGTGGCACTATATTTGAAGTGAAATTGTTCCCGCCTTGACTTTTTATTATTCGGATTTGTATTATTGCTTGGTGAGGAAGAGAGAGAAGCACGAAGGGTGTTGCCGTGCCTTATTTGCATTCATTATTATACATTGAGATATTTGAGAGTAAAAGCACGAAGGGTGATGTCGTGTCGGTGAGTAAAAGTACGAAGGGTGATGTCATGCCGGTGAGTAAAAGCACGAAGGGTGATGCCATGATATTATATTCATAATATTACATGGTGAGGATGAGAGTAAAAGTACGAAGGGTGATTACGTGCCATTTTTCATATTGCTTTATTTGATTTTCGATTTTGGTGATTTACTTGGTTATATTGTTGTCTAATTCAGAAGATGTTATTTCATGATTTCGTACTTGCCATTTTTATGATATCCCCCCCCCCCTGCATGTCCCTTCCCAGTTAATATCTTATCGTTCTACTTGTTGTCTTGTTGCTTCATATATATTTGTACAGGGTTTTTACGTAGGTATCTTGTCATAACCTCGTCACTACCTCATCGAGGTTAGGCTTGACACTCACAGAGTACATGTGGTCGGTTGTACTCATACTACACTTTGTACAGATACTGGTATCGATCCCAGCTGTGCTTAGAGGTGCATCGACTCGGATCACTTTCACTACAGAGACTCGAGGTAGATCTGCTGGCGTTCACAGACCTTGAAGTCCTCTTCTATTCCCTACCTTTACTGTTTATCTCTTTCGAACAGTTGTATTTATTTCATACGAAGTTTGTAGGCTTCTAATTGCTCATATACTCGTGACTTCAGATTTCTGAGAGTAGTTAGTATCACGTTGTTATATTCGTACTATGTTACATTTGGAATTTATTTCTCGTTAAATATTATTAATTTATTTTTAACTGTTAAAATTGGTTAATTACTTATTTCACGTCGGCTTACCTAGCAAGTGGATGTTAGGCGCCATCACAATTCCAATGTTGGGATTCCGGGTCGTGACAATATGATTGCTGGACACACATTTGTGCTTTATATTTAGGATGTAGATATGTAGTTTATTTCAGTACTTAGCTTTACCCAAATCATGACATTGTGTAGTTCGTTGATTCTCTGTGATCCTCTTTGCCAATTACTTGGGTTTGACTATTTGTAGAGTATATTGTGGTTTATTTTTTTATTTTATTTTGGATTTTAAAAAAGCAGATCTTTTGGTGCTCTAGATTGGGTTTGTTGGGTAGTTTGTGGACAATATTTTGTATCATCTTTTTGTCTAATGTTTAGTTTGTAGTGATCGATCATTCTTTTTGGTGTATCTTAAAAAATGTGTTCTATTTATTTTGCTTAATCATTAATTTGAGAAGATGTATCCTTGTTTATAGGCAAGTAGAATCAGCCAATTTTGAAAATTAAACTGTCTAAGGACAATAATTATTGTTCCTGTAAATCACCTCTACTATTTGGAGGGCAAGGATAGTCCGATCACAACTTTAATGTCAAAATACCTAAAAGATGCACTACTTTAATTTGATCAATAAATGCTTCATCTCAGTTCCTCTTTATATTTGATTCACCTCTCTCTCTTTTTCTTATGAATATGCAGTCATGCCAAAGATTAAACGTTTTCGGAATCCACTAAAGTCAGCTCGTGAACCATTTGATGCTCATGGACATTCTTCATCATCAACAACTCCAGTCCAATCACATGCTATAGAGCCCTCAACAACAGTACAATCCCTCCCATATGCTCATGAAGTCCCGCAACAAGAACAATCTCTAATTCTGCCTTCTAATTCAAGTGCAACATATGTGCACCATGTAGGACGGGAACCTACAAAGTATTGGACAATAGAGGCAAAAGGTATATGCCTTACATGTATTTTTACTTCAGTTTATGAGAATCTTATTTTTTTCTTTCCTTTTTGGTTGAGTAACTTGTTTTTATGTTAAAGACTCAGAAGATGCTACCAAGAAAATTAGGGTCAAGGTCAATGAGATTAACAACCTAATTGTTGGGGAGCGCATCATTGTGGATTTTGATGACTATAACACAACATATGGTGAAGCACAAGGATTGCTTGCTAGATATTGTGGATCGTTGGTAATTGATTGTAATTTATTCCCGATTAGTTTTGAGGAGTGGTCAGGGCCATTAGTCATGCCTAAGAAGTACATAGAAGGCTGATTTGAAACTATACTAAAGGTACAAGTGTTATTACATACATATGTATTAATTGCACCTAGATTTTTATACACATGAAAAAACTAACTTTCATTTTTTGTTTGAAGCCTCGATTTGATTTTCGGGTAAGTGAGTCCATATACTGCAATGCTAGTCTATCGAAGAAGTGGGCTACACATAGGCAGAGTTTGTGGAATGAATATTTTGACCCAACTAGAAGCAAAAATAAAATTATAAGTAATGTGCCAACAAGTATAAATAAAGATCAACAAGCTAGTTTTGTTGCTTATCATTAAAAATCATCAACAATGGTAAGATTTAGATTATTTTAACAAGTTTCATCATAATTAAATGAAGATAATTTTTTAAATTTGTAATTGTTTTATTGATAGGAGCTTTGTAGAAGAAATAAAAAAATTCAAAAGAAGCAAAGAATGCCACACACTGGTGGTTCAAAAGGTAACTCGAGAAGACGATACGAGCTGGTATGCACATTACCTTTTTAATTTTACTTTTTCTCTAATTAAAATATTTTATGAAAACTTTTTAAATACATTTCTTTCTTAGTTTTTGGAAAACGGAAAAACTCCTAGTCGTGGAAAAATATTTATTGCAACTCATAAGAGAATTAATGGATCATTTGTAAATGATGCGGCAAGGACTATAGGGGTAAGTATAGCTTTGGTGTATTTTTCTAGTATTATTTTCATTATTTTTGTATAACATCCTGCATCTCAAATCTTACTATCTTGTACTTACTAATTGATATATTATCTGCTTGTAGGAACAAATTAAACTGAATATGACTCAATGTGATACTAATGAGTGTGAAGTTTCCCCGAATGATGTTATTGGCAAGATATTAGGGAAAAAGCACTCTGGGAGAGTATGATGTATAAGTATGGGAGCAGCTCCTTCAAACACATTCAGGAATACCAAAGGACGACTTAGTGATCCGAGTGTTTTTTCATCTAGCTACGGTACATCATATAACATATACTCATTTGCAACAAAAACTTATGCGTGTGGAATCCCAACTAGAAAGCACCTTAAATACGTTGAAGGTTTACGTGATGTCAAAGGAAGGTTTGTTTCCAGAAGAATTTGCTGGTCTGTTTGCTCTTCAACCACAGGTAAAAAGTAATATAATCTGTACTTCTTCTATTACAACAACTTTTGATCAGTTTAATTGCATTTTATTTCTATGTGATAACAAAATAAAGTGAATAAAAATTATTAAACATAGTTCATTTGATCATGCTCTCTTCTGTGGAAGAGATTAACTATGTCTAATATTGCTAGAGAAGCCATACTATTATTAGGTTGAGTTGTCTTCCGACTGTTGGTCCTGTCTACTGTTGCCATATGATATCATAATTGAAAAGGCAGGTGTAAGATTGTGTAAAAATTAAACATTCTATAACATGGCAATGACCAAAGTCTGATATTTGATTTAATACATGCATAATTAGTTAGTACAATATACAGTTCAATATCATCTAATTCTAGTAAAAACCATATTGCTAACTTTGCTAAAGATGGACGTGGTGGCAAGGAATTAGTGATGACCCGATAGGTCATCTTATGTTTTAGAACCTAATTCTGCGCTATGAAGCCTAAAATACCTCATTCTATCCTTTTCCGATTTGCGTGCGCAGTCCGGGCATTTTTCTAAAAAGCTTATGTTAAAAACTGAAAAAAATAAAATTTTTGCCTTAGAATACATTTGAGTTGACTTCGGTCAATATTTTGAGTAAACGGATCCGAATTCATATTTTGACGGCCCCGGTAGGTCTGTATTGTAATTTGGGACTTGGGCGTATGCTCGAAATCAAATTCGGAAGTCCCTAACTCGAGTTATCGTACTTTGTTAATATTTGAAATTTAAAGGCTTAATGATTTTGAAATGTTTGACCAATGTTTGACTTTTTAGATATCGGATCCGTATTTTGGTTCTGGAACTCGGTATAGGTCCAATACTATATTTTATGACTTGTCTGTCAAATTTGATGAGAAACGGAGTTGGTTTGACGTGATTCGGACGTCCGGTTGTGAAAATAGAAGTTTCAAAGTTTTCTTGAAAATCTTATTTGATTTAGTGTTCAATTCGTAGTTCTAGGTATTATTTTGGCGATTTGATCGCGCGAGCAAGTTCGTATGATATTTTTAGACTTGTGTGCATAATTGGTTTAGAACCCCGAGGGCTCGGGTGAGTTTCAGATAGGCTATGGAGTTGTTTGGACTTAGAAAAACTCAGCTGGTGTTTTAGTTCTAGTGCAAGCCTCTGATCTCACATTTGCGACATCAGGCATCACATTTGCGACCTCTGATGGGTTCGTATTTGCGAGCAACTCATCGCATTTGCGAAGTGGGTCAGGGGAGGTATAGGATCGCAATTGCGATTAGGTAGTCGCATTTGCGGAAGGTCAGAGTTCGCATTTGCGAACAATTCATCACAAACGCGATGAAAGCAGAGATGTGAGGGTGTTCACATTTGCGATTTATTCTTCACATTTGTGGGGCTCGCATTTGCGAACCCCAGGTCGCAAATGCGACATCTGCAGCTGATCAAAATGGGACTTTGATGGGATTTTGGTTCATTCTCTCAAATTTTCAAAACAAGAAACCCTAGAGGCAATTTTTCAAAGAACCTTTCTTCCCCAAATCATTGGTAAGTGATTCTAAACTAGTTTCTTTCAATCTTTCACTACATTTTCTAAGATTTCAACCAAAAATCTTGTGTTTTCATGGTGAAAATTGGGGGTTTTGGTAGAATTAGGAATTTTTATAAAATGGGAATTTAGACCTCAAATTGAGGTCGGATTCCAAAATAAATTACATAACCGAGCTCGGGGGCTCGGGGGTGAATGGGTAATTGACTTTTTCAATAAGGACCTAAATTGAATCCTTTGCAATCGTGGGTAGTTCCTAAGGCTTAATTTGAATCATTTGGTTGGTAATTTGCTAGATTCAATTGGTTCGGAGGTTTGTTTGAAAGGCAAAGCTGGGATTGAGCTTTGAGTAGACTTTTGGAGCGAGGTAAGTGCCGTGGTTAACCTTGACTTGAGGGATTAGGACTTATTGTCTATTTGCTACATGTTTAGATGTTGGGTACAACGTATATGTGAGGTGACGAGTACTTATGCGTTGTTGTCGAGTTAAAGCATGCGAGTGGGGACTTGTTCCTTGTAGTTTATTGCTTACTTTGATCTTGTTATCCATGCTTAGACTAGTTACTTACTAAATTGATCATTCTTATCGTGTTTGCGGGCTTTTGTGATAATTGAATATTGATTCTAAAGTTGAGATTGGTATTGTGGAACCATTGTTGAAGTAAGGCTTGTTCTTGTTGATTCTATCTCCCTGCTATTACTTGTTCATTGTTATGTGGTAAGGGAAAGTGTTAATGCACGAAAGGTGATGTCGTGCCATATTATGAGTGTTAATGCACGAAGGGTGATGTCGTGCCATATTGTGAGTGTTAATGCACGAAGGGTGATGCCGTACCATGTTATGAGAGTTAATGCACGGAGGGTGATGTCATGCCGTATCTATTGATTTATATTGTGAGGCTGAGTAAAAGCACGAATTGTGATGCCGTTCAGTATTATTGTTTCATTGTGAGGTTGAGAGAAAAAGCATGAAGGGTGACGCCGTGTAATTTTCTTCATTGTGTTTAGTTGTTTTCACTGGTTAAAAGCATGTTGACTATTCTGGTTATCATTTCCATTGTATCTCTTATATCTTATGCCCCTTTAGCATGTCCCCCTCCCAATAGTACATGTTTAGCTGTTATTGCTATTTTCTTGTACATATACTGTTATCTGCACAGATTTATTATGTGGGTGTCTTGTCATAGCCTCATCACTACTTCGTCGAGGTTAGGCTCGATACTTACGAGTACATGGGGTCGGTTGTACTCATACTACACTCTGCACTTCTTGTGCAGATTTTGGTATCGGTCCTAGGTGATCGTGAGACTCGGCGGTCCGGACTTGCTTATTGGAGACTCAAGGTAGATCTGCTAGAGTCCGCAAACCTTGGAGTCCCTTTCTAGTTTCCTTATTTCACTATTTCTTTTCATTCAAAACAATTGTATTTTCGTTTAGACTCTGTTTGTAGCAAATCTTAGAAGCTCGTGATTTGTGACTCCAGATCCGTATTGTATCAAATATTATGGGCTTTATGTTATTCCGCATTTCAGTTTTAGCATCTATTTAGCTTAATTGATTATGCTATTGAAATTGACTAAAAATTGGTTTAAAGAATCCTCTAGCGTTGGCTTGCCTAGTAAGTAAAATGTTAGGCACCATCACGGTCCCAAAAGTGGGAATTCCGGGTCGTGATAAGTTAGTATCAGGGCACTAGGTTGCCTAGGTCTCACAATTCACGAGCAGGCTTAGTAGATTCTGGAGGATCGGTAAAAGGATTTGGCCCATCATGCCATTCTTCTGCTTCCTACCGAGAGAGAGAGAGGGTGAGGAGGTTTATTGAGGGACTTGCTCAGCCTATCAAGCTACAGATGGCTAAGGAGACCGAGAGTGAGATTTCTTTTCAGACGGCTACCAATATTGCCAGGCGAGTCGAGATGGTTCTTACATAGGGGGGAGGTCAGGGGTCTGACAAAAGGCCTCGTCATTCCCGTGGGTTTAGCGGCGCCTCGTATGGAGGCAGGGGTACTTTTGATAGAGGCCATCCTCCCAGGCTGTTTCATTCAGCACTCCCGGCATCCCATAGTGCTTCAAGTGGATGTGGCCCTCATATGCCTTATTCCGACCAGCTAGCCTACAGTGCACCACCAGCTCCTATTAGTGCACTTCCACTCCAGAGTTTTCAGGGTGGTTATTCAGGTCAACAGGGTCAGTTTCAGGGTTAGCAGTCACAGTAGCCGAGGTCATGTTATACTTGTGGTGATCCGAGGAACATTGCTAGATTTTGCCCACGTGCATCGAGTAGTTCACAGCATCGGGGTTCTCATGTCATGGTCCCGGCACTGGGTGCTTCACCGCCCGCTCAGCCAGCTAGAGGTAGGGGTCAGGTAGCCAGAGGTGGTGGTCAGGCTGTTAGAGGTGGAGGTCAGGCCGCTAGAGGTGGAGGTCAGTCAGCTAGGGGTCGTCTAGAGATGTAGTTCAGAGTGGTGGGCCCCAGCCTCGATGCTATGCTTTTCCAGCGAGGCCCGAGGCTGAGTCATCTGACGCTATTATCACAGGTACTATTTCAGTTTGCAGTAGAGATGCTTCAGTTCTATTTGATCCGGGTTCCACTTACTCCTATGTGTCATCCTATTTTGCTTTATATTTGGTTGTGCCTCGTGATTCTTTGAGTGCTCCTATGTATGTGTCCACACCTGTGGGAGATGCTATCGTTGTAGACCGCGTTTATCGTTCGTGTGTGGTCACCATTGGGAATCTTGAAACTAGTGTGGATCTTCTACTTCTTGATATGGCATATTTCGATCTTATCTTGGGTATGGATTGGCTGTCACCTTATCACACTATATTGGATTGTCACGCTAAGACAATGACCTTAGCCTTGCCGGGGTTGCCTTGATTAGAGTGGAGAGGGACTCCTGGCCATTCTACCAGCAGGGTTATCTCTTATATGAAGGTTCAGCGTATGGTCGAGAAGGGGTATCTAACTTATTTGGCTTATCTTCGTGATTCTAGTGCGGAGGTTCCTACCATGGATTCAGTACTAGTTGTCCGTGAGTTTCCAGATGTGTTTCCTGCAGACCTGTCGGGGATGCCACCCGACAGGGACATTGATTTCTGTATTGATTTGGCTCCGGGCACTCAGCCCATTTTTATTCCTCCATACCGTACGGCCCCACCAGAGTTGAAAGAATTGAAGGAGCAGTTGCAGGATTTGCTTGATAAGGGCTTCATTAGACCTAGTTTCTCGCCCTGGGGTGCGCCCGTGTTGTTCATAAAGAAGAAGAATAAGAAGAAGAAGGATGGATCGATGAGGATGTGCATAGATTATCGGCAGTTGAACAAAGTCACCTTCAAGAACAAGTATCCATTGCCGAGGATTGATGACTTATTTGACCAGCTTCAGGGTGCCAAAGTATTTTCGAAGATTGATTTGAGGTTTGGCTACCATCAGTTGAGTATTAGGGCATCCGATGTCCCTAAGACAGCTTTTTGGACTCGGTACGGGCATTATGAGTTTCTAGTGATGTCCTTTGGGTTGACAAATGCCCCAACTTCATTTATGGATTTGATGAACCGAGTTTTCAAGCCTTATTTGGACTCCTTTGTAATTTTGTTTATTGATGATATCTTGATCTACTCCCGCAGTCTAGAGGAGAATGAGTAGCATATTCGGATTGTACTTCAGACTCTGAGAGACAGCCAGTTATATGCCAAGTTTTCAAAGTGCGAGTTTTGGTTGGATTCAGTCGCTTTCTTGGGGCACGTTGTATCAGCAGAGGGCATTCAGGTGGACCCTAAGAAGATTGAGGCAGTTCAGAACTGGCCCAGACCCACTTCAGCCATGGAGATCCGGAGTTTTTTGGGTTTGGCTGGCTATTAACTGTCTGTTTGTGGAGGGGTTCTCATCTATAGAAGCCCCATTGACCAGGTTGACCTAGAAGGGTGCCCTGTTCAGATGGGCAGACGAGTGTGAGGCGAGCTTTCAGAAGCTCAAGACTTCTTTGACTACGGCGCCGGTGTTGGTGTTGCCCATAGGTTCAGGATCTTATACGGTATATTGTGATACATCCCGTATTGGGCTCGGTGCAGTATTGATGCAGGATAGAAGGGTGACTACATATGCGTTGCGACAGTTGAAGGTTCATGAGAAAAATTAGTCTGTCCATGACTTAGAGTTGGCAGCCATTGTTCATGCGCTGAAGATTTGGAGGCACTATATTTACGGCGTGTTGTGTGAGGTTTTCACGGTTCATCGGAGCCTACAATATTTTTTTAAGAAAAAGGATCTCAATTTGAGGCAGAGGAGGTGGTTGGAGCTATTGAAAGACTATGATATCATCATCTGGTATCATCCCGGGAAGGCCAATGTGGTGGCCGACGCTTTGAGTAGAAAGGCAACGAGTATAGGAAGCCTTGCATACATTCGAGTCGGTGAGAGACCACTTGCATCAGATGTTCAGGTTTTGGCCAATCAGTTTATGAGGCTGGATATTTTGGAGCCCAGCCGTGTCTTAGCTTGTACAGTCGCTCGGTCTTTCTTGTTTGAGAGCATCAGGTAGCGGCAGTATGACGCCCCTCATTTGCTAGTCCTTAGGTACATAGTGCGGCACAATGTTGCTAAGCAGGTTACTGTTAGAGATGATTGAGTTTTGAGGATGCAGGGTCGTGTTTGTGTGCCTAATGTGTATGGATTTCGTGAGTTAATTCTTGAGGAGGCCCACGGTTCTCGGTATTTTATTCATCCGAGCGCCGCCAAGATATATCAGGACTTGCGGCAACATTACTGGTGGAGGAGGATGAAGAAGGACATAGTTGCATATGTAGCTCGGTGTCTAAATTGTCAGCAGGTAAAGTGTGAGCATCAGAGGCCAGGTGGTTTGCTTCAGAAGTTAGAGATTCCTGAGTGGAAGTGGGAGCGTATCACTCTGGATTTTGTTGTTAGACTCCCACAGACTCAGAGGAAGTTCGATGCAGTTTGGGTCATTGTGGACAAGCTGATCATGTCATTGCACTTCATTCCCATGGCAGTTACCTATTCTTCAGAGCGGTTAGCAGAGATTTACATTCGCGAGATTGTTCGTCTTCATGGTGTGCCTGTGTCTATCATTTCTGATCGAGGTATGCCGTTCACCTCGCACTTTTGGAGAGCAGTACAGCGTGAGTTGGGCACACGGGTTGAGTTGAGCACAACGTTTCATCCTCAGACGGACGGACAGTCCGAGCGCACTATTCAGATATTAGAGGATATGCTCCACGCATGTGTTATAGACTTCGGAGGACTGTGGAATCAGTTCTTGCCACTTGCGGAGTTTGCTTACAACAACAGTTACTAGTCGAGTATCCAGATGGCTCCCTATGAGGCATTATAAGGTAGGCGGTGCCGATCGCCAGTTGGATGGTTCGAGCCGGGGAGGCTCGGTTGCTGGGTACAAATTTAGTACAGGATGCCTTGGATAAGGTCAAGATTATTCAGGATCGACTTCGCACAGCTCAGTCCAGGCAGAAGAGTTATGCCGACCGTAGAGTTCGTGATGTTGAATTCATGGTCGGAGAGAGAGTGTTGCTTTGGGTATCACCCATGAAGGGTGTGATGAGGTTCGGAAAGAAGGGCAAAACCCATGAAGGGTGTGATGAGGTTCGGAAAGAAGGGCAAGTTGAGCCCTAGGTATATCGGGCCTTTTGAGATTCTTGAGAGTGGGAGAGGTGGCTTACAGGCTTGCGTTACCACCGAGTTTATCAACAGTTCATCCGGTGTTCCATGTGTCCATGCTCCGAAAGTATCACGTTGATCCGTCCCATGTGTTAGATTTCAGCTCTGTTCAGTTGGACAAGGATTTGACTTACGAGGAGAAGCCAGTGGCTATTCTATCCCGATAGGTTCGTCAGTCGAGGTCGAAGAGTTATCCTTCAGTCTGAGTGTAGTGGAGAGGTCAGCCCATCGAGGCAGCTACTTGGGAGTCCGAGTCAGACATGCGGAGTAGATATCCCCACCTTTTCACCAGCCCAGGTACTTTTCTATGTCCATTCGAGGACAAACGGTTATTTTAGAGGTGGAGAATGTGATGACCCGATAGGTCATCTTATGTTTAAAACCTAATCCTGCAGTATAAAACCTTAAATACCTCATTCTAGCCTTCCTCAATTTATGTGCGCAGTCCGGGCATTTTTCCGGAAAGCCTTTATGTTAAAAACAGAGAAAAATATGAAAATTTTGCCTTAAAATCTATTTGAGTTGACTTTGGTCAATATTTTGAGTAAACGGATCCGGATTCGTGTTTTGATGTCCCCAGTGGGTCCGTATCGTGATTTGGGACTTGGGCGTATGCCCGGAATCAAATTCAGAAGTCCCTAGCCTGAGTTATCGTGCTTTGTTGAAATTTAAAATTTAAAGGCTTAATGATTTTGAAATGTTTGACTTTTTGGATATCGGGTTCGTATTTTGGTTCTGGAACCCGGTATAGGTCCAATACTATATTTATGACTTGTCTATCAAATTTGGTGAGAAACAGAGTTGGTTTGACGTGATTCAGACGTACGGTTGTGAAAATAGAAGTTTCAAAGTTTTCTTGAAAATTTCATTTGATTTGGTATTCAATTCGTAGTTTTAGGTGTTATTTTGTCGATTTGATAGCGCGAGAAAGTTCGTATGATATTTTTAGACTTGTGTGTATAGTTGGTTTAGAGCCCCGAGGGCTCGGGTGAGTTTCAGATAGGCTACAATGTGGTTTGGACTTAGAAAAACTCATCTAGTGTTTCAGTTCTGGTGTATGCCTCTGATCTCGCATTTGTGAGATCAGGCATCGCATTTGCGAGCAACTCATCGTATTTGCGAAGAGTAGTTGGGCCACTTTATGTTCGCATTTACGAAATGGGTCAGGGGGGTACAGGATCGCAATTGCGATCAGGTGGTCGCATTTGCGAAAGGTCAGAGTTCGCATTTGCGAACAATTCATCGCAAATACGATGAAAGCAGAGATGTGAAGGTCTTTGCATTTGCGATTTATTCTTCGCATTTGCGATTTATTCTTCGCATTTGCGGGGTTCGCATTTGCGAACCCCAGGTCGCAAATGCGACATCTGCAGTTGATCAAAATGGGACTTAGACGGGATTTTGGTTCATTCTCTCAAAGTTTCAAAACAAGAAACCCTAGAGGAGATTTTTCAAAGAACCTTTCTTCTCCAAATCATCGGTAAGTGATTCTAAACTAGTCTCTTTCAATCTTTTACTACATTTCCTAAGATTTTAACCAAAAATCTTGTGTTTTCATGGTGGAAATTGGGAGTTTTGGGTAGAATTAGGGATTTTTATAAAATGGGGATTTAGACCTCAAATTGAGGTCAGATTCCAAATCAAATTACATAACTGGGCTCGAGGGTGAATGGGTAATCGGGTTTTGATCCGAATTTTGGGTTTGGACCGAGCGAGCCCGGGAGTTGACTTTTTTAATAATGACCTAAATTGAATCTTTTGCAATCGTGGGTAGTTCCTAAGGCTTAATTTGAATTATTTGGTTGGTAATTTGCTAGATTTTATTGGTTCTGATGGCTTGTTTGAAAGGCAAATCTGGGATTGAGCTTTGAGTGGACTTTTGGAGCGAGGTAAGTGTCGTGGTTAACTTTGACTTGAGGGATTAGGACTTGTTGTCTATTTGCTACATGTTTAGATATTGGGTACAACGTATATGTGAGATGACGAGTACTTATGCATTGTTATCGGGTTAAAGCATGCAGGTGGAGACTTGTTCCTTGTAGTTTATTGCTTACTTTGATCTTGTTATCCATGCTTAGACTAGTTACTTACTAAATTGATCGTTCTTATCGTGTTTATGGGCTTTGTGACAATTGAATATTGATTTCAAAGTTGAGATTGGTATTGTGGAACCATTGTTGAAGTAAGGCTTGTTCTTATTGATTCTATATCCCTGCTATTACTTGTTCATTGTTATGTGGTAAGAGAGAGTCTTAATGCACGAAGGATGATGCCGTGCCATATTGTGAGTGTTAATGCACGAAGGGTGATACCGTGCCGTATCTATTGATTTATATTATGAGGCTGAGAGTAAAAGCACGAAGGGTGATGCCGTGCAGTATTATTATTCCATTGTGAGGTTGAGAGTAAAAGTACGAAGGGTGATGCCGTGCAATTTTCTTCATTGTGTTTAGTTGTTTTCACTGGTTAAAAGCTTATTGACTGTTATGGTTATCATTTCTGCTGTATCCCTTTTATTTTGTGCCCGTTTAGCATGTCCCCCTCCCAATAGTACATGTTTAGCTGTTATTGTTGTTTTCTTGTACATATACTATTATCTGCATAGGTTTATTATGTGGGTGTCTTGTCATAGCCTCGTCACTATTTCGTCGAGGTTAGGCTCCACACTTACGAGTACATGGGGTCGGTTGTACTCATACTATATTATGCACTTCTTGTGCAGATTTTGGTACCGGCCCTAGCTGATTGTGACACTTGGCAGTCCGGACTTGCTTATCGGAGACTCAAGGTAGATCTGTTGGCGTCCGCAGACCTTGGAGTCCCTTTCTAGTTTCCTTATTTTACTGTTTCTTTTCATTCAGAACAGTTGTATTTCGTTCAGACTCTGTCTGTAGCAAATCTTAGAAGCTCGTGAGTTGTGACTCCAGATCCGTATTGTATCAAATATTATGGGTTTTATGTTATTTCGCATTTCAGTTTTAGCATCTATTTAGCTTAATTGATTCTGCTATTGAAATTGACTAAAAATTGGTTTAAAGAATCCTCTAACGTTGGCTTGCCTAGCAAGTAAAATGTTAGGCGTCATTACAATCCCGAAGGTGGGAATTCCAGGTCGTGACAGAATTCCCATCTCCTTGAAGAAGCTAAGGCTTTGATTTGGAACTTTAGGATAAGGGAAACATTTGATTCAATCATGTTTCCCGATCTTGTTTGGAATTAATCTAAATAAGTTTCTCATCGAATATCATTTTTATTGTTTTAGTCTGATGATGCAGAGAATGAACCTATTTCACCGGTGGATGTAAGAGGATCATCGGCGGATAACAACGCAAATCACCAATCAAATGTTTAATATTTTCGTTGTGGACTACTTTTCCTTGCTAGGAATTTAAATTTGTAATGGTTGTCTAGACTTGTGTTTATATTACTTTAGTTAATGCTTAGTATTTTCGTTGTAGACTACTTTTACTTTCTAGGAATTTAAATTTGTAATGGTCTAGACTTGTGTTTATATTACTTTAGCTAATGCTTAATGTTTTTGTTGCTATATAGACTTGTGTTTATGTTGCTTTAGTTTAATGTACAATACTTAAAATTCTGACTTTTGCTATTATGGGTACTAGGTAGAGTGAAGGGACCGAACCTCCTTCATTGTGGCGGAAATGAACTGCCACTATTTTTTAAAAACATTAATATCATATTGCAACAGTTATAAATCCCAAATAATTTTTTCTTAAAAAATATCATATCCGTGGGGGTTTAAAAATGCCCACAATTATTTTTGAACCATTATAATCATAGTGAGAGGGCTTATAAAGACTGCAATATTTTTTTGACACGTTGAAATCATATTGCAGGTGTTCTAAACTGCCACTAATTATCTTAAAAGACTCTCAAAAATTCAAAATTTATTTTGTGGCAGTTGTCGTGGAGGTTCTAAAAAATCGCCACAATAATGCTCGTGGCAAAGATAACTGTGGTACTTTTAGAAATCGCCACAATTCTTTTTGAGGGGGTTAAAAACCATCACAATTTGACTCCCCCCCCCCCACAAAATAAGTATTTTCTTGTAGTGAATGTACTACAATTTATAACTTTTTTAATACTAATATAATAAAAAAAAATATTTTGAAAATATTAGCCAAAGTTCACATAATTTAACTCTCGAGAAACAACACATGACAACTAATTCTGGACAAAGGGTGTAGTGAACTAACATTGGACTGAATATTGAAGGGCTCATGAGCTCATCCATGGTTTCAATTACTCCTAAAGTGTAACTCTTAATTTGTATGTTAATGTATGCAATTAAATGCATTACTTGATTGTGCTACTACATCATTTGCTTTTCTTGAGGATCCAGATGAGTTGAAAAGAGGCTTGTGTAAAATGATGCGGTATATATATTACAAATGGTGAGTTATAACAAAATATATTAAAGTTTGAAAATTGGTTAGATATCCAAAAACTTTGCGTTGATGATAATGATTAAATTAAAGAAGTTGTTACAAGAAAAATGAAATAAGGAACAAAAAGTTAAAAATAAGGAAGGTGAGTGTAAATATTTCCAAATTCCAAAAGAGATTGGTTTGCTATAAAGTTAAAATTTTGCATCCCTTAATAATTTGTGTTTGTACTGGGTTATACTGGGTTGTTGTTGTTGTTAATAATTTGTGTTTGTCAATTTTGTTTGTTGCTCAAATATTAATTGAACTTTTATATTGATAAAATATATACCTGGCAGGGGGTATGAATAATGTGACAATCATTTTGTAAAAGCAATTAAGAACTAATTATATCATACCAAATTTTCGATTATTCTATCATGTATAAATAAATTAGACTTTTAGAAACCGTACCAATCATGTCAGTTTCTCTTCGGTATCGGTACGATTCGATTAATTTTCGATATTTTTTTAAATGTCATTTAAAAGTCACTAGTAGAAGCAGAATGCAATAACATACATACTTTTATAATACTTAGTAAAACTCTCTAGATATTTCTACTATTTAAAAGGTGGTGAGTTAAGAAAACATGAAAGATGACCAAAGTATAAATCCATCAACTATTCTACAACTACGTAAAAAAAACTAAGCAAAGACAAAGAAAATATAAATCACACGTGTGGAAAGATATTAAGCAAGTTGAGACTCAAGAATAAAGTCTATAGAAGATTAAATATTCGAAAATATAAATTAAATCATACGAAAGGAAACATATTCAGTACATTATAGTTTGCTACTCATAATTGCTAGAATGCCTTGTGTCTTGCTAGTGAATATGCTGGAAATATTTCGTTTCAATAGTAGTAATATAATAGGTTTGGAAATTAGGATTTTGAGTTTAATTACTTGTTGGCTTGTAACCGTTTTTATAATTTCAAGGCCGAAGGAAAAATTTAATGCATTATTATTTTTAAACTTAATATATAAATATATTTTTTTCATGTAAATTTATTTGGTACGGTTTGATATTTTTTTGATTTATTTTTTATAAACTAAAAAACTTACCCTAAATATCGGTACGATTATAAATTTACATAAAAACATACGGTTTTATTAAAAGAAACTTAAAAATCGGTTCGATGCGGTACGGTTCGATCGGTTTACTCGATTTTAAAATATCCATTGACACCCCTAAATTTTAACAAGGAGATTCAATATCTTAAAGAAAAATATTCTATCTCCATATTGATATACTATTATATACTTATGGAAAAAAGAAAATTTTAAAAGCCCGGGTAATTTCATATAAACATATTTAACTAAAATTATTTGGATTTGGTTTAATTTTTGATTTTTTTTGGGGAAATGTTTTAAAGCCTTTGAATTTGGAGAGGAATCTGCATTTTGAGTACAAAAGAGACATATTTTTCAATTGGTTTCCAAAATCTGAATTTTAGGATTTTAGAAATATTTTGTGGACTCATTTTCCAAAACTAAGCCATCTGAAAACCAAGCAAGTTGGGTTTTTTGAGCTTTGGAAAAACTCTCCAAAATACGATGTGAAGTTGTAAACCAAACACCTAAATTTTTGGGTAAAAGACTAAAAGCTAAGTATACATTATCAGCTAAGAAAAAAGAAATCAACATCTATCAATATCTAAAGTCAAACCTAGTTTGGCTGTTGGTCAAAACAAAAGGGACTTTATATTTAAACAAAAAGTACAAGAAATGACGAAGACCTAAAAAATCTCTAAAACACCCCCCCCCCCCCATATGCCACGTGTCATTAGCCATCCGTTTACTAAAAGCAAGTGCAAAAATGAAACTCCACTGTATTAATTACTGTCCATTTTATCTAGTATCACTTTAACTAAAATAAATTTGGTCCTAATTTATTACTTTAAAAAAATTAGGAAGTCATTAGTTTCTATTTCACTTATGTCCTTATTACTCATAAAAAGATATATATTCATTACTTACTATTTTACAGAAGATATAGAAGGATATTAGTTAAATATTTTTACAATTAATGGTATCACATAATTTTCTTAATAAATATATCAAAAGCTTAAAGGACATACAAGACTTAAAAGTAATATAATCTATTGTAAGTACTTATGTTAAAGCTTTAGCTATTACTTTATTTGTTTTTTTTATATGGCAGTAATATTATTTAATGAATCAATTAATTTTGTTCATATTTCTAAAATACTCTTATTAAAATTAAAAATTACGTGCAATTTATAATACTTTGATGTATAATTGTTAAATGTCTAAATTTTATGTTAAGAAAATTAAGAAACTAATGAGACACCAAAACTAAAAGAGGTTGACTTCGCGTTCCAGGAAATAATATTTACAGCCCAAATACTAATAATAGTCGGAAACAAAACAAAAAAGAAAAAAAGAAGAAAAGAAGAAAAGAGGAAAATCTCCAATGAGTTCCCATCGGAGCCCTTTCTCTCTCTTTCTCAAACAACTCTTTATAAAAACCGTTTGCTGACTACCGCCAAGCGATTTCTCTATTCTCTCTCTAAAAAAAATAATTCAATTTCTCTCTCTAAAACTACAGACGTACACTTATGTACATATATTCCTTGAAATTGGTCTTCCTACTATTCGTGAAGTTTCATCAAATTCACCACCAGGTATGATCTTTATGTTGATTGTTCTTTTCTTGTAATTTAATTTTGTTTGATTTTGTGCCAACGAGGTGGATATATGTATGTATCTGCATTGGTGTTTGAGCTTTGATTTTAGGGATTTTGATGCACTGCTAAATGTTAGCTGTTTAGGGTTTTTTTCTTTTATCTACTCTTTCGCTTTTGGAATTTTCTGGCAGAAAACGGGACGCCGTTACTTTTTCAGTTTTCTCTGTGCAGACATATGTTATCTGTGTCTTGCATTAAAGCTGCAGTTTGAAAACTAAGCATTTATTTGGGTTTTCTTGTGTTGCGGTTTTTCTAGCTCAATGCAGCAAGTGATCATCCTCTCTTCCATACAAGTAGTGGGTAACTCTGTCACCTATGGCGGAGCCATAGTCAAGGAAGGAGGTTCCATTGAATCCCAAAATAGTACTGCACAAATAGAGTATAATTTTTTTCATTTTCATATCTATATGAGCTTTTGTATCCTCTTGACAATTGACACAAGGAAGGTAGTTCAATAATTGCTTAAGTCGCAAATGTTTTCTAATCCGCTTGTTAAAATTTCTGGCTCCACTACTATCTGCCATCAAGGCTTAGGTAGATAGGAAGAAATCACCCAGCTTATATGACTCTGCCAGGATTTAAACCCTGGTCTCCCGTAGTCTTAATCCCAGCTCCGTCCATTGTTACACACCAAAATATGTGTAGAACAAAATAAAAGTTTAAATTGTACTTATATGTGCTTGTGTGGAATATTTCAGCAGTAAATTAGGTTTAGTGGGTTATGGAAAGAGTTGGGCTGCATAATCTTAATTAATCTTTAGCAGATTTGGAAATATTCGGTCATGTACTGTTTAATTGATAAAACTTCCTTAAGCACGTGGATGCACAGGGCTCATTGGATAATCCAGAATAATATTTCATTTATGTCTCTCCAAGCTAGTGACACAAACCAAAGTACGGTTTTACATCAAACTCCACGAGATTTAACCAACTATCTATTCAATAGGGCAACATACTTTCTGGGCCAAAAGTATAAATGTAGCTAAAGGAAGCTCTTTACGTTCCACATGGAGTTTTTTACACCTTAAAAAAATTCTCTTACTTCTTTCTCCTTATCAATCAAAACCTGTAAACATGAGCAATCTTCCACAACTCTTCTCTTTCTGACCTCCGACTGCTTGTCATCCAACTTGCGATGACATCCACCACTGCAAGGTGGCAGTCACGACATATAAAACATGGAATAGACCCATAACTCTGCTGCAAAAATGCAATGTAGTAGTAGGTTAAATATAAGAAAAAAAGAAAATGGAATAATGTTCACTTCCTTCTCATGCCTGGCAGTTTGTTAAGCTCCAATAGACTTCAGAGCTATGTTTTCTGACATCTTTGTTTATGGTGATCAGTTTTTTGTCCATGTTATAGCATTTCCCCCCTAATGAATGTGTGGGGAATTGCTCTGTAATTCCAGTTCACCTTTTTCTGTATTTATTTGCTTCAATGTTTGTTTGATGAAGATTATGCATTTTTTAATTAAAATAACTACCATTTGCTCTTATAGATTACTGCAACGAATTTCTGAGACATGTATCTTTACATGGCAGTTAGTTCTTGTGCTGGTATAAGGAGTTTTCGTTGAGGCCTATGCTTTCTTTGAACGTTGCTGTTAAACTGTTGATATGGCTTCTCAGATATCAATAGGAGACGATGTCTGCGAGTTCGGGCAGAGTTCATCTGCCATGAATCCCAATTGCACGACCGGAAACTTATCTGTCTCTTTGCAATCACCTCAACCCTTTGAGATAAAAGATGATGATGTGCCTCAGAGAATGGTTGGACTTGATGTTTCAGAAACTGATGTTCTTGTGAATGCTTTTGACTCAATTAGCATAACTGAGGCGTTGTCCCGTAAGATGGATGATAAAAGCAAACATACTGTAAAAAGTGATAATGCCTCTGAAAGTGAATGCCCTGTCAATGTATGTATTGCCCCTCGGAGAAGGAGTGGGCGCAACATCAAGTTAAGCCAGAATCTGGCTACAGTACCAGCAACAAGTGGTAGGAGAATAGCCAATAAAAAGGCATCCATAGATCTTAGTTCCTTGAAGATTACAAGAAAGAGAAGAAGCTATTTCAGTAAACAAGCTCGTTCTTCAGTTTGGGGTTTGCTAGAAAATATGGTGCAATCTTTTGAACATAATATCAGGCTTGAGATAACTTCGGGGGAGCAGAAAAATATAAGAACAGCAACTAAGGGTAGTAGGCGAAATGAGAAGCATGGTGAGAATCAGATTGATCGAAAGTCACGGAAATCGAAGGGTAAACGCTTCATACCAACTGGACCTATCTCCTTGAAGGTTAAATTTGGTCACCGTTGCCTGATGGATGTTATTCCTCTTATTGATAATGATACTAACAAAAATTGTACTACTGTAGAAGAACTTAAAAAACTGCCTAAAATTGCCAGCAAAGTTGATGATAGGTTGGGGGAGGAGTTGTTGGATATGCAGCTCCATGGTTGCAATGGAAATTCGGATAATGACTATGTTTCTTTATCAGATGGATGCCAACCTGGAAAGAACGCAGTTCAAGATACAGCTGCTAAGACTTTAGTTTGCCATGATGAGTCACTTTCCCAGGAGGGAGGATCGATCGGTAACAGGTTTTCAGATCCTGGAACTTCACCTGATTCAGAAGTCATCAACCTGATTCCTGATACACCAGTCAATGTTCCAGACGACTTGCATGATTTGACTTTGTCTAAGCCATGTGCTGCTCCTGGGGATGCTCCAATTTTGATGCATGAGAAGATCAGTAAAAAAGAAAGGAAAAAATATATGCTCCCAAAGGTTTCCAACTGTGGTGTGAAAGATTTGCTTAGTCCAGAAAGTATGAGCAATGCACAAGTATTCTGGAATATCATGCAGGGAGAAAAACAAAGGGATGGTTCTAGTTGTTGTGATACTTCTGTTTTAACTACAGCTGGAAATGGAACGGGTAACATGTTCAGCAATGAGATATTTTCAGGAGAACTGTTACATTGTTCAGGAATGTCAGGCTTGGGAATCTCCTGTGCTTCCTCAAAGCTGGAAAGTGATCTAGAGGGCAATCATTGTTCTAGTCTTGGCACTGAGTCTCCGGAGTCAGGGTTGTCAGAGAAACTGGTATCCTCTCCTGATGAGCGAAAAGTTTCTAAAGAGGGAAGACCAAAGGTATCAGGAAAGAGCAGGTCAGAAGTCCCAAAGCCGTCAAAAAGAAGAGGTTGTAAAAAGAAGGAGAACAAAGAAAAGGAAGACATTATGCATGAAGTGAAGCACAAAAGTGACCTTGCTAAGGGCTTATGTGAAGTGAGACAGCACACAGGAACAGGTATTGTCGGATGATACACGTAATAGTATATTGAGCTTTTTTTTTTCAAGTTATGTAAGGCTAACCTAGGTAGATTGAAGTATTTTGTGACTATATTAACTAATGTCGTAGAAAATGGAACACCATCTGGGCTTGGACAAATTGGCTCTGAAAAGAAAATTTTAGGTGGAGGCATTTCGAACTTGGACATTCTGCCGACTGAGGTAGGCGAGCGTCTCTTGCCACCAAGAAATGCTTGGGTGCAGTGTGATGATTGCCATAAATGGAGGCGTATACCTTCCTTCCTTGCTGATCAAATAGAAGTAACAAACTGCAGATGGTATGTGATATGCTCATCCAATCTCTGAATTACAAATGTACTAATAGTATACTTTTATGTTTCCTGTTAGTTGACTGCATGTGCATAGAAATTCAGCACTGTGAAAGGATTTGGTTTTCCTTTATTTTGACAGCTGAAGGAACAGCCTTTTCTTGGTGGACTATGGCTAGATCACTCTTCCTCTTTATGCGTCTCTTCGTGTGTGTGTGCGTGCATATGCGTTTTTATGTGTTTATGCATGCATTATATTTTCCTACTGTAACTCAAAAAAACTAGTAAGATGATCCTTGCAAGATATGCCTTCTTGGGATTGGCAATCCGTTGCTTCTGTGAGTCACCATAAAAGTCAGCCTCCCTTATGTTATTAGATGCTAGGGTGATTCTGTATGCTCTAAACTAAGCATGCTCAGATTGAAAATGTTAATTAATTTTTTTGTTGTCTTAAGCACTAAGTCATCTGCATGTTAGGTATTTTTTGTATTTTCTGTAATTTGTGGGGTTTACTTAGAGCACTGTAAAAGCGCTGGCACTCCTTCCTTTCCAGTTTATATGACACTCTTCTAAAAAATTGACACTCTTCTCATTTTGTGACCCAAAATATTTAACACTCTTCTATTCTTACACAACTTTTAAGGATTCGAATCCACTAATGTATTTCAATTCTTGACTTTGATGTGATGTTTTTCTTTATTAAACTAACTTTTCATTTACCAACTTTAAGTTTTTACTCCGCTATCACTAATGTAATATATACATCAAATCAGGGTTTTGGTTTCAGTGGTTTAGTTAGTACAACACGAGATGTGTGATAGGCACCGCATCACGAGTCGGAAACCAGGTGTGAACCAAATGTGCTACTTAGGTGTACAAGGGTGGATCGATTATCCACCAAGTTTCAAAGCTGGAAACCACGGATTTCTCTGTTATCAATACACCCACACACTTGTATATAAATGTCTGTGTGTATATGTATCACACACATGTATATGTATGTACACACACATCAAATTAAGATCTTAAACTTGTGCCAGTCAAATGGTGTCATACAAAATGGTACAAAGGGAATAATGCTTTTGTATTAGCGTGAAGTATTAGAAAGAGAAAACTTTTCCATTTAATGAAAAAATCAAGTTTTATGGGGGAGATAAGAAAGAAACATAGATCATTTCCTTTGGAGCTGCGAATAGTTTAATATGACTAACAGCTAAAAAAAAATTAAATATGACTAACAGCCATTGCTTTGCAATTTCCCCGAGGACCCTAACAATAGTTTGTGTGTAGTCTTATTATCTAGGCCAAGTGAGGTTTCTTGCTTTATTGGTGTACTTGAGCACTCAGATAGCTAAACATTCTAGTTGTTGGTCTACGAAATGAACTTTCTTTTTGTGGAATTAACATTGTCCTCTCAGAAATAAAAGGTGTAAAAGGAAAAAGCAACATATCATTCGTCGTGAGAACTAGTCCGTGGGAAGTGGGGCTTATCTTCTTCTTTTTATTTTGATAAATGACACTGTCATTCCAATTTTGTATATGCGAAGTATTTAAGGTTTTGTTGTACGAAATTCAGATTCTTAAAAGAAATTCATTTTGTGCATCTTATTCATGAATAGCTGATTATATTAAATCCTGATGAAGGTGCATCGTACTCATTTCTTGTTTTAATTGATCAAATTGTGAAGACCAAAACTATCTCCGAGATAAGTTGCCACTTGC
The DNA here is from genome assembly GCF_000390325.3 of Nicotiana tomentosiformis. Lineage (NCBI taxonomy): Eukaryota > Viridiplantae > Streptophyta > Magnoliopsida > Solanales > Solanaceae > Nicotiana > Nicotiana tomentosiformis. Next base: position 108,384,280 of record NC_090817.1, on the reverse strand, counting down.
CACACAATGAAAGGTTTAGTATGTGGAGATCATTGTAAGTGGTGACATGCTATATTTCTGACTACAAAATCCTGAGGCGGCATTCTTTATGCCCAAATTAGGCAACTTATTGTGTCTTTCATATTGTCCTTTCTCTTGTTTATTGGCTTAATTTTTTGATAAGGTAACTATATTTTTAAATAATGGAAGATCTACCGTTTCTTGTTTATTGACTTGTAAAAAGTTCTAATTTGAGTGCATCCAAAATTCTTCCCATTTGGTGTCGGAACGCTCAGGTGATGGTTTGGTTTGATATTTGCTTCCTCAAAACTAAGTGGGTCTATTAAAACTAAGCATCAGATGACTGTTAGCTCTATAAGTCAGGATGATAAATGCTTTTTCACACCCCCGTGTGTGTGTGTGATAATCTCGATTTAGTATTTGACCCCGGAGGGGGGGGGGGGGTGGTGATAATCTCGATATAGTATTTGAGGTGTCAGTAATGGAGATGGAAACTCTTGTGGTTTTGAAAGCATAATGTTTTTTTTTTGGTTTACAAGAGTTTTGATGGCTTACAGTTCTTCTATCAATGTTAAAGGACATGTATGGATAATCTGGATAAAGCTTTTGCTGATTGCTCATTTCCCCAAGAGAAGTCAAATTCAGAAATTAATGCTGAGCTGGAAATATCAGATGAGGAAGATGTTTCTCGTGTGCACTTGAGTTCGAATGGATCAGGACAAAAAAATCCACTTGGTATCTAATGATTGTTGTTATGAAACTTTGGGTACATGTTCTCGGGGTAGACTTGCACTGATCTGATTATTTTCCTTCTTTATGTTTGTTACAGTGTCCCATCAATCATCTTGGTCTCGGATCAAGTCAAACATGTTTTTGCATCGCAACCGCAAAAATCAAACTGTTGATGAGGTGGATGCCTGATCTAGTCTGCATTATTGCCTTATATACACTGGTGTACATCTTGAAGAATAAAAAGAAGAGGAGGATAAAGGCCTTAGAATTGCAGTGGTTTTAGACAAAAAAATTCACTGAATTTAAAATTCGTTAGCAAAAAAAAGCTTCTAAAAGTTTGGTCACCTGATTTTTTCGTTTATTGAAAATAAACTTGTTACTTATTCTTGATTGAAGGCTTTTGCCATAAAAAATGAAATCTCACTCGAAGAAGTTGATTCATAAATATCACATTTTCGGTGTTGGTTACAATGAGACATTCAGGTACATCCCGTGGAAGAAATGCTGTGTTTGAGTAACTCGTGGTTCCTCTAGACAACTAATTGGTGTTTTTACTTTGGATCTTTCTTGTTGTAATCTATTGGTGATTTGCCCTATCCACCATGGTTTCAATGTCTATGAGCTGACATTTTCAACCTGGCTGTGACATTAAGTGGATATATTATTTATGTGAAGTAGATTTTTGCGGTAAAATGAAAGGAAATCATTGTTTGTTGTGAAGGAAGGAATTGTTGTTTGTTGAGAAGGAAGGATCATCTGGTTCTTCTGGGGTTCCCTTCAATGATGTTTCTAGAAGGGCTTCTTGTCCATTCTGATGATAAAAAGCCTACAGGTTCTCCATTAATAGTTAGAGCAGTAAATTAACTTCTAAAAAAAAAAGGGACTTTAATTTTTGACCAAGAAATCCGTCTGGAACTAATCCTTTGGGCCAACCGCAGCCTTCATAACTCGGGGATGATGGGACTGCTCCTCTACTCTTCTCCATTTAAATAGCCGAGTTAGTTCGCTTGGCGCAGAGCTCGAACCTGCGACCTAGACACAAGTCCCTCAACCTTTGCCAATTGAACTAACCCCTGGGAGCTAAAACAAAGAAATGGACTTATGTTATGTTAAGTTGTTAACTAAAGCATTTTTAGATGGGTGAAGTAAATATATTTTAATTTTTAAGTCGGAAAGAAAAAGTAAATATATTTTAAACTCTCCATTGATATAAGCTCAATTTTGAGGAGAATGGAGATTCTTCAGAAATTTTTAAAGCAGCAAATCGTTTGTAGAATTAGATATCAAATGATATATGCAATGTTTACAAGATGCAAACCATGCCCATGGCTGGTGCTATGTTGGGCTAGCATCTCGTAAGGGTACCTTCCGTTGTCCCTACTTATTTCTTTGTGAACTGCTGCTTCTTCAAGTATTTCCGTGTTCATCTACAATCAACTTATGATTTCTAATGTGCTTGAGGTAACAGAAACTAATTTACTTCCTTCAGTAACTTCTATTTCCTTTTGTTGTCCTTACCTGTTAGATCATGGTCTGCCATTGCAAGCCACCTTCAGATGGTCGAATGGGCTGTGGAGATGGATGCCTGAACCGGATGCTCAATATAGAGTGCGTTAAAGGGACTTGTCCTTGTGGAGAATTCTGTTCAAATCAACAGGTTCTTGAACTTGCAAAGGGTTACTTTTTCTTGTATATTGCTTCTACTATGCAGATTGTATCATCTCTATCATATACTGCTTGCAGTTCCAGAAACGCAACTATGCTAAACTGAAGTGCTTTAAATGTGGAAAGAAGGGTTATGGCCTGCAGCTGCTTGAAGATGTATATGAAGGGCAGTTTCTTATTGAATACGTCGGGGAGGTGAGATATCTTCTCTACAAAGTTTGGACAGAGTTGTGGGAGTTAGGGGAAGTGGACTGTGGATGGAATGCTTGGAACCATAGACATTGTTTTCCTACATTAACCTAAATAATACCAAAACTTTATTCTGTTTATCCCAATCCCACCACTCGGCAGGTACTGTTCTGTGAAAAGAGACTGAAAGTTAGGAGATGACCTTGCTAGTAGTAACTAATTTTTTTTTTTTGGGAAAATCACCAACTTGAGGTGGAACCCATAGGCATCAAATTTACATCAAAACCCATTTGCCTAGAAAACAACAGTACCCTGATTTTTCTTCAGAGAACAGAACACCTTTGCTCCCTTTACACGATTTCACTTCTATAAATTTACGTCAAAACTATACTTTTGGACTTTCTAGTATCATAAGTCACTCCAAATTTCAATTCTTTTGGTTCAAGTTATGCTTTTGGGCTTGTTCCCTTTTCTTTAGAATCTCTTTATCATTACGTTCCTGCTAGTGTCTGTTGATTGTCATATTAGGCTCATGCTTCTTGCTTTATTTAATCACAATATCCTCAACACTTTCCCGCCCTCCTTAAGATGCTACCTCTCAGTGTTTGAGGCTAATTGCTTGTCTCATTTGTGTCAACTCAGATCTTTGTGGCCAGGCATGCCCCTTCACAGCTGTTGGTGATTAATGCCACAATAATGCTTTATTCCTACTCCTGTGCTGTTGTTCCCAAATTCTTTTAGTTCCTTGAGAGTTGAGAATCATCTTCCAATTTCCCCATTCATTTTGCACATCCTTCACTGTAGTCATCTTTGTACTGTTCTTTTTTGTTTTGGTGTCTTTCCAGTTATAAGGACACCTTTAAAGTTTAAACAATCTGCCTTCATCCCTGAGATATTATGGCCCTTTATGAATTCTGATTTGAACCTATCAAACTCTGCTACACTACTGTATTCGAAAAGAGAAAGGATAATGTAACCAAGGGGTCACCAACTTAATTATTCCTCTGTTTGCTGATAATTTTTGGTGTTATTACCTACTTGACTCAACTGTAGTTCGAACAGTGTTGCATTATTGTAACCCAAGAATTCTCTGAACTTCCTACCATTGAACTCCAATAATATATGATTCAAGGAGCGTTTTAGAGACCGAGTCTTTAATTGTTTCTGGCTATTTTCCTATCTATCTATCTTGCCCATAATTTATCTTTGAGGGCTGGTTGGGACATATTTCACTTCTTGACTCTTGTTTAGGCCATCTATCTACAACTCAGAAAGTTCCTCATAACTTCTTCTCCCGGATTGACTATCCATATTTGGATATGAGGCTTTCCTCTTCCACTTATTCTATGGCCTTCCTGTCTTGATATACAATTAGTTTACATCAACCCGTACTTATTGCATTTTTGCAGTTGCTCACACTACTCAGTTTTCCTCATCAAACTTGGTGCCAGCATAGCTCATTCAGAAATTTATTTTATTTGTTATGGTAAGCCTCACTTCCGATCCGCCCTTCCCAGGAGTTACATAGTGGCTTTTCCCACTTTGCTCCCTCGTTACTTGAACTTCCAACATCATGGTTTGAGGTGGAGGGCCCTTTCCAGGATACCTCATTCAGGAATCATGTAAACCATTAATTCCCTCTCTGCTATGAATATTTATTGTTGGTATTCTGGTACTCGTAAGTTGTCTATTCTTTCGTTGAAGAAGGAATATATCCTACCATTGTTCGCTTTCTAATAGATTCCATCTCTCTTATCCTTCCCTCATCACCACAATGGCTTGCTCCAACTATGAATCTCTCTTTAAAATCTTTTCAGTTAAACATATCACATACCATTAGGAAGAAGTAAAACCTCTATCGGTTGATGCATTTCCTTTAGTTCAAATGTCCAATTGTCTATTTGAGCTATTTGTTATGGTAAGCCTCACTTCCTAACCGCCCTTCCCAGGAGTTACATAGTGGCCTTTCCCACTTTGCACCCTAGTTGCTTGAACTTCCCATATCATGGTTTGAGGTGGGGGCCCTTTGCAGGATACCTCATTCAGAAATCATGTAAACCATTAATTCTCTCTCTGCTATGAATATTTATTGGTATTCTGGTACTCGTAGGTTGTCTATTCTTTCCTTGAAGAAGGAATATCTCCTACCATTGTTCGTTTTCTAATAGATTCCATCTCTCTTATCCTTCTCTCATCACCACAATGGCTTGCTCCAACTATGAATCTCTCTTAAAAATCTTTTCAGTTCAACATAACACATACCGTTAGAAAGAAGTTAAACCTCTATTGGTTGATGCATTTCCTTTAGTTCAAATGTCCAATTGTCTATATAAGCTACTTGCTCTTGATGCAACACCTTCATCTTGCGGATGACGACTTTATCACTTCCCTGGGAGCTGGTTAGACCTGGTTTTGAGGTGAATTTATCAGAAGTATGTTAAAAATCAAAAAGAAAAGTAGTAGAGAATGCCTGACATAGGTGTAAGTTTGATCCAAATTCACCTCATTTTACCATTAGTGTCATTGATCCTTGTTTTATTTTTATCAAAAGATTGTCTAGAAATTTGTCATTTGATTTCTACAGGTTTCCTCTTCATGCGTATGACATGTATCTATGCATGATTTGCGTTGCATTACTGAAATATTTTAGCCTTAAATTTTAAAATTTCATAGGTGCTGGATATGCATGCTTACGAGGCACGGCAAAGGGAGTACGCATTGAAGGGTCATAAGCATTTTTATTTCATGACACTTAACGGCAGTGAGGTATTACAGTTTTCCTTGATATGTCTAATTAATAGATATTAAGTTTCATCTTAATGTTAGGTATTTGATGTAGACAGATTTATAATATGAAGGAGATGAATGTTTGGTATGTGTATCAATTTTAAACCGCTATCATTCTACAGTCCATAATCCATTTTTGTAATGACTCGGTGTATGTTATGGACTCTTTAATCTTTCTGTTTTCTCTCACCTTGTTGGGTAATGTCCTTTTTATGCCTCATTTTCAGGTAATTGATGCCTGTGCTAAGGGGAATTTGGGCCGTTTTATCAACCATAGCTGTGACCCTAATTGTCGTACCGAAAAGGTAAATGTGCTAGGCAACTGCACTTCACATTTACTTCAAAAAATTCCCATTCCAATTCAGTTGAACTTACTAAAAATTGAATCTTTTTTACTGAGGAATTTGTGCACAGAGAAGAAATTCCTTATCCTTTCATTATACTTTGCCCATTTCATGTTATTGTGTAGTTTGTGTTCTCCCTTGAGATTTTGTTACCCTTTCATTGTAATTTTGCGGCCTTGAATGTGGAGTCTCTTTTGCTTTTTTAAATTGTATTAGTTTTTTAGTTCCCTGAACAATGTACATTTTCAGCAATTATTGCTTACTCAAGAATTTTTCAATTACGTATAATAATAGTTTCTTAGTCATGGTAAAGATCAGAAGGCTGTTGCACTTGCTTTGGCGTTAAAACTATTGTGATCTTTTTGGGCACAAATGGATCATAGATCAGGCTTATATGTCAGAGGTAGTGAATATGGTGCATGAAATGCTGACATGGCAGAGGAAGTGAGATGAGACAGATGAATTTTGGAAAGCATTGCGTCATCATGACACTCTTCTTCACAGTAGGAAATACACTAGAAGCTGCTAGATGATAAAATGTACTCTAATCTGAACCCTTTCATATGAGACAGTTTGGATTTTGAGGTCAAATTATCAGTTTTGTTGTGAATTCCTTCAACTTTAAAAATGAACGTGAACAATCAAAAACTAAATAAAAATTTTATCTGCTACAATCTTTAGATTTTTGAAATATTTAGATATCCTTTCAAATGTCTAATTTGCCACTTAAATTTGGACGAAGGGAGGGCACAGTTGCATTCTTTTAAAAGTCTAGTTTTCCACATAAACTGAGACAACATGATTACGTTCTTTCAAAAGTCTAGTTTGCCACATAAATTGGGACAAGGTAGGGCACGTTATATTCTTTGTCGAAGGATTTTGATTAGTCATTCTATGTTAACCCCAAATTTTGTGATTGTTTCGCTCCTTTTTTTTTTTTTAAATAAGGAAGTTTCGCTCCTTTTATCTGTTGTAACTCAAAACTCATGGTCAGTTTATTCCATCATATTCCTCTTGCTTTCTTTGTGGTTTGCCTCAAGATGTAAGCTCTCCTTTAAGCGGAATTTGATTCTCATGGCAATTCAAAACATTTTGGAAACCATGTGGTTTGCTGCTCTACAAGTTAATTGCAGCTACATTTTTCCGTATAGGATCTCAAATTCAACAAGAAGTAATCTTTAACTCAACGTTTGGGCTCACTTCTTCAAAAGTACATCTACCTCTGGCTTTTCACTGATAAAAAAATGGAAGTTGTGATAAACGGTTTCAATGAAGTGCAGCTGCTTATTGCCTTAAAACATTATAAATAGTTACTGCAGCTTAGTTGTTTGCCCAATAATGTATACAAGTGATCAAAAGTGTTGAATTGGTTCTTTTGTGGACTCGATATGTATTAAAGTCCTAGATATGGTCACAGCTCTGTCTTAGGTAAGGCTAAATTAGTAAAAATGCCATCACTTGCAAACTACATAACAAAGATAAGTTTTAAGCCTGACGCAATCATCTTTATGTTGGGGTTGAATTAGAAAATTTGCAAGATTTTCTCAGTTAGTGTTATCTTACCTCGGTCGTTGGCCACTGTATTATCTGAGAATATGGCCGTTTTCTTTTATTATTTTAGGATAAGCTATCTATGTCCACCCAATTATCAGTTTTGATTTTGCATCTTATTATTTCAATACTAGAGGTATTTAGAAATAGGAAGTAGCTTCATCGCTTATAGATGCACCTAAACCTGTGCATCGAGATCCCTTGTTCATTGGGCTAAAATCACACCAAGCTCCCCCCCTTCCTCTCCCACCAATTATTTTCAGCAGAAAATGCTTGATATAGTTTCACACCTAGTTCTCTCAACTTGTTTATATTGAGTGCATGCTTCAATAGTATTAATGGTGTGACACAACTTTCTTTCATTTGCTGAACAGTGGATGGTGAATGGTGAGGTCTGCATTGGACTCTTTGCTTTAAGGGACATTAAGAAGGTAAAGTCTTTTTTCCTATTGTAGTCCATATTACTTGGTTTTGACTATTTCATAAACATCAACATAACATATAGCGAAAATTGTAACTGATGTTTTTGTTGCAATCATCAAATCATGAACTGTGATAAGTACTTCGGTGGTTGCTGCTAGTGATTTCAAAAGTTTGGAGGTGAGGTTGGGGCTGCTATGATCTGACCTTAGTGCTGGCTAGCATGTGCTACTACATGGCATACGTTATGCCAAAAGAGAGATGTAAACAATACACACTCACAACTACTCTCTGGACTGAAAAACAAAATATTGTGTATATGTGTCTCTTCCGTTTTGTTCTTTGTCTTAATTTATGAATTAAGAATTTAATTTTGGGAGGATTTTTTGCGTTTGATGTGAGAGAATTGATTTTTATTCTTTTTGGAAACTAGCTAATCAAAACGACAAAATATATAAACAATTGCTTTTTCAAAAGCAATTTCTTTTTTGTTCTTAATGTCAAACACGCTTTAAAATGTGATGTGCTGATTGGAAATTCTTTTAGGGATTAACATTTGCTAGGTGAAGTGCAATTTTTGGAATTGTTAGAACCTCTTTTAATTTTTAGGGAGGGTCTTTGCTATTGCTGTGGATCTTGTGTCCACTATCCAGTGGTGTGTATGGGTTGCACTCCCGGTGATTTATTTGATATGCCGTATAGATGCTAAAATGCATAGAGTAAAAGAGTTTTCAAACTTTGGTAATATTAATTTTTCCTCACATAATTTGCTTATTGTCAGATCTGAAGAATTGCTTCAAGTCGTTAATAGGGAACAGGTTCTCCATGATATCACTAAATGCATAAATATCAAAAGAGTATTACTAAATACATAAATCGGATGGAGCTTAAAGAACTTGCAAACTAGGCTCTGTTCAAAGCGTAAATTAAATGCAGAAAAGTTACTGGACCTCAACAACTTCTAGGACATTCCTTAACAATAATTAAAAAAAAAATTCTAGGACATGCTTTCAGTTTCAAGATTTGCTTCCTGTTTTTATTGTGGACTGCAATCAAGGTTTACTTCCCGTTTTTATTGTGGATTGCAATAATTTATTTGGTGTCCAGCCTTCAGTCTACTATAGAATCTATAAGCTGCCTGTATGACTATTGAATGGAATCAATTCTTGGCTTAATAGATCACTGTGCTTTGGATCCTATTATCAGGGCGAAGAGGTGACATTTGACTACAATTATGTCCGAGTCTTCGGGGCTGCAGTTAAAAGGTGTGTCTGTGGCTCACCTCATTGTCGGGGCTATATAGGTGGTGACCCGCTAAATGCAGAAGTGATTGTTCAGGATGATTCGGATGATGAGTATCCTGAACCTGTCATGCTGCATGGGGATGCTGACATGAATCATAAACAAGACAGCAGTATATGTGCTACAAGTGCTATTAATGTTGCTGAAATTAAAATTCAAGGGAAACCACCTAAAAACAAAAATACAGTGGATGAATCTTTTGCTGGAAATCAGGATACTTCCCATCAAACACATATGAACAGTATCATGGGTCTAGAAAATGTTAATTTGGGTAACTCCGTTGCTGTTGTTAGCTTGAATGCTAGAGAAGAAAGCGAAAACTTCCCTGATGGGTCTCCTGCATCATCTTTAATTGCCGAAACATCTGTGGCACTGGAAGCCTCAGAGTGTATGTCTCATTCTTCTGTTCAACCTGTAGAGACTTCTTTGTCATTGAAGGATACATGTGAAACCATGTCTGGAGTGACAAAAGAGTGCTCAGTAGCTGGCGAAGTATCAAAGAACTCTTTCTCTTCCACACAGGAATTTGAGGTAACTTCTCTTGATGCAGTGGTTAGCAAGTCTTTGAGAAAGTCAAAATCCAGCAATGGGCGAGAGACACATGATCCCTTAAAACCCTGTCCTTTTGTGAAAACTTCGCGTGAATCATCTTTAGTGAAGAAGGTGAAACAGAGGAATAATGCTGTGAATTCCAGACCCCTGCCTGATGTGGACAGCATGTTGCAAGTTTCACAACCTAAATTCAAGAAACCACCGGATGGCTCCTTACATGGCCATTTTGAAGCAGGTATGTCATCGTTATCATTTTGTGGAATCTGCAGATTGTGGAGTACTTTTGCATTATCTTTTTTACCTGAATTTGCAGTTGAAGAGAAACTGAATGAGTTGCTGGATCATAATGGTGGAATAAGCAAACGCAAGGTGACTAGTTAAAAGCTACAAGATATAATCTGCATTTCTTTCTTTTATTTCTTGCTTGGTGATTTGTGATTATTCATTGTGCTGGTTTGTGGGAATGCTCCCCTCTTTTTTACCTTTCTTCTACTGCACTTTGGTGTTAATTCATCAAAAGGGAATAGGCCAAAACGTTGGTGAAAGGGAGGGCTGGGAGTCCATACAGTGGGTTGTAGCAAGGGTTCATTGCTGGGCACATAATGTAGCCCCGGCTTAGTAATGTTTCCATTTACATTTTCATGGTCCTATTTTGATTTTCTGAGGCATTTCCAGTTTCTTAACTCGGCCTTGACCTTAGTAACCTCTCCATTTAGATTTTAATAGTTCTACTATAATATTCTGAAGCATTCCTTTTTTTTTTTTCAACTTTTGCCATATGTGTAAATGCGTGCATGCTGATTCCACGGCACTCTACAATTTTGTTTCAGTTATTAGTTTTCTCTTTTCTTGGAGCAGGATGCGTCAAGGTGTTACTTGAAGCTCCTCCTTTTAACTGCTGCTTCAGGGGATGGCTGTAATGGTGAAGCTATCCAGAGGTAACAAATGGCTCGCCTCTTTGACTCTTTGTAGTGCTAGGAGTTGAATTCTTAGCTGCTGCTACTTCTTATTTTTATAGTTTTTAATTTGTGCATTTATTTGTTAGCAGTAACCGGGAACTTTCTATGATCCTTGATGCGATCTTGAAAACAAAGTCACGCACAGTTTTGATGGATATTATGAACAAGAATGGTAATAAATTGGTGCTTATTGCATGTTTTAGCTTTTCCGACTTTCAAATATACCGATTGTTGGATCTGTGTTTGTTTTGCTGGTAGGTCTACAGATGTTACACAACATAATGAAGCGATACAGGAGGGAGTTCAATAAGATCCCAATTCTCAGAAAGTTGCTTAAGGTAATGTAGTTATTCTATAGTCCTATACTTCTACTCTAGTGATTGAGTAGTTAGCCTGAAAGTACCAGAATTTGAGAGGTATATCAGAAAATGTCAGTTTTACCACCAGCTAATCATGATCTGCATATTCTTGAGCCAGAAGTTTTTTAACTGACAAATTATTTATTCACTACACAGCGTCTTAATGTGTCACTCAAACATATTTGTGTATAAACACATATTAAATAGCTAACAGGTAATGGAAAAAAGGTCTCAACTAGCTAACATGTAAGTGCAATAATCACTGTAGTTAAGTTTGCCAAAAAGAAAAAAAAAGCATATGGCAAGTTATTGATCATTTCATGCACTGTGAGTTTAAGTTCAAAGATCAAAGCCGAGTAGCATGGACAATATGCCTACAGTCTGACATTATGATGTCACTAAACGAGTAGGATAATATACATATAATATACTAAATAAACATGAAACACCAGATATACTCTATGTATTTTATCCATTCTAAGATCAGTAACAATATATTCAAATCATTGAACGGTTAGACGACGGATAAAACCAATGTGAAGTAGTTTCCAACACTGGTAAGAAGAACATAAAATACAATGTCACATCTAAATCTATTAGTAATCTTCTCCTCGTCCTTTCTGGCCTTGGAGATTCAAAATCTTCACAAAGTCTCATTAGGTATATAGAGGTAACATTTGCTCCTTTCAAAATTTTGCCTTTAACTAACAAAAGAGTCTTAACAAAAGCAGCAAATTGGGTGGTGATCTAAATGGGTAAGAACACTGTCTTTCTTGTCAATAAGATGCTGTACCAGAAAATTTCAGTGAGACGTACGTCAATATGTAATTCAGCAATGTATTAGTGGCTTCTTTACTCACTTTTTTTTTTTTTTTTTTTTTTTGTTGTACCCATTTTTTCCTTGCGTGAGATCTTCTGTTGGCTAAACATTTTCAGTGCAGGGTTCTCTTGATATACCTAGCACACCCTGTTGTTTGTCATTGCTATCTTACTAAGCTGGTTTTACAATGTCAACTGTACTTTACAGGTTTTAGAGTATCTAGCTGTAAGAGACATCCTTTCTCCTGAGCACATTAATGGAGACGCGTCCAGAGCTGGAGTTGAGAGGTTAGCAGATGTTATCACATGTTACTTATGTATAATATTTTCAACTTTTATTCTGATAATCTGAGTGGGTTTAATGCCTCCATATGACGTCCAGGTATAATTTCTTTTTTTGTGCAGTGATAAGGATCTAATAAAGCAACTCGAATGTGAAACCCAAATATGAATTACAGTGTAAAGACCAAAAAAATATGCGAATGGTAGATTAGAAACTACAGAAGTGGAACTCTTTTACATTAGTTGTTTAAGAGAAGGAAAAAAAATGGTAGCAGAAACAAAGGTTGCACATTTCATCTAAAAGAAACAAAGGTTGCACAACTGCAATATCAATATGCCACCATATTGGAAGTTCTAAAAATGTGGATTTGAAACTTGATTTTGTTTTTTTTTAATTTCTAAATCGGGGAAGAGCTGCATGAATTTCATCTCGTATCCATATATGATGAGTATATTACATTTGTTTTATTCGCAATGAACTTTTATGATATTCCAGACTACTAATCCCTCGTGACGATGGAAAGAATATGGGAAATCAAACAATTAAAGCAACAACTAGAAAGAAATGAGAAGATAGAGATAAAATAAGAAAGAAAGGATAGAATTTAATAGAAGAAGCAACCAGTCAACCCAAGCAAGTAAGCTGAACCTACTAACTAGCAATTTTACTGCGGGAAATAATTCAAGGGGAAGAGAAATTGAACTCATACATGAATACTTGCAAGAAGAATTTAAGAGAGGTTCAATTAAACAGGTAAAGGATATTAACACAAAGGGATGCTCTCTCAAGAGAGTTCTTCATAAATATTTCATCCAAATCTGGTAAAACCCTACATTACTCCTATTTATACTACTAGCTAAACAATTGGCTGGGGCTCAAGTTCAAGTACTTTAAAATAATAAAATCCCTAACATAATTAAAAAAGACGTGAGGCTAGTGGGACCAGGCTTGACTCATCCCGGAAACTCTAGTGGTGGTCATGTCTTGGTCAACTCACGGTTAACATTGGTAAAATCTTGGTAAACACCGATCAAACTTGGTCAACTCTCGATCATCCCTTCGTAAAGCCTTTCAGTGTTCTTAATGATTGGAGGCTCGTACTTATGTTGTCGTTACTTTGTCCCATTGTATACTGTTTGTTAGCTCCATAACTAGGGTAAACAAGCACGGGCTCAATGCTGATTCCTGGTGTAATCCCACAGTTATGGGACTGCTCTATATTTCCTACCACTGTTTTCACACTTGTCCGTCAACCTAACGACCACATATTTTTTTGTTCAATGCGCAATATCGAACTTTAGAATTAACATTCCAACACTCTCCTCCACTCTATTTTTGTATCTACTTTTTCCTGCAACTTGCTTTAATTTCCTGCATGCATGCTTGGTTCATTACTTTGCTCTAGAACAATGTACCACGTGTAGTGTTACTGAAATTGATGACAGCTATGACACGTGTTTCCTGACTATAATGGCAATAACATCTCTCCAAATGCTGACTGACTACTTAAGATTGTATGTTCCGTCTTATGTGGCGCCCGTCAAATTTTTAAACTGCTTTTGCTTGTTGTAATTCTCTAAAAGTCACGTTTATACTATGCCTTTGCAAGTGATAACCCCAGATTCTAAATTACTTCTGAAAGTGTTGTTTTTGGCTCTGCAGCTTTAGGGACTCAATTTTGGGATTGACAGAGCACAAAGACAAACAGGTGATCCATTCTGGTTACCATGCAGGTCTTTTGTTTCCATCAAGTGGTTGTAGAATCCCATTCTTTTGCCTTTTAATTGTTCCAGCAAAATATCTGCATTTAATTGATTCTTAAAAAGAGTTGAAATTTCATATTGGTATGAAATTGAAATGCTTCATAGTTATCTCGCAGTTCTGTTCCTTCTCAAAAAAAAAAAAAAAAAGAACTCGCAGTTCTGTTCATTCTCAAAAAGCAAAAAACAAAAAAGAACCCGCAGTTCTGTTTGTGCTTGTTGCTTGATGTTGTGTAGATGCATGAGGAAAGCTGTCATCGTGCTTGTTTTAATCTTGCTATAAATGATTTAGGCTACTGATTTTCCAATTTCAAATTAACTACATTTGGGGATGATGGGTAAGTAAGAGACTAGCATCTTAATTACCCTCGTAAGACAGGAAGGAAGGAAGGAAGGAAGGAAGGAGGTAGCCCTGGGTTAAAAGAGTGTGCAACGTGCCCGAAAAGATCACTACTTGACTGATTGATAGAAGAAAGAGCTAGTCTGGATAAAGGATTGTTTGACCTGGGTCTATCATCTTATAGTTGGGAATGAAATACAATTTTCTGCCGATCTTAGCCATTAAACTTAAATTAGCTTGATAGAACTTGGTAAGGGAGGTGCTATTTGGGCTAGCTCTATGGTCTTATCCACGAAGGTTAGTATGCTATATACTAGTGTTGCCGGACAAAGGTTGCATGCACTTTATTCTTACTGCTTTTTCTCGACCTTATGTGCATGCTTCTGTTCCTTTTTTTCTTTTACCCATTGCAATAGATTTTTCACATTCTTGTTATGTTTTTATTGTTGATTCTATGTTTTGATTTATATCTGTAGCCTGATTGCAGGAGTCTTTTCCTGTTAATTACTTTGTTTAGAAATTTTCTTTATCAGAACCATTAGGTGACAAAGTATTCATGTGATTTACTGCATGTCAGGTTCATCAAATTGCAAGGAACTTTAGAGATAGGTGGTTATGCAGACCTCTCAGGAACAGAAGCTGCATTGACAGAGATGACAGCCGAATCAACATGCATTCTGGTTCACCTTACAATAGGTGTCTAGCATCACAAAATCAATGGTGCGATTTGGGTGGTAAACCTTCGGAAGCAGCTCAGAATACCTGCCATTCAACAGTTTCATCTGTTCAAGCAGATGCTTGTGTGCCTGATGGCTCCTCTGCTTCATGTTCTGATATCGGGGCAGCCTCTAGGCCAAGGAAACGCAAGCATAAAAGTCGGTGGGATCAAGAGGCTGAAGAAAAGCCAGATCCAAGAAATGAGAGCAATGTAGATGATGACAGAAGGCAGGTCCTAGATGATGACGCTCCCCCTGGTTATGAATTCCCTCCTGGATTTTTATTCCCGGTTGAGGCTTGTAGGGTTTTATCTGATGCGTCTTCAGCAGCTATTTGTAGTCCCGAAGAACGTAGATGCAGAGAACATCCACAGCCAGTCATTACGGGGAACTTGCAGCAGCGGTTCATTTCACGATTGCCTGTCTCTTATGGAATTCCATTTTCTGAGGTGCAGCAATTTAGGTCTCCTCAAAAAGGAATATTTGATGCTTGGACTGTTGCCCCAGGAATACCTTTCCAGCCTTTTCCTCCTTTGCCTCCATATCCCCGTGATAGAAGAGAATCTGTGCCTTCTGCTGCTAATCTGGGGGCAATCAGTGAACTACCTCAAAATACTGGACAAGATTGCCATACTTCTTCTCCTGGTCACTTGGCTCAAAATCCTCCAAGCGTATCTGGAGCAGACCAGCCTCAGGATGGCACTGGATACCAACTTGGCTCTAAACGAGCTAGTGACTCTTGTAACTCGGGAAGGAGATACTTTAGGAAGCAAAAGTACAATAATTCAAAATTAGCACCTCCCTGGCTTCGGATAAGAAGTGGCTGGGAATACACAGGAAACAACTCAAAAAATAGCATGTGCATTGCAGGTGTAGCAAGCAGGGAAGATGAGTTCAGAAGTACTCATAGTTGGGTGGAGCATAACCTTGGAATGCAAGATTTGGGGCATACTTTACGACAGCATACTTCCCACAGGTATTAGTTTTATCTTATAGAGGCAAAGTTCTCAGCAGCTTCCAAATTTTCTCCAGTGCTTCTCCTTTTGTACTTGCAATTCTCTGTCGCCAACAGAAAATGAAAAGCACCGTTTAGATTTGTAAATTTGATTTTTTCATTTTTTTTTTTAGGTTTAGGACCAAAGTTACTCTGATTTATTTGATTTCATGCATTGACAGTGACCTTAATGCCTCAAAGAGGTAAACTGGCTCATTCTTTTCGTTATTAATTGATTTTTCTTAAAACAATTGTCTGATGGCCTCTATGGAATGGCGTACGTGTGAATTCCTCGTGCACTTGCTTATGACCCATTTGATTACTTGGTTGTTGCTTCTGCATATTAGTGTATTTATTGACCTAGAAATTAATTCTGCCAGGGGCATTTGACTTACGTAAATCTGTGTATAGTAGATTTCTTTTCTTTGTAATGGACCTGCTAAACTTGTGCTGGCGTCTGGCGTGAACTCATGAGTTTCTTTAATTGTAAAAAAAATGCTCGTGGCGTGCATAGTTTTTACTGATATAGTTTGGGAGAATTAACCAAACTGGAAAAGCACGGTTTGAGTACATTCCAAGCCGTATCAAACCATTTATATTTTGAAACTACATTCTACTTTTCAGTTTGGTTTAAGTTTGACTTGTAGTCGAGCCATATGATTTCTGTAATATATTTTCTATTCACCAACTAAATACCGAAAACATTTTCCCGAAAAATATTTTCATGAAAACATGAGGGAAGGGGAAGGAAGGAGAATATGACTAGTTACTTCATACAAGCGTGTTTGTAAGCATTGATGGTCATCATACTAGAGCTTTTGCTCTCCAGACTCCTCGTAAAACAAATCAATACATTCGAAGCACAAGGTTTTCAGCAGTGTTTTTCGACTTCTCCAATCATCACCCAATAATCTGCTAAATTTGGTCGACTGTTTATCATCTGTATCATATGCCTCTTTTAATTTAAGACGATAGGCACTTGCTAAATCGGGAGATTCCTCCACTCGAGCAATTATTTACTTGTACGTCTTAAGAATTTAGAAACATACAAGCGATACTTCACAGGGATGTGGAAAAGGCCCCATTCTTGTATCTTATGCATCCATTTCATAACATTACTGCTAACTGCTGTACTATTGGCAGCAGAAGTCACTGTTTCAACAGTTATTTCGATTTACCTGTGCATTTTGGAGTAAGTGTTATTCCTCCGCAACAACCAAAAAGAAAAATTTGTCGAAGAACATTTTTTGAGGCTCTGTGTCGTAATTATTACACCATTTGTTTCAGTCTTTTTTTATCTGTTTTAAAAATGGTGGAGTAACACATTTTTATATTTGAAAGTTATTTAACTTTTAAGCTTTCAATTTTATCCTTGATGACATGCTCTTGTATAAATTAATTATGAGAAGAAGGTGTAACGTGGCTGCCATCAAGCCTTCAAAATACTAGTGCACACGTGGCTTAAATCAAAAGGTGCATTGAAAAGTATTCGAGGTTTAAGTACTGGAGTCTCGAGCTAATCCCAACCCCATTCCTATACCCATACAATTTTTAAAATTGAAACACTGTCGCCAGTTAGAACTTAGATATCATTTGGTTTAAGGAATTAGGTGGATTATTCCGATATAAACTTTAAGATTAAATTTGTTTCTTATTTCATTGAACATATTAACTAAAATTGGTATTATTTTTATACCAAATCTTAACACTATAACTTATCCATTTAGAAGATGAGATAAGTTATCCAAATTCTAGTCCCGATTAAAATTATGATCTTGGAATATCATGATTTTGATCCAAACAACGAAAAATACAATATATTCTTGGAAGTATTACATGTGTCAATCAGAGCCTAATGATTAACATAGAATTGCGGATCTAGTCGTGAGAAAGATATGATATTTTTTTAAAATTAGGACACTCTCTGAAGAGTATGTGAGGCCATAAGCTTTGGATTTGAGAGGACAGGAAAATGTGAATCTTAGAGTCAGAAAGATATGAATTTGCTCGATAGTTGCGAAAACATAAATAATAGTAACAAATACTCATCAACAATTTACTTGCTCCAAGACAAACGGGTCAAACCCAAACCGGTCAAATCCAAATATACAGTGTGAGTAGAATAGTATGAACGGAGTAGGACCAAATATATTCATATACTATTGAAAAATGGACAAATATATCCCTCGTTATATTTTGGTTCCAAATATACCTCTGTTGTTATACTTTGAGTCTAAATATACCACTGCCATTATACTTTGATACAAATATACCTTTCATTTTAACAAAGGGGCACATTTATTAGTATATTTTAAACTATCCCCTAATTAATTAAAATTCAACCTATAACATGATATCCAATTAAAAACTCATACCCGATACCCAAAAATTACTCTACTTTATTGACATAAACATTCAACACAAAAAAAATTGGAGTACTAAGCTGCCACCATAACAGCAAGTAATTGACATATGTTGGATTATAAATGCACAGTAATTAAAAGTCGACGTTGATTGATTTCCTTCTTTGCTCTGAATCGTAAGCTGAACTTTCTTTCATATGTTTATAGCATGCAAGTTCAGTTAAAAGGAAACATTTTAGCCATTTTGATGGCTTTCGTTTACTACAACCAAAAAGATTCAAAATTAAACTAATGTTTCTTTGGTTTCTATTACGGAGTATTCTTTAGACGTGAAAGAGGACGAGGGAAAAAAAAGAAAAAAAAGAGAGGAAGGAGCGAAGTTGCCCAGAGGAAAAAAAGAAGAAGGGAAGAGTCTGCGAAGAAGAAGAAGGGAGCAAAACTTTCATTTTAATTGGATTTATGAGTATGGATCTTTAATTGGATATCGGGTTATGAGTTGGATTTTAATAATTTAGGGATTGTTAAAAATAAATCAATATGACGATGACATGTGTCCTTTCATTAAAATGAAATGTATATTTAGGTCAAAGTATAATAAAAAAGATATATTTAAATCAAAAGTATAACGAGGGATATATTTGACCATTTTACCTTGGTATGAGATATATTTGGCCTTTTCCGTAGTATGAATGGGTATGAGGTCTTCGATCGAGAAGACGCACAGGCAGATTTTGTCTGGGGGCCATATCTTTTTCTGTCAACGACAAGTATTTTTGGACATCTAATTTTATCAAAAGTGACAAAAGAATGAGATTGGTGTGAGTACTTTGCATCGTCCTTTTGTACAAATTCAAAGTTAGTGTAATTGGCTTAATTGGTTGGGTGAGTGATGTCTCACTTAGGATACTTGAGATCGATTTTTCTCATAAGTAGTTTCTCAGTCAGAGCTCGTCATATCGGATTTGCCTAATGTGATTTATATCTCCTGTGTAGTTTGTAAGCTACTTCTTCCGGTCCACAATAAGTGACCAATTTGCCTTTTTATTTTGATCCAAAATAAGTGTCCATTTATATAATAAAAAATAAAAAAAATTAATTTATTTTTTCAAAATTGCCCTTATGTACGTATCCATAAAAAGTCTTTTACTCCTCACATTAACTATGCTGCAATATTTAATTAAGGATAGTTTAGTCACACTAACTATTTTTGTCTAGAATTTTATATTTTCTTAATGAGTGTGCCCAAAGCAAATTGGTCACTTATTGTGAACCGGAGGAAATATTGCATAGTGAGCGAGTTATCCAATGCACATCCGAAAAATAGCGGCGGTGGTCTTCCCTTGGAATTTTTCACCAAAAAAAAAGTTAGTGTAGGCTTATTATTGGTATATATTTTATTTTTAAACATAAACACTATTCGAGTAAAAAAAATAATGAGTTACTTAAATCGACGACCTTAACTTAGAATCTCGTCCATGATTTTCTGCCTTGTCATTGTTCTCGACTTAAAAATGCCAATCACTCCCTTTGTGTTTGACATGCTTTCAAGTTTCATCTTCCCAACTCCTCGTCCATTTTAAGCATCCATCTTCTCTACAAAGTTATATATGGTCGTCTTCCTCGTTCTCAGCAATAATGCCAACGCATATTTGCTTCCCTAAGATCTACCAATGTCTAATAAGAGTATTAAAATCTGTATTAAAAAAAAAAGGTACCCAAAACTATCCAGAATCCAACTATTTTTCCATGAATAAACTGTAAGAAAATTGTGTGTATAAAGTTTACACTCATATATCAAGCGGGCAAAAACTTACCAGCATCCGTTGTTTACATCATACTGTATAAATTAAGATAAGAATGTGTATTAATTAACTGCTCCTTCTGTTTCAATTTAGATGACACACTTTCCTTATTAATCCGATCCAAAAAAATAACACATTTCTACAATTAAAAATAATTCTATTTTAAACTCTTCATTTGACTCATTTATCCTTAATGAGAAGCTTTTATAACCATACAAATGTTATGACCCCACAAAACTATTACCCCTTAAGCTTTTAAGACAATAAATTTTAAATTTTTTTTTTCCTTAAACTCCGTGCCGAGTCAAACTATCTCATCTAAATTAAAACGGAGGGAGTATGGTTTAATAATAAAAGTGTAACTGAAACTATGTGTCATGTATTCACTATGTTAAGGGAAACATCGATGTGGATATGTTTTTTATATACATAAAATAAAGAAGGTTATGACTTCTTTTGTGAAAAATGACACTGTATAGCCGCTGTAAAAATAATAGCCAAACAATTGTATATATTTTATATATATATATATATATATATATATACATTCTGTATAAAACTTATACAAGTTTTATATATTTTTTTGACTATCAAATATGAATAGTTTCTGGCACGGGCTAAAAGTGATAGTACCCCTTCTTTAGTTAGGTCAATTGGGTACTGCGGTGAAAATAGCACGGCTGTAACGACCCACCCAGTCGTTTTGCCATCTAGAACCTCGTTCCCCTAAATAAGACTCCTTGTATGTACTTTTACTGTTTTATGACTTGCGAGGATGGTGAGTTGAGGAATTGAACGGGTTCGGGTTGAAATCGGAACACTTGGTTCCTTAGTTGGTTTTAAAAAGGGGTAAGTTTGACTTCGGTCAATATTTTGAGTAAACGACCTCGGAATCGGAATTTGACGGTTCAAATAGGCTCATATGATGATTTTGAACTTGGGCGCATGTTCAGATCGGGTTTTGGATGATCCGGAGCGTTTCGGCACCTAATAGTGAAAATTGGCTCTTTGAAGGTTTTAAAGTTCTTTAAATTTGGTTTGGAGTAAGTTTTGGAGTAATTGAGGTCCGTTTGGAATTCGAAGCACGAGAATAGTTCCGTATGGTGATTTAAGACTTGCACGCAAAATTTGGTGTCATTCAGAGTAGTTTAAGTATTATTCGGCGCGTTCGGAGAAAATTGAAAACTTGAAGTTCATATTTTGATTCAATTAGGTTTTGGGGTGCGATTCTTGGTTTCATTGTTGAATTACGCATTTCGAGAGTTTGAGCAGGTCCGTATTATGTTTACAGACTTGTTGGTATATTTGGACAGGGTCCCGAATGGCTCGGGTGAGTTTCGGACCTCCCGGAGCAATGTTGGAAAAATCAGATTTTTCAGTTCTGGTTTCCTTCTTCGCGAACGCGGAAGGACTCTCGCGTTCGCGATGAAGGATTTGGGGAGCTGGGCAGTTTACCCTTTGCGTTCGCGGGAAGGAGGTCGCGTTCGCGAAGCTTGGGGATCCCAGGCCTACGCATTCGCGAAGGCCCTCTCGCATTCGCATAGAAGGACGGGGCCTAGGAGGGGTCAACATATTTTACCCTTCGCGTTCGCGAAGGGCAGTTTCAGGGACTGGGGAATTTTTCCTTCGCGAACGTGAGGCACTTACCGCGTTCGCGAAGAAGGATTTTACCATGCCGGGCAGAATGTCTTAAAAACGGGGCTCAGCCATTTTTGAGCCCATTTTCTCCATTCTTGGGCGATTTTGGAGCTTCTTGAGAGGGGTGTTCACCTAGCAACTTGGAAGTAAGTTAATTCTACCTATTATGAGTTAAATACATAGATTATGGATAGATTATAACATGCAAATTGTGGAAATCAAGGGTTTAGATTAAAAACCTAGGTTTTGATAAAAATGAGATTTTAACCACGAAAATGATTATGGAATGAGATGAAAATTGTATATTTGAGTTCTTGAGATTATGGGTGATGATTTCCTCCGAAAATTTTCGGAATCCGGGCATGTGGGCCCGGGGTGAATTTTAGGAATTTTACCAATTTGGGTTGGGTAATTGCTCTAATAGATAAATTATGAAATTTTGAGTATTTATTGATTAAATTATATAACATTTAGCTAGTTTCGGATTTTTTGGCACCAATTGAGGTTTTAACGCGGAATTGTGATCGGGAAGTGAACTTTGAGACGAGGTAAGTCTCTTGTCTAACCTTGTAAGAGGGAATTTACCCCATATGTGTTGTAAATATATATTTGTTTCTAATTGTGGGGGCTACGTACGTACGAGGTGACGAGAGTTCGTGCGTAGCTACTATTATGCTAATTGTTCGGGTAGTGAGTGATGAAGTCGACCTCTCGAACTACTTTTTCGAGATTAGACTTGATATTTACTGGGTACACGTTGTTTATATACTCATACTACACTTGCTGCACTTTTTGTGTAGGATCTGAGACAGGTGCTTCAGGTGGTCCTTCCGGCGCGTACTCCGATATCCCGAGGCCTAGTGGTGAGCTGCTTCCTGAGTCGTCCTGCAGCCCTAGAGTCTCTCTCTTTTTTGTATTTTTGTATTCTGTCAATTTCATATTCAGACAGTGGTTAGAAGTTTGTATAATATACTAGATGCTCATATACTTATGATACCAGGTCTTGACACACACACTAGTAGAATTATGGTTTTGAACCATCATTTGGTTTTATCCATTTAAACCTTTTATCTTCTTAAATCTTGCAAATGAGGAAAGTTTAATTACTTGAAAAATTATTAAAAGAAGAAATGCACGTTTAATTCACTAGTTGGCTTGCCTAGCGGTGATGTTGGGCGCCATCATGACCTATAGGTGAATTTGGTTCGTGACAACATGGTATTAAAGCACTAGGTTTACGTAGGTCTCATAAGTTATGAGCAGGCCTAATAGAGTCTTGCGGATCAGTACGAAAACGTCTGTACTTATCTTTGAGAGGCTATAGGGTGTTAGGAAACTACCTTTCTTCATCTCCTATCGTGCAGTTGATGTAGTACTAAGTATCTTTCTCTTATTCTCTCACAGATGGTGAGAACGCGCTCTATGGAGGTTCCAGACCATGGAAGAGCTGCTTCCCCTGTTGTTAGAGGCCGAGGCAGAGGCCAAGGGAGGGCTCCAGCCCGTGGTAGGGGACGAGGACGTCCCAGGGCTACTACATCTATGCCACCAGCAGGTCCAGCAGAGGATCCTATTATTGAGGAGTAGGGTGAGGTGCCTGTCGTAGACACAGCTCCGGTGGATTTGATGTCCACACCGGGATTTTAGGAGGTCATGGCCTGTATGCTGTGGTTCATGGATACTATGACTCATGCCGATTTATTTCTGGTAGACCCGGCCACATCTCAGGCGGGAGGGGGATCACAGACCCCTACTGCGCAACTCATGGGCATGCAGCTGCGGTATATCAGACCCAGGGTGCACTACCCGTGGGCGGAGCCCAGCCAGTGGCAGCAGCTACACCTGAGCCAAGGCCAGCTGCATCCGGCGAGCCGCAGAAGCTATTGGACAGATGGACCAGGCTACATCCTCCTGCCTTTGGGGGTGAGCGACATGAGGATCCCCAGGGCTTCGTTGATTGGTGCAGGGACATGCTGCACAACATGAAGATATTGAGTCCTATGGGGTAGACTTTGTTACTTTTCAGCTGGAGGGCAGGGCTCGTAGATGGTGGCAGTCCTATCTTCTTAGCAGACCAGCAGATTCTCCTCCCATGACTTGGGACAGGTTCACCCGTATCTTCCTGGATAGGTATATTCCACCCATCCAGAGGGAAGAGTTGTGGTTTCAGTTCGAGTAGCTCCAACAGGGTCAGATGTCAGTGACCGATTATGAGGCGAGGTTCTCTGAGTTATCTCGCCATGAACTTATGATATTACCTACTGATGCAGAGAGAGTACGAAGGTTTGTTGGGGGTTTACAAACTGTTATTCAGGCCACTATAGCCCGAGAGGTTGAGATGTGAACTTCTTATGAGCTGGTTGTGGAGATAGCCCAGAGGATTGAAGGTGTGCGTCAGCGTAGCTGTTGGCCTAAGTGAAGGTTAGTTTTGAAGATTGACAAAGGAAGCTCAGGCATGAACCAAGTCCATCCCTTGTGTGTATAGACACGGGCAGATTCGAGCATATGGGATGCACGTGAAGGAGATAAGCTTAACTTGGTATAATTGATATCTCCTGATAAAAAATGGTTGCATAATTGAGAAGGAGAAGGACTCCTTAATTAATATCTACTGATCGAAAAGGATTGCATAATTGATAAGAGGAAGGACTCCTTAATTAATATCTCCTGATCGAAAAGGGTTGCATAATTGATAAGAAGAAGGACTCCTTAATCAAAGAGAACACTATCCAAGATAAAGGAAAGAGTTAGAGTTTGAGATCAACTAGTACTCTTCCACCAAGTAAGAGTAGCATTAGAACTCTAGTTATTTTCTACTCTACTAACTCTATAAATCGCAGGATGTTCTCATTCTACAAGTAACACACAAAATAAGAAGTTAAACGTGAATTGAGAGAAAATTGCAAGGCATTTTGCAAGCAGTTCATGTGCAATTCAAGTGTGCGAACCTGAAACTACATGAACCAGATAGAAGAACCAGCTCCAAGTGTCTGTCTTTTATTCTAGTTCAATTGTAGTAGGTGTTTTCATATTGTACCTTTCAGCTTTATCTAGAGGCAATTGTAATAAGTACTCAGAGTATTCAAGTTAGAGTTAACTTGAAGTTGTCGCAACAGTTAGAGGCCGGTTGCCACAACGGGATTAGAGTTAATCCTAGGTTTACAAAAGTATTTTGTAAATGTAGTTTTTGGCTCAGTGATTTAGTGAAGAGTTTGGGAAAATCCTACTGGGAAGTAGGTCGTGGTTTTTTCACCTTTTGATTAAGGTGTTTTCCACGTAAAATACTTGTGTTCTTTAATTTCTGCATTTATTATTCTGCAACAGTAGTATAAAGAACACATAGAAGAACTAGGTCCTTCTATAATCTGTGCAAGCGAAAAATTGGACACCACACAAATTACCCCCTCTCTTGTGTGGTATTGAAGTTAAAACATCAATTGGTATCAAAGCAGGTTATCCTTGAAGAGGCTAGCACCTTAGGAGAAGATCAAGATAAGTGCACCACCTGGAAACTGGAAAGGGCAATCCACTGCTAGGACACCACTCTTCAACGACCAATATTACTCTTGGTGGAAAAGCAGGATGAGAGATCACATCATAGGAGAAGACTATGAGCTATGGGATATTGTCACAGATGGTCCACTGGCTACCATGAAGATAAATGCCGAAGGAGAAGAGGTGCCAAAAACAAGAGTTGTCTGCACTGCTGACGACTTGAGAAAATGGGAGAAGAATGCTAAAGCCAAAAAATGGCTTGTTTGTGGACTCGGTCCAGATGAGTACAATAGAATCCAAAGCTGTACCACTGCTAAGGAAATCTGGGACACTTTGCGAGTGGCCCATGAAGGAACACCTCAAGTGAAGTGGTCTAGAGGAGCACTACTATATTCTCAATATGAGAATTTCACCATGAAGGAAGGGGAAACCATCCAAGAGATGTATACAAGGTTCACCATAATGACAAATGAACTTAAGTCTCTTGGAATAATTATTTCTGAAGAAGACAGAGTTGAGAAGATTCTGACAAGGGTTATGCCAGTTACTTGGGAGAGCAAAATCACTGACATTCAGGAATCAAAGAACATTGTCACTCTTAGGTTGGATGAGCTAATTGGAAATCTCACTGCTTATGAATTTAGAAGGTAAACCATGAAGATAGATGTACCCAAGAAGGAAAGGAGCCTGGCACTCAGAATCACTGAAGGTTATGATCTAGAAGATAATGAAATGACTATGATCACAAAGGACTTCAAGAAGTACCTAGTGAGAGGAAAGGGTTCTTCAAGAAGTGGAGGCTACACCAAACCAAGGGTTCCTGAAAAATAGACCAATGAGGGCTGCTAAAAGTGTGGGAAGACTGATCACCACATCAAAAACTGCCCTCAATGGAAAATTGAATGGAAGAAGGAAAGAGCTGAACGAAGAAACAGAAAGAAGGAACAGGTTCATCCTAAGAAGAACAAAAGATCAACAAAGGCTATGGTTGCTGCTTGGGGAGAAAGCTCAGATGAGGACTCAGATGATGAAGATGAACAAGCACTTATGGCAATTGGAGAATCCGATGAGGAATCTGAAGTAAGTATAATCCATCTAAAAGACAAGATTAAGTTTTTGTCTAAAGAAAGGCTATCTGAGTTACTTCTAGATTTCATTGATGAATCTGAGGATATAAACAATGAAAAGAAACAACTGTCTAAGGAATGTGTGATTTTAAAAGCAAAGTGTAAGAACCTGGAACTTAGAGTTAATGAGACTGTAAGTGAAAATACTGCACTAAAGAACCAGGTTCATGCATTTGAATCAAATTTCCTAGAACTTAGATCTGAAAACCTAAAACTGAAATTAGGAACAAGTAAGAAGACAACTGATTGCACACAACTCACTCTAGAAGAAAATGTAAGTAAACTAAAAGATGAGTTGTATAAGAAGGATGAGCAGGTAAGAATCTTGACAGAGGAACTAGGCGAGGTCAAGCATGAACTAGACATAATTTGTAAATGGAACAGGTCCTCTGATGCACTGTCATGGCTACAGGAACATCACAGTAGCAATAGAAGAGGAATTGGCTTTGGGAATCTGCTACCTAAATGGGATCCCAAAAGCAAGTATCTCACACTTTCTGAGAACAAAATTTACACACACTGTGGTAAGACTGGTCACTATAAAAGTGAATGCACTACAAAAGAAAAGGCTTGTCAAAAGAATAAAAAATTTGTTCAAGGGAAAAATAGGATGCCACGTTAGGCTAAAAAGAATTTGATTCATCCTTTTGCCTATAGAAAGGGACCCAAACTAGTTTGGGTTCCTAAGACTAACCCCTGATTTCCTTTTGCAGGTCCAAGTGAAGCGGAGAAGCCATATATGGTACATGAATAGTGGATGCTCAAAGCACATGACAGGAAGCAAGAACCAGTTCCTTTCACTTGAGGTCTCAAAGGAGGTAATGTCTCCTTTGGAAATGGGAAGAAAGGTGAGATCATTGGGGTTGGTAAGGTAGGTAAGACTGACTCTCACTCGATTGAGAATGTCTATTTGATAGACGGCCTAAAATACAGTCTAATTAGTGTATCACAACTGTGTGATAGAGGTAACTTGATAGCATTCACCTCTACTAAATGCTTTGTGATTAATCTTACCACTGCCAAGATTATTTTGTAGGGAAAAAGAGTGAACAATATATATATCTTACCACTGACAAGATTGTTTTGTAGGGAAAAAGAGTGAACAATATATATATTGTAGATCTGTCCACGCTGTCAGAAAATGAACTCACTTGCTTAAGTGTGTTGGACAATGATCCCCTCCTTTGGCACAAGAGACTTGGACATGCAAGTCTGAGTCAACTCAATAAATTAGTCTCCAAGGATTTGGTGATAGGACTGCCTAACATCAAGTTCAAGGAAGACAAAGTTTGTGAGGCTTTGTCACGCCCCAAGACCGAGGAGCGTGACCGGCACTCAACCGAGTGAACCTAGTCGAGCAAGCCTACGTTACATCAACCTCTCATCATAACTCATGCCTCATTTATCAAAACATAATTAGATCATGACTTTCATATTGAATACATTTAGATCAATAGCCCATAATGTTTTTTTTCTTTTTCACTCGTGATGGGTACATAGCTTCATAAATATCCGTGAACATAAATACATGACGAAACTCAAAACTTAAGTACATGACCCACATTGTACATGGAGCTTCTATGACAATAGATACCTAAGTACATAATACCAACTAGACTCGAATGCCCACTGGAATTGTAGTAGGCTTACCATAATCTGATGCACAGAAGATCCCTACCAAAGATCCATATCATCCTGTAGAAGTATACTTGCATCCATTAAAAGATGCAGCGCCCCCGACAAAAGGGACGTCAGTACTGTCGAATAGTACTAGTATGTATAACTAAACACCTTCTCAATAGAACAATTAATATTACAAGGAGGAATAATCACAAAATCAATGAAAGTCTCGAACAATACCAAAACATCAAGTAGGTTGAAATATCAAGCCTTATTATACTTGCATCATTCTAAACTTCTTTTAGGGTCAACTGGGCCATATGATCTATACGCGAAACACATAATATAAAGTAATTGAAACAACATGTACAAACAAGGCTAATGAAAATGACTCATAATGTCTGTGTTGACAATGCGTCTTACTTGACCGTCCATATCCCTCCCTTATCTTACCCATATGTATTTCATAGACCGTCACTAGTGTTCTCATATCATATTATACACCTATGCGTTTCATAGACCGTTCATAGGATTCCATACACAATACACCTATACGTTTCATAGACCGTTCATAGGATTCACATATACCATACGATACACATGTGCGTTTCATAGACCGTTCACAGTGTTTACTTACACAATACACATGTGCGTTTCATAGACCGTTCACAGTGTTTACTTACACAATACACCTGTGCGTTTCATAGACCGTTCACAGTGTTTACTTACACAATACACCTGTGCGTTTTATAGACCGTTCATAGTGTTTACTTACACAATACACCTGTGAGTTTCATAGACTGTTCACAGTGATTACTTACACAATACACTTGTGCGTTTCATAGACCGTCCACAGGATTTCATATCACAATGTACCTATGCGTTCATAGACCGTCCCACAGGATTTCATAACACAATGTACCTATGTGTTCATAGAACGTCCATAGGATTTCATAACACAATGTACCTATACGTTCATAGACCGTCCACAGGATTTCATAACACGATATACCTATGCGTTTCATTGACCGTCCATAGGGTTCATAACACATCGTTATACATATAACCATGTATAAACTCAAAGCAACATGATTAACATTACATTAAGGTCGTAAGTTCCCGGGTCATTGGAACACTTCATTTTCATGCCCATCATGGAGAAACATAGCACATTACATTAGCACATGCATGGTGAATCAATAAGTCAATTTAAATGGCACATAAGCCCAATTTCCTTTCTTAAGGTTCATCATCATTTAGCATAGGACATCTCCCTTCCATCTCGTTATTCACTCACTTGTCATCTTGAGGTCATTAGCTAAGTTCATGATTCTTGAGGACTTAACATCGAAGTCATTTACATACATTATTTCAGAAGCATACAACTATAGTTGAAACCATTGGGACATACAACACCTCATAATTCTCATTTAGGTGAACAACCACATTTCATCTTCATACTATCACTTCATTGGTACTTTCAATTACATACAACATCATTATTTCATTGTTTCCTTTTTTTCCATACATATTATTCTTCATTCATGGCACGGTGGCCGTATCTTATATTCCATACTTTCATTTCATTACTTTCAATACTCATCATCATATTTCACACATCATTTCATTTCATTGGCTCTATTGGCCACAATCATAACTTTTATTATTTGCACGGTGTCTACACTTTATATCCCCAACTCACTACTTTCACTTTCAAGCATCTTTATAAATTATCGACAACAAAGAATATCAAATCACGACTTTTAGTACACCTATGAGCAAATAAAAGTCTTATGTACATTGAGACTTCTTACACAATTTGGCATAATAGCCTTCACTTGAAACGCTACTTGGAGTCATAATATTTTTTATACCCAACTCATGCTTTGAACACATTCCCGAAGGATAACATCATATGATAAGAGTAACCAAAATACATTTTGAATATATACCTTTCAACACAAAGCTTATTTGGAATAATTGATTTATAAAGAATAACTCGGGACTTACAAGAGCATCATGGAATTCAATTCTATGAAAGAAGGTTAGCCAACATACCTCGCTTTGAGCTTTCCTTAAATTACTACAACGTTCCATAAATTCGAGCAATTCCAATTTATTTTGAGACATAACAAAATTGAACCATAATTAGGAAGATATTTATGGTCTCAGCTCGTTTGAGCATTTTATCAAATACTAGGTGTGCAAATTTAACTACAAGGTTCTTCTACAAGATTTCCTTCACTCCATAACACAATCTTTACTTATTTGAGCTCAACAATCTTCCCACAAACCTTATTGGCACAAGAATATATACATAATACTCTTACACCCAAGAATCATACTCTCAATCACCAATCTTTTACCCCAAACTCAAAATTGAAGATTAAGGGTTTGAATCTTACCTCTTAGAAGAAGATCTTGTGTTTAGCTTCCTTGATTCTTGAAGATTGGTGTAAGATTGGATGATTATAATGTTATGTTCCCTCCTTCTCTCTCTAAAATGCTCTTACATCTCTCTAAAACCCTCAGAAAAACACCCCAAAATAAGCCCCAAAGCCTATTTATCAAAATGGGGCCGAGTTATGAAAATAAGAAAATTGACCCTCCGAACTCAGCTATGCGATCACACAATGGACCGCACAATTGGTGTGCGGGTCGCATAATGGTTGCACAATTCGGTGCCCATAACTGGGCTTCACTGGACAGGTCTGAGACCATTTTGCGGTCGCATAACTACTTCTGCGATCGCATAATGGTTCTGCGATCGCTTAATGGTTCTGTGATCGCAGAATTGGTCGTAAAATCATATTTTTCAGCCTTTGGTGATTTGGTCATAACTTCTTGTAGGAATATCCAAATGACAAATGGTTTGAAGTGTTGGAAACTAGACTCAAAGGGATTTAATTTGATAGGTAATACACCATATAAATCTACATATCAAGAGAGGTATGCTCGTTTGAATTTAGGTCTTGTGTGAACTCACTTGAAACTTTATTCTATCATGAACTTTTCTACTTGCCTCAGCCTTGGGGATCTTCTTAGACCATAAACCATTCTTAGTGCACTTCATACATCTATTATCAAGATCAATTGATATCATTCTTATAATAGCCCTTGTCTGCACATATAATAATATAATTAGCGCACATCAACTTTCTTACTAGCGCTCAAGTACTTCATAATTTTCCGGGGTGTTATAGGCTTATGCAAGGGGGAAGAAGGTAAGATCCTCCTTTAAATGCAAGAAAGTGGTAAGTACCACCAGAACGATGGAACTGGTTCATATGGATCTCTGTGGTCCAATGAGAACATTAAGTAGAGCTGGTGAAAGATACGTGATGGTGCTTGTTGATGATTACTCTAGGTTTACTTGGACATTGTTTTTAACATCTAAATATGAAGCATTTGACATATTCACTTCTTTTGTTAGAAAAACTCAGAAACAACTAGGTAATCAACTTGCATCAATAAGGTCTGATCATGGCACTGAATTTGAAAATGCTAAATTTGCTGAATTTTGTGATAAGCATGGCATAGATCATAATTTTTCTGCTCCTAGGACTCCAAAAGAAAATGGAGTAGTTCAAAGAAAGAATAGGACACTTGAAGATATGGCTAGGACTATGCTTCTTTCTAGTAAACTGCCTCATAGCTTCTGAGCAGAAACTATAAATACTGCATGCTACATCATAAATAGATGCATGACTAGACCTCTTATTGATAAGACTCCTTATGAGTTACTTAAAGGGAGAAAATCAAATATATCCCATCTTATGGCATTCGGATGCTAGTGCTTTGTGCACAACAATGGTAAAGACTCCCTAGGCAAGTTTGATCCCAGAAGTGATGAGGGAGTATTCTTGGGATATTCTTCATATAGCAAAGCTTATAAAGTCTATAACAAAAGAACTATGTGTGTTGAAGAAAGTGTTCATGTGATTTTTAATGAAGCTAACATTCTTTCTGAGAGACAGGAACATGATGATGAAGCAATTGGGCTGGTAAGAAACTTAAATGAAACCACAGCCTAGACTGAAGCTGTACTGGAAGAAGGAACAGGTGATAGAACAGGTTCTTCCACCCAGAGCAACATGACAGAGGGAACAGAAGAAAGAGGAAATAATCCCCAAACCTCAATGGAACCTGTCCATAAACTTGTTCCACAGCAACAAAACACTAAAGGAACATCAAGGGGAAACCAATTGGTTGTGAAACCTTACAAGTATCAAAGTTTTCATCCCATTGAGAACATAATTATTGATCCAACCTCTGGAATCAAAACCAGATCTTCATTAAGGATTCTTTGTGCTTTTGATGCTTTCTTATCTTTTATTGAATCTAAAAATGTTGTCGAGGCTTTGCAGGATGGAGACCGGGTAAATGAAATGAAAGATGAACTCAACCAATTTGAAAAGAGTCAAGTTTGGCATCTGGTACCAAGACCCTTGGACAGATCAATAATTGGCACAAAATGGGTCTTCAGAAACAAACTTGATGAAGATGGAACAATTACAAGGAACAAGGCAAGATTGGTGGTTCAAGGATATAACCAAGAGGAGGGCATAGACTATGATGAAATCATTGCTCCAATTGCAAGTTTGGAAGCAATAAGACTCCTTATAGCCTTTGCTGCATACATGGAATTCACCCTCCACCAGATGGATATCAAGAGTGCTTTCCTCAATGGCTATCTAAAGGAAGAAGTGTTTGTCAAGAAACCTCCGGGATTTGAAAGCAAGGAGAGTCATGATCATGTGTACAAACTTGACAAAGCACTTTATGGGCTCAAGCAGGCACCACGAGCATGGTATGAATGATTATCAAAGTTTTTGCTTGAGCATGACTACAAGAGAGGTAAAATTGACAATACTTTATTCTTGAAAGAAAAAGGTAAAGATCTCTTGGTAGTTCAGATATATGTTGATGATATAATCTTTGGAGCAACTATTGATAAGTTAAGTAAAAGATTTGCTAAACTAATGGGGAGTGAATTTGAAATAAGCATGATAGGTGTGCTTAATTTCTTTTTAGGCTTACAAATTAAACAAAATTCAAATGGAATAATGATCCATCAGCGGAAGTATGTAAAAGAGTTGCTTAAAAGGTTTAAAATGGAAGATTCCAAAGAAGTTGACACTCTTATTACAACGGCTACAAAGTTGGATATAGATGAACCTGGTTCATCTGTCGATCAGAAGTTGTATAGGGGAATGATTGGCTCATTGTTGTATCTCACTGCTAGTAGACCTGACATTATTTTCAGTGTAGGCCTTTGTGCAGGATTTCAGGCAAATCCAAAGAAGTCTCACTTGACTGTTGTCAAGAGAATTTTGAGATATCTAAAAGGCACCACTGATCTTTGTCTTTGGTATCCAAAAGGTAGTAATTTCAATCGTGTGGGATATGCTGATGCTGATTGTGCAGGTTTTCTTGTGGATAGAAAAAGCACCTTAGGTATGGCACACTTTCTTGGCTCATGTCTTGTATCTTGGGCCACCTAAAAGCAAAATTCAGTTGCCTTATCTACTGCTGAAGCTGAATATGTTGTTGTTGCTTCATGTTGTGCTCAATTATTGTGGATCAAACAACAATTAAAGAACTTTGGAATTGATGTTGGTTGTATTTCCATTTTTTTGTGATAACACTGGTGCTATTAATATGACCAAGGACCCGGTTTACCACAAGAGAACTAAGCACATATATGTTAGGCATCACTTTTTGAGGGATAACTATGAAAAAAGGTTAATCACTGTGGAATTTTGTGTTACTGATAAGCAAATAGCTGACATCTTTACAAAATTCCTAAGTAGAGATCACTTTGAAAGGAACAGGTTAGAATTAGGGATGATTAAGATCACCTAAAAGGACCAGTTCAGAATTCACAACGAAAAAAATTAAAAAAAAAATTGATTTTTTTTTTTTTTTGGTTAGAAAATCTGAAAATGTGTATATAATTAGATTAATTTTTGCTCAGACTCATACTTTCAATAGTATACTCTTGTGCCATATATTAAAATGACTCATTAATCTCTAATGATATTTTTCTCTATTTTGGCAAATTTAGACTTACACGAGAGAATTATCAGTGAAGAACCTGGTTCATCAAGATAACACGGTATGTTTTCTACACTCTGCATAATTTGAAATAATAATATTTGGATCATGAGCACAGTCCTACTTAATTCCAAGCTTCTTTTGGACTTATCCATTACAAGTGAACCAGTTCTGTTCAAAAGAGTCCCAACCGAATTAAAGTACCTAGATTCTAGGGATACACTCCAAAGTCTTTTCAAAACTGAACTTCAGTTTGATTAGACTTCCACACTCACTATCATCCCTTCCACCACCCCAACCTCTAATAAAAGAATAAAGATGCTTGCTCACAAGGTTGTTGCGGGGAGAGAACAAATCAAGAAAATAAATAAAAAATTAAAAGCGGGTAAGGAAGAAGAACCCCAGAAATCTGATAAATCATTCAAATCTGCTACTTGGGGGGGGCTGAGGGGGAAGAAACTGTTTCTTCTGAAATTGAACAGGTACAGATTTGGAGAATAAGTTTGTACTAGTAGGGTCTAAAGCAGGTGTTGAAACTACAGAGTCTGGAGGAATTGGTGGTAAAAACAAAAAAAAAAATAAAAGCAAGGGTATTCGAAGTGCTGTGAGGAGAAAGGGTAAAAGAGTGGTTGATTCTTCACCCACTCCTGTGAGTTTAACCAAAGTCACAGGCACAATGGTTGTTTGGGGAGAAAAATCTGCTGGAGTAGAGGAGAGTGTAAAGAAAACAAGGGGAAGTGGGTCTGGCAAAGCCGCTGAAGGGCTGGTTCAACTTGGAAAAAATATAGATGAACATGTTTCATCTGAACAGGAAACCCTCGCAGACCTACTGAAGAGAGTGACCGGAAGATAAAACATCAATGTTTTACAAGCAAGGATCATTTTGGGACAAATACGATGCTTGCTTGTGATTATGAAGTACATGCCACTCCTAAAGAACCTGGTTCATCCAAGAAGGTACCAGTGAATAGCAAGGTGCGAGCATTGGTGCAAGAAAGTGGGGCTAAGGATGTTGAGATTGAGAGGCTGAAGAAGAGGTTGGCAGAGGTAGAGTCTGAGAGAGATGCTCTCAGACCTGAACTAGCAAGGGAAAAAGAGAAGAATGATGGAATTCTTCAAGACATACTGAAACTTCTCCAAGCCAAAAACCAACCCCCAGTTCTTCCAAGCCTTAAGCTCCCAGTCTAGTATAGATCAACCAGTGACCCAGTTCGGGATCTTCTTTTTTGCTCATGTTTTCAGTATTTTTATTTCTTCTTATGCTTTATGGTAGAATCATATCAATCATCAATGAAATTCACTGTTTTTGCTCTACCTGTTTGTTTATATTTCTTTGATGGTTAAAATTCTTAGCTTGATCTATGATGATTAATCCATGATTGCATTTGAAGTAGCCCCAGTGGCCATGAGTAAGCTTTAAAATCTGAGTATCGTACAATTTTGTGCAACTTTTTGATGATGCAAAAAGGGGGGGAAAAGGTTGTGCTTTGCACTTTGAACAGTGATGTTTATAACCTAATGAACCTCGTCCTTGATGATAAGTGATAAAAAGGAAAAATATTTCTAATATTGTGTTGATGTTGAGCTAAGTTGAAACAGGGCCTAAGCTTATGAAAAGCACAGAGTTTGTCATCATCAAAAAGGGAGAATTTGTTGGCCTAAGTGAAGGTTAGTTTTAAATATTGACAAAGGAAGCTCAGGCATGAACCAGGTCCATCCCTTGTGTGCATAGACACGAGAAGATTCGAGCATATGGGATGCACGTGAAGGAGATAAGCTTAACTTGGTATAATTGATATCTCCTGATCGAAAAGGGTTGCATAATTGAGAAGGAGAAGAACTCCTTAATTAATATCTCCTGATCGAAAAGGGTTGCATAATTGATAAGCAGAAGGACTCCTTAATCAAATAGAACACTATCCAAGATAAAGGAAAGAGTTAGAGGTTGAGATCAACTAGAACTCTTCCACCAAGGAAGAGTAGCATTAGAACTCTAGTTATTTTCTATTCTACTAACTCTATAAATCGCAGGATATTCTCATTCTACAAGTAACGCACGAAAGAAGAAGTTAAACGTGAATTGAGAGCAAAATAACAAGGCATTTTGCAAGCAGTTCATGTGTGATTCAAGTGTGCGAACCTGAAACTACATGAACCAGATAGAAGAACCAGCTCCAAGTATCTGTCTTTTATTCTAGTTCAATTATAGTATGTGTTTTCATATTGTACCTTTCAACTTTATCTAGAGGTAATTGTAATAGGTACTCAGAGTATTCAAGTTAAAGTTAACTTGAAGTCGCAGCAGTTAGAGGCTGGTTTTCACAACGGGATTAGAGTTAATCTTAGGTTTACAAAAGTAATTTGTAAATGCAGTTTTTGGCTCGATGATTTAGTGGAGAGTTTGGGAAAATCCTACTGTGAAGTAGGTCGTAGTTTTTTCACCTTTTGAGCAAGGTGTTTTTCACGTAAAATACTTGTGTTCTTTAATTTCTGCATTTATTATTCTGCAACAGTAGTATAAGGAACACATAGAAGAACCAGGTCCTTTTATAATCTGTGCTCGTTAAAATTGGACACCACACAAATCACCCCTCCCTCTTGTGTAGTATTGAAGTTAAAACAACAGTAACAGAGAGCAGGCTATGAGAGACAGGCGGTTTCAATATTCTGGAGAGTTCATAGGTGCCCCGACTGGGGGTAGAGTTCAGTTCGTGAGAGGTCAGTCCAGCAGGCCCTCATACACAGCACCACCGCCTCCTCGTGGTGCTCCAGTGCGATCTTATTTCAGTGACATGCTAGAGAGTTCTTACCGCCCTCCAGCTATTCAGGGTTCCTCCAGTGGGTATTCAGGTCATCAGGGCCAGACTTCAGGTCAACAGCCCACCGTACCGAAAGGTTGTTTCGAGTACGGAGATCTCAGTCATGTGCGAAGGTTCTGCCCCAATCTTTAGGGTAAGGCAGTGCAGCATGGTCACCAGCCTATGATTACAGCACCAGTTGCTCCACCAACCGTACCGAAAGGTTGTTTTGAGTATGGAGATCTCAGTCATGTGCGGAGGTTCTGCCCCAAGCTTCGGGGTAAGGCAGTGCAACAGGGTCAGCAGCCTATGATTACAGCACCAGTTGCTCCACCAGTCGTCCGGCTGCCCAAGGGTGGAGGGCAGGTGGGTAGGGGCCGTCCTAGAGGTGGAGGCTAGTCAGGTGGCGCTCCAGCTCGGTTCTATACTTTTCCGGCTAGACCAGATACAGCGGCCTCAGATACTGTTATCACAAGTATTATTTCTATCTGCGGTATAGATACCTCTGTATTATTTGATCCAGGGTCTACTTATTCATATGTGTCATCTCTGTTTGCTCATTTATTGGGTGTTTCTCATGAGTCCTTGGGTACTCCTATTTATGTGTCCACTCGTGTGGGCAATTCTGTTGTTGTGGATCGGATTTACCGGTCCTGAATTGTTATATTCTATGGTTACGAAACT
Organism: Nicotiana tomentosiformis; assembly: GCF_000390325.3. NCBI lineage: Eukaryota > Viridiplantae > Streptophyta > Magnoliopsida > Solanales > Solanaceae > Nicotiana > Nicotiana tomentosiformis. The sequence continues at coordinate 108,346,927 of NC_090817.1, read as the reverse complement.
AGAGCAAATTTTTTGCTGCTTGATATGACCAACTTTGAGATCATCCTGGGCATGGATTGGTTATCTTCATATTATGTCATCCTAGATTGCCATGCCAAGACTGTTACCTTGGTGATTCCAGAGTTGCCTAGATTGGAATGGTAGGGTTCGTATGTCAGTGCATCTAGTTGGGTTGTTTCCTTTATGAAGGCTCGACACATGGTTGAGAAGGGTTGTTTGGCTTATTTGGCTTACGTTTAGGACACTACTGCAGAGACTCCGGCGATTGATTCAATGCCCGTAGTCCAGGAGTTCTCCGATGTATTTCCTTCTGACCTTCCAGGCATGCCACCAGATTGTTATATTGATTTCTGTATTGATTTGGCTCCAGATACCCAGCCTATATCTATCCCGATGTACCGTATGGCACCAAAAGAGTTGAAAGAGTTGAATAACTTGGGGAGTTGTTAGCAAAGGGGTTTGTCAGGCCGAGTGTGTCACCCTAGGCGCACCAGTATTATTTGTGAAGAAGAAGGATAGGACTATGCGGATGTGTATTGATTATCGCCAATTGAACAAAGTTACCATTAAGAACAAGTATCCACTATAGTATTGATGATCTGTTTGACCAGTTTCAGAGGGCTAGGGTGTTCTCTAAGATCGACTTGAGATTGGGGTACTATCAGTTAAAGATTCGGGATTCGGATGTTCCGAAGACTACTTTTCGGACTAGATATGGCCATTATAAGTTTTTGGTAATGTCATTCGATTTGACTAACGCCCCAGTAGAGTTTATGGATTTGATGAACATGGTGTTCAAACCATATATTGATTCATTTGTCATTGTCTTCATTGATGACATCTTGATCTACTCGCGTAGTATGGAGGAGCACGAGCAGCATTTGAGAGTGGTGCTTCAGACATTGCGGGAACAAAAGCTATATGCTAAGTTCTCTAAGTGTGAGTTTTGGCTACACTCTGTAGCATTTTTGGGACATATCGTGTCAGGCGGGGGTATTAAAGTTGATCCCAAAATCATTGAGGTAGTTCAGAATTGGCACCGTCCCACCTCGGCGACCGAGATTAGGGGTTTTCTGGGGTTAACAGGTTATTATCATCGGTTCGTAGAGGGCTTTTCATCTATTGTAGCACCTTTGACCAAATTGGCCCAGTATGGTGCTCCGTTCTGATGGTCCGATGATTGTGAGGTGAGCTTTCAGAAGCTTAAGACAACATTGACTTCAGCACCGGTGTTAGTGTTGCCTTCCGGTTCAGGGATATATACAATGTATTGCGACGCTTCACATGTTGGCCTGGGTTGTGTATTGATGCAGGAGGGGCGAGTTATTGCATATGCGTCACGTCAGCTGAAGCCCCATGAGAAAAATTACCCGGTACATGATTTGGAATTAGTTGTGATTGTTCACGCTCTTAAAATTTGGAGGCATTATCTTTATGAAGTGTCCTATGAGGTTTACACTGATCATCGTAGCTTGCAGCATTTGTTCAAGCACAGGGACCTCAATTTGAGACAGCGCAGGTGGCTCGAGTTACTGAAAGATTATGATCTTACCATTCATTATCATCCGGGCAAGGCAAATGTAGTTGCAGACACCTTGAGTAGAAAGGCGGAGAGTATGGGTAGCTTGGCCTTCATTGCAGCAGAGGAGAGGCCATTAGCTTTGGACATTCAGTTCTTGGCTAACAGACTTGTGAGGTTGGATATTTCTGAGCCCAGCCGAGTTCTTGCATGTGTTGTTGCCTAGTCTTCACTATTTGAGCGGATCAAGGCTCGCCAGTTTGACGATCCACACTTGTTGGTTCTTTGAGAGATGGTACTATGGGTTGGTGCCAAGGAGGTTATTATCGACGAAGATGGTGTTCTGCGACTCCAGGGTCGTATATGTGTTCCTAAGGTAGATGGGTTGAGGGAAAAAATCCTAGAGGAGGCACACAGTTCTCAGTATTCTATTCATCTAGGTGCTATGAAGATGTACCGCGAACCGAGGCAGCATTATTGAAGGCGGCAGATGAAGAAGGATATAGTTGAATATGTAGATAGGTGCCTAAATTGTCAGCAAGTTAAGTATGAGCACTAGAGGCCAGGTGGCCTACTTTAGCAGATGACTATATTGGAGTGGAAATGGGAACGCATTACTATGGACTTCGTAGTTGGGTTGCTGCGGACCTTGCGAAAGTTTGATGCAGTTTAGGTCATTGTTGACAGGTTGACCAAGTCGGCACACTTCATTCCGGTTGTAACTACGTATACCTCAGAGAGGTTGGCCCAAATTTATATTCAGGAGATAGTTCGGTTGCACGGTCTTCCAATTTCCATCATATCAGATAGAGGCCCTTAGTTTACTTCGCATTTCTGGAGAGTAGTATAGAGTAAATTGGGGACCCGTGTAGAGCTCAGCACACCCTTTCATCCGCAGACCAACGAGCAGTTGAAGCATACAGTTCAGATCTTGGAGGATATGCTCAGGGCATGCGTGATTGACTTCGGAGGTCAGTGGGATCATTTCTTGCCTTTGGCCGAGTTTGGTTATAACAACAGTTACCAATCAAGCATCGAGATGGCTCCATTTGAGGCTTTATATGGTCGGCGATGTCGTTTGCCCATCGGATGGTTTAAGCCCGGCGAAGCTAAGTTATATGGTACTTATTTGGTGAAGGATGCCTTTGACAAAGTAAAGTTGATTCAGGAGCGACTTCGTACAGCACAATCCAGACAGAAGAGTTACACAGATCAGAAAGCACGTGATTTATCATTTGTGGTGGGTGAGAAAGTTCTCTTGAAGGTTTCGCTGATGAAGGGAATCATGAGATTCGGGAAGAAAGGCAAGTTGAGTCCAAGGTTTATAGGGATATTTGAAGTATTGAGACGAGTTGGGCGGTTGCTTACTCGCTTGCTTTGCCTCCCAGTCTATCGGCAGTTCATCCGGTTTTCCATGTATATATACTCCGGAGGTATCATGTCGATGTGTCACATGTGTTAGACTTCAGCACAGTTCAGCTCGATGAGAACTTGGGTTATAAAGAGGAACCAATTTCCATTGTTGATAGGCAGGTTCGCCAGTTGAGGTCCAAGAAGATTTCTGCGCTAAAAGTTCTTTGGAGGGGCTAACCAGTTGAGGAAGCGACTTGGGAGACCGAGGAGGACATGCAGAGCAGATATCCTCACTTATTCAGCACTCCAGGAATGATTCTAAACTCGTTCGAGTACAAACATTTGTTTAAGAGGTGGAGAATATAACGACCCAACCAGTCATTTTGCCATCTAGAACCCCGTTCCCCTAAATAAGACTCCACGTATATGCTTTTACTATTTTATGACTTGCGGGGATGGTTATTTCAAGAATTGGAAGAGTTCGGGTTAAAATCGGAACACTTGGTTCCTTAATTGGTTTTAAAAAGGGGTAAGTTTGACTTCGGTTAACATTCTGGACTTGGGCGTATGTTCGGATCGGGGTTTGGATGATCCGGGAGCATTTCGGCGCCTAATAGTGAAAATTGGCTCTTTGAAGGTTTTAAAGTTCTTTAAATTTGGTTTGAAGTAGGTTTTGCAGTAATTGAGGTCTGTTTGGAATTCAGACCCCAGGAATAGTTCTGTATAGTGATTTAATACTTGCACGCAAAACTTGGTGTCATTCTGAGTAGTCTAAGTATTATTCGGCACGTTCGGAGTAAATTGGAAACTTGAAGTTCATATTTTTATTCAATTAGGTTTTGTGGTGCGATTCTTGGTTTCGTTGTTGAATTACGCATTTCGAGAGTTCGAGCAGGTCCATATTATATTTACAGACTTGTTGGTGCATTTGGACGGCGTCCCGAGTGGCTCGGGTGAGTTTCGGACCGCCCAGAGCAATGTTGGAAAAACCAGATTTTCCAGTTCTGGTTTCCTTCTTCGCGAACGCGGAAGGACTCTCGCGTTCGCGATGAAATATTTGGGGAGTTGGGCAATTTACCCTTCGCATTCACGGGAAGGAGGTCACGTTCGCGAAGCTTGGGGATCCCAGGACTACGTGTTCACGAAGGCCCTCTCGCGTTCGCATAAAAGGACGGGGCCTGGGAGGGGTCAACATATTTTACCCTTCGCGTTCACGAAGGACAGTTTCAGGGCCTGGGGAATTTTGCCTTCGCGAACGTGAGGCACTTACCGCGTTCGTGAAGAAAGATTTTATTGTGCCGGGCAGAATGTCTTAAAAAACGGGGCTCAATCATTTTTGAGCCCATTTTCTCCATTCTTGGGCGATTTTGGAGCTTCTTGAGAGGGGTATTCACCTAGCAACTTGGAGGTAAGTTAATTCTATCTATTGTGAGTTAAATACATAGATTATGGGTAGATTATAACATATAAATTGTGGAAATTAAGGGTTTAGATGAAAAACCTAGGTTTTGATAAAAATAATATTTTAACTACGAAAATGATTATGGAATGGGATGAAAATTGTATATTTGAGTTCTTGAGGTTATGGGTGACGATTTCCTCCAAAAACTTTCAGAATCCGGGCACGTGGGCCCGGGGTAAATTTTAGAAATTTTACCAATTTGGGTTGGGTAATTACTCTAATAGATAAATTATAAAATTTTGAGTATTTATTGATTAAATTATATAACATTTGGCTAGTTTCGGATTTTTCGGCACCAATTGAGGCTTTAACGTGGAATTGTGATCGGAAAGTGAACTTTGAGACTAGGTAAGTCTCTTGTCTAACCTTGTAAGAGGGAATTTACCCCATAGGTGTTGTAAATAAATATTTGTTTCTAATTGTGTGGGCTATGTACGTACGAGGTGACGAGAATCCGTGCGTAGCTACTATTATGCTAATTGTTCGGGTAGTTTTAGGTCCCAATTCATGAACTATTTGGAATTTTACACTATACTTGTTAAATTAAAATGCCTAAATTATATTAGAACTTGTTAGAGAAATTTTAAAAGGGTGTTAATGAAATTTGTATTACCTTGGATATAAATTATTAATAATGTGTACGTCAAATGCTTATAAAATATCTTTCTCTTCTTGTAGAGTGGGCCGAACGCCTCGGCAGTAGATAGATGCATCTATGGATCGTGCCGCATGTCCCTCAGCAGTGTACACGTCACTTTGGATCGGGCCGTACGACCTCGACATAAATCGTGCTTAATAATAATAATTACACGATGCTTTGACATTTTATTGCAGCTTGTGAAGATAAACGATTTATTGAAAATTATTAAATTATGAAAGAATTATTTATTTGTACTTGTTAAGGAAATTATTTCTTTTCACATAAACCATGTTTATTTAAATATCTTTATCTTTATATTATTAACCCATAGTGAGTGTCGAAGTCGACCTCTCGTCACTACTTCTTCGAGATTAGACTTGATACTTACCGGATACACGTTGTTTATGTACTCATACTACACTTGCTGCATTTTTTGTGCAGGATTTGAGACAGGTGCTTCAGGTGGTCCTTCCGGCGCGTACCCCCGATATCCCGAGGCCTAGTGGTGAGTTGCTTCCTGAGTCGTCCTGCAACCCTAGAGTCTCTCTCTCTTTTGTATTTTTGTATTCTGTCAATTTCATATTCAGACAGTGGTTAGAAGTTTGTATAATCTACTAGATGCTCATATACTTGTGACACTAGGTCTTGGCACACACACTAGTAGAATTGTGGTTTTGAACCATTACTTGGTTTTATCCATTTAAACCTTTTATCTTCTTAAATCTTGCAACTGAGGAAAGTTTAATTACCCGGAAACTTATTAGAAGAAGAAATGCACGTTTAATTCACTAGTTGGCTTGCCTAGCGGTGGTGTTGGGTGTCATCACAACCTATAGGTAAAATTGGGTCGTGACAACGGGCTAGCCAGTTTTCGGACAGGTAATTAAAAAATAGCCAGTGTTTGCAAACTCATTGAAAAATAACCACTATTTTGCTGCAATACGGAAAGTTCCAGCATAATATACTGGAGATTGGTGCAGATGTGTATGAACTTCCAGCATATTATGCTGGAACTCCAACACACGAAAAGTTTCAGCATAATATATTGAAGATTGAAGCACCCGTGTATGAACTTTCAGCATATTATACTGGACCAGTATATTATGCTGGAACTCCTATATATTATGTTGGAATTCCAGTATATTACGCTGGAATATTTTCCGAATTTTGAACAGTCACTACTAGAAAAAGGCAGATTACCTAGGGATTTTCCAAGAAATAAAATAAAGAAATCCACAGGTACTTTGATTTTCTACGGAATTTCCTACCAAAATAAATCTGTTGGAAAAATCTCTGTAGGTAATTATTACCTAGGAATTAACATATCCCTAAGTAAATTACTTGGGCATTTGTTATCCCCACGTAACTTGCACATTTATCAGGGAAAAATCTCAAAACAATCGCAATAATATTTTCATAAAAATTCGTAACAAAAGGATTTTTCTTGGGAATTTTTGTAGGAAGAAATCCGCTGGTAGTTCCCCATGAAAATCCTTAAGAAAGTTCGTAGGAAATTTTGAGGTGAAATCCGCAGGAGCACATTTTCGCAAGAAAATTCCCATGAAAATGTTGCATGTAAAACCCCAGCAAAGTTCCCAAGTAATAATTCGCAGGTAAATCACCGTGTAAAAATTTCCAATGAAACAAAAGAACTATTTGAAATCCCCAAGAAAATCCATAAGTGATATTTTCGTAGGAAAATCCGTATGTAATATTGGTAAGAAAATCCCCATGTAAATATTTTTGCAGGTAAATTACCCTATAAATTGACACGTTTCAAAATATTTTCCAATGAAAATTCGCAAGTAATCTATGCATTTTCAAAATATTATTTTTATTTTATTCTAGCTTATATTCTTACGATTCAACTATATTATCATAATCATTCAACAAATGTCTAATATAATTATAACAAAGAAAAAACATAATTCATAACGTTAATATTAATATCATATAATCCTTAATCAAAAAGCAAAATATCTCAAATGTGAAAGTGAATAGTCTAATGAACATCTCAATCATGATTATAGTCACTTTCATTCGCGTTACCGGGGTTAGAACCACTTTCATTCACATTATCAGAGTCATCGTCACTTTCATTCTCGGATCCTTGATTTTCTTCTTGAGATGATAACTCATTTGAAGATGATGCATTGAAATTCACATACTTTTTCAATAAGTCTAATTCTTTCCTCATCTGTTTATTTTTGCGACGCTCTTCTTGCAACTGAACATATAAGTCAGCATTGGAAGCATGCACCTGAGATTTAATTATCTCATCAATTTCTCCTGGTAAAGTAGATGTTGAATGCTTAAGTGCTTTTAAGATCGACCCAAGGAGCCAAGGCCTGCAACCCTTCCTTTTTTCTTTCCACCAACAGATTGCACCCAAATATCCATTTCAGTTAATTGGCTTGCTGAATTAGTGTCTCCTACCTCAGCTGATGCACTTTGAGAAGCTGACAGTTCTTGTTTCTTTTTTTCAAAATTATTCTGCACCAAAATAAGTTATTTGAGATATTATATAATGCCAATTGAACATAATTCTCAGGAGAAAAAAATTAATAAGGACAAGAATTAACTATCATTCTCAGGAGAAAAAATATATAACATAGAGCCCAAAAATGGTGAACCAACTGCTCAAATATAAGGAGTCAAGAACAGAAGCTGAATCTTGGCAAAGAATGTGACTTTATGAAGCTGGTAACAAATCCACAATCTCATTCAAAGAAGATCTTTAACATCTAATACGAAGGATGATCAAATAACTGAATAGTGCAACAATGAAATAGAATAATAACAGACAAAGAGAGTGACCAACACTTGCCAGTTATTCTACTTTGAAGAACATAAGCTGAATCTCATTGTACTCTACTTTGATGGCCAGTTATTCATAAAGTATCAGTCAAAATTATAAATAAAGCTAACTAATTACGACAACACTTGCCTTTATATATCATTAACTTCAACAACTAATAACATATCCCCAGGTGTGTATAGTGCTGTATCAAGATTCTTTAAAACAAAACAAAAGCAAATAGTTTTTTCTGCCTTTAAGAGAAGCCTTTCAGCTCGTTTTAAAGCGTTGAAAAGAGAGATAGGATATTCTAAAGATAGTTGTTGAGGAAGCATCTAATTTCTAACTACGAGTCCGTTTTCAAGCTAACTGAATGCCTATCTGCTGCTAGTTCTGTTCCACTATCTGCTCTTATTGTTCTCGTTGCCGGTGTGACAGTCTGATTAGATGGTGCTCTCTTTCCTGTTGTTTTGGGGGTTCATAACCGGTGCTATTGAATCTGCAGTTAAGGGAATATCACCAGTTCTTGGAATAAGAGCTCTGGGACTTCATGGCTTTGAGGGAGGTTTAGCCTAGCCCTAAGCCTTTTCGAAATAGAATGCTTCTTTGACAGAGCTTCAAACAAGAAGGAGGAAGGCCCTCTTTTCGCCAATGGATCACTTAGTCGGAATCTGTAAGATATAACAGACTTTAGACTTACTATCTAGTTTCATGATGGCACTAAGGCAGTTCATTTTTAAAGTCTTGACATATCTGTTCGTATAATACTGTTGACAGTGAGATAATGGTTCGAAATAAAGTAATAGAAGTAACACTTACATAAGGTCATAAGCAGTTTCAGCTTTCTCATTTACCAAACATTTTTCTTGTTTTGTGCGATGAGTCTGAAAATAAAATTCCGCAATAAAATTTCGCATAGACATGTTCATTCAAATCAATTGGAGGCCATGGGATGTCCAATACCAATATCCTGGTGTGAACCCTTTTTGAAAAATATGCACAATAACTTCATCGCGTTTCAGGTACTTCATATTTTTACAACGCTTACAAGGGCACCTTATGACTCCCTCGGACAAGTACTTATGTTGACTACAAGCAAATTTAATAAACTCATCCATGCCACTTATAAATTCATCGGTACACCCCGCTCGACGGGGAAGAATTCTATTTTCCATCCATTTTCGATGCTCGAGAATTTTCATTTTCTGAACCAAAAGATAAATATATTTAAAAATATAGATAATAGCTTTTAGGCACTAGACATAAAGTAGTTAGTGTTGGAATTCCTTGCTGCCCAAAAATTAATCTATTAGCAAAATTGTGCAATTCGAACAATTAATCTCTGAGTCCACACTAACAGATCAAATAAAAAGGAATCACCAGAAAGCATTCCATAAATTCGACCAAAACAAGACAAATATATGCATCTTGAAAACTAAAGTTTGCCAGATTGTATACTAAAATTTTCAGTCTTTCTTTTGTCAATTAGAAATTTCCATCCCTTAATATATATATATAAAAATCAAGGGTGATGAAGAAACCTAGAAACTCACATTCACTTAGCCAAAGAATGGGATGAACAAAACAAAAATTGCCCAAAGCAGTAACTGAACATCAAAATGAAAAACAAAATTAGCCTAAAACTATGATTCCACGAAAGAGTTAGAAGAAATAAACAGAGAACATCATTAGATAAAGAGATAGAGAAAAGGAGAGAGGCTTAAGGGTATTTAGAAGAAATGGGGAGAAAGAATGGAGGTGACGGAGCTTAGCGGGCGGAGGAGGCGGAGAGAGCAAAATCACAAGTGGAAGTTTGAGAGAGTACACCAAGCTTAGTGTTGCCGTCTTCTCAATAAGTCCTGACCTAGGATTGAAAGCCAAAAGTTTTGGTCCTTTCCTTTTGCTATGGCGCTTAAGTTTCCCGCTTCTGTTGTTTTTTTTTCAGTTGTAAAAATATATATATTAAAGCTTTTATTATCTTGGAAGTAAATTATGAATAATGTTTTTAAAAGGTAAGATTATAGCCATAAAATTTGTAAAAACTTTCAAAGATTACTTTTTAAATTTAAAATTTTTATTTATGAACATCTATGAATTTAACATAAAAATAGAATTTATATTTATTTGAAAAAGAATTAAATTGTTTGAATAACAATTATCCCGAAATAATGAAAAATAATTGTCAATTTATTGTTTATCCCGAATAAAATAAAAAAACAATTGTGTGGGAATGTCATATCAAATTATGTTCAAACCAAAATAATTTCACTAAGCTTGACATAACTATTTTTCAAAAATATTAATTTTTCAACATAACTAAGTCATTCCTAACTTCTTCCTACACAAAATATTTTGTAGACTCTAAAACATCAAATTGAAATGTTTCTTAAATTTGTGTGAACCCCGTGATTTTCTCGAAATCGCTACGTTTATGTTATTGCTATCTTCCTCACATTCATTACCTACACAACGATGATCATTTATCGTCCATAATACTTAATATGATCTAGCTAAGATACTATAAAAACGATTAATTGGGGACATATAAAAATATGCACATAGAATAAACTTATGCACTTTTGTCTACGATCGAACTTCTTCAATATGATAATTGTCTTCCAAGCATAAATTTTAATTTATGTTAGTCTTAAGGCAAAATTATTCCTTACTATTAATTTTAACTTATTCACATGCCCTCTTATTAGCTTGGTATATTTTTTTTATTCGCAGTTATACATGCATAGCTAAATTAATAAGCTTAAGAATTAAAGATAATAAACTTAAATATAAAGAGGTAATAAATTTCAAATCGATGCAAAAATAATTCAGTAAGTAATTAATTTCATATGTTATTTTCAAAGACAGTACTATGACTCAAGCTCGGAGCAAGTAAATCCTGATACAAGAAAAAAAAAGATAAAATCCCAGAGTGACGGAAATCCTCAGCTAAATGATCACCAATACAAATGCTCTAGCTAAATTCGTAATACACAAATCCCCAGCTAATAACACAAGAAATTAAATCCTCGGGTATTTCGCCACAGAAACATTTAGGTGAAACCGCTTCAATATATTCCCTAGGAAATTTTACAGGGTAAATAAATCACAGGTAAATCTCTATTAAAGAATTTCCAAGTAGCACCGCAATAGATAATCCCCAGGCAATTTTCCCAGGTATATAAGTCCCCACATAAATCCCCATTAAAATATTCACAGCAATAAATCCCCTGGTAATTCCCCAGGAAATATTTTTCATGTAAAACCATGAAAAACTATCCCCGGGTAATTCCCCAAGAAAACTATATCCCCAGGTACATCCCCATGAACAAATCCGCAGCTAACTCCGCATGACAGTTACCTGAGAAATTTTCTGCCGACCCACAAATGAAAAAAATATATTTTTACCTACTAATTCACCTACGGATAGAGGATGGGAAGAGTATTGCAAGAGTAAATGGTGTATTGATTGTTTATGATTTTTCATGTGTGTTCCTATTGTTGGTTGGTATGCCTCATTCTTTGGGAAGAAACCATTTATGTTTAAAGTTCCCATTTCAAATGGATTTGAAGTATATGATTTCTGAAATTTTCTATATGTTGATATTTGATGGTAATATTTGAAATTGAAAGAGGTAATAGTGTGGAATATGAAATACGGTCATCGTGCCAGGAATAAAGAATCTTGTGAATGGCCAAATGAGCCAAGGAAATATTGTCACTGTGAATGACTGGAAATACTAATGAGAATTTATACAATGTGAAATATGTTGAGGTGAGTACAATTATATTTATGTTACCTTTATGTGCAAATCAAATCAAATAAAAATATTTTTGGGAGTATCATTAGTAAAATCGAAGAAGGGTGGGTCATAAGGCCGACACCTGAAATTATACGTGCCGGTGTAGGGGTGAATTCTGGTTATTCTCCTTAATTGGAATGAAATTATGATATTATTCTCCTTAATTTGGATGAACTGGTAATAATTGTGGAATGAAAAAGATCAACCCACACGGCATATGTGGGAAGACGGCCTAGCTGATCGGGTGGAGATCGAACTTCATGTTGTGCACATGATTGTACTACTCTTGGTAACAACTTTCTTTCGCATCACCTGTCAAACCACATTGTCCGTGGGGAGATGGCCTAGCCGATCGAGCGTGATCGGACTCCGTGCTAACAAAGACGGTGGAATATCGGTGCTAATGATCTCCCAACCAAAAATAAAATTGTATATGAAGTTCGTATTTTGAAAATTTTTATATTTTAACTGGACATATGGATATTGTTGATTGTGACTTGCTGTGTCTATGTGTTGCCTTTTCTTATATGGGCATTCTATTTTGGAAGAGGAATTTTTGCTATACATGCTAGCGCTATTCGACAGCGCTAATGTCCTTTTCTGCCGGTGGCGCTGCATCTTTAATGGATGCAAGTGGTTCTACAACAGGCGGCATTGATCATTAATAGCAGTAGACTCTTTTCAGCTGATTTGGTGAGCCCCACTTCATTTCGGGGTCATGTATCTTTTGTTTATCATGTACTGTATTTTGAGGTATAGCCGGAGCCTTGTTGCCGGCATTTCCATATTACTCTTCTATTCTACTTAGAGGCTCCGTAGACAGGTTGTGGGTTGTGTTTGATATTGGAAAATTGAACTAGAAATGTTGGTATTTAGAAATCATGTTTTTCATTAATTCTATAAACTCGTAATATTTTAGAAATTATGAATGAAGCTGCTAATGGGAATGAAATGGAAGTTATTAATGAAATCTTTTTAGTGTTGATTAATGGAGTACATCTCCTCTTTATTCATGGATTAGATTGGGTAGAAGGTAATCTAACAAGCTTGCTCGGTCGGGTTCTCTCGGTTGAGCGCCGGTCGCGCTCCCCGAGTTTGGGACGTGACAAACTTGGTATCAGAGCCTAAGATTTTAAAGTGTCCTCGGATGTCTCGGAGCCGTGTCTAGTAGAGTCCTTCTTATCGGTGTGTCGTCGACCACATCTATAATGAGGAGGCTACATGGACATTTAGGAATTATCACACTTCTTTGATACTCCATTTCGTGTGATAGAGTTCAAAATAGGAAGCTAATTTCCTCGCCATGTCTCATTTTCCAGATGAGTAATCCATGGGTTCGATGTAGCGAGGAGGGAATGACCGCGCCATTGAATCTGGGGGAGATTACACAAGAGTTCGTTGGGAGAATGCGTCGAGCCGTGGAGGGATTGAAAGAACTTGTTGCTAAGGGAAGTGTCCTTGTTCCTACCAATGTCACCGCACCACCGGATCGTGTGGTGAGAGAATTTAAGAAACGAAAGAGGGTTGTTGGTGCTAATGAACCAGATTGTGTAATTTGCAACAAGCGCCACTTAGGAACATGTTGGATGACCCTTGAAATATGTTATCATTGTGGAAAGAGGGGGAACAAGAAGAACAAATGCCCTAGGTTGGGTACACCCATCCCTGTCTGCCCGATGTGCGGGAAGGAACATTTGGCGTCGTGTGGTGAGTATGCTCGGTAGCATGTTAGGGGTGACAAGTTTGGGAGATTCCAAATGCCCACATAGCAATTCGGTGATGGAATTGTTACTCTCGCCGTGAATGCTTGGAGGAAAAATAAGAGGGATTCTTATGACTTATGCAAAAGGGTAAATATTAGGTCGATGGGGTGAGTCAGTTTAACGGGCCTAATCCTCGTTGTGTGAAATATAGGCGATGTCATTCGGGGGTATGCCACTATGGTACTAATGTATGTTTTTGATGTGGAGTAGAGATTAGACTTCATATTGCGCACATGGTGGTACTACTCTTGGTAACAACTTTCTTTCGCATCACTTGTCAAACCACATTGTCCGTGAGAAGATGGCCTAGCCGATCGGGTGTGATCGGACTCTGTGCTAACAAAGACGGTGGAATATCGGTGCTAATGATCTCCCAACTAAAAACAAAATTGTATATGAAGTTCGTATTTTGAAAATTTTTATGTTTTAACTGGACATTTGGATATTGTTGATTGTGACTTGCTGTGTCTATGTGTTGCCTTTTCTTACATAGGCATTCTAGTTTGGAAGAGGACTTTTAGCTATACATGATAGCGCTATTCGACAGTGCTAACATCCCTTTTTGCCGGGGACGCTGCATTTTTAATGGATGCAGGTGGTTCTACAACAGGCGGCATTGATCAGTGATAGCAGTACACTCTTTTCAGCTGATTTGGTGAGCCCCACTTCATTTCGGGGTCATGTATCTTTTGTTTCTCATGTACTGTATTTTGAGGTATAGCTGGAGCCTTATTGTCGGCATTTTTATATTACTCTTCTATTCTACTTAGAGGCTCCGTAGACAGGTTATGGGTTGTGTTTGATGTTGGGGAATTGAAATAGAAATGTTGGTATTTGGAAATCATGTTTTTCATTAATTCTATAAACTCGTCATATTTTAGAAATTATGAATGAAGCTGCTAATGGGAATGAAATGGAAGTTATTAATGAAATGTTTTCAGTGTTGATTAATGGAGTACATCTCCTCTTTATTCATGGATGAGTTTGAGTTGAAGGTAATCTAACAGGCTTGCTCGGTCGGGTTCTCTCGGTTGAGCGTCGGTCGCGCTCCCCGAGTACGGGGCGTGATAAACTTGGTATCAGAGCCTGAGGTTTTAAAGTATCCTCGGATGTCTCGAAGCCGTGTCTAGTAAATTCCTTCTTATTGATGTGTCGTCAACCACATCTATAATGAACAGGCTACATGGACATTTAGTAATTATCACACTTCTTTGATACTCCATACCGTGCGATAGAGTTCAAAATATGAAGCTAATTTCCTCGCCATGTCTCATTTTCCAGATGAGTAATCCACGAGTTCGATGTAGCGAGGAGGGTATGACCGCGCCATTGATTCTGGGGGAGATTACACAAGAGTTCGTAGGGAGAATGCATCGAGCCGTGGAGGGATTGGAAGAACTTGTTTCTAAGGGAGGTGTCCTTGTTCCTACCAATGTCACCGCACCACCGGATCGTGTGGTGAGAGAATCTAAGAAACGAAAGAGGGTTGTTGGTGCTAATGAACTAGATTGTGTGATTTGCAGCAAGCTCCACTTAGGACACATGTTGGATGACCCTTGAAATATGTTATGGTTGTGGAAAGAGGGGGAATAAGAAGAACAAATGCCCTAGGTTCCCATCCCGGTCTGCCCGATGTGCGGGAAGGAACATTTGGCATCGTGTGGTGAGTATGCTCAGCAGCATGTTAGGGGTGACAAGTTTGGGAGATTCCAAATGCCCACACAGCAATCCGGTGTTGGATTTGTTACTCCCGCCGTGAATGCCTGGAGGAAAGATAAGAGGGATTCTTATGACTTATGCAAAAGGGGTAAATATTAGGTCGGTGGGATGAGTCAATTTAATGGGCCTAATCCTCGTTGTGTGAAGTATAGGCGATGTCATTCGGGGGTATGCCACTATGGTACTATTGTATGTTTTGGATGTGGAGTAGAGGGTCATCAATTAAGGTATTGCTTTGTCAGTCTAAAATTTCCAATTAAGTCACTCATTGCTATATCATTATGTACACCGCATTATTTTTCTTGTTGTATATGTACATCCATATTGAAGAGCCTACATAGATATGGTCTTAACTAAAACGTTGAATCACAAAATATTCCATGTACCTACTCTTAGAATGAGACGCAGTATTCGTGAAGCCTCTTGATCACAAATTTTCTTATTTACAACTTCTTGTGGAATTGAGCTATATAATTATGTCCTTGAATTGAGTTATAACTCTAGAATTAATACTTCCCACTTTCTTTCCTAAATTCTCAATAAGGGACTATACCTGATGAATTTCTTACAGAACCTTTTGATTCAAATGGATAACATCTGCTCACTTGTGCTTATGCATGCACGGTCATAAAGTTTGCCTATGTGGTATCAAATCCATTGTAAAGCAGCCTAGGGTTGAGATCCTTCTTGAGCCACTCTTTTTCTCTCTGGTATATGTGGCTCCTATGGTTGAACAATCATTTTACTCCTTTGTGAGAATTATCATTAATCCATTTCACTATTTATAACATGAGAGCATATCTCAACACCTATCACACGTGTACATGTAAATTGAAAGGGTTCACTTCTCTGCATAAAGTTTCTAAGAAATTTGAAATTTTCACAAATTCATCACAAGAAAAACTTTTTGTTCGCCCATCTCAATTTGTATTTTATGTCCACCTAGAGTATACCTCAGTGAGTAACTCACATTGTTCCTCGCATTGTAGTTACCCATGAATTGGCCTAGTATTGCAGCTTGAGAGTTATTATGGCAAAAATATGTCTAGCTCGCAGCAAAGTGTTCATTCTCTCTAACTAATAAATGATTTCACTTGTGTGATGTTGAAAGTTAAGCAGCCTTATGATGAGCATATTGAATCGAAAGATAAGTTTGTTGTATCTCTAATCCTCTCATATAGGATCAACTATTGTGAAGGGTTAAGCTGTGAGAATGATAATAATCCCACAAGTGTTCAACTTCTTTTTCAACCCCATGGTTTGTGACATAGATTCCTTGTGTCAGATAATGTTAAGAGTGTAATGCAATTTCATGAATTTTGAAACCCATACCACATTCAGGGTACTAGAATATTCTCATTTCGAGTTAAACCAATTTTCCCTACATTCTAAGAGGCGACTGGTGTCACGTACTTGGCTATTTATCTTGGAGGCCTACTATTGCCAAACAAAGCACATATGGAATGAAACAATTGTTGATGTCCTTTACATGACTCTTAGTCTTCCAAGAATAACTGACGCTAATGTCTTTATCCTCCCGACCATGCCTCTCATATGTCACATGTCTAAATGACTCATTTCTTTTTAATCTCAGAATCATGAACATGGTCCCTATATTATCAATGCCTACTAGGCAACTCTATGCCTTATTTTGTCGAATCAATGATGTCATCACAATGATTAACCATGTCAGCACTATTGGTAGTAACCTTCATGTCTCTTAGGATATAACCTCCTGAGGTACTATGCTCAGAACATTTATGGAATCTTGAAAAAAAAAGGTCCAGCCCAATTTTGAACCTCGTTGTTCATATTTATAGTAACCTATGGGGGTTGAAGGTTCAAACATGTCAAAGAAGAAGCGTCGTCCAGTGAACAAACATATTGGATAGGAAGATTTATGGTAATATTAAAGCTATCACATCTTAGAGTAATTGTTGGAGGTCACCAAAGGGTTTAGTTTGGGTGTTCGGCGTAGTGATTTAGAGTTGAAGAAAGTGAACGGGTTATTCTCAAGATTTTCTCTATGAATATATTGGGTGAATTGTTAAGGAAGGTAAAGTATGTGTACTCATATTAGGCCTTATGGAATATTGAAGAAAATAGGCTGAACTATGAGTATGATATTTTTCCATCGTTGTCCCCCATGCACCCGATGCATCATGTATTTAGGGTCCAAAAGGTTGTTGGAAATCCATTGCCTATCATTCCGGTGGAAACTATTGAAGGTGAAGTTAATGGGTAATTTGCTTATAAGAGATACCTAGCTGTCATCCCTGTTAGATAAGTTCGAAAATTGAGATCTGCCTCCGTCAAAGTAAAGGAAGTATTCTCACTTGCTTGTATAACCAAATGGTTGTGATTCAAAAGGGTACTTGTTATATGTTATGATTTAAATATGTGCAACTCATGTCTAGATACCACTTATGTTAATGTAATACCCTTAATATTGAGATCAGTATTGTTGAAATATACTGTGATGCTTTGTTAAGTTATGGATATGTTGTTAGGGTGGTTTTGGTGATTCTCTAGCAGGTGGTTAGGCCCAATTATAGGGGAGACTCTCCTGAAATTTCTAAAAAGTTTTGGAGTTAGTCAAATTTGGGGGATTGAAATGTTTGAAGGAAGAGTCGAGTTATGTTACGGGTTTTGGGACGGACTCTACTCTTCATTTGAGGACGAATGATCCTAAGTAGGGGAGAATGTAAGTCCCCGTAAAAATTTCCTATTAATTTAAGTTTTTAAAGTGTGCCAACGGTATTTGGGAGTAACATATTTGAGTATTAAAGGAGACCTATGGGATAGAACCACATCATGTTGAATTGATAATGTATGTTTAAGGTGTGTTGGAACATACTTAGGAGTTTTAGGAATGGCAAGAACTTGTGTGAAACAAATTGGACACATTAAGTGGAAAGGATGTTTCAATTGGCACAAGACCCAATTTCAAATGAATAGAACTCCCTCAATATAATGACTTAGGTGATTATCTACCTATCAAATTAAATCCCTTTGAATATAGTTTCCAACGCTTTAAACCGTTCATCATTTGGATATGTTTACAGAAAGTTATGGCCAGTTTACTGGACCTGTGCCAGATGCACGGCCAAATCCACGGTCGCGCATATTTGAGAGTTTCTACCTCTAATCCGTGGCCAATCCGCGGCCAAATCCGAGGCCGCGCACGTAGAAACCCCTTAAATACCCCCAAGACTGGGTAAAGAGAGAGATAAGTCATTTCTTTGAGCTAGGGCTTGTATATCAAAGGAAATCCCCCCAACACCTCCCTCCCATGAACCAAGGTAATATTTTGGAGTAATTTTGAGTTGATTACTACTCCTAAACACTTGTATTAACAAGGATTAATCTTGAAGATCCATAGATTTTTATTTAAATCCCCAAATTGGTCAAGAACACTACAAGTTGGGATTTTTATGAGTCTCACTACAAGATGTATGTCTACCACCTCTAACTAATATATGGGGATTATTTATGTATGGAATATGTGTTATAACTTAGGATATGGTGATTGGAAGCCATAAGTTCCCAATTTAAATACATAACCATTGTAGTGATGGAAAGGTGATTATTTGATGGAATTTTATTGGTTGGGTGTGGATGGATGGTCATGTATGTGATGTTGGAAGTTAAGAATTGTTTAAGAATGATGGTGGGATAAATTATTGGTAAATGGAAGTAGTTGGATGAACTAATTCTACGGTTAAGAGATGTAGAGATTCATGCCTACTAGATGTTTGATAAAATGCCCAAATGACCTAAATTATGGAATTGATTACTAATATTGGTCCCATTGAATTATGTTGATGTAGATTGAAGTTGTAAGAGTAGTTGGTGGTTTTAATATCACTAAAGGGCTCCATCAAGGTATGTTGGCTAAACTTTCTCTCTTAGAATCGAAATTCCATAATGTTTTCATATGATCAAGTATGATTGGCTCAAGATTCCTAACTTCTATATTCCGGGTTATTCCCTATAAATTTGATTATTCCGAATGAGCCTTATGTCGAAAGATAGATGTTCAGAGTATGATTTGTGTATTAAAATGCTATGCCTTTGAGTCGTGTTCCAAATGAAGGTTATGATACCATATTATGTGAGAAAATCTCAATATTCTTAAGACTCTTAATTGTTCATAAATGTACGTAATATCTTGATTGAAAATGTCTTTTGGTTGAGAATCTATAAAGATGCTTGAAGATGAAATAAGTGAATTGGGGATATAGAGTGTGGCCAACGTGCCAAGAATTTAAGTTATGATTGAGGCTAATAGTGCAAATGGTTTGAGAGGATGTGATAAGAATATGAAATAAGCCTCGACTCAATTGTTTAAAAACGATTTCGAAAAATAGAATTGCCAAAAAGCTTTTGTACTCAATTCATGCCCATAAGTGGCTGTCTTAACTAATGCTTTGGTTTATAAATATATCCATTATGATTCGAGTTCTATATACTCATGTGTTAAAATTGTACATTGTGATTTCTGGGGAAGAGTATTTCAAGAGTAAATAGTGTATTGATTGATTATGATTTTTCATGTGTGTTTCTATTGTTGGTTGGTATGCCTCATTCTTTGGGAAGAAACCATTTATGTTTGAAGTTCCCATTTCAAATGGATTTGAAGTATATGATTTCTGAAATTTTCTATATGTTAATATTTGATAGTAATATTTGAAATTGAAAGAGGCGATAGTGTGGAATATGAAATACGGCCATCGTACCAGGAATAAAGAATCTTGTGAATGGCCAAATGAGCCAAGTAAAGATTGTCGTTATGAATGACTGGAAATACTAATGAGAATTTATACAATATGAAATATGTTGAGGTGAGTACAATTGTTTTTATGTTACCTTTATGTGCAATTCAAATCAAATAAAAATATTTTTGGGAGCATCATTAGTAAAACTGAGTAAGGGTGGGTCATAAGGCCCACACCTGAAACTACACGTGCTGGTGTAGGGGTGGATTCTAGTTATTTCCCTTAATTTGGATGAAATTGTGATATTATTCCCCTTAATTGGGATGAACTGGTAATAATTGTGGAATGGAAAAGATCAACCCACACGGCATAATTGTTGCGCGCATGGTGGTACTACTCTTAGTAACAACTTTCTTTCTCATCACCTATCAAACCACATTGTCCGTGAGAAGATGGCCTAGCCGATCGGGTGTGATCGGACTCCGTGCTAACAAAGATGATGGAATATCGGTGCTAATGATCTCCCAACAAAAAACAAAATTGTATGTGAAGTTCGTATTTTGAAAATTTTTATGTTTTAACTAGACATTTGGATATTGTTGATTGTGACTTGCTGTGTCTATATGTTGCCTTTTCTTATATGGGCATTCTATTTTGGAAGAGAACTTTTTGCTATACATGTTAGTGCTATTCGACAGTGCTAACGTCCCTTTTTGCCGGGGGCGCGGCATCTTTATTGGATGCAGGTGGTTCTACAGCAGGCAGCATTGATCAATGATAGCAGTACACTCTTTTCAGTTTATTTGGTGAGCCCCACTTCATTTCGGGGTCATGGATCTTTTGTTTCTCATGTACTGTATTTTGAGGTATAGCTGGGGCCTTGTTGTCGGCATTTCCATATTACTTTTCTATTCTACTTAGAGGCTCCGTTGATAGGTTGTGGGTTGTGTTTGATGTTGAGAATTGAACTAGAAATGTTGGTATTTGGAAATCATATTTTTCATTAATTCTATAAACTCGTAATATTTTAGAAATTATGAATGAAACTGCTAATAGGAATGAAATAGAAGTTATTAATGAAATCTTTTCAATGTTAATTAATGGAGTACATCTCCTCTTTATTCATGGATTAGATTGGGTAGAAGATAATCTAACAGGCTTGCTCGGTCGGGTTCTCTCGGTTGAGCGCCGGTCGCGCTCCCCGAGTTTGGGACGTGACAAACTTGGTATCAGAGCCTAAGGTTTTAAAGTGTCCTCGGATGTCTCGGAGCCGTGTCTAGTAGAGTCCTTCTTATCGGTGTGTCGTCGACCACATCTATAATGAGGAGGATACATGGACATTTAGGAATCATCACACTTCTTTGATACTCTATATCGTGCGATAGAGTTCAAAATAGGAAGCTAATTTCCTCGCCATGTCTCATTTTCCAGATGAGTGATCCACGAGTTCGATGTAGCGAGGAGGGAATGACCGCGCCATTGAATCTGGGGGAGATTACACAAGAGTTCGTTGGGAGAATGCGTCGAGCCGTGGAAGGATTGGAAGAACTTGTTGCTAAGGGAAGTGTCCTTGTTCCTACCAATGTCACCGCACCACCGGATCATGTGGTGAGAGAATCTAAGAAACGAAAGAGGATTGTTAGTGCTAATGAACAAGATTGTGTGATTTGCAGCAAGCACCACTTGGGAACATGTTGGATGACCCTTGAAATATGTTATGGTTGTGGAAAGAGGGGGCACAAGAAGAACAAATACCCTAGGTTGGGTACACCCATCCCGGTCTGCCCGATGTGCGGGAAGGAACATTTGGCGTTGTGTGGTGAGTATGCTCAGCAGCATGTTTGGGGTGACAAGTTTGGGAGATTCCAAATGCCCACACAGCAATCCGGTGCTGGAATTGTTACTCCCACCGTGAATGCCTGGAGGAAAGATAAGAGTGATTCTTATGACTTATGCAAAAAAGGGTAAATATTAGGTCGGTGGGGTGAGTTAGTTTAACGGGCCTAATCCTCGTTGTGTGAAGTATAGGCGACGTCATTCGGGGGTATGTCACTATGGTACTAATGTATGTTTCTGATGTGGAGTAGAGGGGCATCAATTAAGTTATTGCTCTATCAGTCTAAAATTTCCAATTAAGTCACTCATTGCTATATCATTATGAACACCGCATTATTTTTCTTGTTGTATATGTACATCCATATTGAAGAGCCTACATAGATATGGTCTTAACCAAAACGTTGAATCACAAAATATTCCATGTACCTACTCTTCGAATAAGACGCAGTATTCGTGAAGCCTCTTGATCACAAATTCTCTTATTTACAACCTCTTGTGGAATTGAGCTATATAATTATGTCCTTGAATTGAGTTATAACTCTAGGATTAATACTTCCCACTTGCTTTCCTAAATTCTCAACATGGGACTATACCTTATGAATTTCTTACAGAACCTTTTGATTCAAATGGATAGCATCTGCTCACTTGTGCTTATGCATGCACGGTCATAAAGTTTGCCTATGTGGTATCAAATCCATTGTAAAGCAGCCTAGTGTTGAGATCCTTCTTGAGCCACTCCTTTTCTCTCCAGTGTATATGGCTCCTATGGTTGAACGATCATTTTACACCTTTGTGAGAATTATCATTAATCCATTTCACTATTTATAACATGAGAGCATATCTCAACACCTATCACATGTGTACATGTAAATTGAAAGGGTTCACTTCTCTGTATAAAGTTTCTAAGAAATTTGAAATTTTCACAAATTCGTCACAAGAAAAACTTTTTGTTCGCCCATATCAATATGTCTTTTATGTCCACCTAGAACAAACCTCAGTGAGTAACTCACATTGTTCCTAGCATTGTAGTTTCCCATGAATTGGCCTAGTATTGCAGCTTGAGAGTTATTATGGCAAAAACATGTCCAGCTCGCAGCAAAGTGTTCATCCTCTCTAACCAATACATGATTTCACTTGTGTGAGGTTGAAAGTTAAGCAGCCTTATGATGAGAATATTGAATCGAAAGACAAGTTTGTTGTATCTCTAGCCCTCTCATATAGGATTAACTATTGTGAAGGGTTAAGCTGTGAGAATGATAATAATCCCACAAGTGTTCAACTTTTTTTTCAACCCCATGGGCTTGTGACATAGATTCCTTGTGTCAGATAATGTTAAGAGCGTAATGCAATTTCATGCATTTTGAAACCCATACCATATTCAGGGTGATAGAATATTCTCATTTCGAGTTAAATCAATTTTCCCTACATTCCAAGAGGCGACTGGTGTCACGTACTTGGCTATTTATAATGGAGGCCTACTATTGCTAAACAAGGCACATATGGAATGAAACAATTGTTGATGTCTTTTTCATGACTCTTAGTCTTCCAAGAATAACTGACGCTAATGTCTTTATCCTCCCGACCATGCCTCTCATATGTCACATGTCTAAATGACTCATTTCTTTTAAATCTCGAAATCATTAACATGGTTCCTACATTATCAATGCCTACTAGGCAACTCTATGTCTCATTTTTGTCGAATCAATGATGTCATCACAATGATTAACCATGTCAGCACTATTGGTAGTAACCTTCATGTCTCTTAGGATATAACCTCCTGAGGTGCTCTGCTCAGCACATTTATAGAATCTTGAAAAAAAAGGTCCAGCCCAATTTTGAACCTCGTTGTTCATATTTATAGTAACCTATGGGGGTTGAAGGTTCAAACATGTCAAAGAAGAAGCGTTGTCCAGTGAACAAACATATTGGATAGGAAGATTTATGGTAATATTAAAGCTATCACATCTTAGAGTAATTGTTGGAGGTCACCAAAGGGTTTAGTTTGGGTGTTCGACGTAGTGATTTAGAGTTGAAGAAAGTGAACGGGTTATTCTCAAGATTTTCTCTATGAATATATTGGGTGAATTGTTAAGGAAGGTAAAGTATGTGTACTCATATTAGGCCTTATGGAATATTGAAGGAAATAGGCTGAACTATGAGTATGATATTTTCCCATCGTTGTCCCCCATGCACCCGATGCATCATGTATTTAGGGTCCAGAAGGTTGTTGGAAATCCATTGCCTATCGTTCCGGTGGAAACTATTGAAGGTGAAGTTAATGGGTAATTTGCTTATAAGAGATACCTAGCTGTCATCCCTGTTAGATAAGTTCGGAAATTGAGATCTGCCTCCGTCAAAGTAAAGGAAGTATTCTCACTTGCTTGTATAACCAAATGGTTGTGATTCAAAAGGGTACTTGTTATATGTTATGATTTAAATATGTCCAACTCATGTCTAGATACCACTTATGTTAATGTAATACCCTTAATATTGAGATCAGTGTTGTTGAAATATACTGTGATGCTTTGTTGAGTTATGGATATGTTGTTAGGGTGGTTTTGGTGATTCTCTAGCAGGTGGTTAGGCCCAATTATAGGGGAGACTCTATCGAAATTTCTGAAAAGTTTTGGATTTAGTCAAATTTGGGGGATTGAAATATTTGAAAGAGGAGTCGAGTTATGTTAAGTGTTTTGGGACGGACTCTACTCTTCATTCGAGGACGAATGATCCTAAGTGGGGGGAGAATGTAAGGCCCCGTAAAAATTTCCTAATGATTTAAGGTTTTAAAGTGCGCCAACGGTATTTGGGAATAACATATTTGAGTATTAAAGAAGACCTATGTGATAGAGCCACATCATGTTGAATTGATAATGTATGTTTAAGGTGTGTTGGAACATACTAAGGAGTTTTGGAAATGGCAAGAACTTGTGAGGAACAAGTTTGACACATTAAGTAGAAAGGATGTTTCAATTGGTACAAGACCCAACTTCAAATGAATTAAACTCCCTCAATATAATGACTTAGGTGGTGATCTACCTATAAAATTAAATCCCTTTGAATCTAGTTTCCAACTCTTCAAACCGTTCGTCATTTGGATATGTATACAGAACATTATGGCCAGTTTACTGGACCTATGCCATATGCGCGGCCAAATCTGCGGCCGCGTATATTTGAGAGTTTCTGCCTCCAATCCGAGGCCAAATCCGCGCCCGCGCACGTAGAAACCCATTAAATACCCCCAAGACCGGGTAGTGAGAGAGATAAGTCATTTCTTTGAGCTAGGGCTTGTATATCAAAGGGAATCCGCCCAACACCTCCCTCCCATGAACCAAGCTAATGTTTTTGGAGTAATTTTGAGTTGATTACTAATCCTAAACACTTGTATTAACAAGGATTAATCTTGAAGATCCGTAGATTTCCATTTAAACCCCCAAATTGGTCAAGAACACTACAAGTTGGGATTTTCATGAGTCTCACTACAAGAGGTATCTCTACCATCTCTAACTAATATATGGGGATTATTTATATATGGAATATGTGTTATAAGTTAGGATATGGTGATTGGAAGCCATAAGTTACCAATTTAAATATATAACCATTGTAGAGGTGAAAAGGTGATTATTTGATGGATGTTTGTTGGTTGGGTGTAGATGAATGGTCATGAATGTGATGTTGGAAGTTAAGAATTGTTTATGTAGAGATTCATGCCTACTAGGTGTTTGATAAAATGCCCAAATGGCCTAAATTATGGAATTGATTACTAATATTGGTCCCATTGAATTATGTTGATGTAGATTGAAGTATTAAGAGTAGTTGGTGGTTTTAATATCACTAAAGAGCTCCATCAAGGTATGTTGGCTAAACTTTCTCTCTTAGAATCGAAATTCCATAATGTTTTCATATGATCAAGTATGATTGGCTCAAGATTCCTAACTTCTATATTCCGGATTATTCCCTATAAACTTGATTATTCCGAATGAGCCTTATGTCGAAAGATAGATGTTCAAAGTATGGTTTGTGTATTAAAATGCTATGACTTTGAGTCGTGTTCCAAATGAAGGTTATGATGCCAAATTATGTAAGAAAATCTCAATATTCTTAAGACTCTTAATTGTTCATATATGTACGTAATATTTTGACTGAAAATGTCTTTTGGTTGAGAATCTATAAAGATGCTTGAAGATGAAATAAGTGAATTGGGGATATAGAGTGTGGCCAACGTGCCAAGAATTTAAGTTATGATTGAGGCTAGTAGTGCAAATGGTTTGAGAGGATGTGATAAGAATATGAAATGAGCCTCGACTCAATTGTTTAAAAACGATTTCGAAAAATAGAATTGCCAAAAAGCTTTTGTACTCAATTCATGCCCATAAGTAGTTGTTTTAACTAATGCTTTGCTTTATAAATATATCCAGTGTGATTCGAGTTCTATATACTCATGTGTTGAAATTGTACATTGTGATTTCTGGGGAAGAGTATTTCAAGAGTAAATGGTGTATTGATTGTTTATGATTTTTCATGTGTGTTTCTATTGTTGGTTAGTATGCCTCATTCTTTGGTAAGAAACCATTTATGTTTGAAGTTATCATTTCAAATGGATTTGAAGTATATGATTTCTGAAAGTTTCTATATGTTAATATTTGATAGTAATATTTGAAATTGAAATAGGTGATAGTGTGGAATATGAAATACAGCCATCGTGCCAGGAATAAAGAATCTTGTGAATGGCCAAATGAGCCAAGGAAAGATTGTCGTTGTGAATGAATGGAAATACTAATGAGAATTTATACAATGTGAAATATGTTGAGGTGAGTACAATTGTATTTATGTTACCTTTATGTGCAAATCAAATCAAATAAAAATATTTTTGGAAGCATCATTAGTAAAACCGAGGAAGGGTGGGTTATAAGGCCCACACCTGAAACTATATGTGCCGGTGTAGGGGTGGATTCTGGTTGTTTTCCTTAATTGGGATAAAATTGTAATATTATTCTCCTTAATTGGGATGAACTGGTAATAATTGTGGAATGGAAAAGATCAACCCATACGACATATGTGGAAAGACGGCCTAGCTGATCGGGTAGAGATCAGACTCTATGTTGCGCACATGGTGGTACTACTCTTGGTAACAACTTTCTTTCTCATCACCTGTCAAACCACATTGTCCGTGGGAAGATGGCCTAGCCGATCGGGTGTGATCAGACTCCATGGTAACAAAGACGGTGGAATATCGGTGCTAATGATCTCCCAACCAAAAATAAAATTGTATATGAAATTCGTATTTTGAAAATTTTTATATTTTAACTAGACATTTGGATATTGTTGATTGTGACTTGCTGTGTCTATGTGTTGCCTTTTCTTATATGGGCATTCTATTTTGGAAGAGGACTTTTTTCTATACATACTAGTGCTATTCGATAGTGCTAATGTCCCTTTTTGCCGGGGGCGCTGCATCTTTATTGGATGCAGGTGGTTCTACAGCAGGCGATATTGATCAGTGATAGCAGTACACTCTTTTCAGTTGATTTGGTGAGCCCCACTTCATTTCGGGGTCATGTATCTTTTGTTTCTCATGTACTGTATTTTGAGGTATAGCCGGGGCCTTGTTGCCGACATTTTCATATTACTCTTCCATTCTACTTAGAGGCTCCGTAAACAGGTTGTGGGTTTGTGTTTGATGTTGAGGAATTGAACTAGAAATGGTTGTATTTGGAAATCATGTTTTTCATTAATTCTATAAACTCGTAATATTTTGGAAATTATGAATGAAGCTGCTAATGGGAATGAAATGGAAGTTATTAATGAAATCTTTTCAGTGTTGATTAATGGAGTGCATATCCTCTTTATTCATGGAGGAGTTTGGGTAGACGGTAATCTAACAGGCTTGCTCGGCCGGGTTCTCTCGGTTGAGTGCTGGTCGCGCTCCCCAAGTTTGAGGCGTGACAAATTATGTCTTTGACAAAAAGAAAAACTTCACCCATGTTCCCCAAACCATTGCTAGAAATATTGAGCACTATCATGTTGATGTCTACCACAGGGACAAGGGGAAAGCACTGCAATACATATTACATGAGAGCCTCCACCTAATGGATCCCATAAGCTAAACACAGATGGGGCTGCTTGCCATAAAATAGAAGTAGGAGGGGCTGGGGGAGTCTTCAGGAACAACAGGGGTGATTGGGTGCTAGGATACATAAGGGATTTACCACATACCACCAATATAGAGGTTGAACGTCATGCCCTCTGGCAAGGTCTCAAAATAGCCCTTGACCACAACTTCACACCTCTACAAATTTTTAGTGACTCTGAACAAGTTGTAAGGATGATAAATGAGGGAAACCTCCACTATAACTCTATTATCTTTAAATGCAAGTCACTAATAGAGCAATTAGGGAATCCATCACTAGAACATAATTGCAAAGAGTTGAACCAAGTAGCAGATCTCCTCGCAAAGGAAGGAGCAGCAAAGAAAATGTTTGGAAAGACATATATTTTGGCAGTTCCTCCGATGTTTGTAAACAAGGCCCTGTGGGAAGACATCCTAAGAATTGTTTTTGTACGTAACATCAGGGATAATCCCAATGTAATGCAAAACAAATCAAAATGAAAAATCTCTCAAATAATGGTATAACTATTTTTGTTGTATTCATATAATTATCCAGTTTACCAAAAAAAAACTCCAATTGGCCTTTTTGCAGGATATAGATTAATCAACAATCTTTGACAGACAATTTGTCATGTTTCTAAAAACATACAATCTCTTTAATATAAATGCCTCGAAATTAATTGCATCTTCAACATTCTTATTGATGCAATAGTGATAAATCAGCCATCTTTTACAAACAATTCACTTCAATAGTGATTATAAATCCTTAACTCTTTCTTCTTAATTTTGGATTGATCAACAAAACCTTTCTCTTGTTGAACCCTCATGTCACGACCCAATTTCTCCTACAGGTTGTGATGGCGTCCAACGTCGTCGCTAGGCAAGCCAACGGTGAACTATCCACATATTTATTCCTTTTAATAAGTTCAAAGTAATTGATTTAGATTTATTATGTAAATAAAAAAACTGGAAAATTTAATAAAGTAAAGCGTAAACTAATAAAAGAGCAAGTATGATGAGATAAATACTCAAAAGTCATAAATTGTCTACTAACATGTTCCCAAGACCCGGTGCCACCAGTGTATGAGCAACTAGTAGAATATACAAAACACCTAAGCTGTTGTCTGAAAGTGAGATGGACGGAAAACAAATACAAAAGAGAGAGACTATGGGTGCTACAGAATGGACTCAAGGAGTAGCTCACCACTAAGCCTCCGGATAACGGGGGTGCGCGCCTGAATGGATACCAGATGCACCTACCTCAGATCCTGCATGATTAGTGCAGAAGTGTAGCATGAGTATATAAATGACATGTACCCAGTAATTATCCAATTTAACCTCGAAGAAGTAGTGACGAGGGGTCGACATCGATACTTACTATGGGTCAACAAATAAAATACAAAAATTTTAAATAGGCATGGAATATATGAATAATAATAATAACATGATAACAAGCAGTGAATAAATGATTCTTTAACTGATAGTAAATTTCAGAGCCTCCAACTAGCACTTACTAGTGCCAAAGCAATTTCGGTCATTAAATAGATTATAACTTCTCAAGCCATAAAATAATATCAAGTGTAATCGGGCTCCGAGTATTATCACGCACAATTTATGCTGAGGTCGTACGACCCGATCTAAAATACTATGTACATTGCCGAGGGTCGAATAGCACGAACCATAGATGCATCTATTATATTGCCGAGGAGAACGCCCTCGCTCCCATGAGAGTAGAGAAGTATACCTCGCTCGCGGAAGTACTTGCTTAGAGTTATTATGTATTTCCTCAACTCTTCCCATAAATAAGAAATCTAAATATAAAATTTGCAAACTTTAAAATCCCTAGCCTCAACTCTACTCAAAACAATTAATATGCGTAATAAACACAATGGTACAATTAAGGTATGATGTGGATCTAAGTCTACCCGGACATATCATGGAATATAGCTACGCATAAACATATCATGGAATCCGCATATTTAACTTTAAAATAGGTGGAGTTTACTTACCTTGTATTGTAGATGAGATTCCTCCTCAAAAGTGCTCTCAAAATCACCCAAAACCAAATTAAAGTGTGAGGAAAAAGGCCTAAGTCTCGGATTAAAAGTCATCACTGCCCAGCGATTTCCTCTTCTGCGGACCTAGGGTCGCACCTGCGGAAAAATCCATCGCATGTGCGGTTCTCACTAAGGTTGGGCAAGTCCGCATCTGCGGAGAATCATGCGGACCTACACATCCGCTTCTGCGAAAACTGCCTGCATCTGCGCACTCGCGCCTGCAGATGGACCTACGCTCCTCCGATCCTAGGCTTTCCTGGCCTCGTCCGCATCTGCGACCACTTTCCTCGCATATGCGTTCACTGCTCAACCCACTCCAGGCCGCTTCTGCATTCACTTCTTTTGCACATGCGGCCAAACCCTCCGCATGTGCTATGATACCAACACAGCAGCAGGTCCAGCAACTCAACCAAAGTCCGAAATTATCCGATTCGCACCCGAGCCCCCTCTCCCCCCCGAGTCCCCATCTAATTACATTAACACATCCAACAACATAATACGGACTCGCTCGTGCGATCGAAACACCAAAATGACATCTACAATCAGGAATCAGACGCCAAAATGCATGAATTCAACATGAAACTCAAAAACTACCAAAAATACTTCCGCGCGTCCGATTCCTATTAAATCAACTCGGAATGACGTCAAATTTTGCGTTCAAGTCATAAATTCCCACACAGAACTATTCCTAAGCTCGAAATCCCAAACGGACCTCGATAACACCAAAGTTTACTCCAAACCAAATTTAAAGAACTAGAAAAATTTCAATTAACCAACTTCCCACATTGAGCGCCGAAATGCTCCCGGGTTACCCGAAACTCGAGCCGAACACACGCTCAGGTTTGAAATCGTCATACGAACCTATTGGAATCTTCAAATCCCGGTGTCGAGGTCATTTACTCAAAATGTTGACTCAAGTCAAATTTGGCCTCCCTAGGCCAATGTTAAGGAACTAAGTGTTCCAATTTCAACCTGAACCCTTCCAAACTCGAACTAATCATCCCCGCAAGTTATAAAACAGTAAAAGTACGTACGGGGAGTTTTATTTAAGGAAACGAGGATCTAGAAATCAAAACTTACTTGTAGGGTCGTTATATCTCATGCTTCTTTCATCACTAGATTTAGTTTGACGATCAAATAACGTTTCTCGTGAAACACTGTCCTTTTTCAGAGATGCACCGATTGCAATCAAATCATCATTTATAGTCACCTCAGAAAATATTGGCAAACTAATTTGGATATTATTTGACTCCACTCTGCATTTAATGGTGTCTATACCATGGCAAAAAATTACCTCTACCTTCGCTTCTTTTTTCCTCGATTTTTGAATTCTAGCCTTCTTAGCTTGATTTATTTTCACCACATTTGATGTGTCTTTGTTTTTTGGGTTAATTATCTTTTGCAATGTCTTCCTCTACTGTCTCATCTCTCTATTGATTTAGAAATTTCTCACCCGTTCACCTTCTAATTCATCAAGTGTTAAAAGTGTTACTATCTTGGTCAACTCAAAAATCGTCTTTTTGGTATAAAATTTTAAACTTAGAAACTGCAGTATCATTTTAACAACAATAACTTCTCCCACTAGCGCTCCATTGATCTTTGCATTGCCGATTTGTTTAATTATTGTAATAACTTCTTTGACAGACTATGTTGGTCTCATTTGAGCCAACTCAAATTATCTCCCCTAAATTCCTGCAGTTTTTACTTTCTCAAATCTAAAACTCCGATATATAAATACAATTCAACCTTGATGTTGAGATAATGGCATGCCTTAAAAATCTAATTTCCTATATTTTTCAATTCTTTAAACGCTTCAGCTGTCAATGCTATACACTCAAGGAGTTCCACAAATCCTTTATCAATAATATCCCACAATCTAATAGCTTTAAAAGAAAGTAATCATATGTTGATACCAAGCTTCAAACTCTTGCCATCAAACACAAAAACGTGACAATTAGGTAAATATGGAGTATCCATATTTTTTTTAAACATTTTATAAAATCTCGCACATGCTCTGATTAGAATCTCACATAAGCCTGATACCAATTTAAATGATTTTAATACCACAAGAATAATTTAGGCACAATTGAAAATTTCTAAAGACTAAAAATTTATCAAACTAGAGAGAGGACGTGACAGGAGGCTTTTTTATTCACTCATAAACTCTTTAATCTCTATACAATATAGCTACCTCTCAACCTTAGAAAATATGTAGCAGCACCGCTATTTATAATATTACAAATCAAATTTGACTAGAATAAGAAAACTTATTCCTATATGATTTTTGACTGTAAATCCTAATTAAACATGAATTAAATAAACTAGTAAATATTACATCCTAGATAATATAAGAATATTAATTAATTTTTTTTAATATCCAACAATATTTATGGCGTTCTTCGAAGATACAAATGGATACACATACATAAATAAAGCGAAAACAAGATGAGGAATTGCAGAGGCCCTGCTGACATTTCACCGTTCCAATGAAAACACTAAAATTCTGCATCATTTTTATAATTTGTGGCAACTAAATATAAGTCTTTCTGTTTTGCTGCACTTAATCCACGTGTTTCAGTCATATCCAGATCTTGTGAATTAGTTTCATGTGGAAGTTCCCATTCAAAGTGTTGGAGCAATTGGGCCAGTGGAAGTCCAACATTAACTAAACCAAATTGTATTCCTGGACACATCCTTCTTCCTGCACCAAATGGAATAAACTCAAAGTGATTTCCCGTAAATTCGATAGAAGAGTTCTTAAATCTCTCTGGTATAAAACTTTCAGGATCATGCCAACTTTCAGGATCTCTCCCAAGTGCCCATGCATTGACAATTATTCTTGTCTTAAGTGGTATAGTGTATCCATCAATATCTGTTTGCTCCCTACATTCCCTTGGTGGTAGAAGAGAAACCGAAGGATGTAGCCTTAGTGTCTCCTTAATCACTAAGTTTAGGTATGTCAATTTTTCAAGATCTTCTTCATCATACTTTTTCTTTCCCTTAAAGACTTGTCTTACTTCACTTTGAGCCTTGGCCATAATATTTGGGTTCTTAATCATTTCTGACAATGCCCAAATAATAGCTGTTGATGAAGTTTCACTTCCAGCAAGAAAAATGTCCTACATCGACAAACAAATAAATAAAGTCAATGCACTTATATATTTGATTTAGCAACATACATTTGATGATTTGATTAACGATCATCTTTGCATTTTTTATGTTGAGCATGGAAGAATAACCAATTGACCTGTAACAATTAGTATTATAATTTTCTGTGATTTCTATTTAATTTTATTTTTGTGATTTATATTCTTATTTTATTAATTAATAAAATAATTAAATTAAAAAATTATGGGGCTTGCGCAACGAGCCACGGGGATTACAGGTCGCTCCATGTCAAGTAAAACACTTCTTTTTATGCTGGCACCTTTTACAACACTAGTAGTAGTAACTAGTTATATTAAGAAAAAGAAGAAAAGAATAGAAAGGCAGGGTTACCAAAGATATGAGAATATGGGAGCAAACTTACGAAAATCACTGCTTTTATGTTGTCATTTGTGATTGGAAATTGAAGTTCAGCGTTCTCTTTAATTCTTAGGAAAACATCAACCAAGTCTTCACCTCCGAACTCACCAATTCCCTTGTTCCCAGCTGCTTTATTTTCAATATGCTCATTTAAGATGTCCTCCATGATTTCATCAACCTTACGATGTGCATTCACCAATCTAGATTTCACACCGCTCATTTTGTGAAGTAACTTCCAAGAAGGAAACAAATCAGCCACATCAAATCCTCCTGCTAATTCGAGTACTTCCTTCATCAATTTCATAAACTCGTGTCGATCTTTGAATACATTACCGAAGGCTGCTCTACCAGTAATAGAGTTGGTTAACTGAAATATTTTTTCTGTTAAGTTGACTGGAGAACCCCTCATTGAACGAATTGATGAGATGAGGCTTGAAAGCTCATCTTGTCGAATTGCACTAAATGACTTGACCATCTTCGTACTTAGGAGTTCTAGAATGCAAATTTTACGCATTTGTCTCCAGTAGTCACTATATTGGCTAAATACGATGTCTTTATTGTTGTAAAATATGATGTTTGAGGATGTAAGTTGTGCCCTATTAGCAAAGGCGAGATCGTGAGTTTTTAGAACTTGTTTAGCCATACTAGGTGATGATATGATTACAGTAGGAGCTTGCCCAAGTTGCAAGTACATAAGAGGTCCATATTTTTGTGCTAAACTTCTAAGAGTGCGATGTGGAACTTCTCTTCCCATCAAGTGATGCAAACTTCCAATAATGGGAAATCTCCATGGACCTGGTGGCAACCTTTGTTTTCTGTTTCGACTCCATTGTCTAACTAGAATAACAAGGGAGGACAAAAAGAGAAGCAATGAAACTAAGTAATTGGAAAGAGAGGATGAGTAAAAAATCTCCATTGAACACTAAGGAAAGAAAAGGAAGCTTATGATGCATAGATATTGCTTTAACTAACTTTAGCTGCTTTTATAATGGCTCAATACTCAAATATGTGACTTAATTAAAGAAGCCAAAACTCTCCCGATTTTTTATACTAATACCATGTCGGGTGGTCTATGTAGCGCTAAGAATCCACATGGATATCCATTCTAAGTAGAATTTAACTAGTTCGTCCTTTCAGTTTTACTTGATACGTTTTGACTTTTTACGTTCCTTAAGAAATAATAAATAAAGTACATAATTTACCATGATATTTATATTAATTGATGCATATTTTATTGGATTTGAAAAAATAATTTAAAATTAGCAATAAATATTGTGGGTATAACAGAAATTTTTTTTTGTCTTCTCTTGATATGCGTAAAGTGACAAGTAAAAATAAAAATCTATTTTTAGTATACATGCCAAGTAAAAGTGAACGGAGAGAGTAATAATCACCAATGGTGTAAAGAACTTCTACACTATTAAATTATATTTACATGCTATAATATGTAATTTGCCTTATTTCTAGAGTATAAATTTTATATATTGTCGGTGTAAAAAGATTTATCATTGGGTCACTTAATAAAGGCAACAGGGGCGGCTCAACAGATCTCGGGGCCTAAGGCGAAATCATATTCGGAGGCCCTTAATCCCAGCATAATCTCAATAGTGGGATCTAGGGAGAGTAGTTTGTATGCAGACCTTACCCCTACCCTGGAGTAGAGAGGTTGTTTCCGATAGTCCCTCGGCTCCCTCCCTCCAAGAACTCCCCACCTTACTCTTGGGGTGACTCGAACTCACAACCTCTTGGTTGGAAGTGGAGGGTGCTCACCAATAGAGCAACCCACCCTTGTCAAATATACTAATTAATGAGGGAAGAAAATTATCATAATTTATAAATTTATTATATAAAATAACCTCAATCAAGTAACAAAAAATGTACTGTAACACTTTTTTTAATTCTAATTATTTTTATAAATTATATAATATATAATAGTAACAATAATAATAAGAATTTAAAATAAATTTGGGACCTTCAAAATTTGGGGGCCTAAGGTAATGGCCTCACTACCCAAAGCCTTGGAGCCGCCCCTGAAAGGAAATTGCGGGTTCTTCTCTATACATTTGGTAACATTGAGAAAATGGAAAGCACTCTTATATAATAGGTAAAACTACACTAATCGTGTAAGAAAAAAATTTCAGTATTTTTAATCGCGCATATATTTTATGAAGGATTACCTATAGATATCTTTTGGTAACCCAATAGTATAAAAATCTATAAAGCTATTTCCATAATAGCTTTTGGTACGTTTTTCTTTGGATAGGGGATGCATTGTTGGCATTGTTGCTCAGAATGTAGAAGACTATAATATATAACTCTGTAGAGAAAATCGATGCTTTTTTCTGCCTTGTCAAGATTTATGTGGTAGAGAAGACAATAAAATAGGGGAGGGAGAAATTATTGTAAGAAGATGAGAACGGGGTGTGATGGAGAAGACAACGAAAATGGAAGAGGTTGTAGAGGAGAAGATGATGGAAAGGGGTGGAAGAGAGGCAACAAGAAGAGAGGGGAAGGGGGAGTGTTATTTTTATTTTATTTTTTTAATTCAGATTTTGGCTCTTCTTTTTGGTTGATGTGTCCCCTTTCCTCGTTGATTGTAAACAAAACCGGCTGAACGCCAAGGCGGTAAGATAAGTGCTTTAGGCCCCATAAATTTGGAGGTCTCAATTTCATTAGCAAAAGATTTATGAATTTATTTAAAAAAACAAATTTTAAAATTTAATGTAAAAAGTACAATTTCTTTAAATGAGAAAAAGGAAAGAAATTTTTTGCTACCATTATTGATACTTAATGTTAGCATATTATAGGGAATACGAATTATTTTTAGGTTTAAATAAAAGCTTTTTTGAGATAAACGTTTTTTCCCATACTTATATTATACCCACATTTATTTTTTTTATATTTTTTTAACTTCCTCATCGAATTCTCAAAAGCCTTTACGATAAAAAAAAAATTACTCCCTTCTCTCGAAAACTCAAGATTTTGTGGATCATCAGACCAAAATTGGTAAAGCGAGAAATTTTTCTATTATAAATTTTTCACTTTCTTTTCTGTGATGACCTGATAGGTCATTTATAGTTTTACCCTTCATTTCTGTGCTCAGAGACCTCGAATAGCTCCGTTTAGCCTTTCTTGATTTACGTGCACAGTCCGTGTCCTTTTTCGGAAAATTTTTATGTGAAACATTGATGAAAATGTGAAATTTTATTTTACAACTCATTTGAGTTAACTACGGTCATTATTTTATGTAGACGGATCCGGATCGGTATTTTGACGGTTCCAGTGGGTCCGTATCGTGATTGGAACTTATGAGTATGCCCCAAATCAAATTCGGATGTCCCTAATTTAATTTAACGTAATTTGGTTGAAAACTGGTAATTTGAAGTCTAAAAGAATTCCTAAGTTTGACCGTAGGTTGACTTTGTTGCAACCGAGTTCGGATTTCGGTTCCAAAACTTAGAATATGTTCATTTCAGTATTAATGACTTGTTTGAAAAATTTGGTGCAAAACGGAGTTGATTTGACGTGATTCGAACGTCAGGTTGTAAAGTTGCATGTTCTTGAGTTTCTTTGAAAATATCATTCATTTTGATGTGTGATTCGAAGTTCTAGGTGTTATTTTGATATTTTGATCGTGCGAGCAAGTTTGTAAGATGTTATTAAACTTATATGCATGTTTGATTTGGAGCTCGAGGGCTCGAGTAAGTTTCGGATAGGCTACAGAGTGATTTTGGACTTAGAAGAACAGATGATGACCCTCTGTTGCTGGTGTGGTCTGCAAACCTCGCAATTGCAAGGTGGGGGATCGCATTTGCGACTTCTTGCCAAGTCTGTCATGATTGCATTTGCGAACATTTTGTTGGCAATTGCGAATAGGGTCTAGAAACAGTAGAGATCGCAATTGCGATCAATTGATCGCTTTTGCGAAGTTCAATGTTCGCATTTGCGAACAAATCATCACAGTTGCGATGACAGCAGAGATGTAGGTTTCTTCGCATTTGTGATGGATTTCTCGCATTTGCGAGGTTCGCAATTGTGAACCCCATGTCGCATTTGCAATATTTTCACCTGGACAAAAAGCTCAGAAGATGGGATTTAGCTCATTTCTCACAAACTCTCAACCCTAAGCACCCTAGAGGCGATTTTCTAAGAGGATTTTCTTCTTAAAAATATTGGTAAGAAACTTTAATCTATTTTTTTTCAATTACCCATTACTTTCCAAATATTTTCAACATTAAATCTAGGATTTTTATGGTAAAAGTTAGGGATTTGGGTAGTATTGGGGGTTTTTGTAAAATTGGAATTTAGACCTCAAATTGAGGTCGGATTTCGAAACTAATCATATAATCGGGCTCGGGGGTGAATGGGTAATCGGGTTTTGGTCCGAATCTCGAGTTTTGACCAAGCGAGCCTGGGGTTGACTTTTGTTGAATACTAAAAAAAGTGTAAAGATCTTAACTTTATGTATTGTAATTGATTTCCCTAGCATTGATTGTTGATACTAAGTCAATTTTGGTTAGATTCGGTTGGTTCGGAGGCAAATTTTAGAGGAAAGGCTCCGGTTGAGCTTTAATTTGCTTGCGGAGCGAGGTAAGTGTTGGGTCTAACCTTGATTTGAGGGAATTAGGAACCCCTGAACTACATGTTATGTGAATTACATGTGTAATGGCGTATATGCGAGGTGGCGAGTGTATATACGCCGTCTAAGTAATTGTTTTTATGCTTTCCTGTATTTCATTAATTATTTTATCTTAACTGTTACATGCTTTAATTGCTTCCTATGCTTGAACTTGTTACTTATCACTTATTACTCTTGTATTAAAATGTTCGTTTCTTCTATGATTCCATGATTAATTGCTACTTGCCTTAAATATCTTATTTGTACACTTTAATTGTCATATATTTGGCTTGTCTTATTGCTTTGTATCAATCGTAGCATTCTTTGATTTGGTACGGGGTTCCTTATTGTTTTGCTTTCATATTCCTTAATCGTAGAGATTCTTATAAATTGAGTTGTTGAATTGATTACCCTTATTGATTTTGTTTACGGTTCGGGTTGCACGCCGCAACAGATTTTATATGTGATTTTGATATGGTGAAATAAGGGAGGATTATGATATTGATTCTGATTATATGGTGGGATCAATTTGCGCACCGCAACGGATTTTACATATTTTTCTTGATATTGATATGGTGAAATAAGGGATGATTGTATTTGTACGGTGGGATCGGGTTGCACATCACAACGGATTGTGTGTGATGTATTCATTATTGTATTGTGTTAGCTTCTAGTCCTTTCATATGAGCTTCTAAGGGATGATATTTCTAGGTTCATTGATTTCGAGGATTGAGTTATTTTCATTAGTTTACTGCTTCGCTGTTATTTCTCGTTTTCCTTTCCTATTATTATTATTATTATTATTATTATTATTATTATTATTATTATTATTATTATTATTATTATTATTATTATTATTATTATTATTATTATTATTATTATTATTATTATACTGCATATAGGTTATTGTAAGTGACCCGCCTTAACCTCGTCACTACTTCGTTGAGGTTAGGTTCGGCACTTCTATAGTACATGGGGTCGGTTGTACTCATACTACACTCTGTGCTTCTTGTGCAGATTTTAGAGTCGGTCCTAGCGGCGGTCAGTAGATTGCTTGGATTGATTTCCTAACGGAGACTTAAGGTACAGCTGCTCGGCGTTCGCAACCCTGAAGTCCCCTTTCATATCTCTCTAGCTGTTTACTGTATTTCAGACATTTATGCTTTCATTCAGGCTTTTATTTGTATACTCTAGTCGCTCGTGAACTTGTGAAACCAGTTCTGGGATTGTATCTAGACATCGCTGTTATCTTGGTTTATTCAGTTTTATTTCAGTTTTATTCGGTTTCTTTGTATCGTTTAATTGGATTTGTTAAAATGGCTAGAAACTATTTCTAACGTTGGCTTGCCTAGCAAGTGAAAGGTTAGGTGTCATCACGGTCTCGAGAGTGAGAATTTCGGGTCGTGACAAATTGGTATCAGAGCACTAGGTTGCCGAGGTCTCACGAGTCACGAATAAGCTTAGTAGAGTCTGGAGGATCGGTACAGAGACGTTTGTATTTATCTTCCAAAGGCTATGAAGTTTAGTAAAATTTCACTTCTTTCTTTCTCTATCGTGCGATTTTATTCTATCATTGATGATTTAACCATTATATTCTTGTTCTCTCGCAGATGGAGAGAACAAGCACAACATCTACAGCCGGACAGGAGCCAGAGCCCCCTGTGGTAGCTACTACCAGGGGCAGAGGCCGAGGCCGAGGTCGAGATAGAGGCCAAGGAGAGGCAAAGCTCATCCTAGAGCTCGAGCAGCAATACCCGCAGTGGAGCCTTAGACTGATCACGAGGAGGAGGTTCCAGCTCAGACTGTACATGTCGGACTAGCTCAGGTCCTGGAGGGGTTCATAGCCACTCTAGTACTTCAGGACGCTCTAGTACGATTGGTGGGCCTTTTGGAGAGTGTGGCCCAGATCGGTGCATTTCCCGTGGCACCAACAATCTCTCGGGCTGGGGGAAGAGCACAGACTTCCGCTACTCACACCCCGGAGCAGGCGGCTCTCCATTATCAGACTCCATCAGCCCCACCAGTTGGGGTGGTTCAGCCGGTTGGCCGGTGATAGGCCCGCTATATCTTCTAAGGCTTTGTTGAGGTTGGATAAGTTTACCAAGCTCTTTCCTGTTCATTTCAGTGGTGCACCTTCTGAGAAGCCATAAGATTATCTAGACTGCTGCCATGACGTGTTGCGGAACATGGGTATCTAATGGGGTTGATTTTGCAGCATTTTAAATGACTGGTTCTACAAGAAATGGTGGAGAGATAATATGTTGACTAGACAAGCTGGGCGCCTGCACTTACCTGGGATCAATTTTCACAACTATTTCTAGAGAAGTTCATCCCTGTCACTCTGATAGAGAATCACCGCAGGCCGTTTGAGCGACTTCAGCAGGGTAGTATGACTGTTACCCAGTACGAGACTCAATTTGTGAACCTAGCTCTCCATGCCATTATTTTTCTCCCTACTGAGAGGGAGAGAGTGAGGAGATTCATTGATAGGCTCACTTTCACTATCAGGTTACAGATGGCCAAGGAGACTGGAGATGATTACTTTTCATAGGGCTATAGATATTGCTAGACGGATCGAGATAGTTTGTGCTCAGGAGAGGGGGTCAGTGCCTGATAAGAGGCCCTGTCATTCCGGTAGTTTTAGTGGTGCCTCATCTGGAGGCAAGGGTACTTTTGGTAGAGGCCATCCTCCCATGCCATTTCAGTTAGCGCTTCAGGCATCTCACAGTGCTTTAGGGAGTCATCGTCCTTATATACCTCATTCTGGGCAGCCAGCCTACAACGCACCATCAGCTCCTATCAGCGCACCTCCGATTCAGAGCTATCAACTTGGTTATCCGACCCGTTCGGGTCATCTTCAGCTTCAGCTGCCACAGCAGCAGGATAGGTGTTTTAAGTGTGGAGGTACTAGTCACATCAAGAGGTTCTGTCTGAGATTATTAGGCGGCATGCCACAACAGAGTTCTCATGCCATGGTTCTGGCACTGGTTGCTCCATTGCCCGTTCAGCCAGCTAGAGGCAAGGGCCAGGCAGCCAGAGGTTGAGGTTGGGCTGTTGAGGTGGAGGTCAAACCGTTAAAGGTGTAGGCTAGCCAGCTAGAGGCCGTCCCAGAGACGTAGGTCAGAGTGGTGGGGCCCAGCCTCGATTTTATTCTTTCCCAGCTAGGCCTGAGGCCAAGTCATCTAACGTCGTTATCACATGTATTTTTCCAGTTTGCCATAGAAATGCTTCAGTTCTATTTGATCCTGTCTCTACTTTTTCCTACGTGTCATCCTATTTTGCCTCTTATCTGGTTGTGCCTCTTGATTCTTTGAGTGCTCCTGTGTATAATTCCACGGCTGTAGGAGATTCTATTATTATAGATTGTGTCTATCGCTCGTGTGTGATTACTATTAGGAGTCTTGAGAGTAGCGTAGATCTTATATGTCTTGATATTTTGATGTTATCTCGGGTATGGATTGGTTGTCACCTTATCATGCTATATTATATTGTCACGCCAAGACGGTGACCTTAGCTATGACGGGGTTGCCTCGATTAGAGTGGAGAGGGACTCTTAGCCATTCTACTGACAGTGTTATTTATTATGTGAAGGCTCGACGTATGGTCAAGAAGGGATATCTAGCTTATCTGGCCTATGTTTGTGATTCGAGTTCGAAGGTTCCTTCAATGGATTTAGTACCTGTTGTGCGTGAGTTTCCAGAGGTGTTTCTTGTAGATCTGTCGGGGATTCCACCCGACAGAGATATTGATTTTTGCATTGATTTGGCTCTGGGCACGCAGCCTATTTCTATTCCACCATATTGTATGGCCCCACCGAAGTTGAAGAAATAGAAGGCATAGTTGCGAGATTTGCTTGATAAGGGATTCATTAGACCTAGTGTCTCACCCTAGGGTGCGCCCGTGTTGTTTGTAAAGAAGAAAGATGGGTCGATGAGGATGTGTATAGACTATCAGTAGTTGAACAAGGTCACTATAAAGAACAAGTATTTGTTGCCGAGGATTGATGATTTATTTGATCATCTCCAAGGTGCCAAAGTGTTTTCGAAGATTGATTTGAGGTCTGGCTACCATCAGTTAAAGATTAGGGCATTCGATGTCCCTAAGACAGCTTTTCGGACTCGGTATGGGCATTATGAGTTCCTAGTGATGTCATTTGGGTTAACAAATGCCCCAGCAACTTTTATGGATTTGATGAACCGGGTATTCAAGCCCTATTTGGATTCTTTTGTGATTGTATTCATTGATGATTTCTTGATCTACTCCCGCAGTCGAGAAGAGCATGATCAGCATCTTCGGATTATACTTCAGACTCTTAGAGATAGTCAGTTATATGTCAAGTTTTCAAAGTGTGAGTTTTGGTTAGACTCAGTCGTCTTGTGGGGCATGTTGTATTGGTAGAGGGAACAAAAGTGGATCCTAAGAAGATTGAGGCAGTTTAGAACTGACCTAGACCTACTTCAGCTATAGAGATCCGGAGTTTCCTGGGTTTGGCGGGATATTATCGCCGGTTCGTGGAGGGGTTTTCATCGATAGCGGCCCCATTGACTAGATTGACCCAGAAGGGTGCCCCATTCAGATGGTCAGATGAGTGTGAGCTGAGCTTTCAGAAGCTGAAGACTGCTTTGACTACGGCGCCAACGTTGGTGTTTCCCCACAGGTTCTGGATCCTACACGGTGTATTATGATGCATCTCATATTGGGCTCGGTGCAGTATTGATGCAGGATAGCAAGGTGATTGCATACGCGTCGTGGCAGTTGAAGGTTCATGAGAATAATTACCCTGTTCATGACTTAGAGCTGTTGAAAGACTATGATATCACCATTGTGTATCATCCCGGGAAGGCCAATGTGGTGGCCGATGCCTTGAATAGAAAGGCTGTGAGTATGGGTAGCCTTATGTACATTCCAGTTGGTGAGAGGCCGCTAGCATCAGATGTTCAGGCTTTGGTCAATAAGTTCATGAGGTTACATGTTTCGGAGCCTAGTCGTGTTCTAGATTGCACAGTCTCTGGATCTTCCTTGTATGAGCGCATCAGATAGCGTCAGTATGATGACCCCCATTTGCTTGTTCTTAAGGACACGGTGCGACATGGTGGTGCCAAGAAGGTTATTTACTATTGGAGATGATGGGGTTTTGCGGATGCATGGTCGTATTTGTGTGCCCAATGTGGATGGGCTTCGTGAGTTGATTCTTGAGGAGGCCCACAGTTCCTGGTATTCTATTCATTCAGGTGCCGCCAAGATGTATAAGGATTTACAGAAGCATTTTTGGTGGAGGAGGATGAATAAGGATATAGTTACATATGTAGCTCGGTGTCTCAATTGTCAATGAGTAAAGTACGAGCTTCAGAGGCCTGGTGGTTTGCTTCATAGGCTAGAGATTCCTGAGTGGAAGTGAGAGTGTATCACTATGGATTTTGTTGTTGGACTCCCACGGACTCAGAAGAAGTTCGACACGATAAGGGTCATTGTGGATAGGTTGACCAAGTCAGCACATTTCATCCCAATGGCAGTTACCTATTCTTCAGAGCGGTTAGCTGAGATCTACACCTGCGAGATCGTCCTTCTTCACGGTGTAACCATGTTTATCATTTCTGATCGAGGTACGCACCTCGCACTTCTGGAGGCTTGTACAGCATGAGTTAGGCACGCGGGTTGAGTTGAGTACATCATTTCACCCCCAGACGGATGGACAGTCCAAGCGCACTATTCAGATATTGGAGGATATGATTCATGCTTGTGTTATGGATTTTGAGGGTTCTTGGGATCAGTTCTTGCCGCTTGCGGAGTTTGCCTACAATAATAACTACCAGTCGAGCATTCAGATGGCTCCCTATGAGGCATTATACGAGAAGCTGTATTGTTCGCCAGTTGGATAGTTCGAGCCCGGAGAGGCTCGGTTGTTGGGTACCAATTTAGTTCAGGATGCCTTAGATAAGGTCAAGATTATTCAGGATTGACTTTGCAGCGCTCAGTCTAGGCAGAAGAGTTATGCTGACCGTAGAGTTTGTGATGTTGCATTCATGGTTGGAGAGAGGGTATTGCTCTGGGTTTCA
Organism: Nicotiana tomentosiformis; assembly: GCF_000390325.3. Classification (NCBI taxonomy): domain Eukaryota; kingdom Viridiplantae; phylum Streptophyta; class Magnoliopsida; order Solanales; family Solanaceae; genus Nicotiana; species Nicotiana tomentosiformis. The sequence continues at coordinate 108,302,958 of NC_090817.1, read as the reverse complement.
CCCATGAAGGGTGTGATGAGGTTCGTAAAGAAGGGCAAGTTGAGCCCTAGGTATATCGGACCCTTTGAGATTCTTGAGAGAGTGGGCGAGGTGGCGTACAGGCTGGCATTGCCACCTAGTTTATCAACAGTCCATCTAGTGTTCCATGTGTACATGCTTTGAAAGTATCACGGTGATCCGTCCCATGTGTTAGATTTCAGCTCAGTCCAATTGGACAAGGTTTTGACTTATGAGGAGGAGTCGGTGGCTATTCTAGCCCGGCAGGTCCGACAGTTGAGGTCTAAGAGTTATCCTTCAGTTCGAGTGTAGTGGAGAGGTTAGCCGATCGAGGCAACCACATGGGAGTCCGAGTCGAACATGCGGAGTAGATATCCACACCTTTTCACCAGTCCAGGTACCTTTCTATGTCTGTTCGAGGACGAACGTTTATTTTTGAGGTAGAGAATGTGATGACCTGATAGGTCATTTATAGTTTTACCCTTTATTTCTGTGTTCCAAGACCTTAAATAGCTCCGTTTAGCCTTTCTCGATTTACGTGCATAGTCTGTGTCATTTTTTGAAAAATTTATATGTGAAAAATTGATAAAAATATGAAATTTTACCTTAAAACTCATTTAAGTTGATTACGGTCAATGTTTTGTATAAACGGACTCAGATCAGTATTTTGACAGACCCGTTGGGTCCTATCGTGATTTGGGACTTGGGCGTATACCCGTAATCGAATTCGAAAGTCCCTACTTGATTTAACGTAATTTGGTTGAAAACTGGTAATTTGATGGTTAAAAAAAATCACTAAGTTTAATCGTAGGTTGGCTTTGTTTCAACTGAGTTCGAATTTGGTTCCGGAACTTGGAATTGGTTCATTTCAGCATTTATGACTTGTTTGTAAAATTTGGTGCAAAACGGAGTTGATTTGACATGATTCGGATGTCCGGTTGTAAAGTTGCATGTTCTTGAGTTTCTTTGAAAATATCATTCATTTTGATGTGTGATTCGTAGTTCTAGGTGTTGTTTTGATATTTTGATCGTGTGAGCAAGTTCGTATGATGTTATTACACTTGCGTGCATGTTTGGTTTGGAGCCCGATGAGCTCGGGTGAGTTTCAGATAAGCTACAGAGTGATTTTGGACTTAGAAGAATAGTTAATGACCCTTTGTTGTTGGTATAGTCTGCATACCTCACAATTGCGAGGTGGGGGATCACATTTACGACGCCTGGCCAAGTCTGTCATGATCGCATTTGCGAACATTTTGTTCGCAATTGCAAATAGGGTCTAGGAATAGCAGAGATCGCAATTGTGATCAATTGATAGCTTTTGCGAAGTTTAGTGTTCGCAATTGCGATGACAACAGATGCGATATCTGTGCCTGGACAAAAAGATGAGAAGACGAGATTTAGCTCATTTCTCACAAACTCTCAACCCTAAACACCCTAGAGGCGATTTTCTATGAACATTTTCTTCCCAAAAACATTAGTAAGCAACTTTAATCTATTTCTTTTCAATTACCCATTACTTTCCCAGTATTTTCAACATAAAATCTAGGATTTTCATGGTAGAAGTTAGGATTTGGGTAAAATTTGGGGTTTTTGTAAAATTGGGGTCGGATTTCGAAACAAATCACATAATCATGCTCGGGGGTGAATGGATAATCGGATTGTGGTCTGAATCTCGAGTTTTGACCAAGCAGGCCCGGGGTCAACTTTTGTTGATTTTTGGGAAAAGTGTAAAGATCTTAATTTTATGTATTGTAAGTGATTTCCCTAGCATTGTTTGTTGATATTAAGTCGATTTTTGTTAGATTCGGTTGGTTCAGAGGCAAATTTTGGAGGAAAGGCCCTAGTTGAGCTTTTATTTGCTTGCGGAGCGAGGTAAGTGTTAGGTCTAACTTTGATTTGAGGGAATTAGGAACCCCTGAACTACATGTTATGTGAATTACATTTGTAACGGCGTATATGCAAGGTGACAAGTGTATATACACCGTCAAAGTAATTGTTTCCATGCTTTCCCATATTTCATTAATTATTTTATGCCGTGTCTTATCTGTTACATGCTTTAATTGCTTCCTATGCCTTAACTTGTTACTTGTCACTTATTACTCTTGTATTGAAATGTTCGTTTCTTCCATGATTCCATGATTAATTGCTACTTGCCTTAATTGTCTTACTAATACACTTAAACTGTCATATATTTTGCTTGTCTTGTTGCTTTGTATCAATCAAAGCATTCCTTGATTTGGTACGTGGTTCCTTATTATTTTTCTTTCATTTACCTTAATCGTAGAGATTCTTGTGAATTGAGTTGTTGAATTGACTACTGTAACCACCCGACTTGTCATTTTAAGAGTTAACATCCCATTCAACGGCTTAAGACTTCGAGCATCTTCGTAGTGTGTATTATGACTTGCGCTCGCGATCAAGTTTGATTTTCGGATGATTCGAGATTTAATTGAAAGAACAATATATTCTTGTTTTGGAAGCTTAAATGAAAAGAGTTGACTGGAGTTTGACTTTTGTGCAAACGACCCCGGAATGGAACTTTGATGGTTCCAATAGCTTCGTATGATGATTTCGGAATTAGGCATATGTTTAGAATTGGAGTTGGAAGTCCATAGAATAATTCAACGCATTTTGACGAAATTAGGAAGTTGATGTGTGCTAATTATATTATTCTATGTGCAGACGAGGACTATTAATATGATGGATATCAATTCGATATGATAATAAGTGTACGAGGCATATTATAAGTGATGTGGGGTCTAAGGAGAGGCCTAACCCTAAGTCAAGTTAGAAATTTCATAATAGACTAAAGTTTCAAGCGGGTACGCACAAGAGCAAATATTGGAAGAGCTTATCTACATACACATAAGAATTTATATGACGTATACCTGTCAAATTAAGGCTCTTCGAGTCTAATTTCTAACGCTTCAAACCGTTCGTCATTTGGACACTCCTACAAAAAGTTATGACCAAATTACTAAAGGCTCGCAGAATACAATTATGCGGCCAATTCTACGACCGCACAATCATTCTGCGAGCCGCAGAAGTGGTTATGCGACCGCAAAATGGTCGCAGACCTGTCCAGTGTTGATACCCAATTTTCCCCTCATATTTTCTAAAATAGTATATATACTTTCAAAACGTCATTTTTTTAGTATACAAATCTATACAAGCATTTTCTATAATTTGTTATAATTTTTAAAGTTTTAAAATTAATTTTCTTGCATTTAAATCACATTAATATTTAGTAATTATTTCTTTAAATTATTTGTGATGACTTTATCATCCAAAATTACCATTTTTTATCCGTATCTATGTCTCATAATATTTTCACTTCATTTTCATATAATTACATTAGAATTTTAAAGCTATTTGCACAATTTTGCAATAATAGCCTATATTCAGATACAAATGCTCCTTATTTATATTATTTGCGTCAAAATAGCATTTTTAGATTTTTATAATGATGAATTATTATTTTTAATCATTTTTAGAGCATAAATAATAGTTTTATTTGTTTATAAATCATTTTTATAAATTACTTTTGATACATTTGGTGTATTTAAATAGTAGCCCAACCTCTAAACCAATTTTTAGACCAAATTGGCCCAATGACCTAAGCTCAATGACCCCAAACCCAACCCGGTCAAACCCCTCTAAAATGACCCGCCCCAGTCCCTTTTTAAAATCCTGGTCGTTGATCTCTAAGATCAGAGGCCCACGATTAACCCCCCACTTTTAATTACTCCCCCACCTAAACCCTAGAGACTCATTCGTCTCTTTACAGTCGCCTTCACACTCTCTCGAACCTTCCCCCTTCTTCTATGAACCCTAGCCGCTGCATCTCTTAACCTCTCCAAATTCGGCTCTAAAATGGAATCAATCACTGATTCACTTACCTTATTGGTCTCCTCTCACTACTGGTCATCCATTTGTGGCATTACTTAGGTGCTTGCCTAAGTTTTGCAAGTGAGATTTTCTAAGATCGGACTAAAGTGGCTTGAACCCTTGATTCTGAGCATTATTTTATCTATATACACTCAGTACCATGCTATGTGAGAACGATTCAGTGCTATGTGAGAACGATTCTGTACTTTGTTCTTGGCCGGCTAAAAGCCAAGGCCACTGAGATTTTATTGTTCGAACTTTCTCTTGGTGCGAGCATTGCCCGGGGTTCTTTTGAAGCTCTTGGGAACTTTGACGCATTGAGATTCTGGGTTCTTGTGGATCTTTTGTTCTTTATTGCTGTCCGTTTAACTGGTAAGTCGCTTGACCTTTTGCAATTTCATTTTTATGTGTCTCTGATTTGCATGTGTTCTCACTTCTGAAGTCTATGGCTTAATGTGTCTCTGGGTTACTTTTATGCACAACTCTGTTAACGTTACACTCGTTTTAAGTCTCTTTAGCATTTAACTTCTTCTAATGCTGCTAGTTCTGAGATTGTCTATGTCTAACTTGGATAACCTGAGCCTTCCTAAGCTCATTTAGCTAGTGTATTGATGCCTGAGTGTTCATGAATATGCTTACCTGCTTTGTCCTGAATCTCTGTAGTGAATGCCTCATATTTGTAATAACCTGTGACTTGTTTCTCTGCTATTTTTGTCACTCAGCATGCTCACTTGATCTCATACCCCTTTAGTGATTGTTTGAGGTTTTAGAATAGTCATCTCAACTTATTTTCCCTACCATGTTTTGAACTATTTCATGATATTAGGATGAATCCCTGACATAACCTGGACCTTCTTTAGTAAATTAGTTTGCTGTGTCAATACCTGAATGCCTACATTTGCTATTTGACATGAAGTTTACTTTGTTCTGAATCTTTGCAATGAGTCTTGCATATGTAATGTGTTCTAATCTGTGCTAAGACCTTTTCTATCAACTATGATCTACTTCCTCACAGCATGTTTCTATTTTGCTTGGTCTTATATCCTTAATGACTATTTGAAACCTTTAGAATGGCCATCTTAGCTTGTGTTTCCATAGCATGTTTGACATAATTAAGACCTTTAGGCTTCAAATCTCTAAGTCAATGACTTATTTAACCTTGTTGGTATTATGCACCTGTGTATGATAACTTCTGTCAATCTCGCAAACTTATTTCTCCCCTAACTCTTTCAATATGTAGCTGTTTATCTGTTATTTTGCTAAGTGTTGAAATCCTGCTGAACTTGTATCTAAAACCTATGACCTATTTGATTAGTTGCTCTGTATGCTCAGCTTTGCTATGTCTACTTTAATATATAAGTGCATTTCCTCAACTCCTGTCCCTCAACCATTGTCCACTCTTCCTCATATGTTACCTATGCTATTCTGAACCTCTCATTCTTAGCCGGCTGAAAGCCAAGGCTGCCAAGGCTCTTACTACTGACCTCCCTAGTGTGACCACTGCTCGGGGTCTATTTGAGACCCTTGTGAACTCTGACACACTAGGATTTTGGTCTTTAGTCACTTTCCCTACTACTAATACCGGAATTATCCCAATTCCTTCTTCCTATTGTCTAATGAACATGTAAGCTGGTTGGGTAATATGGTTGCTCTATGGTTGTGTGATTTGGCTTTGAGCCCTTCTATGGATTCTAAGTTGTGCTGAGGAACATGGTTCCTTGTTGAAAATCTGGGTATACCACGAGAGAATTGTTGAAGGCCCAGACAGTGCTGGGTATTTCTTTTGGGCCCGCTGTGGGCCTACTGTCATTATTTGTATAATATTTGTAATCTTATTCATTATCTGGCCTGTAATAACTTTGTAATAAACAATTGGGGTTTTAGTAAAAAATGGGAATGGGTAAATTCTGATGTTTGCATGCGAGAGTAGAGAAACATGCCTATAGGATTCAATAATTTATTTGCTATATATGCTTTTCACTCTCTATGTGCACTGTAGAAATCATGTCATTAGGTAAAGCACACACTCACACTACTTGTCTACTAGCAAAGCATGAGCTCAAATGCTTCAATTATCCTTGTTGCTACATGTTATTAGAAAACCTGCCCATAGGAAATAAATATAGTTGAACTTTCCTTCAATTTGCATTGCTGCACCATCTCCACTAGAAATCATGCCTATAGGATTTCAATCATTTCATTTGTTACTGTATCACACTGTTCACCTAGAAAACATGCCTATAAGGTTAAGGTATAACAATAATATCGGTTCCAAGTGCCAATTGTTAGAGATCCTGTCTATAAGATATAACTATTCGCCTTAATAATTGTTAATGCTGCACTTCTCGACACTGTTTATTACTCACTTAGGCTGCTGTCATAAGCATGAGTAAATTTGGGCTTTCTCCAATAGATTTCACTGTCATTTAGCGCGTAAATCACTTAGACACAACATCTGTAGGTTAAATAACTGGAAATCTGCAACCTCAAATCAGCATGCAACAATCGTGTAATTATTTGGAGATGAGCAGCACCTTGCATCTGAAATTGTCTGCATGTTTTAATTCAAAGTCACATAGAGATCATGTATATAGGGATTAAGGTTCTTAATTCTAAATAGCCTAACATGAAAACCTATTTCGTGTACATTTGTTGCTTAAGTGCGGAGGCTAACTTGAGCCCTTAACTGTCCATATTTGCAGTTCAATATGTGTTTTGTATGTCGCCTAGTCTTGGCATTTCTGAGCAGCCTAAGTAAGGTCTAGAACCACCAAATAGAGATCCAATACCTCCTAGACCATAGGTATGGGACGGGTAGTGCACGCATAGAGTACGACATAGAATTGAATTAGAACACTTTTAGGTAAACAATTTTAACATAGTAATTGGGTAGCAGGAGATGATAGTCTATGCCCGTTAAATAATATGAGTAACTCCCTACCTTAAGGGAGTTACGAAGTATTATTTATGTTGCACGGGGTGATCCTTTAGGCTAAAAAACTTAGGACCCCCTCTTTCCTTTCTATGTTTGCTATTAGAATTGGAATAGTTGTATCTCTATATTCGTATTAAGATTTTAGTAATAAAATTCTTTGACCTTTATATGCTCTTTGCTTATTTGATCACTTAGCCTAATCCACATAATTTTAAGTTTGATCGGGACCCACAGTTGTGGACCTCGAAGAGTGCCTAACACCTTCTCTTTGAGGTTATTTAAGCCCTTACCAGATCTTTGGTAGCGTTGCCTAGTCAAACAGATTTATTTGCACAATAGGTGACCTAACACACCTTAAAAATTGTTAGGTGGTGACTCTTCTTTTAGCACTCTATCTCCCACTCTAAAAAAAAAAGAGTTGTCATGACGCCGAAACCCGCTTTCGCGAGAAGACGGGGCGCGGCAACATGGCGACTCTGTTGGGGATTTACACTTAGGCTCTTACCATAATGAATTTGGCTTATGTGGATTACTTTCTTTGTTACATGCACATCCTTTCCCCTACTCACCTTTATTTGTTTAAATCCACTATGACATGCACATCCCTTCCCCTACTCACCTTTATTTGTTTAAATCTGCTATGACAGGCACATCCCTTCCCCCTATTCACCTTTACTTGCTATGACCGCGCTTTTATCTTGTCAAAATTGCTATATCATGCCTACTTCCTTACCTGCTTTATTACATTCCCGCATATATTTTTATGAACTAAACTAACTCCTTCCTTTTGTCTTTCTTTTATATTTTTCCATGTTTACCTTTGCTATATTATTTACTGCTTTTACATATCATGCAAATACTTGACAACGTGTTGTTATCTCTGCATAAAGCATGCTCCCCCTCATACTCCACTCGTGCCAATTATCAACATAGCGGCACTTGATGAGAGTCCGTACTCTTCCAAAAATTACCCTTTTAAATCGAAAAGGCTTATTTGCGGTAGACTAGTCGATCAGCGATGCAATCGACGGCCCCGTGCCTTTCCCTCTCAAGTTGTCCACTTGGGAGTACCAATATAGACCATTCTAGAAAACCTAATCCAACTTAAAATATACATGCATCATGCTAAACCTAGTACGGGTTGAAGCATTATTAACGTAACAACCCGCTAAGATGAACCTCGTCCAAAGTCCGACGGGATTTCCACAATCCAAATGGAAACTATCATACTATGTGCATTACTTGGAGAAAAATATGCCAACGTGTTGATCATTATTGCGTAAACATTTTTGGCATTAATAAAATGACGCAAATGTTGGCATCAATTTTCTCCAAGTCTATGTGTCGCTTAGGCCTATCTCGGGCACAATGAGGTACCCAAATTAGGACGCAAATTATTGCATGACTTTGTAAAACATGTTTTAATATTGCAAACACTCTTTTAATATTCCTTACTAACTTGGTTACATTTTGCTTTTTCTTTCTTTCGATTATTCCCATTCTTAAAGGTTGGTTCGTGCATACTGGCATCTTCTCAAGAACTGGACCGCTGCACCATCCCGGGCCCGTCGAGTTCCTGGGTAGCCTAGCAAATTAGCATGAATTACTTTAAAAAATAGCTTTGAGCATTTGAGACATTTTTCAGTATTCTATTTTGAAATTATTGCTTGAGCCATCAAGCCGCACTTGTTGACGTTTTTAAGATTTTTTTTATTTTTAATGCATTACTGCTTTTCGTATTTATTATTATTTTTACATTTTTCTTTTCAGTATTATTATTACCTATCTCGATGAACCTACGACCGCAACATGTAATGAGACAACGCAACATGAGGATAGTGATTCAGTCAATCATTACTGACAATGCCGCCAATTGAAACAACGATTTGATGAAAGCCATGTGTGAAACCTTCAAGATCAAGCATAAGAACTCCACAACATACAGGCCGCAGATGAATGGAGTTGTCGAAGCCGCCAACAAAAACATCAAGAAAATACTAAGGAAAATGGTAGACAATTACAAACAATGGAATGAGAAGCTGCCCTTTGCTCTGCTCGGGTATCGTACCATGGTTCACATATCAACTGGGGCAACTCCTTACCTGCTGGTCTACGGTACGGAAGTGGTTATCCCTGCCGAAGTAGAAATCCCTTCTCTAAGAATCATACAAGAAGCTGAGCTCAGCGATGCAGAATGGGTGCAGAGCCGATATGAACAACTGGCTCTCATCGATGAAAAAAGAATGAATGTAGTATGTCACGGTTAAATCTACCAAAATAGAATGGAAAGTGCTTTCAACAAAAAGGTTAGACCAAGACAATTCACACCGGGGCAGTTAGTGCTAAGGCAGATCTTCCCATATCAGGATGAAGCCAAGGGGAAGTTATCACCCAACTGGCAAGGTCCCTATATAGTTCATCGAGTACTAACAGGAAGAGCACTCATACTTGCAGAAATGGACGGAGAGATTTGGCCAAAACCTATCAACTCAGACACAGTCAAGAGATACTATGTTTAGGATTGTTTACATTTCTTTATTTGATATAACTGAACTACGCTTGACCTGATTCTTGCTTAAGAGGGGATACGTAGGCAGCCCTGTGGGTTCAGTCACATCTTAATAAAATATTCATTTTCCCCACGATCAGAAACTGGGGCAAGATCGCAAGTTCAGCCAACTTCGTCATATGCGAAATAGCCAAAGTATTGTCAAAAGTATACATTTAAACTGGGGTAAAATTTTGAAGGGAACCCTCAAAATTCTAGGGCAAGGAAGTTGCAATGTCTCTAAAATGTGTCACAGTCACCGGTTCATCTAAATTATTTGATGTCGCATATTACTACATTTCAAATAACTATATTTATCAAATACATTGCATATTTTTCGAAAATTCTTTTTCTATGACAACCAGATGTTGCACAGGGTAACTTAAACGGGATCCCAAGATAGGAGCAAAGGCCGAGCAAGAAGACAAAAGCACGAACCAACCTTCCCCCCCCCCACAAAATTCACGATTTTTCTTTGGACGCAGGCACGATAAAATAACATTATCCGCAGATGCATCAAGTCACTACCTTCGTGGCGACAAATTACCTAGCGCAGACACCTCCAGCCAAGAAATACTTTACTTTCTCAATGCCTTCTCATTATTTGCATAAGGTTAAGCTCTACCTCTTTTTCTTGCATGAGGCTAAGCATTGCCTCCCTAATTGCATAAAGCTAAGCATTTCCTTTCTTCGCATGAGACTAAGCATTGTCTCTTCTTCTTGCATGAGGCTAAGCATTGCCTCCCCAATTGCATGAGGCTAAGCATTGCCTTTCTTCGCATGAGACTAAGCATTGTCTCTTCTTCTTGCATGAGGCTAAGCATTGCCTCCCCAATTGCATAAGGCTAAGCACTGCCTTTCCCTGCATGAGACTAAGCATTGTCTCTTCTTCTTGCATGAGGCTAAGCATTGCCTCCCTAATTGCATAAGGCTAAGCACTGCCTTTCCCTGCATGAAACTAAGCATTGTCTCTTCTTCTTGCATGAGGCTAAGCATTGCCTTCCTAATTCCATGAGACTAAGCATTGTCTCCCCTAATCGCACGAGAATAAACACTGTCTCCATGAGACTAAGCATTGTCTCCTCTTCTTGCATAAGGTTAAGCACTGCCTTTCTTGCATAAGGCTAAGCATTGCCTCCCTAATTGCATAAGGCTAAACACTGCCTTTCCTGCATGAGACTAAGCATTGTCTCCTCTTTCCTGCATGAGACTAAGCTTTGTCTCCTCTTCTCGCATGAGGCTAAGCATTGCCTCCCTAATCACATAAGGCTAAGCATTTCCTTTCCTGTATGAGACTAAGCATTGTCTCCTCTTCTCGCATAAGGCTAAGCATTGCCTTTTCCTTACATAAGATTAAATACTATCTCCATTATGCTATCTAAGACTTGGCACTATCCTCTATTCACCTGGTCTAAGCACTGACCTTATCTTAAACAAGACTAAGACTTGTCTTGTTTCATTTCGCATATGACCAAGCATCATATCTTTTCATTTCATGGGCTGAAACATCGCCATTTTGTCCAAAGGCGTCATAGTCCGAAGGCATCATCCTCATAGTCGGAAGACACCATTCCATGGCCTGAGGATCTCAAAGTGCACATCATCATTCAAAGGCGTCATAGTCCAGAGGCACCATCCTTATGGCCCGAGGATATCATTTCATGGCCTGCGAATCCCTTATTACACAATTCACGGCCCAGGACGTTATAGTCTAAGGACATCATCCTCACCGTCCAAAGACAACTTTCATGGTCCAAAGAGAATTTGCAACATGTTTAATTTCGAGCAATAATCCATATATATTTGCATGCATCATGTTTTAAGTTTTGCAGGTAATCCAGGATGTAACCGTTCTTCAAACGAGAGCAATCTTCGCTCCGATTTCCGTTCATAACATTCACATCCTGCAATTGTTTCAAACATAACCGACCACCATCAATTACCCGTCTTTTACTCTATGACCATTCAGATATTTGCTCTGTGATACATCCATAACGTTTCAAATTCACATTCAGGACTTCACATAAATTTATCCGATACTATCCCACCCAAAAGAACCCTTTCCGAAACATACGACCATTCCTATAACAACTCCATCGATTTCGTTCAACGTTGGATCCAGAACTACACACGGCATGATTCCCGTAACACCAAGGATATGTAGGCAACTCAGGAACCAGGGTTCGGCCCCCATTTATTTCCAAATCACATCATCCCTGATTCAATTCGGCCAAAATTGTTCATTATTTTTTCTTTACCCGACAACTCTTTCATCATTCCCGGGTAAAAATTGTTGATACCCAATTTTGCCCTCATATTTTCTCAAATAGTATAGATACTTTCAAAACATCATTTTTTAGTTTACAAATCTATACAAGCATTTTCTATAATTTATTATAATTTTTAGAGCTTTAAAATTAATTTTCTTGCATCTAATCACATAAATATTTAGTAATTATTCCTTTAAATTATTTGTGATGACTTAATCATCCAAAATTACAATTTTTGCATCCCTATATATGTCTCATAATATTTTCACTTCATTTTCATATAATTACATTAGAATTTTAAAGCTATTTGAATAATTTTGCAATAATAGCCTATATTCATATACAAATGCTCCTTATTTATATTATTTGCGTCAAAATAGCATTTTTATATTTTTATAATGATAAATTATTATTTTTAATCATTTTTAGTGCATAAATAATATTTTTATTTGTTTATTAATTATTTTTATAAATTATTTTTGATAAATTTGGTGTATTTAAATAGTAACCCAACCTCTAAACCAATGTTTAGACCAAATTGGCCCAATGACCTAAGCCCAATGACTCCAAACCCAACCCGGTTGGACCCCTCTAAAATGACCCGCCCCAGTCCCTTTTTAAAATCCTGGTCGTTGATCTCTAAGATCAAAGGCCCACGATTAACCCCCCTACCCCCCACTTTTAATTACTCCCCCACCTAAACCCTAGAGACTCATTCGTCTCTTTACAGCCGCCTTCACACTCTCTCGAACCTTCCCCCTTCTTCTACGAACCCTAGCCGTTACATCTCTTAACCTCTCCAAATTCGACTCTAAAATGGAATCAATCACTGATTCACTTACCTTATTGGTCTCCTCTCACTACTGGTCGTCCATTTGTGGCGTTACATTAGGTGCTTGCCTAAGTTTGGCAAGTGAGATCTTCTGAGATCGGCCTAAAGTGGCTTGGACCCTTGATTCTGATCATTATTTCGTCTATATACACTCAGTACCATGCTATGTGAGTCCGATTCAGTGAGATCTCTGTCGATTTGTGTTCTCCCTCTTGAACTAGGGTTTACTCGTTTTCTCTTCTAAATTGATCTGAATCGATTTTGCATGCTTTCTTTCCTTATTTTTGGTTTTATTTACTTTTTTTCCTTGTTTATTCATCCAATTTTGCTACTATATAAACCCCACCCTATTTCCCTTTAGGACAGACCTTAATCGATATACTTTCACTAAAATTGGAACTTTGTTCTGTGATTCCCTCATTCTCTTGTTCTGTACTTTGTTCTTGGCCGGCTAAAAGCCAAGGCCACTGAGATTCTATTGTTCGAACTTTCTCTTGGTGCGAGCATTGCCCAGGGTTCTTTTGAAGCTCTTGGGAACTTTGACGCATTGCGATTTTGGGTTCTTGTGGATCTTTTGTTCTTTATTTTTGTCCGTTTAACTGGTAAGTCGCTTGACCTTTTGCAATTTCATTTTTATGTATCTCTGATTTGCATGTGTTCTCACTTCTGAAGTCTATGGCTTAATGTGTCTCTGGGTTACTTTTATGCACAACTCTGTTAACGTTACACTCATTTAAAGTCTCTTTAGCATTTAACTTCTCCTAATGCTGCTAGTTCTGAGATTGTCTATGTCTAACTTGGATAACATAAACCTTCCTAAGCTCATTTAGCTAGTGTATTGATGCCTGAGTGTTCATGAATATGCTTACCTGCTTTGTCCTGAATCTCTAGAGTGAATGCCTCACATTTGTAATAACCTGTGACTTGTTTCTCAGCTATTTTTGTCACTCAACATGGTCACTTGATCCCATACCCCTTTAGTGATTGTTTGAGGTTTTAGAATAGTCACCTCAACTTGTTTTCCCTACCATGTTTTGAACTGTTTCATGATATTAGGATGAATCCCTGACATAACCTATACCTTCTTTAGTTAATTAGTCTACCGTGTCAATACCTGAATGCCTACATTTGCTATTTGACATGAAGTTTACTCTGTTCTGAATCTTTGCAATGATATTATTGCATATGTAATGTGTTCTAATATATGCTAAGACCTTTTCTATCAACTATGATCTACTCCCTCACAACATGTTTCTGTTTTGCATAGTCTTATATCCTTAATGACTGTTTGAAACCTTTAGAATGGCCATCTTAGCATGTGTTTCCATACCATGTTTGACATAATTAAGACCTTTAGGCTTCAAATCTCTAATTCTATGCCTTATTTAAACTTGTTGGTATTATGCACTTGGGTATGATAACTTCTGTCAATCTTGCAAACTTATTTCTCCCCTAACTCTTTCAATATGTGGTTGTTTATCTGTTAATTTGCTAAGTGTTGAAATCCTGGTGAACTTGTTTCTAAGTCCTGTGACCTGTTTGATTAGCTTCTCTGTATTCTCAGCTTTGCTATGTCTACTCTAATCTATAAGTGCATTTCCTCAACTCCTGTTCCTCAACCATTGTCCATTCTCCCTCATCTGTTACCTATGCTATTCTGAACCTCTCATTCTTAGCGGGCTGAAAGCCAAGGCTGCCAAGGCTATTACTACTGACCTCCCTAGTGTGAGTACTACTCGGGGTCTATTTGAGACCCTTGTGAACTCTGACACACTAGGATTTGGGTCTTTAGTCACTTTCCCTACTACTGAAACCTGAATTATCCCAATTCCTTCTTCCTATTATCTAGTGAACATGTAAGCTGGTTGGGTAATATGGTTGCTCTATGGTTGTGTGATTTGGCTTTGAGCTCTTCTATGGATTCTGAGTTGTGCTGAGGAACATGGTTCCTTGTTGAAAATCTGGGTATACCACGAGAGAATTGTTGAAGGCCCAAACAATGCTGGGTATTTCTTTTGGGCCCGTTGTGGGCCTACTGTCATTATTTGTATAATATTTGTAATCTTATTCATTATTGGGCCTGTAATAACTTTGTAATAAACAATTGGGGTGTTAGTAAAAAATGGGAATGGGTAAATTCTGATGTTTGCATGCGAGGGTAGAGAAACATGCCTATAGGATTCAACGATTTATTTGTTTTATATGCTTTTCACTCTCTATGTGCATTGTAGAAATCATGTCATTAGGAGAAGCACACACTCATACTACTTGTCTACAAGCAAAGCATGAGCTCAAATGCTTCAATTATCCTTGTTGCTATATGTTATTAGAAAACCTGCCCATAGGAAATAAATATCGTTGAACTTTCCTTCAATTTGCATTGCTGCAGCATCTCCACTAGAAATCATGCCTATAGGATTTCAATCATTTCATTTGTTACTGTATCACACTGTTCACCTAGAAAACATGCCTATAAGGTTAAGGTATAAAAATAGAATTGGTTCCAATTGCTAATTGTTAGAGATCCTGCCTATAGGGTATTACTACTCGCCAAAAAGTGTTAATTTTCTAATCGTTGTTTGCTGCTCAAAAAGCATGAATAATTCTGGGTTTTCCTCCAATAGATTTCATTATCACTTAGTGCGTAAATCACCTAGACACAGCATCTATAGGTTAAATAATTGGAAATCTGCAATCTCAAATCAGCATGCAATAATCGTGTAATTATTTGGAGATGAGCAGCACCTTGCATCTGAAATTGTTTGCATGTTTTAATTCAAAGTCACATAGAGATCATGTCTATAGGGCTTAAGGTTCTTAATTCTGAACAGCCTAACATGAAAACCTGTTTCGCGTGTATTTGTTGCTTAAGTGTGGAGACTAACTTAAGCCCTTAACTGTCCATATTTGCAGTCCAATATTTGTTTTGTATGTCGCCTAGTCTTGGCATTTCTGAGCAGCCTAAGTAGGTCTAGAACCACCAAGTAGAGGTCCAATACCTCCTGGAGCATATGTATGAGACATGTAGTGCACGCATAGAGCACGACATAGAATTGAATTAGAACGCTTTTAGATAAACAACTTTAACATAGTAATTAGGTAGCAGGAGATGATAGTCTGTGCTCGCTGAATAATATGAGTAACTCCCTACCTTAAGGATGTTACGAAGTATTATTTATGTTGCACGAGGTGATCCTTTAGGCTAAAAAAACTTAGGACCCCCCTTTCCTTTCTATGTTTGCTATTAGAATTGGAATAGTTGTATCTCTATATTCGTATTAAGATTTTAGTAATAAAATTCTTTGGCCTTTAAATTGTCTTTGCTTATTTGATCACTTAGCCTAATCCATATAATTTTAAGTTCGTTCGGGACCCACAGTTGTGGACCTCGAAGAGTGCCTAACACCTTCTCTTTGAGGTAATTTGAGCCCTTACCCGCTCTTTGGTGGCGTTGACTTGTCAAACAGAGTTATCTGCACAATAGGTTCCCTAACGCACCTTAAAAATCATTAGGTGGCGACTCTTCTTTTAGCACTCTATCTTCCACTCTAAAAAAAGAAGAGTTGTCACGATGTCGAAACCCGCTTTCGCGAGAAGACGGGGCGCAACATCCAGTGAAGCCCATTTCTGGGCATCAATTTTGTGGTGCATTGTGCGACCCACATACCAATTGTGTGGTCCATTATGCGACCGCAGACCTGAGTTCGGAGGGTTAATTTTCCTATTTTCATAACCCGACCCCATTTTGATAAATAGCCTTTGGGGATTATTTTACGGTGTTTTTATGAGGGTTTTAGAGAGAAGTAAGAGCATTTTAGAGAGAGAAGGAGGTAACCTAACATTCTAATCATCCAATCTTGCACCAATCTTCAAGAATCAAGGAAGCCAATCACAAGATCTTCTTCTAAGAGCTAAGATTCAAACCCCTAGATTTCAATTTCGAGTTTGGGATAAAAGATGGGTGATTGAGAGTATGACTCTTGGGTGTAAGAGTATTATTCATATATTCGGTTTGTGGGAAGATTTTTGAGGTCAAATATGTAAGGATTAGGTTGTGGAGTAAAGAAAGTCTTGTAGAAGAACCTTGTAACTAAATTTGCACACCTAGTGTTTGATAAAATGCTTAAATGAGCTGAAACCATACATATCTTCCTAATTATAGTTTCACTTTTGTTATGTTTCTAAATAAATTAAAATTATTAGGATTTTCGGAATATTGTAGTAATGTAAGGAAAGATCAAGAAAGATTGGAGCCGTCCGAAGATCAATTCACGTGAGAATGCTATTTTGGAATATCGGCCTAACTCTGTTAAGGTAAGTGTATTGTCTAACTTTGTGTGGGGGAAACTACCCCTTAGGATTTGAGATGATTGTGTCATTTGTGTTATGTGAAGTTCGTGTACGCGAGGTGACAAGTGGGTACATGACCTATATGTGGTATTTGACCAGTTTGGATCATTAGGCTCCTTTTATACACTTGTTTGTAAATACTGTGTCATGATTATATCTTTTGTTGTTAGAATTGCTTGTACATGATTTACTTGAAATTGTTAGCACATACTCCATCCTTGTTGTCAAGTTCACCCTTATATGCTAATTGTTGATTGTAGTCACTTGTTGAATTACTGCTTTATCTGCTACATGCCTTAATTGTTAATTGATGCCCATAAATTGTGCCTTAATTTTGGATTGTTATTACCTTGCTATTTGACTTCGTGAGCTATCGTATAGTTTTTTCATTAATTGTGACTTCTTTGTGTAGACTCATTCTTTCTTTTGATTTTGTAGTACACCGTAGTTGATTGTAAATTGGTTGTTTAATTTGTGTTATTGGAGGAGCGGGTTGCACGCCGCAACGAAATTTATTTTAAGTTTATATTATTGGAGCGGGTTGCACGCCGCAACGAAAATTATTTGATAATTTATATTATTGGATCGGGTTGCACGCCGCAACAGAATTTATTTTAAGTTTATATTGTTGGACCGGGTTGCACGCTGCAACGAAATTAAATGAAAATAAATATATTGGAGGATCGGATTGCACACCGCAATGGAATTAAATGAAAATGAATATATTGGAGGATCGGGTTGCACGCCGCAATGGAATTTAATATGAATATATTGGAGGATCGGGTTACAAGCCGCAACGGATATGCAAATATGAAATTATTGTGTTATTAAGGTTAATTCCGATTATGATTCTCATGATGCATCTCATGTTAGGATAGTTATTGTGGTTTCTTAAATCACTTCATCATATTTTGAACATAATTAATTAACCGTCAATATATTTAAAATGGAATAAATGTAAAGAATTTTCAACCGCCGATTATGAATCATGCATCATATGTGATATGATAAGTTACTGAAAACTTAGCAGATTTAAATGTAAAGAATTTTCAAGCTGTTCTACTTGTATGTCTTTCAAAAAAATAAAACTCATATCTTATTCGAAGATTTACTAATTTAAATGGTGATCATATTTTTACTCAAATTGATATTCTATTTGTACAACCTATCCATTGTTTTACCTTATTTAAATTCTAAATTTGCTTAATAACTCATTAGACACTTTACTATGTTCAAATTGGAATTGTATTTAATTGTGTTTAAATTATTCATCATTTCATGGTAAGGACGAGAGTAAGAGTACGATGGGTGATGTCGTGCCGTGTTTATATTATAGTTATACTCTGACTGTGTTGTTGCTTAATTGCTTGATTGTTTGCTCGATGCCATCCGTGTTATCATTGTTTTCATTGTTGAATTGAATTGGAAATTCTTCTATTATTGGCCTTATATTGATATCCTCTCCTTGTTAGCTTTATGTAATATATTGTACATGTTTATATGTCTGGTAGGTGTCTTGACTGGCCTCGTCCCTACTCTACCGAGGTTAGGCTTGATACTTACTGGGTACCGCTGTGGTGTACTCATGCTACACTTCTGCACATCTTTTTGTGCAGACCTAGGTACCTCAGTATTGTTGATAATCTTACTAATTGATCGGACATTGCTGTGGAGACTTAAGGTATACCTGATGTCACGTTCACAGGCCTCAGAGTCACCTTCTAATATTTTCCTACGCTGTTGATTCTATTCTGGAACAGTTGTATTTAGAGATTTTCTAGTAAACTCTATAGAGCTTGTGACTTGTACTACCGGTTTTGGGATTGTAGGAAAAACTTTTATTTTATATTTATTCCAGATATTTGGTTGATTCATTATCATTTCAATTGAATTTTTTTAAATGGCTAATATTATTCTAACGTTGGCTTTCCTAGCAAGTGAAATGCTAGGCGCCATTACGGTCTCGAAGGTGGGAATTTCGGGTCGTGACAAGTTGCTATCAGAGCTCTAGGTTCATGGGTGCTACAAGTCATAAGCAGGTTTAGTAGAGTCTTGCGGATCTGTACGGAGACGTCTGTACTTATCTTCGAGAGGATACGGAAACTATTAGGAAATTCCACTTCTTTTATTCCTTATCATGCCATATTGATTCAACTTGAAGCATATATCTTATATTCATTCACATCCACTCGTGTATGACATTGCGCACTCGGTATCAGCTGTGCGCCAACGGTTTGTGATGTCACAGATAGACTACGAGGGAGACATGGATGCTCAAACATCGTCTCAACGTGTGATCCCGACAGAAGATGCATATGTATTAAAGGATCACTCAGTGATTTACGTGGGGGTGCAGTTGATTCTGGCATCTGGTTGATGAATACGAGCTGTGAAGGTGACAATGTTAGGACTCGCAGTATGTATGTGTCATTAATAATCCTATATTTCAGTATCAAAGGAGTTAGAGGAACAACTCCAAATTTATATAAGGACTATTCAACGTGGATGTCTCAGTTGTGGCAATACGGGGTGCTTCAGAGGAAGTACAATGGTTGATGAGCTTATGGGCTACGTGGTTCGTGCCAAGATTTGTTTGTATGGAGCTTTACTTTTGGGAATGTTGTGTACAAATAGGGTAAGTGTTACCCCAAAGAAAAATCGAGGAATATCCGAAGAAATGGGTCAGCTCAGCATTGTTGAGTCAACATAGCAAAAGAAAAAATTGGCCTTAGGAGAGATAATTCTCCACCGGTGTTTAGAGCGAGCCTATGAAGAGGACATACCAACCAATGCAACACCACCTACTTAGGATTAGTCTTCAGAAATGCTTTGAAAGAGTTTGTTCCCCAGACTCTCTGTAATGTGTGCCACACGACGATGTTAGAATATGCCATTAGGTTCAGTGAGTTAGCCCGTCATACTCCTACTTTGGTTTCTACAGCCAGAAAGCGAGTCCACAGATTCATTAAAGGACTCAATTATGATCATAAAATTTTGTATGGCTCAGAAACTACATGTTGACACTTCATTTCAACAATTGGTGGAAATTGCCAAGATGTTAGAACGTGTTTGAGGTGAGGAAAAGGAAACTAAGAAGACCAAGAGGTCTCGAGGTTCTGTAGAATTCAATGAATTCTAATCTACAACTATGGACCATTATGACGGAGGCTCGGGCAGCCGGCCAACCCAGAACGCATTTTAGAATACTCGTAGTGCTCCAGTTAATCAGGGCACTCGTGTGGGGCAGTCATCTTTTAATGCACCACTGACACGGGATTCCTACAAAGGTTATTCTAGTTATCCGGCACATACTCAGTATGAGAAGCCGAACCGCAGATGGGTTGTTATGAGTGTGGTGATATTAGGCACATCATGATAAATTATCCCAGAATTGGGAGAAACCTATTTCATTAGAACACTCAGGCCACAGACTCCATTACAGTTACTACTCTACCTACACTACCAGTTACGGGTGGAGGACAGACGGGTAGAGGGCGCCCAAGAGATGGAGGCCCGGCCCATTGATATATTTTCTATGATATGGTTGAGGCCGCTACACCGGGTGGTGTCGTTACAAGTACGATCTCGAGTTATTATAAAGTAACAATTTCCTTAACTTGATTCGGTTCTGAGTATCGAGGCAAGTACTCTTAATATGCTCCACTCGTGAGTGAGCTTCGTAATCCTGAAATCTACTTATGTGAATACTCTTGTTAGGAGATTATATGGAGATAGCTATGTCTATCATTATGTGTTGGTCACAAAAAATAATTGTGAGGCTAAAAGTGTCTTTGTTTATCATTTCAGTGAGTTTGATTTAATTTCCAGATAATTGATTTCAATTGTGAATTATATGCCCTACCGGTATGAGGGTTCATTATGTGTTATAATTTTGTTTAACAGAAATTATTTAAAAGAAGAAAATGGAATATTTCGATTGGAACGATGTGTATATTACTTGTGATTCGGAACTAAGGATGAGATCCTTGCATTTTAATATGATTTGATATATTTAAACCGGGCTACGAACCGCGTTAGCAGTTATACAAGGACGAGATCCTTGTGATGAAAATTTATATGTTTAAATTCTCTCTTGTGAAATTAAATTTGTACTAAGTACTTATAGGGAGTCATGCCTGTTAGGCTTATTTGAAAATTCATGTATGAATTTCTCTGTACATAATTTGCCAAATTCGTGTTGTAATTATTGAGTTTTAGCCTACGAGGTGAGTGCCCAGGTGGCGATAAATATGACTCGTTAATTCGGGTAAATGATTATGAGGTCTTCATGCCTCGTGTCTAGTTGTTAGTAAATTGGAGGTTTGAAACGAGATTTTTGTTAACATGAGGTTAATAGGCGATGTTGTAATCGATTATGAACAACTATTAAGATCAGAGATGCGGCTATGGGCATACATATGATGTGTTTCATGTCCAGATATCATTATCATAATGTAGTGCTTGTAATGCTGAGATTAATGTTATTGATATATATATATATATATTGTGGTGCTATGTTGTGTTGTGGATATATTGTTAGGAGTTGTTTTGGTGTTACTCTGGCAGGTGGATATTCCCAATTACAAGAGAGACTCTGCCGAAATTTCCGAAAAATTTCGGATTTAGTAAAATTTGGGAGATTGATATGTGCGAAAGAAGAGATAAGGTATGTTATGTGTTTGAGGGCGGATTCTGCTTCTCATTTGAGGATGAATGATCCTAAGTGGGGAAGAATGTAACACCCCAAAAAATTTTAAAGTACTTAAGCGCTATTAAGAAAGTTGATGTGTACGTAAGCACGAGTTGCTATAGCTAGCTGAGACTAATACCGTGCGTTAATGTAAAAATCGGACTTTTTGAAAATGTTTGGAGTGTAAGAAAGTTGGTCTTAAAGTTTACAAATATGGATAAAAGAAATAATCTCAATTGAGATGGTGTTGTCGGGATTATGTCAAATGCGGTAACATGGGATACCGTGAGTATATGTGTAAAAATAAAATCCTAAATTTGGTAACCTCAGAATAATTCTTAGCACGTTTGAGGATGAACGTTTGTTTAAGAGGTGGAGAATGTAACGACCCGACTTATCATTTTAAGAATTAACATCCCATTCAATGGCTTAAGACCTCGAGCTGCTTCGTAGTGTGTATTATGTCTTGCGCGCGCGGTCGAGTTTGGTTTTCGGATGATTCGAGATTTAATTGAAAGAACAATATATTCTTGTTTTGGAAGCTTAAATGAAAAGAGTTGACCGGAGTTTGACTTTTGTGCAAACGACCCCGGAATAGAACTTTGATGGTTCCAATAGCTTCGTATGATAATTTCGGACTTAGGCGTATGTTCGGAATTGGCGTTGGAAGTCCGTAGAATAATTCAGCGCATTTTGACGAAATTAGGAAGTTGATGTGTGCTAATTATATTATTCTATGTGCAGACGAGGACTATTAATATAATGAATATCAATTAGATATGATAATAAGTGTACGAGAAATATTATAAGTAATGTGGGGTCTAAGGAGAGGCCTAAGCCTAAGTCAAGTAGGAAATTTCATGATAGACTAAAGTTTGAAGTGGGTACGCATAAGACCAAATTTTGGACGAGCATATCTATATACATATAAGGAGTTATATGATGTATGACCTATCAAATTAAAGCTCTTCGTGTCTAGTTTCTAACGCTTCAAACCGTTCATCATTTGAATACTCCTAGAAGAAGTTATGACCAAATTACTAAATGCTGGCAGAATACAATTCTGCGACCAATTCTGCGACCGCAGAATCATTCTGCGGGCCACAAAAAATATTTATACGGTGTATTAAATTTACTTACAATATTAAATATGGAGTATATGACTATATCACAACAGAAGCTAGTTTTAAATTTGAGCCAAAATTTTAATTCATTTTAGAATTTACACTTTGACCTTAGAGAAACTTGACCAAACAGGCTATAAGAATATTGTATTAAAAAAATTGAGTCTTACAAAAACGATGTAGCCTGATAGTGAGGGTCTAACTAAACTCAAACTAATGCTATTGTTTATAATACACGCCTCAGTATAATCGGAAACATATTGGCGAAGACTTAAATTTTGAGACTTAATAAAAGCAAGTGGCTTGATAATGAGAATCTAATTGAAACTTATACTAATAGTTGTTTGACTGTATTTCTAAAATTAGCTTACTTTGAATTTTTTTTTTTAAATTGCTTTTCAATAAATATTTTTGGTGAGAAGGAGTTTATGTTTACCTAATCAATTTGAAAAGTATTTTTGAGCAGCAATTAGTGTTTGATCAAACTCTTAAAAAATATTTTTTAGCATATTTTTCTCAAAAGTACTATAAAAAAAGTTACTTTTTCTGTTTCCCCAAAACTGTTTCTTCTTCTATTCAAAAATATATATATTTCCTTCTAAAAGCTTGGTTAAACACCTTGACTTCGAAAAAAAATCTTTTTTAGCAACAAAAAAAAATACTTTTGACAAAAAAAGTACGGTCAAACAAACAATAAGGCTACTGTTTGTAGTACACGCCTCGATATACATGACTATATTATTAAAATTTCGAGTCTTAATAAAAATATGTGTCCTTATAGGGGTGACATGTGGGACAGTCCGAGCCCTAAACGGGCTAAGTGGGCCGGTCCAAACGGTCCCGGTTCCGGTCTGGTCCCTAACTAAACGGGCCAAACGGTCTTTTTCTAGGAATCGACCCGGGACCGAGCTCACGAACTCATGATCCCGGACTAAACGGGCCGGGCCCGCGGGCTAAATGGGCTAAGTTGGCCAAACGGCTAAAATATTAATTTTTTTAAAAAAAATTAGAATTGAAATTAAAGACAAAAAGATGTAAAAAAAAATATCTATGGCAATGCCTTGTAAATTTTATTATAGAATTGTGATCTAAACTTTTTAATTCAAAATTTAAAGACAATAATATTGTAAAGAGATATTCAAAGCAATGCCTTGTAATTTTTTTTATAGCATTAAAAAAATATGGCAATATCTTTCTTAGTCTTCCTCCCCCCTATGGAATGAGCACAACAAGGAGCTAATACCACCATTGAGAAGAAAAAGAAACTAATCAAGATGTGCCAAAATACAAGTTACATAATACATACTAATTTTTTTCATACAAGTTACATGGTATCTCTTACAAACTTCATAAATCCTTCAAGGTTCCGAGGAATTTCCGTTGGTGGTGGCGGAAAAGTAGCTTGGTCATCGCCGCTTCCATTGTCGGGCAAAGCAACATCCTCCGCAAGTTCAGCTAGCAGTTCTTTGTAAGCTTCGTCTTCCTCTAGTTGTGATTCAGCAAATCCAAAATTTCTTCTTTCCGAATGGATCCAATCTCTGAAAAGTACTAATTTTTCCAAGCTCTCCCTCATAGACGCTCTATAATCACCCAGTTGAAGTCTTGCTTGACTGAAATCGCTCTCTGATGCCACTGTTGAAGCTTGAATAGTTAAAATGTCTCGGGTCATCCTTGAAAGAACCGGAAAGTATTTTTCTTTGTCCTTCCACTATTGCAAAATATTAAAGGAGCTGTCGGGATTCACTTCTTCAATTTGCTGCGACAAATAAAGTTCAAACTCATTTAGTTGTGAAAAATCATTACTACTAGAACCTTGAGAACCCCTAAACCCCGCCCAAGCACTAAGTGCTCTTACTCCCGCAGTTCTTTTAGATGATTGAGAATCAGAAGAAGAAGGAGTTGGAACATTTGATCTAGCATGATTTAATGCAACTTGATAAACATTATAAATAGTTTGAGCATTTATTCTAATTGAGGCTATTGCTTCCAGAAGTCCAGCCAACTCAGCATTTTCAAGTGCTAAACCATTATAAACAGTTTTATACCAAAATTGAATGCCTCCTAATTTCATACAAGGATTTAACAAAGCAGCAACACTATAAATATGGGGAATAGGGAAAAAATTTTTTTTAAAACTTTTTTCTCATAAAATCAATAGCAAGTTTATAAATTTCTCCACCCTCTAAAAAATGAGTAATGAAATTTGCAAGTTCTGCAATATAAACTAAACAGTTAGAAATAGTAGGATAATATTGCCCAGAAAATTTATTTGTAGTAATATGAAATCTTTCTAAAAAATCAACAAGCATTTTAACATTAGCCCAATCCCTATTCGTAAGGTGCTCATCATCATCACTTACATTTGCATTAAACGTTGAGTTTATGGGGTTTCTATATTCATATACAATAATCAAACTTTCATACATGTAATTCCATCTAGTTGGACGAGGTTTAAGAACCTTTCTTTCTCTTAGGCCAAATTCATCGTATCTTTTAAAATATTCTCTAAGTCTACTTCTACGGTTTGAATAAAAAATTCAGTTAAGAGCCATTTTAACCTTTTCAATTTCAATATTTAAAATTTTCATACTATCACCAACAATTAAATGGTAAATATGACAAATACATCTAACATGAAAAATGTTACTAAATGCAGGATTTAACGTAGTGGTAAGCAAGTTTATAGTATTTGTGTTATTAGCAGCATTATCTATTGAAATCTTTACAAGTAGGATTAAAAACTTTTCTAATATAATGCACAAACGAAGGGTCAGAAGGAAAACTATAGGGTAAGCACATAACAGTTACCATTTTTGTCAATTTTTTCCGATCTTTTTTTGGATAATAATATAAAATACCACCGGTAACAGTGCTAATTCTCGGTTAAAATTGATTTGAACCGGTACTAGGATCACCCTGAATAGGACTAGGTATACTTCTCTCCTCGGCCACAACTTTCAGACGTTCATATTTTATTCTATATCTAGGGTATTTTTTTATGTGTCTAGCCAAAGTTTCCGTCCTTTCCCCCCCTCCCCCCCAGCAGCATATTTAAAAGCTAACTCAGTACCATTAGTTTTACACTTAGCCTTATTTTGTGAAACTAGTTGTGTAAAAAAGGCCAAACAGGAGATGTTTTCGTCCGTTTTATAGGTTGTCTAGAAAAAGTAGGGGCAATAACATGAGTATCAGATGGGTCATCATTTGGATTAGTAGGGTTATCACTAGTTGGGTTAACATCAGGAGCAGGACTAGTGGGTGTATCATCATCCGGTTGAGTTTCATCAAGATCAATTTCCTCATCATCATTTTCATCAATAGTATTATAATTATTAGAATAAAGAGCATCCATTAATTCATGGTCTAATTGTTCACCGAGTACAATATTATGGTAAAATTGACTATCGGTAAATTATAATAAACTATTATCGGTATCAAGAATAGCAGGTGTAGGACGGATATGGGGTTTGATTCGGGGAGCCGGGGCAGGGGAGGAGGAACAACAGTACTACTAGATTCGTCACTCTTAAATTTTTCCTTATTCTTATTTTTGGAAAAATAATTTTTTAAGGAAGCCATCTTAATTAATCAAATAATAGCAAATAAATAAAACAAACAAAAACTATAATATTAAGACTTAAGATTGGAACGAGTTTACCGAATTGATGAATAACTTGTTGAAAATTGATTATCGTTGAATACTTAAATACTTCAATTCACCAACTTCATAATTTTTTTTACAAATTGTAACAATAGTAAGCAATAGTAGCAAGTATAGAAGAAAATTTGAGAGAGATTGTGATAGATTGATATTGATTTTGTAAGAAAAAAATGAAACAATGAGAGGGTATTTATAGTTGAAAATAGAGAAAAGTGTAATTATAAAAAATTTGAGGTTAAAACAAAGTTGGAGGGGGGGGGGGGGGGGGGGGGAAAGGATTAAATGGCTATTTTCCAAACGACTCTTTTTTAAAAAAAAAAGAATTTACCGTTGGGATCATTTGGCCCGTCAAGGGACCGATCCGGTCCCGGTCCCTTGACGGGCCAAACAATCCCGATCTTAACGGTTTAAAATCAAGAACCACCCCATGAGACCGGTACATGCCCACATCTACCGGTCCTGGCTTGTTTGAATCGCAATTTCGGGCCGGTCCTGATCCCGGACCGACTCACTTGCAACCCTTAGTAGGGATAAGCTCTCAAAAGCTCATCATTATGCAAAACGGTCTAATCAACTTTATCGAAAATTGAAAATTATTGCTCTAATAATTATTGCTCTTGCTATTTGCATTTTGATTCTTAGCCTATTGATTTAGAATACCTGTACAATCCAACGG
The DNA here is from genome assembly GCF_000390325.3 of Nicotiana tomentosiformis. Classification (NCBI taxonomy): domain Eukaryota; kingdom Viridiplantae; phylum Streptophyta; class Magnoliopsida; order Solanales; family Solanaceae; genus Nicotiana; species Nicotiana tomentosiformis. The sequence goes on along the minus strand of NC_090817.1, from coordinate 108,275,987 downwards.
GTCCACAATTTCAAGCCCCATTAGTATGTGATTTTTAGCAGATATATGTATCTTTTAGAAGATGGGATAGGACAAGGCACAGAAAAACTTTAAATCAAATCAAATATATGCAGCTGTTGGTGTTCGAATCCATCGCCCAACTTGGAAATATAAGGGCCCTGCACCAGGAGAGGAACAGAGCTCTTTTTGTCAAGCAGTACTATCATTTTAACGTTGATATTTTGTGGGCGTCTGGACATAAGAATAGTAAAATTTTAAAAACAAGCTAATTTTTTTTAAAGTGAAAATGATATTTGAAAATTAGAGTTGTGTTTGGGTATAAATATAATTTTGAGTTATTTTTAAAGTTGGTGAGTGATATGAGTGAAAATTTTGAAAAATAACTTTTTGGAGTTTTTCGCATTTTTGAAAAATTTCAAAATTCATATTCAAATGAAAATTGAAAATTTTATGGCCAAACACTGATTTCGAAAGAGAGTAAAAAATTTCGAAAAAAGTGAATATTTTTTTATGTCCAAACAGGCTCTTTATTTTTGTAACATATTTGGTAAAAGGTTAATACTCCCTCCGTACCAGTTTATATGAACCTATTTCCTTTTTGGTCCGTTCCAAAAAAAATGACCCCTTTTTAAATTTGGAAATAATTTTGCTTAAACTTATAATTCTATCCGTAATGAGAAACTTTTATAACAACACAAATACTCCGGGCCACTTTTTGATTTGTTTAGGACAACAAATTCCAAAAGTCTTTATTTATTCTTAAATTCCGTGCCCAGTCAAACATGTTCACATAAATTGGAACGGATGGAGTAGTATTTTTGGTTCCTCAATTATTGCTAAATTCTGATGGTAGTCTTTGATATTTATTGGTAATTTATTGTATTTTTGTTCCCTCAATTTAATATTTACTAAATTCAAACTTGAAATTTTACCTCTTGACGAATTTACCGTCATTGTTATTTATTTTATTACTTAATTACCCATGTGTTATGTTAAGCTATTGCCTCTTTCCTTTTTCCTCTCTGAACTGAGTATATACCGAAAACAGCCTCTTTATCTTTTAAATGCAGGGGTAAGGTCTGCGTATACTTTACCTTCCCCGGACCCTACTTGTGGGACTACACTGAATATATTATTGTTGTTGTTGTTGTTGTTATGTTGTTATGTTAAGCTTATATTGTTACTTTATATTTGACAGTAATATAATTCTAAAAATAGTATAAATATAACATATTTCCTATATAAAGTGATCAACTGGGCACGTGGCAACTACTTCTTTACTTCTCCTTTGCTCATAGAAAAATAGTTGGATTATGGATAGTTTTTGAAACATTTTGTTTGACCGGTTTTAATACTCTTATTAGGGGAGCATTGTTGACATTGTGATGGTTTGCTAATTTTTCTTTGGATATTTGTTATCAATTTTAATATTTTTCGAAATAGACTATATGGATAAAGAGATCAAGCACATAAAAGGTTAACTATTACTCTCCCGCTTCAATTTAGATGAGGTAGTTTGACTCGACACGTAGTTTAAGAAAAAAAGAAAACTTTTGAAACTTGTGGTCTTAAAAACTTAAGGGGTAAAAACTTTGTGGGCCATAACATTTGTGTGGCTATAAAAGCTTCTCATTAAGGGTAAAATGAGTAAAATGAAGAGTTTAAAGTTGAATTATTTTTAAATTTAAAAATATATCATTTGTTTTGGAACAGTCTAAAAAGGAATGTAGCTCTTCTAATTTGAAACTAAGGGAGTAACAACTTGGAGTTAAAAATTATAAGTCGTAAATGAGGTACTTCATAAGTTGGACCGGAGTTAAAAAGAAAAAAAGAGCTCCTTAAGCTTCCCTTAAAGCATGAAGCAAAGATTTTTTTCAAATGCTCACAATTGGTTTTGTCGACCAAGAGTAATGTGAAAGTAGGAAAAATACTACTGAGCATTTATTTGCCACTCTTTCCTGTTGGATTATTTTCAACGACTGCACTATTGGAAGAGGGCTGTGCATAATTTGATAAATATCAAATTATTCTATCGAAATCAAAAATTTTAATATTTGGAATTCGATATTTTGGTATTCGGTATGGTATTTGGTTTAAATTTTAAAAAATATTAGTATTAGGTATAATATTTGGTATTTTAAAATAAAATATCGAAATACTTATACCGTACCGAAATATATATTATATTACACAATACACATATTATTAATAATAACATAAATATAAAAATCTAAAATTTTATTTTTCTTTATTCTCTAAGTTCATCAATTAACTCTAAGCAAGTAACAAGACATTTCTAAAGATCAAATTTATTCTTTTATGTACAATTTTCTCTCTCTGGGTTGATATTTGCTTGTTTTGGACAAAACTTTTGTTAACAAGTATTTTTAGTTTTGTACTTTTGAGTACTTTAATTTAGAATATTACAGTCTATGACTCAATGCACTAGTTAGTATTCTAACCGAATAAATCGAAATTACCAAACCGAATAAACCGAAACCGAAAGGAGCAAAATCGAACCATACCGAATTTAATTAGGTACGGTATTGTATTACATTTTAAGAAATCGAATACCGAAAATACCAAAACGAAATATCTAAATATCGTACCGTACCGACCGACGAACACCCATACTTGGAAGAGGACTAAGATGCTTTCAAATTATCTACGATGATAATATGAATAAAGAATGTTTTTTATATTATTAGTTGATTTTTGTTAGTGATAGTATGTTAGTTATCCCTTTTACTAGATTATTAATAATATTTATCAAAAGATTTACATATAATTACTCAATAAGTGATATGATTATACAAATATATATACACTCATTTAACTTAAGGAAAATAGAAGAAGAATATATCACATGAAAATTTCTCTGATGAACGCGCGTTGAACTTGGAGCTACAAAAATGGAATTCTCTCCTTGTTGGAAATAGAGCCGTCAAAATGGGCTTGGCCTGTGAGGCCAGCCCCTAGCCCGCTACTTGGGTAGGGTTGGGTTGGAAACTCTTTTAGCCCATTTAAAATTGAGGCTTATAAACCCGGCCCAAGTCACCCATTGGCTCTTGAGGCTTGATCGAGGTTGAGCCTGGGCCGGCCCGTGGGCGAAAAATTAATTAAATTTAAATTTAAATATTTAATATTTAAAAAAGTAAAAACTAAAAAAAAAACTATTAACTATAATCCTCATTCCCCAACCTTAGATTGCTCATTTACTCTTTCACATCAATTAGAATCAAGATTTTTGATATCCATGTAGTATGACAAGATTAGTTTTTCTTTTGCTTAATTAACAATGAACTAGGAAAGTTTTGAGTGGCCAATAATAATTATTTTCTAAAAAAAATATTACTTTAAGTGGTCAATGATCAATTTAGTTACTTTAATATATTACTAATAATTAAACTACACTTCAGTATAGAAAAGGGTCAAGTTTAACAACAAAAAAAAATTGACAACACTAGCAAATTTCATGAATTTTAAAATTTTATGGATTATAATGATGAAATTAGCAAATGATGTAAAACCTAAATTAAAAACCCTCAATACATAAACTTATTGAAGCAATCCATGAACCTGAGAAAAGTGAAGGAAAAGTATTAAAAAATATTCATGGAACGTTAAAAAAAAGAGCTAGAGATATAGAGAATTTGCATTTCAATTATGAGATTCCATGTCAAGATTCTTGTACGCTATAAACAAACAGAAGCCGTTCATATGATTAAGAGACTATGTCATGATTTTTGTTTTTTAAAGATTTAAAGAAATATGTTTCTAAAACAATTGAAGGGCCAAACCCGCCCTAGCTCGCGACCCTCTTAGGGCTGGGCTGGCTATTTAAAGGACCATTTAAATGGAGGCCCGATTCGCCCTAGCCCACCAAATTTAAAAACCCGCGCGGCTTGGTCTGGGTAGCTCTAGTTGGAATAGTCATTATGAGCTGTGTAAATAGCTCTTCCACCATGTTACTTAAACTCGCAATGTAAAATTCTCTCCGTACAATTGCATATCTAACCGGCTGATAACGGCTTCTTTTCGCCGATAACGATTAGTTTTCACAGCAAAATGGCTCATGTCCATCTCAATTGACCTCTACGGGTCTCCGTTAACAAAACCTCCCAATCCCCCAAACCTAATTTCTTCATCGTTTAATGAGGGAATCCCTAATTTTGCTCAACTACCCTCTTATGCCAGAACCCTAGCTAATAGGGACTCCACCCACTTGATGGTAGGCTAGAAACTCACATTTTAAACTATATTTCGCACTCTAATTACTACACTTTGATTGTATTTGAGCTTAATTGTAAGTATTTTATACTTATCACGTGTGTTTTGCTGTATAGAATGTGATTTCGAATTGAGAAGCAAGTTTGGAGCTAAGATAGATTATTTGGAGCTTTGAAATCCTAGTAGAAATCCAAAAAATTAAGTCGGGATCACGTTCGGGGGTCGAGGACCAAGCCCGGATACCAAAAAGTGAGAAAAAAAATTTACTTTGAGAAAATTGCACTACCACGCTGCGGGGAGCGCCGCGGGACACAAGGTGCTACTGCAAAATTCCTGCAGAGTGGAAAAACTCTGCTCTCTGAACTTTCCCACTGGCGCTACGCAAGTACAAAAGAGTGCCCAAGTTTTTTCACTTCGGCTTGGAAAGGATAGTTTCATCCGGGCCCGTTCCTAAATAGTATAAATACACCAAAAATGCATTTTTAGAGGACTTTGGACCTTGGGAGCTTTTGGAGAGTATTGAAGGCTTCAAGACACAAGATTTCATCTTCCTTCTATGTCACGATCCCAAAATCTCACATGTCGTGATGGCGCCTATCTCAATACTAGGCAAGCCGACAATATCAATAAACTACCAAATCTTTGAAGTTTGAGAATATAATATTTGAATTTCCATAGAAAAATCTCACAAATTACTGACATAAGATACATTCCCAAAACTCGGTGTCACTGAGTACATGAGCATCTAATATGAATACAAAGTCTGACTAACAAAACACTGTCTGAAAGTATAGAACGGTACAATAACTGAAAGAAAGAGAGTCAAAGTCAGCGGACTCCAGACAACTATCTTAATAGTCTTCAACTGATAGCACTGTAAGATCTAACGGTCGCCGTGTCCGAAAGTACCTAGATCTGCACACGAGGTGCAGAGTCTAGTATGAGTATAACCAACTCAATAAGTAACAAGACTAACCTCTAGGCTGAAAGTAGTGACGAGCTCCGCATGTACAGTCCAGTATAAATAAAAATAATACAGAAATGTAGGCATGCTTTCAAGTTCAACAGTTGCTTTCACTACAAATAAGACAGATCAATTTTGAACAATACGAGGAATATGACATCTCTGTATCTACATGCCAACGTACATACTGTTAGTGATGCACCTTAGTGAAAACTCCGTGTACTCACAATCTAAAATACTCAATCACTCAATACTGTATATGGCCAATCCAGCCCAGGGAAGATCCATCCCAAATATATATGTATATCCATCAACTGACAGTCAGTCACTCAGTATTGTATAAGGACAATCCAGCCCAGGGAAAGATCCATCCCCGAATATCAATGATTCAAACAAGATCCATGTCAAGAAAAAATTCATCCCTTAATATAAATGCTTCGGGCAAGATCCATGCCCAGGGAAGATCCATCCCATATATATATATATATATATATATATATATATATATATAAACTACGCTCACTGTTAGGGTGCAGACTCCGGAGGGCTCCTTCAGCCCAAGCGCTATAATAGCCAGATCTAGGCATAAATAAATAAACATAACTATCACTCAAAATCTCCAGTCTCTCGGGCTCTCAATAACATAAAAAAATCAACCCGACATGATGATATGAAGTATCAATGAATGACAACAGAGACTGAGATATGATATGTAAGTGATTGATGTGACTGAGTACAAAATTGTAATTTAAAGAAATAATTCAACAACAATACGACCCATGTTGTCCGAAAATATATCGGCGTGTAACCTAAACATGATCTTTGATATGAGTCTCAGCTCAATTTCTCTAATATGTGGATGATATGCGAATAATAACATTTATTTAATTATGAAACTCCACGGAATCAATTAAGTCACAATTCCTATGATGCACGCTCACACGCCCATCATCTAGCATGTGCGTTATCTCCAAACAATTCATACAACATGTAATTAAGGGATTCATACTCTCAGAACCAAGTTTAAAAGTGTTACTTACCTCAAACCGTGTAATTTCTTACTTCGCTATGCCCTTGCCTCGTGAATTGGTCTCTGAAAGCCTCGTATCTAGCCACAATTAATTTGATTCAATCAGTACAAATTATTGGAATTAATTCCATAAGAAAATACTAATTTTCCAATAAAATCCGAAATTTAACTCAAAAATTGATCTTCGGGCCCACGTCTCGGAACCCGACAAAAGTTATAAAATCCGAAAGTCCATTCAACCACGAGTCCAACCATACCAATTTTACTAAATTCCAACATCAACTCGGCTTCCAAATCCTCAAATTTTATTTTTCAATCCCTAGGTTCAAATCCTCGATTTACACCTCAAAGACACGTAATCTAGTCGGATTATTTGATGATAATTCAATATTATGGAGTAGAAATGATCACAAGTGACTTACCTCAAGTTTCACGTGAATTCTCTCTTAAAATCACCCCAAAACCGTGCTTGAAAGTCCAAAAATGGCAAAACTTGGAACCCCTGCGAAATGTATACTGTCAAGGGGTTCTGCACCTACGACTCACTTAGCCGCTTCTGCGGTCTCGCAGGTGCGAGAAACCAACTGCTTCTGCGGTTTTCCAAGGCCTCCACTGCCTCCGCTTTTGCGAGCTAGAAGCGCTTATTTGGGCTCGCATTTGCGAGACTCAGTCTGCTTCTGCGCCCATCCGTCCGCTTCTGCGATCACACAGGTGCGGAAATTCCCTCGCACCTGCGACCACTGCCTCACAGCCCCCTGCCCGTATCTGTGCTTGCCAAGCTCATTTCTGCGAGCTCGTAGATTCAGATGGTAGAAACTTTTAGATTTTCTTCTAAGTCCGAATTTGATCCGTTAACCATCCAAAACTCATCTGAGGCCCTCGGGACCTCAACAAAATATACCAACAAGTCCTAAAACATCATACGAACTTAGTCGAGGCCTCAAATCACATCAAACAACGTTAAAACCATGAATCATACCACAATTCAAGCCTAATGAACTTTGAAACTTCCAATTTCTACAAACGACGCCGGAACCTATCAAATCACATCCGATTGACCTCAAATTTTGCACACAAGTCATAAATAACGTAACGGACCTATTCAAATTTCCAAAATCCGATTCCGACCCCGATATCAAAAAGTCAACCCCCCGATCAAACTTTTCAAAAATTCAACTTTCGTCATTTCAAGCCTAATTCCACTACGGACTTTTAAATAATTTTCTGGACACGCTCCTAAGTCCAAAATCACCATACGGAGCTATTGGAATCATCATAATTCAAATCTGAGGTCATTTATACATAAGTCAACATCCGGTCAATGTTTCCAACTTAAGTTTTCAATTATGAGACTAAGTATCTCATTTCACTCCGAATTCCTATTCGGACACGAACCAACTAACCCAGTAAGCGATAAAACACTTGTAAAGCATAAATTGAGCAGTAAATGGGGAAACAGGGTTATAATACTCAAAATGGCCGGTCATTACATTCTCCCCCTCTTAAACAAACGTTCGTCCTCGAACGGGTTTAGAATCATACCCGAAGTCTCAAATAAATGTGGATATTTGCTCTGCATCTCCTGCTCAATCTCCCAAGTAGCTTCTCTGACTGGCTGGCCTCTCCAGTATACTTTCACTGATGCTATGTTCTTTGACCTCATCTTTCGAACCTGTCGGTCTAAAATGGCTATCGGCTCCACATCATAAGTCAAATTACCGTCCAACTGCACTGTACTAAAATCCAAAATATGAGATGGATCCCCGACATACTTTCGGAGCATGGGTACATGGAACACTGGATGAACACCTGATAGACCAGGTGGCAAGGCAAGTTTATAAGCCACCTCCCCAATCTTCTTAAGTATCTCAAAAGGCCCACTATATCGAAGGCTCAACTTGCCCTTCTTCTCGAACCTCAACACACCCTTCATGGGTGAAATCTTGAGCAGAACCTTCTCCCCAACCATGTAAGCAACATCACGGACCTTCCTATCGGCATAACTCTTCTGTCTAGACTGCCGCGTGCGAAGCCGCTCCTGAATCAATTTAACCTTCTCCAAAGCATCCTGAACCAAGTCAGTACCCAATAGCCTAGCCTCACCCGGCTCAAACCAACCCACCGGAGACCGACACCGTCTCCCATATAAAGCCTCATACGGAGCCATTTGACAGTCCGAGCGCACTATTCGGATATTGGAAGATATGCTACGCGCTTGTGTCAGTCCGTCTAAGGGTGAAATATTGTACTCAGCTGAACATATGTGCCCAATCCTCGCTGCACTGCTCTCCAAAACTGTGATGTAAACTGCGTGCCCCAATCTGAAATAATGGACAATGGCACACCGTATAGGCGAATAATCTCGCGGATATATATCTCAGCCAACCACTCCGAAGAATAATTAGTACCAACTGGAATAAAATGCGTGGATTTGGTCAACCGATCTACAATCACCCAAACATCATCAAACTTCCTCAAGGTTCGTGGAAGCCCAACTACGAAGTCCATGGTAATACACTCCAACTTCTACTCTGGAATTTCAAGTCTCTGAAGCAATCCGCCGGGTCTCTGATGCTCGTACTTTACCTGTTGACAATTTAAACACTGAGCTACAAACCCATCTATATCTTTCTTCATTCGCCTCTAGCAATAGTGCTGCCTCAAATCCTAATACATCTTCGCGGCACTTGGATGAATGGAGTTCCGCGAACTATGAGCCTCCTGGAGAATCAACTCAAGCAAACCATCTACATTAGGCACACATAGCCTGCCCTGCATCCGTAATACACCGTCATCCCCAATAGTGACTTTCTTGGCATCACCGTGCTGAACCGTGTCCTTAAGGACAAGCAGATGGGGGTCATCATACTGACGTTCTCTGATATGATCATAAAGAGAAGACTGAGAAACCACACAAGCCAGAACTCGATTTGGCTCGGAAACATCCAATCTAACAAACTGGTTGGCCAAGGCCTGAACATCCAAGGCTAAAGGCCTCTCTACTACCGGTAAGTATGCTAAGCTGCACAAACTTTCCGCCTTACGATTCAAGGCATCGGACACCACATTGGCCTTTCCGGGTTGATAAAGAATGGTGATATAATAATCCTTAAGCAACTCCAACCATCCCCGTAGCCACAAATTAAGATCATTCTGTTTAAACGGATGTTGTAGACTCCGGTGATCGGTATAAACCTCATAATAGACACCATACAAATAATGCTGCCAAGTATTCAAGGCATGAACAATAGCTGCTAACTCAAGGTCATGGACGGGATAATTCTTTTCATGTACCTTTAACTGTCTGGACGCGTAGGCAATCACCCTACCGTCTTGCATCAGCACTGCGTCGAGACCAATATGCGACGCGTCACAATACACAGTATAAAACTCTGAACATGTAGGCAACACCAATACTGGGTCTGTAGTCAAAGCTATCTTGAGCTTCTGAAAGTTCTCTTCACACTCATTCGACCACCTGAACGGAGCACCTTTCTAGATCAATTTAGTCAAAGGCGATGCAATAGACGAGACACCCTCTGCAAAGCGACGATAATAACCGACCAAGCCGAGAAAACTCCGAATCTCAGTAGTTGAAGATGGCATGGGCCAACTCTGAACTGACTCTATTTTATTCGGATCCACCTTAATTCCTTCACTAGACACTATATGTCCCAAGAATGCCATCGAACTAAGCCAGAATTTACACTTAGAGAATTTGGCATACAATCTCTCATCTCTCATCCTTTGTAATACAATACCCAAGTGTTGTGCATGCTCCTCCTGACTACGTGAGTACACCAGGATATCATCAATAAATACTACGACAAATGAATCAAGATATGGCTAGAATACACTATTCATCAAGTGCATAAATGTTGTTGGGGCGTTAGTCAGCCCAAAAGACATCACGAAAAATTCATAGTGGCCATAACGAGTCCTGAATGTCGTTTTTAGAATATTCGAATCCTGAATTTTTAACTGGTGATACCCAGATCTCAAATCAATTTTGGAGAACACCCTCGCTCCCTAAAACTAGTCAAATAAATCATCAATACGCGACAAAGGATATTTATTCTTGATTGTAACTTTGTTTAACTACCTGTAATCAATGCACATCCGCATAGTACCATCTTTCTTTTTCACAAACAGAACCGGTGCACCCCAAGGTGACACATTGGGCCTAATAAACCCCTTATCAAGGAGTTCCTGAAGTTTCTCTTTCAATTCTTTCAATTCAGTTGGTGTCATACGATACAGAGGAATAGAAATGGGCTGAGTGCCCGACACCAAGTCAATACCGAAATCAATATCCCTGTCGGGTGGCATACCCGACAGGTCTGCAGGAAATATATCCGGAAAGTCTCGCACTACCGGTACTGAATCAATAGGAGGAGTATCTGGATCAACATCTCTCACAAAGGCCAAATATGACAAACACCCCAACCAAACGTTGGGCCTTCAAATAAGAAATTACTGTGCTAGGAACATAATCTAGAGAACTTCTCCATTCGACCTTCGACAACCCAGGCATCGCCACCATCATGGTTTTTGCGTGACAGTCCAGAATAGCATGACATGGAGACAACCAATCCATACCAAGGATTACATCAAAATCAACCATACTGAGCAATAAGAGATCAACTCTAGTCTCCAGTCCCCCAATATTTACCGCACACGACCGATATACACGGTCCACAATAATAGTATCACCCACCGGCGTAGATACACGAATAGGTGAAACTAAGGACTCACGGGGCATATCTAGATAATGAGTAAAGTACGATGATACATACGAATAGGTAGAACCGGGGTCAAATAATATAGATGCCTTCATGTGGCACACTGAGACAATACCTGTGATCACTGCATCTGAAGCAACAACATATGGTGTGGCAGGAAAAGCATAGAATCGGGCCTGACCGCCACCTGATTGGCCTCCCCCTCTTGGGCGACCCCTAGCTGACTGAGCCCCACCCCGAGCTGGCTGGGCAGGTGGTGGAGCAACTGGTGCAGAAGTCATAATATGACTCCTCTGCTGAACTGGACCTCGCATAAGGTGGGGAAAATATCTCTTTATGTGGCCCAAGTCTCCACACTCAAAGAAACCCCTCTCTTAAAAGGCTGGTAAGTTCTGAGGTGGACCTCAAGAACCAGAATAACTACCAGAAGAACCTGGCACAGATGATCCGTAAACTGAAGGAGCACAGGGCACTGGAAGTGCACAGAGAGATGACTGATCCTGATGAGAACTGTATGAACCATGGCTGGATGATGCACCACAATGAACTGGATGACCCGTTTGAGCGTGTCTGTAAGGATGACCCCTGCTGTGGTAGGACTGCCCTCCAGAAGATACCCCACAAAAACCGCCCGAACCTCGTGGCCTCTTGGCCTCCCTCTCACCACGCTCCTGGCTACAGACCACCTCTATCTGCCGAACAATGTCAACCACCTCGTCAAAAGAGGCACCAGATACCCTATCCCTAGTCGTAAGTAACCGCAGCTGATATATGAGGCCATCAATGAACCTCTTAATCCTCTCCTTATCATTGGGAACCAACCAAACTGCATGACGAGCCAACTCAGAAAATCTCATCTCGTACTGTGTCACAGACATGCCATCCTGACGTAACTGCTCAAACTGTCTATGCTGCTCCTCTCTGCGAGACTGCTACACAAACTTCTCCAAAATGAGAACGGAGAACTCCTGCCATGTAAGTGGTGCTGCACCGACCGGTCTGCGCCTCTCATGAGTCTTCCACCATTTGAAGGCAGCCCTAGAAAACTGAAAAGTAGTGAACGAGACCCCAATGGTCTCAAAAATACCCGCTGTCCGAAGCATCCGCTGGCACTTATCCATAAAAACTTGAGCATCCTCTGACTCAGCACCGCTAAATGATGGAGGTCGAAGCCTCCCAAATCTCTCATGTCTCCTCTGCTCATCATCTGCCATAACGAGGACTACCGGGGCTTGAGCAGCTGCAATCGGTTGGGCTGGTAGTGCCCCCGGTATCTGAAGTCCCTACACTACCTGATATGGAGTACGAGCAACAGGGGTATGAGTACCTCCCCCGGCCTGATAAGTGGAAGGTACGGCCTCAGCCGAAACCACCTGAGCAAGGCCATTGCAAACTGTCAATATCTGAGCCAAAACCTTTTGTAGGCCTGGAATCTCAGTGGGCACAACTGGTGCCTGAGCTGGTTCCGCCGGCTCAACTACATCTAGAATCTGCTCCTGAGTTGGAGCAACTGATGGTGCTAAAAGTGCTGCTCCAACTGTTGTATGAGAGACACCTCGACCTCTACCTCGACCCCGGCCTCTCGCGGCCCTAACTGGTGGCACTGGAAGCTGACTGTCTGATCCGGTAGTACGTGTCCTCACCATCTATAAGAGAACAGAATAAAAGAAATTTTGTTTCCAAAATCAAAAAATTCGCACGACAGAATGCAAGAAGGTGAAATTTTCCTAAGGGTTCGGCAGCCTCTCAAAGATAAGTACAGACGTCTCCGTACCGATCCACAAGACTCTACTAAACCTGCTCATGACTCCTGAGACCTACGTAACCTAGGCTTTGATACCAACTTGTCATGACCCCAAGATCGCACATGTCGTGATGGCGCCTATCTCAATACTAGGCATGCCGACAATCTCAATAAACCACCAAATCTTTGAAGTTTGAGAACATAATATTTGAATATCCATAGAAAAATCTCACAAATTACTGACATAAGATACATTCCCAAAACTCGGTGTCACTGAGTACATGAGTATCTAATATGAATATAAAGTCTGACTAACAAAACACTGTCTGAAAGTATAGAACAATACAATAACTGAAAGAAAGGGAGTCATTGTCAGCGGACTCCAGGCAGCTACCTTGATAGTCTCCAACTGATAGCACTCTAAGATCTAACGGTTGACGTGTCCGAAAGCACCTGGATATGCACACGAGGTTTAGAGTGTAGTATGAGTACAACCAACTTAATAAGTAACAAGACTAACCTCTGGGATGAAAATAGTGACGAGCTCCGCAGGTACACTCCAGTATAAATAATAACAATACAGAAATGTAGGCATGCTTTCAAGTTCAACAGTTGCTTTAAGTGCAAATAAAACAGATCAATTCTGAAAAATACGAGGAATATGACATCTCTGTATCAACATGCCAATGTACATACTGTATGTCATGCACCTTAGTGAAAACTCCGTGTACTCACAATTTAAAATACTCAATCACTCAGTATTGTATATGGCCAATCCAGCCAAGGGAATATCCATCCCAAATATATATATATATATATAATCAACTGACAGTTAGTCACTCAGCACTATATAAGGCCAATCCAGCCCAGCGGAAGATCCATCCCCGAATAATATATATATCAACTACGCTCGCTATGGGGGTGCAGACTCCGGAGGGGCCCCTTCAGCCCAAGCGCTATAATAGCCAGATCTAGGCATAAATAAATAAACATAACTATCACTCTGAATCTCCAGTCTCTTGGGCTCTCAATGACATGAAAAAATCAACCCGGCATGATGATATGAAGTATCAATGAATAACAACAGAGACTGAGATATGATATGCAAGTGATAAATGTGACTGAGTACAAAATTGTAATTTAAATAAATAATTCAACAACAATATGACTCATGTGGTCCCAAAATATATCGGCGTGTAGCCTAAACATGATCTTAAATATGAGTCTCAGCTCAATTTCTCTAACACGTGGAGTATATGCGGATAATGACATTTATTTAATTATGCAACTCCATGTAATTAATTAAGTCACAATTCCTATGATGCACGCTCACATACCCATCACCTAGCGTGTGCATCATCTCCAAACAATTCATACAACATGTAATTTAGGGATTCATACCCTCAGAACCAAGTTTAAAAGTGTTACTTACCTCAAACCCTGTAATTTCTTTATCCTCTATGCCCTTGCCTCGTGAATTGGTATCCGAAAGCCTCGTATCTAGCCATAATTAATTTGATTTAGTCAATACAAATTATTGGAATTAATTCCATAAGAAAATACTAATTTTCCAATAAAATCCGAAATTTAACTCAAAAATTGACCGTCGGTCCCACGTCTCGGAATCCGACAAAAGTTACAAAATTCAAAAGTCCATTCAACTACGAGTCCAACCATACCAATTTTACTAAATTCCAACATCAACTCGGCTTCCAAATCCTCAAATCTTATTTTTAAATCCCTAGGTTTAAATCCTCGATTTACACCTTAAAGACACGTAATCTAGTCGGAGTATTTGATGATAATTCAATATTATGGAGTAGAAATGATCACAAGTGACTTACCTCAAGTTTTCTGTGAATTCTCTCAGAATATCGCCCCAAAAACCGTGCTTGAAAGTTCAAAAATGGCAAAACTCGGAACCCCTTCGAAATGTATATTGTCTAGGGGTTCCGCACCTACAACTCACTTAGCCGCTTTTGGGGTCTCGCAGGTGCGAGAAACCAACCGCTTCTGCGGTTTGCCAAGGCATCCACTGCCTTCGCTTCTGCGGGCTCGTATTTATGAGGCTCAGTCCTCTTCTGCGCCCATCCGTCCGCATATGCAATCACGCAGGTGAGGAAAATCCCTCGCACCTGCGACCACGGCCTCACAATACCCTGCCCGTATCTACGCTTGCCAAGCTCGCTTCTGCGAGCTCGCACCTGCGATCCAATTTCCGCAGGTGCGATTGCATCAGATGGCAGAAACTTTTAGATTTTCTTCTAAGTCTGAATTCGATCCGTTAACCATATGAAACGCACCCGAGGCCCCCGGGGCCTCAACAAAATATACCAACAAGTCCTAAAATATCATACGAACTTAGTCGAGGCCTCAAATCACATCAAACAATGTTAAAACCATGAATCATACCCCAATTCAAGCCTAATGAACTTTGAAACTTCCAATTACTACAAACGATGCCGGAACCTATCAAATCACGTCCGATTGACCTCAAATTTTGCACACAAGTCATAAATGACATAACGGACCTATTCAAATTTCCAGAATTGGATTCCGACCCCGATATCAAAAAGTCAACCCCCCCGGTCAAACTTTCCAAAAATTTAACTTTCGTCATTTCAAGCCTAATTCCACTACGGACTTTTAAATAATTTTTCGGACATACTCATAAGTCCAAAATCACCATATGGAGTTATTGGAATCACTAGAATTCAAATCCAAGGTCATTTACACATAAGTCAATATCCGGTCATCTTTTCCAACTTAAATTTTCAATTATGAGACTAAGTGTCTCATTTCACTTCGAATAACCTAGTAAGTCATAAAATAATTGTAAAGCAAAAATTGAGCAGTAAATGGTAGAACGGGGTTATAATACTCAAAATGACCGCCCGAGTCGTTACATTCTACCAATTCAATAAGCGAGTTTGTATTGTAACATTGGATTAACATTTTCTTATTCTTTAACTCTATTTGTGATGACTTTCTCTATATCTATGAAGTAGTTACCTTAGGGTTTGACATGATTTGGTGACTTGGGTGTTGTTTATAGATTTGACTACTATTTAATTTCTTGAATTTATTGGAGAAGCTTTAATATTAGTTGTGATTTTACTCTTTATAGTGTTTAATCGAAAGAGGAACATTTTATTGAATATTATTGCAGTGTATGCCTTAGTTTATTTTGGTAATTATTTGAAGTAATCAAGAGAGCTTTTTGAGTTACTATTTAAATTAAGATTGAGAAATACTCGTGAGAAGTTTTTCTTATATCATTCCTACCAATAGATGCTTTGTGATGACCCAAAACTTTATATTTAAATTTAATAATTATTTATGTATTCTAAAACCTCAAAAAATACTATTCATTATTTATTGACTTGCGTGCGCAATCTGTATAATTTTTTAGAAAATTTTTATATGAAAAATTGATTAAAATGTTAAATAGAGCCTTAAAACTTAACTGAGTTGACTTTGGTCAATATTTGGAGCAAACAGACTCGAATCAGTATTTTGACAGTATTGGTAGGTCCGTATCATGATTTGGGACTTGGGCGTATGCCCAGAATTTAATTTGAAGGTCCCTAGCTTGAATTATCACCAGTTGGCGAAAACTAGAAGTCTAAAAGCTTAAAGATTTTAAAGTTTGACCAAAAGTTGACTTTTATTGATATCGGAGTCGGATTCGAGTTTTGAAAATTTTCATAGGTCCATTATATCATTTATGACTTGTGTGCAAAATTTGAGGTCAATCGGACTTGATTTGATAGGTTTCGGCATCGAATGTAGAAGTTAAAAATTCTTAAGTTCCTTAAGCTTGAATTGTGGTATGATTTGTGATTTTAGCGTTGTTTTATATGATTTGAGGTTTTGACTAAGTTCGTATGATATTTTAGGACTTGGTGGTGTATTTGGTTGAGGTCCCGGGGGCCGCGGGTGAGTTTCAGATGGTTAACAGGTTGAATTTTGGACTTGGAACTTTGCTGGAATTTTTCTGATGCACTGTCTGGTTTTCTTCTTCGCGTTCGCGATAGAGATCTCGCGTTCGCGAAGAGGAACTGGAGGCAGGTGAAATTTACACTTTGCGTTCGTGAAGAGGGGACCGCGTTCGCTAAGGGGGAAAGAGTAGTGTTCATCGCGAACGCGTGGAAGCGTTCGCGTTCGCGTAGAAGGGCAAGGCCTGGCCGGGCACCGGGCAATAAGGCTTTGCATTCGCGTAGGTGAGACCACGTTCGCGAAGGCCAAGTTTGGCAAGGCATCGCGTTCGCGAAGAAGAAATTCCTGGACAGCAGAACTTAAGTTCTCGAAATGGGATTTCGTCCCATTTTTCATTATTCAAGATTTTGAGCTCGGGTAAGGCGATTTTTGGGCGATTTTCACGGAAAAATATTGGGGTAAGTGTTCCTTATCCTATATTAATTATATTTCATGATTCCATACTCATTTACATCATGAATCCGTGAATTTATGGAAGAAAAATCAGATTTTTATAAAATCTTCCAAAAATATAAAATGAAGATTTGAAAGCCAATCCGATGTCGGAATTCGATAATTTTTGTATGGTTGAAATCGTATCGGAACGGGTGTTCGAATTTCGTGAGCTTTTTTGGGATTCGATACATGGGTCCCACTATTGATTTTTGAAATAAATATCGGATTTTAATCCGGAAAATTAGTAAATTAATATGAAATCAATTTCTACGATTTGTATTGAGTATATTAAATTGTTTATGATTAGATTTGAAAATTTCGGACATGAATTCGCGAGGCAAAGGTTTACTGGAATCTTGAGTTGGTTGCAAATCGAGGTAAGTGTCATGGTTAACCTTAACTTGAGGGAATAGAACCCTTGAATTATTTGCTACGTGAATTTCATGTGTAACGATGTATAGGCAAGGTGACGAGTTCCTATACTTTGTCAAATTAATTGTTTGCTTAATTATTTAAATATCTTAAATTAATTTAAGACACGAATTAATTGTTGTAAGAATTGTTTCTCTCATATTCCTTGTCAAATATTAATTCTTGAATTCCTGCAATTATTGTTACATATTTATTTGATTTATGTGTTTTAATTGCTACTTGACATTTAGCATATTAAATATTAAACTGTCTATTTTCTCCCTGATTTTCACAATTAATTGCTACTTGTCATTATTTGTTTCATAAATAAATTATGATTATTATATGACTTGATGCTTAATATTTTCTTATTGAACGTGGCATTTATTGAAGTATTTTTTATTATATTTAAGAGTTGTTAAAATATATTGGGGGATCGGGTTGCACGCCGCAACGGAAATGAAAATGAATATATTGGGGGATCGAGTTGTATGCCGTAATAGGTTTATTTAAAGTTTATATTATTGGAGCGGGTTGCACGCCGCAATAGAATTTAATTGAAAGGTTATATTGTTGGATCGGGTTGCATGTCGCAACGAATTTTATTCTAAGTTTATATTGTTGGAGCGGGCTGCACGCCGCAATAGAAATAAATTGAGAGATTATGACTGTTGAATTGACTTCAATTATTGATATTATTTACCGGTCTTACTACTATTCCTATTATTATTATTATTATTATTATTATTATTATTATTATTATTATTATTATTATTATTACTATTACTATTATTATTATTATTATTATTATTATTATTATTATTATTATTATTATTATTATTATTATTATTATTATTATTATTATTATTATTATTATTATTATGTACAGGTTAATGTAAGCGACCTGCCTTAGCCTCGTCACTACTTCGTCGAGGTTAGGCTCGGCACTTACAGAGTACATGGGGTCGGTTGTACTCATACTACACTCTGCACTTCTTGTGCAGATTTCGGAGTTGGTCCCAGCAGCGTACTATAGACTTGCTCGGATTTCAGTTACCCAGAGGAGACTTGAGGTATAACTGCACAGCGTCCGTAGTTCTGAAGTCCCCGTCTACTTTATTTTAGCTGTGTGTTTTCTTTCAGACAGCTTTACTTTATTCATACCCTTATTTGTATTATTCTAGAAGCTCGTGCACTTGTAATTCCAATTCTGGGATGGTATTTAAACATCGCGATTATTATGGATTATTCACTTTATTTTAGACTTTATTTTCGCATTTGTTTTTTTATTATTAATTAATTTAAAATTGTGTTAAAATGGCAAATTATATTCTAACGTTGGCTTGCCTAGCAAGTGAAATGTTAGGCGCCATCACGATCCCGAAGGTGGAAATTTCGGGTTGTGACATGCTTGCAAGTTCAACGCAATTCATGTTAGTTTATTTGAAAGATTGAGATTTAATTGAGAGAGGATTCGAATCGAAAGTATAAGCTAATCACCTATAAAATTTATGAGAATCGATAGAACTTTAAGAGTGAAATATAAAAGTGTCAAATTCAGGATAACAGTCTTGTACCTATCATGTCAAAACTCTTATCCTTCGTCTTGATAGTAATCCATTGCTCTACTCTATAGTTATCTGTGATCAATTGTTAATTATGTTAATTTTAATAGTTAATTTTAGTTCATAATCATTCTTCATCCTGAATAGTATTTAAGCCAGAAATTATTTGAACATTATTTAAATCAAATCCACGTGGAGACAATAATTAAACTATATTATCTTTGGCTAGCGAGTATTAATTTCGTGTTGTATTTTGCGCTCGTCAAATTTTGGCGTCGTTGCCGGGGATTGACAATCAATAGTATTCAAAAATAGTTTTTGGTGCTAATTTAGAAACCAATTTTATTTTATTCTTCACATGTTTTCTCTTCTGTATGCAGGTAACATGTTTAACTTCTCTGGTGTATGACTCAATCTTCTTCAAAAGAAGTGATTCCATACGATCCAAAGGTGGAAAAGCGTTAGCGACAATTGAGGAAAGAGAAAGAACTCACCGGAAAATTCTTGGGGAAACCTTCAACCCAAGAACACATGGCTAAGAATGGTGATGATGGGGTAGACTTAGCTGTAAGAGAGGCACTACAACATAGAGAACAAACTGCATGGATAGCAGCTGAAGCGGCCCTTAGAGCTGCTGATGAGACTGTCGAAGAGGATGGAGGTCGAATATTTAATCTAAATCGACTACTGGTTGAAGACCAGTTCGAAAATATGGCCCCCAGGCCTAGGAGAGCATTAGGTGATTATGCCAGACCAATATACAATCAGGGATTGTTAAGTGTTAGACCTCCACCCATAGCAACAAATAATTTTGAGTTGAAGAAAGGGCTGCTTCAAACCATCCAGAATAACGGTGTCTTTATAGGGAAGGTGAATGAAGATCCTAACACTCACTTGATGGACTTTGAGGAAATCGTGAACACCTTCCAGTACAACAGAGTGTCAAAAGATGCAGTCTACTTAAGGGCATTCCCATTTTCACTGAAGGATGACGCAAAACACTGGCTTCGAAGTTATCAACTAGGTCTATCAGGATATGGAAAGATATGACTAAAAGTTTCTTGACATGTACTTCTAAGTTGCAAAAATAGTGAAATTCAGAAAGGAAATTCACAACTTCTGCCAAAAGGACACTGAAATAGTCTTCGAAGCTTGGGAAATATTCAAGAAAATAGTGAGAAACTGTCAGCATAATGGAATCAAAATGTGGATGCAATTCCAGAACTTTTGGGATGGACTGAAACCTTCCTCATGATGACTCTGAATACTGGAGTTTGAGGTCTTTTAATGAAGAAAACTCCAGAGGAGATTGTTGCGATTCTTGATGAGCTCTCTGAAGATGCTAACCAATGGCTTGCTGAGCGTAATGATAGAAGAAAATCAAAAGAGCCAAGACTTCCCATTTGAGCTTTGCAAAAACAAAGTAAATGTTAAAATGACGCTACTTGGCAAAAGAGCTTTGCAGCTCTCCTAGTCGAGGGCCAAGATTTTCGATTTGAGCGATGGATTCGAATACTGACAGCTTCACATGTTTGATTTGAGGATTTTTTTATCCCTTTTCCTATCCCATCAGCTAAAAGATTAAAGGTACATACTACCTCATCCGTTTCAATTTAGGTGATATAGTTTGACTTGACATAAAGTTTAAGAAAAAAATGATGATTTTTAAAATATGTGGTCCTAAATGTTTAGGGGGCAAAAGCTTTGTTGGGTCATGACATTTGTGTGACTATACAAGTTTCTCATTAAGGGTAAGATGGTAAAATAAAAAGTTTAAAGTTAAATTTTTTCTAAATATAAAAATATGTCATTCTTTTTGGAACATGCTAATAAATAAAGTGTGTCATTTAAACTAAAACAGAGGGAATATGTAACAAACAAGAGATTACACTCGAACCAACTGATTGTATTAACTCACCAAACGGAATTACAATAACCAAATGTCCACAGAATAATAGAAAAGAACACTAAGGGAAATAGAGACGAGATGAGAAAAGAAATTGTAATAGGAAACTAAGAAGAAAAGGGATGAGATACAAATTCTGAAGAGGAGATGAGAAGTACACACTTGAGCTGAAGCTTCAACATAATTTGCATAATCCTTCTTTCTAACATCGTAGTCCTTTTTATCCACTTGTTAACTGGGCCTGGATCCCAAATATAATTCTCCAACATTTTACTCGGTCCAATAATCTCAATTGACCCAGTCTCATTTATCTCTTCTAGCCTATAGGCTCTTATGGAATCAACTTGGTTCACAACAACACTCATGCCCTCAAAAAGAACCTTGTTCTCAAGGTTCAAGAAAGTAAATCTTGTAGGGCAATTTAGAGTATTATAAACACATGGGCTGCGATAGGCAAAAACCTTTAGGAACAGTATCATAATTTGGTTGGTAGCTTGGAGTTTAGACTTGGGTTCATCTTTATTGCTTAACTTCATAAGAACAATAAATGTATTCCAGATAACATGGCAAACAAGTATAACAATTTGAGATGTGTCCAAAAGAGAAAAGCACCTAATGTTGTCACTCAATCACTCAAGCTTCCATAGGTTATTTGTCTGAGCTTAGCAACACTATTTGTTGTCCTAGGAAGGGATATTTGCTATACTTTTCAATAGCAACTCACAGCTAGCAGTATCTGTGATGCCATTTTTACTCCCTATTTCTTCAATTTCAATTCCAGGATCAAATGGGAAGTGTATGAATATATGCTTGTGTATCAATCGGGTTCAATCCAAGATCAAGGGGTCACTCCTCTCCCAAAGTGAGTAGAGCACTTCACTGTTAACCAAAGATTCTCCGGCTTTCGAGAACAATTATCAAACGCGTGGCACACACCATTTTGTGAGTTCTCTTCATCTCTATAAGTGATGTTGTAACCTTCTCCATCCTTAATGACCAAATAAAGTCCATAGTCACCAATAATTAGACTGTGATTCACGTATAATTCAGTCTCAGACTCCAGATTTTTGTTGCAAATCGGATGTCACGACCCAAAATTACACCGTCGTGATGGCACCTATCTTAATACTAGGCAAGCCGACAACCTCAATAAACCACGATTTCCTTTAAGTTTGAAAACATAATATTTAAATACAATACAAAAATCTCGCAAATACCGATACCAAACACTCTCAAAACCCGGTGTCACTGAGTACATAAGCATTTAAATGATAACAATATCTAACTGAGAAAACACTGTTTGAAAATATAGAACAATACAAAAACTGGAAGGAGAGAGAGTTAAGGTATGCAGACGTCAAGCAGCTACCTCGATAGTACTAGCAACCGCTGTTCCAGAAGTACTTAGATCTGCACACGAGGTGTAGGGTGTAGTATGAGTACAACCAACTCAGCAAGTAACAATACTAAATAAAGAGCTGAAGATAGTGACGAGCTTTACAGCTAAGTCCAATCACAATAATTTCCAACATAAGAAGGTAGGCATGCTTTCAAGTTCAACATTTAAAACACAAACAATAATTACATATCAAATTTGACTTAAACAGAAGATAATATCTTTCAGAAATTTCCAAAACAGTGATATATGACAGCTGAAGTGCAACAATAATAAAATCAATGCATCCTCTCAGAGCAACAGACACTCAGTACTCCCATTCACTCCAACATCACAATCACTCTTTCCTAATAGTCACTCATTACTCTCAATCACTCAGCACTCGGCACTCGACACTCGCACTCAGTAGGTACCTGCACTCACTGGGGATGTGTACAGACTCCGGAGGACCTCCTTCAGCCCAAGTGCTATAACAAGCCAATCATGGTATATAACAATGAAACATGCTGCAGCGTGCAGCCCGATCCCATAAATATCCTCATAATCAGGCCCCCGGCCTTATTCAGTGATTAACATCTCCAGTCTCTCGGGCTCTCAGAAATCATGATAAGCAGCCCAAACAAAAAAGATATGATGCATCAATAATGAACAATAGAGACTGAGATGAAATGTGCAGTAAAACTATAACTGAGTACAAAATAACAATTTAGCAGATAATTCAACAAGTACCCGACCTCTATGGGTCCCTACAGTGTAAACACATGGTGTAAACATGATTTATAGTTTGATTTCTCTAATACGTGGAAAATGTGCGGATATCAACAGATTATTCAACTACACAGTTCCATGGAATTCATCAAGTCACAATTCCTACGGTGTATGCCTACACTCTCGTCACCTAGCATGGGCATCACCTCAAAACCAATCACGTATCACACAATCCGGGGTTTCATACCCTCAGGACCAAATTTAGAACTGTTACTTACCTCAAACTGTGTAAGTATTTATCCTGCTATGCCTTTGCCTCATGAATCGGCCTACGAATGCCTCGAATCTAGTCACAATTAATTCGATTCAGTCAATACAAATTATAGGAATTAATTCCATATGAAAATATAAAATTTTCTAACAAAATCTGAAATTGCACTCAAACATTGCCCGTGGAGCCCACGTCTCGGAAACCGAAAAAATGTTACAAAATATGAACGCACATTCAACCACGAGTCCAACCATACAAATTTTACCAAATTCCGACATCAACTCGACCCTCAAATCCTCAAATCTTATTTTCAAATCCCTAGGCCCAAGTCCTCGAATTTCACCTCAAAAATACGTAATCTAGTCGGAATAATCGATGATAATTCAATATTATTAACTAACAATGATCACAAGTGACTTACCTTAAGATTTCCCGTGATTTCTCGCTCTAATATCACCTTAACCCGTGTTGAAAATGTCCAAATTGACAAAAATGTCGGAACCCCTCTGTTTTGTAATCTGCCCAGAGGTTTCGCATCTGCGGTATTTTAACCGCTTCTGCGCAACCGCTCCTGTGGTTTTTCCTTCCGCTTCTGAACCCTTTTCGCTTCTGCGGACGCGCTTCTGCGATGAAGCCTGCCCTTCCGCGTTCTGCTTCTGCGATCACAAAGCGGCAAAAACTCCGCACTTGCGCACACTGCCTTGCCAGCACCTCCCTACTTATGCGCTTTCCCAGCTCGCTTCTGCAAGAAAATGTCCGCGGGTGCTATTGCACCAAAAGGCAAAATTTTCAAATTTTTTCCTAAAGTCCAAATTTCGATCCGTTAACCATCCAAAATTCATCCGAGGCCCCCGAGACCTTAACCAAACATACCAACAAATCTTAAAACATCATACAAACTTAGTTGAAAATTTAAATCACATCAAACAACGCTAAAATCACGAATCATACCCAATTCAGGCTTAATAAAACTATGAATTTTCAACTTCTACATTTGATGCCGAAACCTATCAAATCAAGTCTGATTGACCTCAAATTTTGCACACAAGTAATAAATGACATAACAGACCTATTCAAATTTTCAGAATCGGATTCTAACCCCAATATCAAAAAGTCAACTCCTCGATCAAACTTCCAAACAAAATTTTCTATTTTAGCCATTTCAAGCCTAATTTAACTATAGACTTTCAAATAATTTTTCGGACACGCTCCTAAGTCTAAAATCACCATATGGAGCTTTTGGAATCATCAAATCTCTATTCCGAGGTCATTTACATATAAGTCAACATCCAGTCAACCTTTTCAACTTAAGTTTTAAACCTTGGAACTAAGTGTTCCAATTCATTCCAAAACTTCACCAGACCCGAACCAATTACCCCGGCAAGTCAAATAACAACCGTAAAGCGCAATTTGAGCAGTATAGGTGTGGATATTTTCTCCGCATCTCCCGCTCAATCTCCCAGGTAGCTTCTCCGACTGGCTGGCCTCTCCACTGCACTTTCACTGAAGCTATGTTCTTTGATCTCAGCTTTCAAACCTGCTGGTCTAAAATGGCGACTGACTCCACATCATAAGTCAAATTACCATCCAACTGCACTGTGCTGAAATCCAAAACATGAGACGGATCTCCGAAATATTTCTGGAGCATAGATACATGAAACACTGGATGAACACCCGATAGACTAGGCGGCAATGCAAGTTCATAAGCCACCTCTCCAATCTTCTTAAGTATTTCAAAAGGCCCAATATACCGAAGACTCAACTTGCCCTTCTTCTCGAACCTCAACACACTTTTCATGGGTAAAACCTTGAGCAGAACCTTCTCCCCAACCATATAAGCAACATCACGGACCTTCCAGTCGGTATAACTTTTCTATCTAGAATGCGCCGTGCGAAGTCGATCCTGAATCAATTTAACCTTTTCCAAAGCATCCTCCACCAAATCAACACCCAATAGCCTAGCCTCAACCGGCTCAAACCAACCCACCAGAGACCGACACCATATCCCATATAAAGCCTCATACGAAGCCATCTGAATGCTCGATTGGTAGCTGTTATTGTAAGCAAACTCCACGAGTGGCAGAAACTGATCCTAAGAACCCCTATAATCAATAACACAAGCGCGTAGTATATCCTCCAATATCTGAATAGTGCGCTCGGACTGTCCGTAAGTCTGAGGGTGAAATGTTGTACTCAACTAAACCTATGTGCCCAATTCTTGCTGCACTGCTCTCCAAAACTGTGATGTAAACTGTGTGCCCTGATGTGAAATGATGGACATTAGCACACCGTGAAGGCGAACAATCTCGCGGATATAAATCTCAGCCAACCACTCCGTAGAATAAGTAGTACCGACTGGAATAAAATGTGAGGACTTGGTCAACCGATCTACAATCACCCAAACAACATCAAACTTTCTCAATGTCTGTGGGAGTCCAACTACAAAGTCCATGGTAATACGCTCCCACTTCCACTCCGAAATTTCAAGTCTCTGAAGCAATCCGCCTGGTCTCTGATTCTCGTACTTCACATGTTGACAATTTAAACACCGAGCTACAAACCCAACTATATCTTTCTTCATTTTTCTCCACCAATAGTGCTGCCTCAAGTCCTGGTACATCTTAGCGGTACCCGGATGAATGGAATACCGTGAACTGTGGGCTTCCTCAAGAATCAATTCTCACAACCCGTCCACATTAGGCACACAAATATGACACTGCATCCACAATACCCCATCATCCCCAATAGTAACATCTATGGCATCACCGTGCTGAACTGTGTCCTTCAGGGCAAGCAAATGAGGATCATTATACTAGCGCTCTCTGATGCGGTCATATAAGGAAGATCGAGAAACCACACAAGCTAGAACCCGACTGGGCTCTGAAATATCTAATCTCACGAACTGATTGGCCAGGGTCTGAACATAAATTGCAAAAGGCCTTTCACTACAAGAATAAATGCAAGGCTACCCATACTTACTGCCTTTCTACTCAAGGCATCGGCCACCACATTGGCCTTCCCGGGATGATACAATATAGTGATATCATAGTCCTTTAGCAGCTCTAACCATCTCCGCTACATCAGATTAAGATCCTTCTATTTGAATACGTGCTCAAGACTCCGATGATCTGTAAATACCTCACAAGACACTCCGTAGAGATAATGCCTCCAAATCTTCAATGCATGAATGATGGCTGCCAACTCTAAATCATGAACATAGTAAATCTTTTCATGTGGCTTCAACTGGCGCGAAGCATAAGAAATTACTCTACCCTCCTGCATTAAGACACACCCAATACCAATCCGAGAAGCATCACAATACACTATATAAGAGCCTGAAGCTAAAGGTAAAACTAGGACTGAAGCTGTGGTCAAGGCAGTCTTGAGCTTCTGAAAGCTCTCTTCACACTCATCCGACCACCTGAATGGAGCACCTTTCTGGGTCAATTTAGTCAAAGACGATGCAATAGATGAGAGGCCCTCCAGAAAGCGACGATAATAACCGGCCAAACCGAGAAAACTCCAAATCTCAGTAGCTGAAGATGGCCTGGGCCAACTCTGAACTGCCTCTTTCTTCTTCAGATCTACCTTAATTCTTTCACTGGACACTATGTGTCCCAAGAATGCCGCCGAACTAATCCAGAACTCACACTTAGAGAATTTGGAGTCTCTCCTCTCTCAGCCTTTGTAATACAATACCCAAGTGTTGTGCATGCTCCTCCTGGCTACATGAGTACACCAGGATATCATCAATAAATACTACGACAAATGAATCAAGATACGACTTGAATACGCCATTCATCAAGTGCATAAATGATGCTGGGGCGTTGGCCAGCCCAAAAGACATCACGAGAAATTCATAGTGACTATAACGAGTCCTGAATGCCGTATTTAGAATATCCGAATCCCGAATCTCGAATTTTTAATTGGTGATACCCAGATCTCAAATCAATTTAGGAGAATACCCTCGCTCCTTGAAGCTGGTCAAATAAATCATCAATACGCGGCAAAGGATACTTGTTCTTGATTGTAGCTTTGTTCAACTGCCTGTAATCGATGCACATCCGCATAGTACCATCTTTTCTTTTTTACAAACAAAATCAGTGCACCCCAAGGCGACACACTAGGCCTAATAAACCTCTTATCAAGAAGTTCCTGAAGTTGCTCTTTCTATTCTTTCAATTCAGCTGGTGCCATATGATATAGAGGAATAGAAATGGGCTGAGTGCCCAACACCAAGTCAATACCGAAATCAATATCCCTATCGGGTGGCATACCCGGCAGATTTGCAGGAAATACATCTGGAAAGTCTCGCACTACCAGTACAGAATCAATAGTAGGAGTATCAACACCGACATCCCTCACAAAGGCCAAATAAGACAAACACCCCTTCCCAACCATACGTTGAGCTTTCAAATAAGAAATTACCCTCCTGGGAACATAATCTAGAGAACCTCTCCACTTGACCTTTGGCAACCCCGGCATCGACAATGTCACAGTTTTTACGTGATAGTCCAGAATAACATGACATGGAGACAACCAATCCATACCCCAGATTACATCGAAATCAACCAACTAAGCAATAAGAGATCAACTCTAGTCTCCAGGCCCCCAATAGTTACTACACACGACCGATAGACACGATCCACAGTAATAGTATCACCCATCGGTGTAGATACACAAACATGTGAACCTAAGGACTCATGGGGCATGTCCAGATAATGACTAAAGTATGATGATACATACGAATAAGTGGAACCAGGGTCAAATAATATAGAAGCTTCCCTGTGGCACACTAAGACAATACCTGTGATCACTGCATCTGAAGAAACAACATCTGGCCTGGTAAGAAAAGAATAGAATCGGGCCTGACCGTAACCTGATCGGCCTCCCCCTCTTGGGCGACCCCTAGCTGACTAAGCCCCACCCCGAGCTGGCTGGGTGGGTGGCAAAATAACTGGTGCTGAAGTCGTAATCTGACTCCTCTACTGCACTGGACCTCCCGGGAGACGAGGACACTGCCTCCACATATGCCCAAACTCCTCGCCCTCAAAGCAACTCCCCGATACTGGTAGTGGTGGGGAATAAATCGGGCCCCGAGAACCAGAATAACCGCCATAAGCACCCGGTGTAAATGAACCCTGAACTGAAGGGGCACGGGACGAACTCTAGGCTGGAAGGGCACTAAGAGATGACTAACCCTGATGAAAACTGTATGAACCATGGCCGGATGATGCACCACGGTGAACTGGAAGACCTGTCTGAGCGTGCCTGTAAGGACGACCACCTGAAGGAACGCCACTTAAACCACCCGGTTCACGAGGCCTCTTGGCCTCCCTCTCTCCACGCTCTTGTCTAAGGTCCATCCCTATCTGCCGAGCAGTGTCAACCACCTCGTCAAAAGTAGCACCAGATACCCTCTCCCGAGTCATAAGCAACCGTATCTGATATGTGAGGCCATCAATGAACCTCCTAATCCTATCCATATCAGTGGGAACCAACCAAACTGCGTGACGAGCAAACTCAGAAAACCTCAGCTCATAATGGGTCACAGACATGCCATCCTGCCGAAGCTGCTCAA
Organism: Nicotiana tomentosiformis; assembly: GCF_000390325.3. Lineage (NCBI taxonomy): Eukaryota > Viridiplantae > Streptophyta > Magnoliopsida > Solanales > Solanaceae > Nicotiana > Nicotiana tomentosiformis. Next base: position 108,247,005 of record NC_090817.1, on the reverse strand, counting down.
ACTGTCTGTGCAGCTCCTCCCTACGAGACTTTGGCACGAACTTCTCCAAAAAGAGAACAAAGAACTCCTGCCATGTAAGTGGTACTACTTTGACCGGCCTGCGCCTCTCATAAGCCTCCCACCATCTGAAGACAACCACAGAAAACTGAAAAATTAGTGAACGAGACCCCACTGGTCTCCAGAATATTCGATGTCTGAAGCATCCGCTGGCACTTATCCAGGAAACCCTGAGCATTTTCTGACTCAACACCGCTAAATGATGGAGTTCAAAGCCTCCCAAATCTCTCAAGTCTCCTCTGCTCATCATCTTCCATAACAGGGACTACCGTGGCCTGAGCAGTTGCAGCTGGCTAGGCTGGGCTAGGCTGGTAGTGCCCCCGATATCTGATGTCCCTGCACTACCTGCTCTGGTGTATGGGGAACAGGGGTATGAGTGCCTCCCCCGACCTGAGAAGTGGCTGGTGCGGCCTGAGCCAAAACCACCTGAGCAAGGACAGTGCAAACTATCAATATCTGGGCCAAAAGCCTCCTGAAGGCCTGGAATCACAATGCTACAAGTTTTGTGCCAACTGCTGTACGAGCTACACCTCGACCTCTACCTCGTCCCCAGTCTCTACCATGGCCCTAGCCTCTCGCGGCCCTAACTGGTGGCACTGGTGGCTGACCGTCTGATCTGGTAGTATGTGAGAGAATAGAATAACAAAAATTTAGTTTCCGGAATCAACAAATTCGCACGACAGCATACAATAAAGTGAAATTTTCCTAAGGGTTCGCCAGCCTCTCGAAGATAAGCACAGACGTCTCCACACTGATCCAAAGACTCTACTAAACCTGCTCATGACTCGTGAGACCCATGTAACCTAGGCTCTGATACCAACTTGTCACGACCCAAAATCACACCTATCGTGATGGCGCCTATTTTAATACTAGGAAAGCCGACAACCTCAATAAATCACGATTTTCTTTAAGTTTGAAAACATAATATTTAAATACAATACAAAAATCTCGCAAAAATCGATACAAAACATTCCCATAATTCGGTGTCACTGAGTACATGAGCATCTAAATGATAACAATGTTTGACGGATAAAACACCGTCTGAAAATATAAAATAGTACAAAAACTGGAAGGAGAGAGAGTCAAGGTCTGCGAACATCAAGCAGCTACCTCGATAGTCTCCAACAGATAAAACTCCAAAAAACTAGCAACCGATGTGTCCGAAAGTACCTGGATCTGCACATGAGGTGCAGAGTGTAGTATGAGTACAACCAACTCAACAAGTAACAATACTAAATAAAGAGCTGAAGATAGTGACGACCTCTGTGGGTCCCTACAGTGTAAACACATTGTGTAAACATGATTTATAATTTGATTTCTCTAATACGTGAAAAATGTGCGGATATCAACAGATTATTCAACTACACAGTTCCATGGAATTCATCAAGTCACAATTCCTATGGTGTACGCCCACACGCCCGTCACCTAGCATGTGCGTCACCTCAAAACCAATCACGTATCACACAATTCGGGGTTTCATAGCCTCAGGACCAAATTTAGAACTGTTACTTGCCTCAAATCGTGTAATTCTTTATCCTCCTATGCCTTTGCCTCACGGATCGGCCTATGAACGCTTCGAATCTAGTCACAATTAATTCGATTCAGTCAATACAAATTATAGGAATTAATTCTATATGGAAATACAAATGTTTCCAACAAAATCCGAAATTGCACTCAAAAATTACCCATGGGACCCACATCTCGGAACCCGACAAAAGTTATAAAATATGAACTGACATTCAACCACGAGTCCAACTATATAAATTTTATCAAATTCCGGCATCAACTCGACCCTCAAATCCTCAAATCTTATTTTTAAATCCCTAGGCACAATTCCTCCAATTTCACCTAAAATACAAGTAATCTAGTCGGAAAAATCGATGATAATTCAATATTATTAACTAACAATGATCATAAGTGACTTACCTCAATATTTTCAGTGATTTCTCACTCAAAAATCGCCTCAACCCGTGTTGGAAATGTCCAAATTAATAAAAATATCGGAACCCCTCTATTTTGTAATCTGCCCAGAGGTTTCGCATCTGCAGTATTTTAATCGCTTCTACGCAACCGCTTATATGGTTTTAGCTTCCTCTCCTGCACCCTTTTTGCTTCTGCGAACGACCAGTCCGCTTCTGCAGACGCGGTTCTGCGAAGAAGCTGTCCGCTTCTGCGATGAAGCCTACCCCTCCGCGTTCCGCTTCTGCGATCACAAAGCTGCATCTGCGGTTTCGCAGATGAGGAAAAAACTCCGCACCTGCGCACATTGCCTTGCCAGACCCTCCCCTCTTCTGCGAGCTCGCACCTATGAGTAAATGTCCTCAGGTGCGATTGCACCAGAAGGCAAAATTTTCAGATTTTTTCCTTAAGTCCAAATTCGATCCGTTAACCATCCGAAATTCACCCGAGTCCCCGGGGACCTCAACCAAACATAACAACAAGTCCTAAAATATCATACGAACTTAGTCGAAAATTCAAATAATATCAAAAATGTTAAACCATGAATCATACCCCAATTCAAGCTTAATAAAACTAAGAATTTTCAACTTCTACATTCGATGTCGAAACCTATCAAATCAAATTCGATTGACCTCACATTTTGCACACAAGTCATAAATGACATAACGGACCTATTCAAATTTCCAAAATCAGATTTCGACCCCGATATCAAAAAGTCAACTCCCCGGTCAAACTTTCAAATAAAAATTTCTATTTTAGTCATTTCAAGCCTAATTTAACTATGGACTTCCAAATAATTTTTCGGACACACTCCTAAATCCAAAATTATCATACGAAGCTATTGGAATCATCAAAACTCTATTCCGGTGTCATTTACATATAAGTCAACATCGGTCAACCTTTTCAACTTAAGTTTTAAACCTTGGAACTAAGTGTTCCAATTCATTTCAAAACCTTACCGGACCCAAACCAATTACCCAAACAAGTAAAATAACAATCGTAAAGCAAAATTTGAGTAGTAAATGAAAAAACAAGATTGTAATATTCAAAACGACAGGCTGGTTTGTTACATCGGACTAATATTCTCCGTGTCATTTTCTATAAGGGATAACTCTGATAAAATTATCTCGTCTCTATGAGAAATTTTATCAAACACCTCATGCTCGAAAGTTGCTGACAAGCTCTTAACAGACTCGACAGGTGTCATCTTGAGAGATAGGAGCGGATTTGGGTGTTACAGACAACTTAGAGTCCTCTTTATCCTTCACTACAAACTCATCCTTCGATCCCAAAAATGTATCTGTCTGGGACCCCTGCAACTTGGCCTCCAAAGCATCTGTATCTACTCAATCGTCCAAATCAGAAGAATTGAAGCTATTATGTAGAGGAGCAATGATAGGGCCCTGAGGTGGAAGAGTAACCCTAGTCTCGAAACGTACATATTGAAAACGAGTCTGTGAAAGATAGGCTAGACGCTCCACTGAATTGGCAAAGGTCTGTTTCTAGAAGCGCATTACTAAATTCTCTGTAAAATGCTTCCAATCCCAAAATTAGTTGTTTCGATAAAACCAATCAAACCAAGAAAGTGCAGCGCCATCAAGGTAGAGGTAAGCTAGAGATAACCAATCCTTCTCCAAGAAGCCACGAAAGTTGAAGTACCACTCGGCCCAAAAAATCCAACCCGCTGGATCATCATCGCTGAATCGATCTAATAATACCGTCATTGGAGTACAAATCAATGAAAGCACCAATGTAACGAATCAGAGATTACACCCGAACCAACTAATTGTATTAACTCACCAAACGGAATTACAATAACCAAATGTCCACAGAACAATAGCAAACAACACTGAAGGAAATAGAGACGAAATGAGAAAAAAAACTGCAACAAGAAACTAAGAAGAAAGAAGATGAGATACAGATTGAGAAGAGGAGATGAGAAGTACACACTTGAGTCGACGCTTTAACATAATTCGCATAATCCTTCTTTCTAACCTCATAGTCCTTTTTATCCACTTGCTAACTGGTCCTAGATCCCAAATATAATTCTCCAATATTTTACTCGACCCAATAATCTCAATTGACCCCAGTCTCATTTATCCCTTCTAGCCTGCAGGCCCTTATGGAGTCAACTTGGTTTACAACAGAATATATGTTAAAAAACACATGGATACGCCGGCCTGGAACGTTGGGCCTCGGTCAAACTGCAAATAGCATAGCAACAGTTATGCAACTACTTTTTCCGTCATTTTCTTTTTTGATAAAGTTGGTTAGTAACCCGTTTGGCCAATCTTTTTCAAAGCTAAACACACTTTTTTTTTCAAAGTTGAAGCGTTTGACTAAGTTTTTAAAAGGAAAAAAAAGAGCTTTTGATTTTAAGCAGAAGCAGTTTTTGAAAAAGCAGAAAAAAATAACTTCTCCCCAAAATTACTTTTTTGAAAAGTACTTTTGAAAAAAATACACTTAAAAGCATTTTTTAAAAGTTTGGCCAAGCACTAATTATTGCTCATAAGTGTTTTTCAAATTAATTAACGAATACAAACTGCTTCGGTCAAACAGGCTATAAGACAGATTTGTGTAATTAAATTAATGATGATCTTTTGACTGATTATTTTACGCTTGATATATTTATAATCGCTTCCCTAGTGAAGATTATCTAAACCAAATATGAATTATCTCGTTACGAAACTATGGATCATATTTTACCGTATATTTGGCCAGTGCATGAGAAAAACTATTTGAATCAACTAGAGAAGTCTGACAACTATTGCAAAAGAGGTTTTTAATATATGTGTTTTTCTAACTTAAATAACATTCTTCATGATATGCACTATTTGTTTTTACATTTACAATAAATTAAAAATAGTAATTAGAAAAACTTGGAATTACAAAATTGTCTAAACATTTCTAGCATAAACTTAAAAGGAAAAAGAAAAACAGAGATGACTTCCAAACAGAAGCTTTCCTAATGATTCAGATTTATGAAAAGAAGTGTTAAAATTATAGTTTACCTCAAAGTCTTAACTATTAGTTCGTCAAATTTAAACAAAGCATTGTATATCCAAAAAATAAAAAATTAATTATAGTATAATTTTATCCAACATGAAATATAGTATTAAAGGATAAAAAAAGTCACTCAAGATATCGTATTAAATTATTTCAATAAGAAACAATGGTTCATATTTTACAAAATATTAATGTCTTTATACATTAAGTCATTAAGAGAGTTACTAAAACGAGGTTTCTAATATATATTATTGTTTCAATTTAGATGTCACACTTTCTTTATTACTCCAGTCCAAAAAGAATAACACATTTGTACAATTGGAAATAATTCAACTTTAAACTCTTCTTTTTACTAATTTTATCATTAATGAGAAGGTTTTATAACCACACAAATATCATGGTCCTACAAAACTCTTACCTCTTAAATTGTTAGGACCATAAATTTCAAATTTTTTTTTTTTAAAACTATGTGCCGAGTCAATATACCTATTTAAATTGAAATGAAGATAGTACTATATGTTTTCTACTAACTCAATAGCAATAATAGGTTTTACATTTCAAAATAACCCAAATGAACGCAATGTAAGGCGGAGAATGCTTTGGAGTTTAGTGATTTGGACCAATCATGAAAAATTATAATTACGAGGCCATCCAATCCAGACACGTGCAGATTTGTTTGGCAGAAACATACAAAAGAAAAAAAGAAAAAAAGTCCGACAAAATGTAAGGTTAATTCAGTGCGTACTGAAGATTGATTGAACTTCCAAATTCTAATAGCCACACTTTTTCACACATGTTAAAATGAATTGAATGTCACCCTTGAAAGAATTGGGCCATCCCAGGTGCCCATACCTTTATGACAAACAATACTTCAAATTTTTAGGCCACACATTTTACTAACACTCAAAAGTTGTTGTCTATCTTTCAATATGCTTTTGAGTACACTGAGGCGTGAATTATAAACAATAGCCTTGGTTTGAATTTTAGTTAGGGCTTAGGGATAATCAAGCTCGAATTGATATTTTTTCTCCGTATGGATTGACTTTTATCTAAGAAAAGATAACTCGATCCATAAAATGATCAAATAAATTAATAATGTAAGTTGTGGTTTTTCATTCTTCCTGAAAATGAAAAAGAAGCCATTTTACTCAATTAGCAATAATTTTTTTTGTAGACTTCTGGGCAGGAAATAAAGAAGAATAAGGAGAAAGTGTCCCCTCCAGTCAAGAATTAGGATCCTCCAAGTTTAACCAGTGAATCAATTTTCAATACTACACATATTTTTATTACAACAAATTTAGTATAATCCCACAAGTCGAGTTTGGGGAAAGTTGTGAGTACACGTATCTTACCTCTATCTTGAAAAGATAGATAGGTTGTTTCTGATAAACTCTTAGCACAGGAAAAAATAAAAAGAGAAGTAGTAGCAACAAGCGGTAACAACAACAAAATAATAAGAACGGAAACGAAATAAACAACATGTAGTCTAGTAAGAAAATACAAGACTAACACTAATACTCAGAGGCAGATGCATACTATACGTAGAGGGGTCACCAACACCTGAAAACTTAACAAAAATATTATATATACTTGTAAATATTTTTATGAAATAGTCAGATATTAGTATAGGCCCCTTCACCAATCTTTATGAATAGTGATATTGAATGTCATGGTGACCAGCGACAGCCGAATCCTGGGTCTGCCTCTAATAATACTACTGGTATGGAAAAGAAAAATGCTCGACTATCTACTAACTTTCTACCCTAATTCAAGATCTCTATACCCTCCTATCAAGGATCATGTTCTCGGTAAGTTGAAGCAGCGTCATGTCCTGCCTAATCATCTCTCTCCAATACTTCTTTGGTCTACCTCTACTTCTCCTCAGACCTACCAAGGCCAACCTCTCGCACATCCTACTGGAGCATATGTGCCTCTCCTTTTCACATGACCGAACTATCTTAGCTTCCTTCCTGCATCTTGTCCTCCACGGGAGCTATTCTCACCTTGTCCCGAATATCTCCATTCCTAATCTTATCTATTCTGGTATAGCCGCACATCCATCTCAATATCCTTATTTCTGATACTTTCATTTTCTGAACATGAGAGTTCTTGACTGGCCCATACTCTACGTCATACAATATAGTCATTCTAACCACCACTCTGTAGAACTTACCTTTAAGTTTTGGTGGCACATTAGTATCACACATAATACGGATGCGAGCCTGCTTTCATCCATCACGCTCTAATAAAACGTTTGACATATATTTTTTAGTGCATACTGAGGCATGTATTACAAACAGTAGCCGTAATTTGAGTTTTAGTTAAGAGTCTCACTGTCAGGCTATATGGTTTTATTAAAACTCAAAATTTAAATTCTCCATCTATATATTTTCTAATATATGCACTGGAGTGTGTATAATTTGAGTGATGTCTGACTCTCAGGCCACACGTTTTTATTGAGACACAAAATCAGGATTCAAAGTTAGTTGTATATATTTTAAATATTTTTTTACAAACTTATATATAATAATTCAAGTAAAAATAATGAGTCCAGTTAAATCTACAACTCCGGTCCAAGGTTTTCTGCCTTGTCATCGTTCTCAACCTTAAGAATCATCACTTGTGCTAATCCAGTTCAGGTCTTCTAGTGAGGATCCAACGTTGAGTTTGCCTCTTTTCCTTGTATTTTTTCTGATTTAATGATAGGGACATGCCACCATAAGGCATAATTAATTTTTTTTTAAGACAAAAAAACTTAAAAGTTGCTACTGTATGAACCACTAATCACTCACTCAAATTACCTCGCACAGATCCACCGACAATGCTCTCTAACCAATCCCCAGCAATACCAACCTCTCAACCATGAACACTGCTCACGAATCATAACTACCACCCTCTTCCCTTCCAGACACCCTAACGGGTGGCTCTATGCATATTGACTCCCCTGATCCCACAATTACCTCTTTTACACGCCCAACATCTTACCTCAACACGCTAATCTCTAACACTCCTGTACCCCACTCTCTTTTTCAACTTTACTACCCAACTACACACCTAGACCTCACCGATGAAAGTAACGCACCAAATGATCCCACAAACTTTATCCCACTCTCACCGGAGGAGAAAAATAGACTCTATGCACCATGGAAACACTCCGTCATTGTCAAAGTTTTTGGACGCAGAATTGGACACCAACTTCTTCGCCAAAAAATATACGCTCAATGGAAGCCAACTGAAAATCTTCCACTAATTGATTTAGGATCTGACTTTTTCTTAATTAAATTTTAACAAAAAGAAAATATGCTTCGTGCTCTTCATGATGGCCCTTGGTTTATCTTAAACCACTTTCTCTCCGTCCGTCAATGGGAGCCTAAATTCATGGCCTCCGAAACAAAACTAACCTATTCCGCCATCTGGCTGCACCTCCCTGAACTACCTACAGAGTTTTACGACTTTGAGATACTACATAAATTGGGTAATAAAATTGGAAAATTACTCAAAATAGATGCATGTACCTCAGAAACCACCCGAGGAAGATAAGCCAGACTCTGCATCGAAGTGCCATTAGAACATCCCCTAAAAACCCACATCTTCATTGGTAGCCACGGGCAAACCATCCTCTATAAGGGCTTAAATTTGCTCTGCACCACCTGTGGAAAACTAGGACATACTACACGAGTTTGTACCCACTCCCCACCAACACCTACAGTCTCAAACTCCAAACCCCTCGATAGATCAAAACTCTCAAAATACTACTGCCCAAACTCCATCAACCTCGACTCTTTCTCCAAATCAAGAATGGAAAGTAGTTCAATTTCCAAGAAAATCACTACCCAAATCCCGCGCCGCCCAACCAACATCCACTCTGTTGGCAGCAGGTCTCATTCCGCTGCCATGTATATCTCAAGGGACCCACGCGAACAATCCAGGTTTGTCTAAAAATCCTAATTCTCTGCTTTTTACTAATCTTAAAACAAATGGGGCGGATAAAGAGTCCCATAATCCTAATCACCACGTTTTCTCTCTCATAACTAACACTAATAAATTTTCTCACCTACTGATTAGTGATGTATTAATTAATGAAGAAACCACTCTCAACAGCCCATTAATCCCTACACCCACTAACATACCCCTACCCCATGAACATGGCCAACCAGCCCACTTGGAGACAGCCCACTTACTCACACAAAAGCTGGACCATGCAACCCTATTGGCTGGCCACGTTACCCCCAAGACATGCAGGAACCCCTAAATCTATCCATTCAATCCAACTCAGCTAGCATACTAAACCTAGACCACCATAATTCCCCATGCCAAATCAGTAACAATTTTCATAATACCAAGACAAAAATTTCCTCTAAACCAATACAACCTATTACCTTCCCCATGTAGATAGCCCATGATGATATCTCAAAACCCAATACCACACCTCAATCATCTCAATCCAACATACATAGCCCATCATCAAAACCAGAACCGGCTATTTCTACTACTAACATACCTCTACATACACAGACACCATCATCAACCTCAAATACCACGATGCCTTCACGTTCATCCTATTCAAATATTCAAGATGTATCCCACTCAATTTCCCCAGCCACACAGAAGAACCAACTACCACAACAGGAACACTACTCACAGACTAGTGAATCAACGAACCTCACACTCAACTCCTCCTCCACAACTCAAATACCAGAATATTCCTAGCCTAAACACCCCATGCAATGACCAACCCAACATCTTGGTTGGAAGTGGGACTCCAAAACCATGCTCTCACCTTCACCATGGAAGTAAACAATCAAGAAGTAACAATTCTCATCAACAGCCCGATGTACCTTGCTCAAATAATCACGGAGGGGATGCGATTAGGGACAGACATCTATGGCAGGTACCATTGGTTTATGATGCAAGCCCCATATCTAGCACCCTACCAACCTCTAAATCCACCAACGCCAACCTGGGACACAACCCACCTATATCCCAATATCATTCAAATGCCATTCTACCCGCCAACACAACTAACCCCCTCAACACCTTGGATACAACCATACTTTCTACCAGCTCCACCAGTCACACTAATGGAACCACTGACCTCGCCTACCCAATCCCCACCACAAACCCCGCCACCTCCTCACAATCTCACCGCATAAAACGACGATTTTCAACAAGAAGTGGCAGCAATGATGACCTACAACAGGGAAACACGCCCAGTCTTAGCTTGGCTCGACGGCATCAAAGTCTTTGTCCAGAAGGAGGAGTACGCAAGAAAAATACATCTAAATTGCCCTCCAAACCTCCTACGATGCTCCCTCCGCATACGACCTACAACAAATCCAGAGGTGGGAAAGTATGCAATACTACTGATTCCCACACTCCATCTACGCCCAGGGGAGCACAACAACACCCAGGAGGACATGCAGGGCAGCCAACTGCCTAATCAATCCAATAATTATATGAATTTCATCATATGGAACTGTAGAGGAGCTCAATCTCCTGAATTTAGACGTAATTTTCACTCTCCACTTGATTATCATCCTCCATCTTTAGTCGCTTTACTTGAAACACACCGTGTTGAGCACCAAACCTTGAAAGAGGACTTTCACTTTACGGGAATGGCTGAGGTGGCCGCTGTGGGACAATCTGGAGGAATTGCAATTTTGTGGCATTGTAAAATTCAGGTAAACCCCCATCAAGAGATTCATTGTAAAATTCAGGTAAATCCCCTCCCTTACAAATGATTATTTACTGTCATATATGCTAGCACAAAATCTTTAAATAAACAACTTCTTTGGGAAAATCTCATGTGCCTATATGATAATTATAAGGGGCCATGGCTAATAGGAGGGGACTTTAATGAAATAACTCATGCATCCGACAAATTTGGGGGAAGAACAATAAATATTTCTCGCTCAAATAAATTCCTTGACTGCATTAATTATTGCCACCTAAGTGACCTAGGTTACAAAGGCAGCCGTTATACTTGGACTAACAGTCGTTCCAATAGACATAATATTCTAGAACGTATAGATCGTTTCCTCGCAAATTATGATTGGATAAATCACTAACCTGATGCACTAGTTACACACCTCCCCATACACATTCCGACCATTGCCCACTATTACTTCAACTGAACTACCGTCCTTTACCTCGCCAAAAGCTCTTCAGATTTGAAATAATTTGGGCCTCTCACCCAACTTCTCCCGCAATAGTTCAACAAGCTTGGCAAGCCCACCCCATCTACTATCAGCTATTGCACAATTTACTGAAACAGTCCAAGAATGGAACAAAACCACTTTTGGAAACATATTCAAATGTAAAAAAAAAAAAAAAGCTCTTAGCTCGTCTGGCGGGCATCCAATCCTCCATCAATTATCCCACTAGCATATTCCTCCAAGAGTTGGAACGTTAGTTATTATTCGACTTTAAACACCTCCTTAAGCAAGAAGAAGACTTTTGAAAATTAAATCGCGTATAAACTGATTAAATGAAGGAGATGCAAACACAAAATGTTTTCATCTCTCCACTTTAAATCGTAGACGCCATAATTGTATCACGGCTATACAAGACCTAGGTGGAAATTGGATAACTGATCCCCACCACATTAAAAATCATATTACCAATTATTATCAAATTATCTTTACCACAAAATCAATTATTAACTATAGACAAAACCACATGCACCCTTCTAATGTATTAACTCCGGCCAATCAAATTTCTCTGGATAGCCCACTTCAAGACAAGGAGATTTTAGATGCATAACACTCTTTCAAACCCTTAAAAGCACCTGGCCTAGATGGGCTACACCCATACTTCTCCCAAAAATATTGGAACACTATCGACACTTCAATCAAATATTTTTGCCACAAAATCTTTAATGATCATAGGATCGAACCTTCTATAAACAACACTCTCATTTGCTTAATTCCCAAACACAAACATGCTTCTTCTATGTCACAATTTAATAAGCCTTTGTAATACTATTTATAAATTTATTATAAAAATTATTGTCAATCGACTAAACCGATTCTGCAACATCTTATAAATCCCACCCAATCCAGTTTTCAGAAAAATAGACGAGATGCAGATAATGCAATTATTGTTCAAGAACTAATGTCTCGTTTCCGTAAAATGAAAGGGAACACTCCACATATGCTTCTCAAATTAGATCTTGAGAAAGCTTTTGATAAACTAGAATGGTCATTCATACAACATACCTTAGTTTCACTAAAGTTTCCTCCAAATTTTATCAAACTCATTATGTCTTGTGTCACAACCACCTCCACCCCGATCCTAATCAACGGCAACCCTACTAACTATTTTAAACCATCGTGAGACATCCGTCAAGGGGATCCACTATCACCATACCTATTCATCCTCTGTCTGGAAATGCTCTCCCGAAGTATAAATACGGCGGTGGACTATCGCTCTTGGCAATCCATATCCTTGGCTAGTAGATGCCCGTTAATATCCCATCTATTCTTTGCGTATGATATTATTCTCACTGCAAAAATTACACCTCTTACCTGCAACTCCATAATTGACACTCTCAATCATTTTACAGCTCACTCAGGACAAAATATTAATTTTCACAAATCCAAAATCTTTTTCTCAAAAAATTGCTCAACCACCACTAAACCCTCAGTGTTACACCTTTTTCATATGCACGAAGGGAAAACTTTTGGAAAATATTTAGGGTTCCCCATATTTGTTAAGCAACCCTCAAAATCAGATTTCCAATTCCTATTGGATAACTTCAAAAATAGACTTGCAGAGTGGAAAACAAAATTCTTGACTAAGGCAGGACGTACCACTCTAATCCGTTCTACCCTCAACCACCTACCCAATCATGTCATGTAATATATAACAATCCCCAACAATATTCTCTCCCAACTCAATCGCTACCAACAAAATTTTCTCTGGGGAACAACACCTCAAAAGAAAAAACTACACCTCCTAAAATGAAATACGGTTACACTACCAATAGACCAAGGAGATTTGGGAATCCAAAACCTTTCCATAAAAAATAAGTCTCTACATGAAAGCCTTGCTTGGCGACTTTTTCATAATCCCACTGGGCACAATGCCTCCTAAACTCATATATAAGACCCAACAACCTGTGCAAGCGCCATGTATCCTTTATTTGGCGTAATATCATCAAAGGTTGGTCCTACTGTCGCCTAGGTTACAAATGAAATATTGCTAATGGCCATAACGTGAAATTTTGGACCGACCCCTGGCTAAAAGAAAACATGCCCCTTCGCTCCTGCATTTATGGTCCACTAATGCAACATGAGGAGAATAAAGTAGTTTCCAAGTACTACTCCAATCAAGAATGGCAACTTACAAGCCTATCTTTTTGGTCTTCCAAATAACTTAACCACATTAATCAAGAGTACCTATATGCCTCTTAATACAACCAATTTTGATCAAATCTTCTGGAGCATTACCAATAACGGCCACTTCTCAGTCAAATCCAGGTACCACTCGCTCACCCCAATTGACAACCCAACTCCATCGTTCAAATGGATTTGGAAACTCTCAATCGCACCAAAAATATCCTTTTTCCTCTGGTTGCTGGCACACAACAGACTCCCAACCGCTGAATATCTCTCCGAATTAGGCATCATCCCATCCAATATTTGTGCTATTTGTAATAGGGCACCTGAAACAGCAAAACACATTTTTCTTGAATGCCCTCAAGCTACCAAATTATGGGTTTTTCTCAATTTAACACATCTACTCCACTGCCTTACTCCAAATCACAGACCATAGGACATGGATATACAGGCTTCTACACACGCCACTTCCCCGCCCCCCCCACATGACATTCCCAAAAATATCCTTCTTCATTTTTCTCTATGGCACCTATGGCATATTCGGAATAAAAGTACACTGTAACATAAAAGACTAAACATCGACATTCCTATGTTAGTCACTAAAGCAGCTGAACACTACTTCCTAACGAACAACAGCAAAAAGAAAACAACAAACACTCCTTTATACATTAAATGGCACCCTCAACATGTACCTTGTTATAAACTGAACATAGACAGATTTGCTTTACCTATGCTACATAACTATGGAATAGGCGGTGTATTTCGAGACTCATAGGGTCACTGGATCATGGGTTTTGCTGGTAAATTACATCAAACTAGCAGTGTCCATACAGAACTCCTTGCGTTATTCATGGGACTGCAAATTGCTTTACGCAACAGACTCACACATCTCATCATTGATACAGATGCAACGGAGGTCATTGGCATACTCACAAAAACTAACATTCATTATACTAATATTGTTGATGACTGCAGGTTGTTGCTCCTACAGCTGGGTAGCCCACCTATCCATCATATCTACAGGGAGCAAAATAGCGTGGCAGATAGTTTAGCTAAATATGGTGCCAAGCAAGCAGATGGTAGCAACTGTCTTCTTTTTGCAACACCACCACTTTTTGTCCAGGAATTTCACCATCAAGACCAAGTAGGAACAAATCACCGGAGGCTTGTTAAACCCTGTTCTTCCACCAGCTCTTTGACGCCTACCCTGGCAGCTCCATTACAGGACAAAACAGCCTCTTCTTTAAATAGTTTTTCTAGTAATGTTTTGACTTGTAACGCACCCTATGAAGGTGTGCAACCGGTAGACTCTACTATGAATATCTTAGTTACTTTTATGCCTACAATGCATCCTGCTCCCTGTGCTGCTATCCACTTTTAGTTTCTTAATATAAGTACTTCCTTTATGACAAAAAAAAAAACTAATCACTCACTCCCGTTGTGTTTGTCATGCTTTCCTTTTCCCAACTCCTTGGCCAATTTTAAGTATTCATCTTCTCTACAAGGTTATATATATTAGGGGTCAAAGACGAACCCTTCACCGCATCGGGAATTATACCCCGAATGGATGGATTAATTACAAAAAAAGTTATATACAGTCGTCTTCCACATTCTCAGCAACAATGCCAATACATATATATTTGATTCCCTAAGATCTACCAATGTCTAATATGAGTATTAAAACCTGTCAAAAAGAAGTGCCAAAAACTATCTATAATCCAACTATTTTTCAATGACTAAACGGTAGAAAATTCATTGAAAGAGAAGTAAAGAAGTGGTCGCCACAGCCCACATTCCAGTTTCCCACATCAAAGTCTGAGTGAAAAGATTAGCTGAAAGAAATTGCAAGAGAAAGAATAATATGCCATTTGTGTGCATAGAACTTAAACGTAGGTAAAAAGGTTACTGAAAACCCTCCATAAAGAGTCTTCAATATTATAATTGGAGATAGCTTTATAGATTTATTCTGTATTAGGTTACCAAAAGATATCGATAGGTAACCCTCCATAAAAAGTGCGATCTATAATCTTTAAAATAAAAATCAAAGTTATATGCACAAGCAAAGATTCTTTTACACTATTAGTATATTTTGACTTATTATAGAAAACTGATTTCCATTTAATATTTGTATAGAGACTACTCTCAATTTCCTTTTAAGTGATTTGATGGTGTAAATCTTTTTTAAACCGATAGTGCATAGAACTTGTACTCTATTAGGTGAATTAACTCTTACAAACATGTAAAAATGATTTCATATGGTAGATTATTAGTTAAAACTCAACTTAAAGTAGATAACCATGTGGTTTGTTGACCACATAACACTACGTAGTAAACTCCACATGGTATTAATGTCAAGAATCAAGAAGGTTATGGCATCTTTAATTAGGTGAATATTTGAGTTTTGAACCATTATAAAAGCAGCTAAAGTTAATTAAAGCAAAATCCATGCATCATAATCTTCCATTTCTTTCCTTACTGTTCAATGGAGATTTTTCACTCATCCTCTCTTTCCAATTACTTAGTGTAATGACCCGACTGGTCGTTTTAAGCATTTGCACTTCGCTCGATAGTTTACGGGTGTGAGTAGCCCCGTATAATGTATTTTAACTTGTGTGAATCGTTGGTTAGATTTTTAGGTTATTCGGGACTGATTTGGAAGAATGATTCTCAACTAGGGAGTTTTAAATTTGAAAGAGTTGACTAAGTTTGACTTTTAGTATTTGACCTCGGATTTGGAATTTTGATGGTTCCGTTAGATCCGTTGGGTGATTTTGGACTTAGGAGTACATCCGAATTGTGATTTGGAGGTCTGTGGTTGGATCTGCAAATCGATCATAATCACCCACTGTTTTTACAACAAACTGATACTCCTGGAATAGAGTTGATAGATATTAAGCTTACAGTACTAGAAAACTACCCTTATGGAGCAGATCGATGAGAATGGCTTTGTTAGTGAAAAATAAGCTAGGGTTCATAGATGGAACCTGTTTAAAAGCTCTTACAGAGGAGAATTGGGGCATCAATGGGAACAATGTAATATTGTGGTGCTTTCATGGATAAGTCGCACCGTGTCTACTGAATTGCAACCAAGCATCATCTATGCATCAGATGCGAGGAAGGTATGGATAAGTCGCACATTTTAACAAATCAAACCTTACTATATTTTATCACTTATGGACGACAATAGGAACACTGAGGCAAGGTACCGACTCTATAACATCTTATTATACTAATATGAAGGATTTGTGGGATGAGATGGATTTATTGGTGCTAGGAGCAGGATGTGATTATGAGAAAACCAGGCCTTTTCTAGATCAGTTTAGAAACTTGCGCTTGTTGCAATTCCTTGTTGGTTTAAATAAAAGCTAAAGTCATGTGAGAAGTGAGATCCTACTTTAAAGACCTGTGTTGACTGTTAATCAAGCATATGTATTAGCAGTTCAGGAAGAGAGTCAACGAACACTTAGTGTAGTCAATTCAGACAAAGAGCCTTTTCTGGAAGAGGACAAGGTTTCAAGGCAGCAAGGAAACCAGGTCTCATATGTGATTACTGTGGTTACAAAGGTCACTTAAAGGAG
Organism: Nicotiana tomentosiformis; assembly: GCF_000390325.3. Taxonomy (NCBI): domain Eukaryota; kingdom Viridiplantae; phylum Streptophyta; class Magnoliopsida; order Solanales; family Solanaceae; genus Nicotiana; species Nicotiana tomentosiformis. Next base: position 108,230,066 of record NC_090817.1, on the reverse strand, counting down.
AATTGTTACAAGATTATAGTCTATCCACCAGACTTTAAAAGCAAGAAAAACCTCAAAATACTTGTGTGAAGGGTTATGCTTATGTGTTAGCTGGAGAAGGAGGGAGTTCTAATACTATTACTCAGACACAGGAGCATTACTTCACAGTGGATCAATACAAATAACTATTGGGACTCTTGAACAAACCAGATCCTGATCCATGTGACTGTCATACTCTGATGGCAGGTATAACTTCATTGTTGTCCAAGGTATTTAACTATTATTAGATAATAGATACATGTGCCTCACATCATGTTACACCCTATAAAAAATTATTAGATAATGTACAAAAGATTAAAAACCAAAATAACAATCGTATGCACGTGCCTACATGAGGTAAATGTCATGTAGCACATACAGGAAATGCGAAGATATTAGAGGATTTGACACTAGGGGATATACTGCATATTCTTGACTTTAAATTTAATTTAATGTCAGTCTCTAAATTGACTAAGGAGCTGTCATGTTGTGCTGCATTCTTCCCTAATTTCTGTTTATTTCAGGGTCTTTACAGTGGGGAAGGTACTGGGATTGGTAAAAAACACAATGGTTTATATCTCCTGAAGAAGGAGCTCAATAAGGAATTCCTAGCTATTGCAGGAAGTGTTGTGCAAATGCAGGAAGATTCAACACTTTTGGCACATGATATTAGGTCAACCCTCAACTGTTGCAATGCATCATATTCCTCTTTTAAAGAATAAGGTGGATACCAAGTTACAAGATAGTTGTGAAATATGTCCTTTAGCAAAGCAAAATAGACTACCTTTCCAGCTTAGTACTAGTAAAACAAATCAGATTTTTTAATTTGTCTGTGTAGATGTTTGGGATCGTCACATGATACCAACATATGAAAAAATACTACTTTGTAACTCTGGTGGATGATTTTAGCAGATATACTTGGTTATGTTTGTTACAGTCCAAATATGAAGTAGTTGTTATATTGAAGGATTTCTTTACCATGGTGCATAATCAATTTGGTTTGAATATCAAAAAATTGAGATTAGATAATGGAACTGAGTTCTTCAATTCAAAATGTAATGAGTTGTTGACTTTTATAGGAATTGTACATTAAAGTAGTTGTCCATACACACCCCAAAAAAATGGGTGGTAGAAAGAAAACACAGGCATATACTGGAGGTGGCTATGTTGATACCCAATTTTTGCCCTCATATGTTCTCAAATAGCATATATGACTTCAAAATATCATTTTTGCATTATTATTTAGCTTGCAAATATATACGATCATTTTCTATAATTTTCCATAATTTTTAGAGCTTTTAAATTGATTTTCCTATACTTAAATTATAATTATTAATTACTCCTTCAAATTATTTTGTGATGACTTAGTTACCTAAAATTATTATTTGCACCTATAATACATGTTTCAAATATTTTTACTCATACATGTTTCAAATTAGCATTTTTTAAGCTATTTGCACAATTTTGCAGTAATAGCCTATACTCATACATAATTGCTTTTTATCTATGTTATTTGTGTCAAAATAGTATGTTATCTTTTTATAGTGCTAAATCATTATTTTTAATCATTTTAGTGCATAAATAATATTTTTATACCCCAAACCCTAGAGACAAATCCCCACCCTGCCGCCTCTATATCCTCACACACTCTCATCTCTCAAACCTAAACCCTAGTCGTCCTCACTCAAATCTCAGCCCCAATCCGACATTACATGGAAATCATCCATGATTCTTTTCCTTTCTTGCATACGCGGAGTTACTTACCATCTTTTGAATGCTACAAGTACTAGTTACTTGATTATTTATGGAAGCTGAGTCGTTGTGTTTGTTTGATTCCGATTCTGTATCATCTTCATGTTTCTGACCTGATACACTAACTATCAGACCCCTTGGCTTTGATTCAGTGAGATTTTTGCCATTTTTGTTCCTCGTCTAAACTAGGGTTTGCTGGATTTGCCCTAGAACCGATTCTAATTGATTTTGCATGCCATATTTTCCTTATTTTGTGTTTAATTTACTGTATTTCCTTATTTTATGTGTTAATATTTAAGTACTATATAAAACCCTCCCCATTCCCTTTTGAGTGAGACCTTTAATCGTGAGATCCACTAAAATTGAGGCTATTACTCTATTGTTCTTTCATTCTCTGTTCTATACTTTGGTTCTTGGCTGGCTGAAAGCCAAGGCCATCGCAATTCGATTCTTCAACCTTTGTTGGTGCGAGCACTGCCTGGGGTTCATTTGAAGCTCTTGGGAACTTTGGCGCACTAAGATTCTAGGTTCATGCTCTTTGTTGATATTCAGAATATTGTAAAATTTGTTATTTCTTGTTGTTTGTTTAACTGGTAAGTCGCTTGGCTTTACGATTTTATTATTTTGTGTTTATGCCCTGCATATCATGCCTCTGAACTTCATGACTTAATATGTTAGCATTTGAACCTATTTTGTAATCTGAACTTTCCTAACACTTGAGTTTACATAATGCTGCCAGTTCTGAGACATGTTTATGCCTGATTTGAACAATTTGGACTTTCTTAAGTTCGTTTAGCTAATGGGTTCTGCGCTACTTCTGTGTGTAACCTTGTTAGTTTTATACTTGTTTTGAACCTCTTTAGTATTTATTTTTTAACCTAAAGCAGCCAGTTTTGAGATATGTTATTTGTTTATGCCTAATCTGGATAATTTGGACCCTCTTAAGTTAGTTTAGCTAATGTATTGGTGCCTGAATATTCACATTTGTTGTTGGGCTTGAATATGCTGTCATGCTTTGTTCTGAATCCATGTAATGTATGCCTCACATCTGTAATGTGTTATAACCTGTGTTAAGACCTTCACTATTAACTATGACTTGCTCCCCTGTTAATATGTCCCTCGGCATGTCTTTGGCTCACTTGATTCCATATCCCTTCAGTGATTACTTGAGACTTTAGGGTAGTTATCATAATTTGTGTTTCCCTACCATGTTTGATACTGTTTTGTTTCATGATGTGAGTTAACATGCCTTTCTTTTGATACTGGGATGGATACTTAGCATAATTTAGACCTTTAAGCTTTAAACCTTTTAAGTTAGTATCCTACTTAAACTTGTTTGGTATTATGCACCTTTGTATGATAATCTTGTTAATCTTGCAAACCTATTTCTCCCCTACCTCTTTCAATACGTTTCTGCCAATGTGTTATTTTTGCTAAGTGTTGAACCTGTTTCTAAGTCTTGTTGACCTTCTTGATTAGCTATTCTGTGTTCTCAACTTTGATATGTCTACTTTTAAACTATAAGTATATTTCCTCAACTTCTGTCCCTTAACCATTATCCACTCACCCTCATTTGTTACCTATGCTATTATGAACCCATCATTCTTGGTCGGCTGAAAGCCAAGGCCACCAAGACTCTTATTATTGACCTCCCTAGTGTGAGCACTGCTCGGGGTCCATTTGAGACACTTGTGAGCTCTGACATTAGGACTTGGGGTCCTATGGCCACTCTCTTTACTTCTAATACTTGAGCTATCTCTGACACTCAGTTCTTCCCTCATTCTATCTATTGAACATGCAAGCTGTTTTGTTTAAATGATTTCTGGGTAACTCGATGTTTGGTCATGTGGTCAATCTGTGGCTGTCTTGTTTTGGCTTGGGTTCCTCTGTAATTTCTGGGTTGTGCTGATGGATATAGTACCTTGTTAATCTGGGTGCGCTAAATTGGTGAAGAAAGAGTTTTGTTGAAGGCCCAGGCAATGCTGGGTATTTCTTTTGGGCCTGTTATAGGTCTGTTGTTATTGTTTGTATAATCCCTTGTAACTAAATTCATTACAGGGCCTGTAATAACTTTGTAATGAACAATTGGGGATGTTAGTAAAAATGGGGAAAACAGGTATACTTAATGTTTGCATGAAAGGGTAGCAAGCATGCTTATAGGATTCATATGATTTACTTGTTATCCAACCTGCTATATATGCTTTTCAATTTCTATGTGCACTGTTAGAAATCATGTCATTAGGAGAATCACACACACACACACTACTCGTCTACCATCAAAGCATGAGTTCAAATGCTTCATTTATTTCTATGTCTACTGCTACGTGTTACTAGACGGCGGGTCTATAGGAAGCAAATGCCAATGAACTTTCTTTCAATTCGCTTAGCTACAACATATTCATTAGATACCATACCTATAGGACTATACTAGCTTATGTTTTACTTATCCTAGCTTAGAAATCGTGTCTATAGGACCTTAATTAACCAATTAGCTACTGTTATCATTATCATATTGCTCCGTCTAGATAACATGCTCATAGGGATAAGGTATTATAAGATCAGGTTCGATGTCAATTGCTAGAGATCCTGCCTATAGGATATTGTCACTCGCTTAATCTTGTTTATGAGATCAACTTATCAAGGTTGGGTTCCCAGAATTGTTTTCATTGTTTAACTATGCCATTATTAGAAATCATGCCTATAGGACAACGTGACTTTTCTAAAACTGGTATTTACAAAACCAGCGTTAATAACTCTAAAGTTCATAAATGGTCTACTGCCTCTTCACTAAGAGCAATCATGTTGCTGGAATCCGGAATCACGTAGAAACCCTGCCTACAGGGCTTAATGGCTTTAATTTATCTCAAGTTCTGAAATTGCCTAACGCGCAATGCGAAAACCTGTTTTGCATGTATTTATTGTCTAAGTGTGTAGGCTAACTTGAGCCCTTAACTGCCTTTACATGAAGTCCTATGTGTTTTATATGTCACCTAGTTTTGACATATTTGAGCAATCTAAGTAAGGTCTAGAACCACCCAAATAGAGGTCCAATACCTCCTGGACCATAGGTATGGGACGGGTAGTGCACGCATAGGGCACGACTTAGAATTGAATTAGAGCGCTTTAGGTAAACAACTTAAACATAGTAATCGGGTAGCAGGAGATGATAGTCTGTGCCCGCTGGATAATATGAGTAATTCCCTACCTCAAGGGAGTTGTGAAGTATTATTTATATTGCATGGGGTGATTCTTTAGGCTAAACAACTTAGGACCCCCCCCCCCCCTTTTCTTCTCTTTATACATTTAGTCATCTAATATAGACCTGCTATAATAAATTTCTTTGACCCTTAATCCCTTTGTTTATCTCGTCTAATTATAATCTACATAGTTTTAAGTTCGGTCGGGACCCACAGTTGTGGACCTCGAAGAGTGCCTAAAACCTTCTCTTTGAGGTAATTTGAGCCCTTACCCGATCTTTGGTGACGTTGACTAGTCAAAACAGAGTTATCTACATAATTGGTGCCCTAACGCACCCCAAAAATCGTTAGGTGGCAACTCTTCTTCTTTTAACACCCTATCTTCCATCCAAAAGAGTTGTCACACGTCGAGGCCCCCTTTCGCGAGAAAACGGGGCGCGACAGCATGGCAACTCTGCTGGGGAAACATAGGCTCTTACCATAATGAACTTGGCTTATGTGGATTAGGTTTCTTTGTTACAAAACGCACATTCCTTTTCCATCTTTATTTGTTAAATTTTGCTATTACATGCACATACCTTTCCCGTTCACCTTTACTTGCTTAAACCTGTTATAACATGCACATCCCTTCCCTTCTCCACCTTTATTTGCTTAAATTTGTTATAACATGCACATGCCTTTCCCTATTCACCCTTAGTTGCTCTAACTGCTCTTCATTATCTATATCATGCCTCTCCCGTCCCTACTCCCTTGTTTGCTTTATTACATTATCGCATATATTCCATGAACTAACTTCTTCCTTTGTCTTTCTTTTATGTTGTTCATGATTTACCTTAATACTGTATTTACCGCTTTTTACATATTTATCATGCAAATACTTGGCAATGTGTTATTATCTCTGCATAAAGCATGCTCCACATCATACTCCACTCATGCCAATTATCGACATAGCGACGCTTGATGAGTGTTCGCGCTCTTCCAAAATTACCCTTTTAAATCGGAAAGGATTATTTGCGGTAGACTAAACGATCAACGATGCAGTCGACGGTCCCGTGCCTTTCCCTCTCAAGTTGTCCACTTGGGAGTACCAGTCTAGGTCATTCTAGAAACCTTACTCCAACATTAAATGTACATGCATCATGTTAAACCTAGTACGACTTAGAACGTTGCTAACGTGATAACTCGCTAAGATAGGCCTTGTCCAAAGTCCGACGGGATTTCCACAATCCCAATGGACACCGTCACGTTATGTGCATTACTTGGAGAAAATAGGACAATATGTTAATCATTAGTGTGTAAATAGTTGAATCTAGAGGGGGAAAGGGCTAGCTCTATTTGTTTGCAGAAAATGAAGCACGAAGTCCCAGGTTCGGCATAGTCCAAAACATCCCACCTCTGCTACTTGATTGGTGGAAAAATCTCGAGCTTAGCGACAAGAATCATGTGAGAAGGGTCCTTGGTAATTTGTCGTCCTTGTTAGATATCCGATCGAATAGAGCATTGATTGAGGTCGCTACTATATTTTGGGATGAGAAAAGGGCCGTCTTCCGCTTTGGTAATATAGAAATGACTCCTCTCTTAGAGGAAATAGGAGGTTTCGCTAAGCTGCCATGGGATAGTCCAGGGTTATTAGTGCTAGAGAATCGCACCCTTCGCGGTTTTTTGAAAATGCTGGGTTTCAAGAAAAATGATGAGTTGCTTTGTTTGAAGAAGTCATAAATCCTATTTGAATTCCTTTATGAGCATTATGGGCACAGCAAGTCATATCTCCTTCATCATGATGAACTTTCCATTACTTCCTTGGGTTGGACGCACCGTCGGGTTTATGTGTTCATTGTCTGCTTCTTGGGGTTGTTGATATTTCCAATGAAAGGGGGAAGGATTCATACCCGTTTAGCCATGGTCGCCAGGACTTTGATGGAAGGCATCGAGGGACAGACTTATACCATCATCCCCATGATCCTAGCCGAGATGTACCGCGATCTAGATCGGTGCAAGAAGGGGTTCAGGCACTTCGAGAGTTGTAATTTGTTACTGCAAGTTTGGTTATTAGAGAATTTTCAAAAAGGAGAATATCGCCAAGAGCTTTTGCATCGACCATTGAATGACTACATAGCTTACCATCACCCAAAAAGAATGACATTTATCCCAGACAGGTTCGCACAACCTAGAAATGCTGTGAGTTGGGTGCGTTTCTTCAGCAATCTGAAGAACGAGAAGGTACATTGGATGTTTGAATGGTTTCCTAGCAGTGAGTTCATCATCAGGTCAATAGAAACTACTTACCTAGTACTGATCGGGTTGAGGGGCATCTATCCTTATGCTCCTATAAGGGTAATGAGACAAGCGGGAAGAAAACAGGTTATACCTCGGGTTTCCAACATGGTCCAGTACAAAGTAGATTTTAAAGAGGACGTTATTCCATTCAAGTTCGAGGCACAACATAAGTGGAATAAGAAGGTCATTGTGGAAAAGGATACTATTAAGCCAGATAGGTATCATGTTGGCCATGTGTACTTGTACCCATCATGGTTATTGGACAATATAGCAGGAGACGTCAAGCCAGGAATTAATATGAAAAACAGGATCATAGATGACAGTACTGAAGCACAAGTCAAGTATATGAGGTTACGCAAAAGGGTCTTCGAGTCTGAAGCTAGGCATCTAGAACAACACAAAGTGGATATGGAAGTAATCAACGAATGGAGGGAAACCACCACTAAATCAACAGAAAGATTAGAATATTTGGAGCAAGGGTTGATGGAGCTTGAGGGAAAGATGAGAAAGAGGCTTTCAGATTGTCAGAACACGGATGGCAATGAAGGGGGCATCTAGCAAAGGCTTACCTGTTGTTGGATATGCGCGACCTGGGGAATCTGATTGATGGAGTCAAGAGAGCCAAGCATGGGGAAGGTCCTTCTGGGACCAAGTAGATTAGGAAATGATGTTCTTTACTGCTTTTTAGCTTAGTTTTAGATTTCGATTGTAATAAGGTAAATGCCATTAGTAACTTTCTTATTATTGTCGTTTTAGTAAGGATTTGATTCATTTTTGCATTAATGAAATGACACAATTATAGGCATCAATTTTCTCCAAGTCTATGTGTCGCTTAAGCCTACCTCGGGCACAACGAGGTGCCCCAAATTAGGACGCGAATCTGTTACATGATTTTGCAAAGCATGTTCAATATTGCAAGCATTCTTTCAATATCCCTTACTGACTTGGTTACCTTTTGTTTTTCTTTCTTTTGATTATTCCCATTCCCTAAGGTTGGTTCGTGCATACTGGCATCATCCGCATATCATACTATATCCAAAGGTCCTCCACCTCCTCCTCCACCAAGTGATACTAAAGGCAAAAGCAAAGGAAAAGGAAAAATGGACGATTTAAGCGGTATCAGAAAGGATAATGCAGAGAACGTTGAAACTACGGACGGTCGGAGTACTCCAGCACATAATGAATTGGTCCTACATATGGAACATAAAATATTGGAGCTACAAGGGGAACTTGAGTGGGTCCAGAACTTGGCAAACCTTTCCCTCACCCTAAACATCCCTGATATCAACCAATAAAACACAAACACCCAAAACCCGACACCCCCCCAAAACACACAGAATCAAAACCAACCACCAAATCCTCCCACACCACATCAATACACCACACCTCCTCAGAACCACAACCCTCCACCGGTACCTACTTCTTAACAACACCATCATCATCCAACTCAATACCCACAAACAACCACATACCACACCTCTTAGAATGCACCACAGCCTACTCCTGATCCACAAAACTCAACCAATGTCCACCATTACGCCCAGATTCTCGGATTCCACCAAAGCAATCCCATATATGTGGAAACTTTGCCCCACACCCCACAACAAGCCCTATATATACCGTAATCCACCGAGAAGGACATGCTCATCAAGAACATGACGGAAGAACTCAAGAAGCTCACTGGCAGAGTTCAGAGTGTCGAAGGTGGAAAGGGCATTGAGGGTTTGAATTATGAGGACCTATGCATACAACTGGATGTAGAACTGTCGGAGGGTTACAAACCTCCCAAGTTTGAAATGTTCGACGGAACTGGTGATCCGAAAGTGCATCTAAGAACATATTGTGACAAGTTGGTAGGAGTTGGCAAAGATGAACGAATCCGTATGAAACTGTTCATGAGGAGCCTCACTGGAGATGCTTTGTCTTGGTACATCAGTCAGAACCCAAAGAAGTGGGTTAATTGGGTGAGCATGGCGTCAGATTTCATGGATCGATTCAGGTTCAACACAGAAAATGCACCAGACGTTTTCTACATTCAAAATCTCAAGAAGAAACCAATGGAAACCTTCCGCGAGTATGCTACTCGATGGAGGTCTGAAGCTGCGAAGGTAAGACCGGCACTTAAAGAAGAACAGATAAATAAGTTCTTTGTCAGAGCTCAAGACCCGCAATACTATGAAATGTTGATGGTTATTGAAAACCATAAGTTATCTGATATCATCAAGCTGGGAGAGAGAATATAAGAAGGGATCAAAAGAGGAATGGTGACAAATTTCAAAGCACTCCAGCCCACAAATAAAGCTTTGCAGTCGGGAGGTATCTCTAAGAAGAAAGAAGTGGGTGCAGTAATTCTACCCCAAGGTCCGAAGTCTCCTCTCACATACCAAACACCTCCACCCGCATACCAGCCTTCACCTCCCAGATACCAACAACCTGCTGCCACCTAGCACACTTATAATACCCAACCCGCATATTACCACTCACCACCACCAACCCGCCAGAATTATCAAAAACCAAGTCCAAATTTCGACCACAGACCTCACAGACAATACACTCTAACTGCTGAACCTATAGACCAAATCTACGAGAGACTGAAGGCTGCCGGTTATGTCACTCCCATTCCCACTGTTTCTATGGAAAACTCTTCTCAGTGGATTAACCCAAACAAGATTTGTGCCTATCACTCAGGCATGAAGGGTCACACCATTGTGGAATGTCGCACTCTGAAGGACAAGATCCAAATATTAATTGACACTAAAGTCATACAGGCAAGGGAGGCTGCACCTAATATTCGTAAAAATCCTCTCCCAGATCACAGAGGTGAGGGAGTAAATGTGATAAAGACCGATAAAGAATGGGATCCAGAAGAGTCAATTGGACTCATTCGGGAGGGGGATGATCCTAAAACATCTCCAGTCACCCTCACACCCATTATAGTGCAAACCCACGCAACAATTGAAGTTGAAGTAGCCGCACCAATGCCATTTGAAGTTGAGGTAACCATACCATTCACTGTGATGGTAGCACCTACTCCATCTTACCAGTCTAAATCTATACCATGGGATTATATTGCGGAGGCAAGAAGGAAAGGAAAAGCGAAAATGGAAGAAACAGGTGCAGCACAAGGCATGACTAGAACCGGTAGGGTTTATAACCCGAGCATTTGGGAGGAACAAGCAAAGAAGCTGCGTCTAAGCCACTTGTCGTCGAGACCGGCCCTGACAACCTTTGGAGGAAGGTGCAAGCAAGAGAATACTCTGTGGTTGAACATTTGAACAAAACTCATGCTCAGATATCCATTTTATCATTGCTACAAAATTCAGAGACACACAGGAACGCCCGGTGAGGAAGGTGCTGAGTGAAGCCTATGTACCCACCAACATCACCAGTGGGGAAATGGCCAACATGGTCGGGCAGGTGTTGGAAAGCCACAAAATTACTTTTTATGAAGACGAGCTACCATCGGAAGGACTTAGTCACAACATGGCATTACATATTATAGTGCAATTTGAGGAAAAATTCATCGCCAGGGTCCTGATAGATGGGGGTTCAAGTCTCAACATATGTCCGCTGACTACTCTGAAGAGGCTGGGTAAAGGTCTGCATGAGATATGAGCAGGAAGCATGAATGTGAAGGCTTTTGATGGATGTCAGAGGGTCACAATTGGAAAAATGAACCTCAGCCTACAGATGGGCCCAACCTGGTTTGATGTTGAGTTTCAAGTACTGGATATATCTGCTACCTACAATCTACTGTTGGGACGACCTTGGATACATGCCGCTGGGGCCATAGCTTCTACCCTGTATCAGGTTGTGAAGTTTGAATAGAATTATTAGGAAGTGATTATCTATGGAGACGGGAGTAATCCCATCTATACCAATCAGACTGTTCCAGTCATCGAGAACAGGAGGAAGCTGGGTGGAGAAACATACCATTGCATTGAGCGCGTCAACTCAATTGAAAAGGACAAATGGTGGAGCAACAAGATAGAAAGTATATTGCTATGGATAGGGTACGAGCCTGGCAAGGGTCTTGGCAAAAATCTCCAAGGGATCACCAAACCGGTACAGTTGAAGTGTCATGGTACATCCTTTGGGCTTGGGTATGAATACACTTGGCAAGAGTATCAATATTGGTCGCTGCCATGGCATGGTCCTTATTATCCGCTAGAACAACCGGTACCACATTTACACCAGACATTTCATCAAGCCGACATGATGTGGGGGTCTGAAGAAGATGAAGCTCTAGCTGGCATAAGGAAGCTATTTCTTGATGATGAACACATGGACTACAGTGTGATAGTTGAGGAGGAGGAGGAGGAAGACCTTACTATTCAGACCATGGAGAAAGGAGATGTTCTCAAGAACTGGACTACTGCACCATCCCGGGCCCGTCGACTTCCTGGGTAGCCTGGAAATTAGCATCAATTATTTTTAAAAGCAATTTTATGAGCATCTAAGACATTTTCAGTATTTTGTTCTGAACGTATTTTGTTTTGAAATAATTGCTCGAGTCATCGAGCCGTACTTGTTTGACGTTTTCAAGATTTATTTAATGCATTGTTATTTTTAGTATTTATTATTATTCTTTACATTTTTTCTCTACATCATTATTATTACCTATCCCGATGAACCTACGACTGTGACATGTAATGAGACAACGCAACGTAAGGATAGTGATTCAGAGGATCTGGAAGAGGATGTAATACCTGAGGAAATTGTCAGAGAAGTGGAAAATTTTGAAAACAAGCCTAAGTCTAATTTGGACGAGACCGAGACAGTTAACTTAGGGGATTCCAAAATAGTCAAGGAAACCCGTATAAGCATTCACCTATCACCGTCAGAGAAGGAAGACTACATCCAGTTCTTGAAGGAGTATGAAGACATCTTTGCATGGTCTTACGATGATATAACTGGTCTAAGAAAATCCATAGTGGCTCACAAGTTACCCACCGATCCCATGTGTCCACCAGTGAAACAGAAGCTCAGAAAATTCAACCCAGATATGAGTTTGAAGATAAAAGAGGAAGTCACTAAGCAAATCAAAGACAAAGTTCTCAGAGTGGTTGAATATCCGACTTGGTTAGCCAACATTGTGTCAGTTCTGAAGAAGGATGGGAAGGTCGGAGTATGTATCGATTATCGGGATCTAAAAAGAGCAAGTCCCAAAGATGATTTCTCGTTGCCCAATATACACATACTAATCGATAATTGTGCCAAGCATGAACTCCCGTCTTTTGTGGATTTCTTCACGGGGTATCATCAGATCTGGATGGATGAAGAGGATGCCGAAAAGACAGCCTTTATCACACCATGGGGGATGTACTGCTATAAAATGATGACGTTTGGCCTAAAGAATGCTGGAGCCACTTATATGAGAGACATGACAATCATTTGCCACGACATGATACATAGGGAAATAGAGGTGTACATGGATGACGTCATCATCAAATCCAGGAGAAGCACAGATCATGTAGCATACTTGAGAAAATTCTTTATTCGGCTTCGAAGGTACAATATAAAACTGAATCCTGCAAAGTGTGCCTTCGGAGTCCCTGTCGAAAAATTGCAAGGATTCTTCGTCAGCCGCCGAGGGATTGAATTGGACCCGTCAAAGGTCAAAGCTATCTAGGACTTGCCACCTCCAAAGAACAAGAAAGATGTGATGAGTTTCTTAGGGCGTCTCAACTATATCAGCTGTTTCATAGCACAATCAACTGTGATCTGTGAACCGATTTTCAAAATGTTGAAGAAAGATGCCGCAACGAGCTGGACTGAAGAATGCCAGAAAGCCTTCGACAAAATCAAGGAGTATTTATCTAAACCACCTATTCTGGTTCCACCAGAACCAGGGAGACCTTTGCTGCTTTATTTATCCGTACTAGATGGGGCTTTTGGTTGTGTTCTGAGAAAACACGATGAGACGGGAAGAAAGGAGCAGGCCATATATTATCTGAGTAAGCAATTCACACCCTATGAAGCACGGTACTCTTTGCTAGAGCGCACCTGCTGCGCTTTAACATGGATAGCTCAAAAGTTGAGGCACTACTTCTGTGCTTATACCACATAACTCATATCAAGAATGGACCCGTTGAAATACATCTTCCAGAAACCCGTACCTACTGGAAAGTTGGCGAAATGGCAAATATTGCTGAGTGAGTTCGACATCATCTATGTAACTCAGAAGGCAGTCAAACGGCAAGCATTGGTAGTTTATTTGGCAGAAAATCCTGTAGACGGAGAATACAAATCATTGAAAACGTATTTTCCAGATGAGGAAGTATCATTTATGGGAGAAGACATCAATGAAGCATACGATAATCGGAGGATGTTCTTTGACGGAGCCGCGAACTTCAAAGGAGTAGGTATTGGAGCTGTCTTAGTATCAGTAACCGACCAACACTATCCGGTATCCGCAAAACTCAGGTTTCCATGTAACAACAATATGGCAGAATATGAGGCTTGCATCTTAGGACTCAGGTTGGCCATTGACATGAATGTTCAGGAGTTGCTGGTGATTGGAGATTTCGATCTCTTGGTACATCAGGTTTCAGGAGAGTGGGCCATGAAGAACACTAAGATATTACCATATCTGTACTGGGTGCAAGAGCTGATCAAGAGGTTCACGGAGATAGAATTCAAATATGTTCCAAGGATTCAGAATGAGTTCGCAGATGCATTAGCCACTCTATCTTCCATGATACAACACCCAGACAAGAATTTCATCGACCCTATCCCAATAGGAATTCATAAGGAACCGGCTTATTGTGCTCATGTTGAAGAAGAAAGTGATGGAAATCCATGGTTCCATGACATCAGAGAATACTTGGCAAAAGGAGATTATCCGGAGCACGCAACTCATACTTAGAAACACACACTCCGAAGATTAGCCAACCACTTCTTTCAAAGCGGAGGAATTCTGTACAGAAGGACTCCTGACCTGGGGTTATTATGGTGTGTCGATGCCAAGGAAGCATCCAGATTGCTCGAGGAAATACATGCCGGAACTTGCGGGCCGCACATGAATGGTTTAGTCTTAGCCAAGAAAATACTAAGAGCATGGTATATCTAGATGACCATGGAGACAGACTGCATCAGGTATGTCCAGAAGTGTCACCAATACCAGATACATGCTGACATGATATGAGTACCACCTAATGAACTCAATGCAACAAGTGCAGCATGGCCTTTCTCCGCTTGGGGTATGGATGTCATCGGTCCAATCGAACCCGCTGCTTCAAATAGGCATAGATTTATTCTAGTGGCTATAGACTATTTCACAAAATGGGTTGAAGCTGCATCTTACAAAGCTGTAACTAAGAAGGTCATCACAGACTTTGTTCGGGATCTCATTGTTTGCCGGTTCGGGGTTCCAGAGTCAATCATCACCGACAACGCCGCCAATCTTAACAGTGATTTAATGAAGGCTATGTGTGAAGCTTTCAAGATCAAGCATAAGAATTCCATAGCATATAGGCCGCAAATGAATGAAGCTGTAGAAGCCGCCAACAAAAACATCAAGAAGCTATTGAGGAAGATGGTAGATAATTACAAATAATAGTAGGAGAAGCTACCGTTAGCTTTACTTGGATATCGTACCACGGTTCGCACATCAACTGGGGAACTCCTTATTTATTGGTTTATGGTACTGAAGCGGTTATCCCTGCCAAAGTAGAAATCCCTTCTCAGAGAATCATACAAGAAGCCAAACTCAGCGACGCAGAATGGGTACAGAGACGATATGAGCAATTGGACCTTATTGATGGAAAAAGAATGAGTGCAGTATGTCACGGTCAACTCTACCAAAATAGAATGGCAAGAGCTTTCAACAAAAGGGTCAGACCAAGGCAATTCACACTGGGGCAACTAGTGCTAAAGTGAATTTTCCCGCATCAAGATGAAGCTAAAGGGAAGTTTTCACCCAATTTGCAAGGTCCCTACATGGTTCATCGAGTACTAACAGGAGGGGAACTTATACTTGTAGAAATGGACGGAGAAATTTGGCCAAAACCTATCAACTCAGACGCAGTCAAGAGATACTATGTTTAGGATTGTTTACATTTCTTCATTTGATGTAACTGAACTATGCTTGACCTGATTCCCATTTAAGAGGGGATACGTAGATAGCCCTGTGGTTTCGGTCATATCTTAATAAAATCTTCATTTTGCCATTATCAGAAAACTGAGCCGACATCGTCATACACGGAACAACCAAAGTATTGCATTTAAACTGGGGCAGAATTTTGAGGGGAACCCTTAAAATTCTAAAGCAAGGAGGTCATAATGTCTCAAAAATATGTCACAGTCACCGGTTCATCTAAATTATTTGAAATCGCATACTACTACATTTCAAATAACTATATTTATCAAATGCGTGCATATTTTTCGAAAACTTTATTTCTATGACAACCAAATGCTACCTAGGGTAACTCAAACAGGACCTCAAGACAGGAGTAAAGGCAAAACAGAAGACAAAAGCGCAAACCAAACTTCCCCCATAAAACTCACGATTTTTCTTTGGATGCAGGCAAGATAAGACAACAATACCCACAGATACATCAAATCACTACCTTCGCGACGACAAGTTACCAAATGCAAACACTTCCAGCTAAGAAATACTTTACTTTCTCACTGTCACTCATCATTTTTCTTGCATAAGGCTAAACACTGCCTTTCCCTGCATGAGACTAAGCATTGTCTCCTCTTCCTGCAGGAGTCTAAGCACTGCCTCCCTAATTGCATAAGGCTAAGCATTGCCTTTCCTTGCATGAGACTAAGCATGGTTTCCCTCATTTGCATGAGACTAAGCATTGTCTCCTCTTCTTGCATAAGGCTAAGCATTGCCTCCCTAATTGCATGAGACTAAGCACTGTCTCCCCTTCTTTGCATGAGGCTAAGCATTGCCTCCCTCTTTGCATGAGACTAAGCATTGTCTCCTCTTCCTGTATGAGGCTAAGCACTGCCTCCCTAATTGCATAAGGCTAAGCACTGCCTTTCCTTGCATGATACTACGCATTGTCTTCTTTTCTTGCATGAGGCTAAGCATTGCCTCCCTAATTGCATGAGACTAAGCACTGTCTCCTCTTCCTGCATGAGTCTAAGCATTGCCTCCCTAATTGCATAAGGCTAAGCATTGCCTCCCTAATCGCATGAGACTAAGCATTGTCTCCTTTTTCTGCATGAATCTAAGCATTGCCTCCCTTATTTGCATGAGGCTGAGAATTGCCTCCTCTTCTTGCATAAGGCTAAGCACTGCCTCCCTGATTCCATAAGGCTAAGCACTGCATTTCCCTGCACAAGACTAAGCATTGTCTTCCCATTTGGCACAAGGCTAAGCATTGCCTTTTCCCTGCATAAGATTAAATACTATCTCCACTATGCCATCGAAGACCTAGCACTATCCTCTGTTCACCTAGGGTTAAGCACTGCCCTCATCTTACACAATACTAAGCCTCGTCTTGTCTCATCTTCGCATGTGACCAAGCGTCACATCTTTGCACTTCATGGGATGAAATATCGCCATTTTGTCAGAAGGCGTCATAGTCCGAAGGCATCATCCTCATAGCCGGGAGACACTATTCCATGGACTGAGAATCTCTCGAAATTGTACATCATTATTCAAAGGCGTCATAGTCCAAAGGTACCATCCTCATGGCCCGAGGACATCATTTCATGGCCTGCGAATCCCTTATCATACACTTCATAGCCCAGGACGCCATGGTCTAAGGATATCATTCTCACCTTCCGAAGACAATCTTCATGGTCCAAAGGTAATTTGCATCAAGTTTGAATTTTTGCAATAACCCATATATATTTGCATACATCGTGTTCTAAGTTTTGCAGGCAACCCAGGAAGTAACCGGTCTTCAAACGGGACCAATCTTTACTCTGGTTTCCATTCACAACATTCACATCCTGCAATTGTTTCAAACATAACCGACCACCATCAATTACCCGCCTTTTACTCTATGACCGTTCAGATATTTGCTCAGTGATACATCTGTAACATTTCAAATTCGCATTCATGACTCCGCATAAATTCATCCGATACTATCCTACCCAAAAGAACCCTTTCCCAAAATATACGACCATTCCTATAGCTACTCCATCGGTTTCGTTCACCGTTGGATCCAGAACTACACACGGCCTGATTCCCGTAACACCAGGGATATGTAGGCAACTCAGGAACCAGGGTTCGGCCCCCAATTTTTTAAATCACATCATTCCTCACTCGATTAGGCCAAAATTGGTCATCATTTTCTTTACCCGACAACTCTTTCATCATTCCGGGGTAAAGAGGGGCAGTTGTTGATACCCAATTTTTTCCCTCATATTTTCTCAAATAGTATATATATATATACCTTCAAAACATTATTTTTGCATCATTATTTAGCTTACAAATCTATACGAGCATTTTCTATAATTTTCCATAATTTTTAGAGCTTTTAAATTAATTTTTCTGTACTTAAATTATAATTATTAATTACTCCTTCAAATTATTTTGTGATGAATTAGTTACCTAAAATTATTATTTGCACCTATAATACATGTTTCAAATAATTTTACTTCATTTTATATAATTACATTAGCATGTTTTAAGCTATTTGTACAATTTTGCAGTAATAGCTTATACTCATCCATAATTGCTTTTTATTTATGTTGTTTGCGTCAAAATAACATTTTATATTTTTATAATGCTAAATCATTATTTTTAATCATTTTAGTGAATAAATAATATTTTTATTTATTTATTAATTATTTTTAATAAAGTTTGCATATTTAAATAGTAGCCCAGATTTAAACCAATGTTTCGGACCAAAATGGCCCAGCACCTTAGCCCAATAGACCCCGAGCCCAAACCAGGCGACCCTTGTAACCAACCCGGTCGCGATCCGCTTAATAACCCGCCCCGCTTCCCCGTTCGATCTTGGCCGTTGATCTTAAATGATCAACGGCCCATAATTAACCTACCATTTCCTTATATCCCCAATACCCCAAACCCTAGAGACAAATCCCCACCCTGCCGCCTCTATATCCTCACACACTCTCATCTCTCAAACCTAAACCCTAGTCGTCCTCACTCAAATCTCAGCCCCAATCCGACATTACATGGAAATCATCCATGATTCTTTTCCTTTCTTGCATACGCGGAGTTACTTACCATCTTTTGAATGCTACAAGTACTAGTTACTTGATTATTTATGGAAGCTGAGTCGTTGTATTCATTTGATTCTGATTCTATATCATCTTCATGTTTCTGACCTAATACACTAACTATCAGATCCTTGGCTTCGATTCAGTGAGATTTTTGCCATTTTTATTCCTCGTCTAAACTAGGGTTTCCTGGATTTGCCCTAGAACTGATTATAATTGATTTTGCATGCCATATTTTCCTTATTTTGCGTTTAATTTATTGTATTTCCTTATTTTATGTGTTAATATTTAACTACTATATAAACCCCTCCCCATTCCCTTTTGAGGGAGACCTTTAATCGTGAGATCCACTAAAATTGAGGTTATTACTCTATTGTTCTTTCATTCTCTGTTCTATACTTTGGTTCTTGGCCAGCTGAAAGCCAAGGCCACCAGAATTCGATTCTTCAACCTTTGTTGGTGCGAGCACTGCCCGGGGTTCATTTGAAGCTCTTGGGAACTTTGGCGCACTAAGATTCTGGGTTCTTGCTCTTTATTGATATTCAAAATATTGTGAAATTTTTTCTTTCTTGTTGTTTGTTTAACTGGTAAGTTTATTGGCTTTACGATTTCATTTTTTTGTGTTTATGCCCTGCATATTCATGCCTCTGAACTTCATGACTTAATATGTTAGCATTTGAACTTGTTTTATAATCTGAATTTTCCTAACACTTGAGTTTACCTAATGCTGCCAGTTCTGAGACATGTTTATGCCCGATTTGAATAATTTGGACTCTCTTAAGTTCGTTTAGCTAATGGGTTCTGGGCTATTTCTGTGTGTAACCTTGTTAGTTTTACACTTGTTTTGAACCCCTTTAGTATTTATTTTTTTTACCTAAAGCAGCCAGTTCTGAGATATGTTATTTGTTTATGCCTAATTTGGATAATTTGGACCCTCTTAAGTTAGTTTAGCTAATGTATTGGTGCCTGAATATTCACATTTGTTGTTGGGCTTGAATATGCTTTCCTGCTTTGTTCTAAATCCCTATAATGAATGCCTCGCATATGTAATGTGTTATAACCTGTGTTAAGACCTTCACTATTAACTATGATTTGCTCCCCTGTTAATATGTCCCTCAGCATATCTTTGGCTCACTTGATTCCATATCCCTTCAGTGATTACTTGAGACTTTAGGGTAGTTATCATAATTTGTGTTTCCCTACCATGTTTGATACTGTTTTGTTTCATGATGTGAGTTAACATGCCTTTCTTTTGATATTTTATTTTGATATTGGGATGGATACTTAGCATAATTTAGACCTTTAAGCTTTAAATCTTTTAAGTTAGTGCCCTACTTAAACTTGTTTGGTATTATTCACCTTTGTATGATAATCTTGTTAATCTTGCAAACCTGTTTCTCCCCTAACTCCTTCAATACGTTTCTGCCAATATGTTATTTTTGCTAAGTGTTGAACCTGTTTCTAAGTCTTGTTGACCTTCTTGATTAGCTATTCTGTGTTCTCAACTTTGCTATGTCTACTTTTAAACTATAAGTGTGTTTCCTCAACTTCTGTCCCTTAACCATTGTCCACTCACTCTCATTTGTTACCTATGCTATTATGAACCTACCATTCTTGGTCGGCTAAAAGCCAAGGCCACCAAGACTCTTACTATTGACCTCCATAGTGTAAGCACTGCTCGGGGTTCGATTTGAGACATTTGTGAACTCTGACACACTAGGACTTGGGATCTTATGGCCACTCTCTTTACTTCTAATACTTGAGCTATCTCTGACACTCAGTTCTTCCCTCATTCTATCTATTGAACATGCAAGCTGTTTTGTTTAAATGATTTTTGGGTAACTCGATGTTTGGTCATGTGGTCAATCTGTGGCTGTCTTGTTTTGGCTTGGGTTCCTCTGTAATTTCTGGGTTGTGCTGATGGATATAGTACCTTGTTAATCTGGGTGCGCTAAATTGGTGAAGAAAGAGTTTTGTTGAAGGCCCAGGCAATGCTGGGTATTTCTTTTGGGCATGTTATAGGTCCGTTGTTATTGTTTGTATAATCCCTTGTAACTACATTCATTACTGGGCCTGTAAAAACTTTGTAATGAACAATTGGGGGTGTTAGTAAAAATGGGGGAAACGGGTATACTTAATGTCTGCATGAAAGGGTAGCAAGCATACTTATAGGATGCATATGATTTACTTGTTATCCAACCTGCTATATATGCTTTTCAGTTTTTATGTGCACTGTTAGAAATCATGTCATTAGGAGAATCACACACACACACACTACTCGTCTAACATCAAATCATGAGTTCAAATGCTTCATTTATTTATATGTCTACTGCCACGTGTTACTAGACAGCATGCCTATAGGAAGCAAATGCCAATGAACTTTCTTTCAATTTGTTTAACTACAACATATTCATTAGATACCATGCCTATAGGACTATACTAGCTTATGTTTTACTTATCCTCGCTTAGAAATCAAGTCTATAGGACCTTAATTAACCAATTACCTACTGTTATCATTATCATATTGCTCCGCCTAGATAACATACTCATAGGGATAAGGTATTATAAGATCAGGTTCGATGTCAATTGCTAGAGATCCTGCCTATAGGATATTGTCACTCGCTTAATCTTGTTTATGAGATTAACTTGTCAAGGTTAGGTTCCCAGAACGTTTTTCATTGTTTAACTATGCCATTATTAGAAATCATGCCTATAGGACAATGTGACTTTTCTAAACCTTGTATCTACAAAACCAGCGTTAATAGCTCTAAAGTTCGTAAATGGTCTACTGCCTCTTCACTAAGAGTAATCATGTTGCTGGAATACGGAATCACGTAGAAACCATGCCTATATGGCTTAATGACTTTAATTTGTCTCAAGTTCTGAAATTGCCTAACGCTCAATGCGAAAACCTATTTTGCGTGCATTTATTGTCTAAGTATGGAGGCTAACGTGAGCCCTTAACTGCCTTTGCATGAAGTCTTATGTGTTTTATATATCGCCTAGTTTTGACATTTTTGAGTAACCTAAGTAAGGTCTAGAACCACCCAAATAGAGGTCCAATACCTCCTGGACCATAGGTATGGGACGGGTAGTGCACGCATAGGGCACAACTTAGAATTGAATTGGAGCGCTTTAGGTAAACAACTTAAACATAGTAATCAGGTAGCAGGAGGTGATAGTCTGTGCCCACTGGATAATATGAGTAATTTCCTACCTCAAGGGAGTTGTGAAGTATTATTTATGTTGCGCTGGGTGATCCTTTAGGCTAAAAACGTAGGAAACCCCCCCTTTTTTTTGTTTTTCTCTTTATACATTTAGTCATCTAATATAGACCTGATAGTTATATCCTTGTAATCCTTATTGTGCTATAATAAATTTCTTTGACCCTTAATCCCTTTGTTTATCTCGTCTAATTATAATCCACATAGTTTTAAGTTCGGTCGGGACCCACAGTCGTGGACCTCGAAGAGTGCCTAAAACCTTCTATTTGAGGTAATTTGAGCCCTTACCCGATCTTTGGTGATGTTGACTAGTCAAAATAGAGTTATCTGCATAATAGGTTCCCTAACGCACCCCAAAAATCGTTAGGTGGCGAATCTTCTTCTTTTAACACTCTATCTTCTATCCAAAAGAGTTGTCACATGCCGAGGCCCACTTTCGTGAGAAAACGGGGTGCGACAGGCTAGAGCCTTGAAGTTTCAAAGCTCCTTGCCAAACAAAGTCTAGGGAGACTGCATAAAAGCAGCAATTTACTTGATAAACAAGTGGCAAACATCTGTTCTATCTGGGCAATCACCCTATGATGTTCTTTATATGAAACTAGCTAAAATTGAGCATCTGAAGGTGTTTGGTTGCTTGTGTTTTGCAAGCACTCTACCAAAAGGAGACTAGTTTGCTCCAGGAGCTAGGAGAACTGTGCTGATAGGATATTTAGAGACCCACAAGGGCTACAGATTGTATGATTTGGGAGTAGGACATTCCTAGTGAGCTGGGATGTCATATTCAGACAGCAGGTATTCCCTTTCAAAGGAATGATCTCATACTTTTATTACATATTTCCATAAGACCCTCATGAGCTGATGCCTATTGAGATACCTTATAATTCTAACACCTCTCAACCCAATTCTCATAATATCCCTACACCAGTTGAAAGTGCATCTCCAATTACCACACAAGAAAAACCACAGAATCAGTCACTTGAAGAATTACATGCAGACAGTGTTGATTATTTATCATCATAGAACCATGAAGAGGCAGATGAACACAACATTAATCCAGATTCTTTAGCTTCAGATGCTGTTGAAGAAGTGGCAAACATTTCACCTAAAGGAGATGCTGTGATTGATACCAGGAAATCAACAAGACACTCTAGACCACCTATATAGCTAAAAGATTATGTGACAAAAGGGAAGTTCACAGGCAATAGTCTATATCTAATCTCCCAAGGACTATTATATGCAAACCTCACTGTAGGATAACAGTCTTATTTGAAAGCCTTCTCAGTATACGCTGAACCTGGTTTATTTAAGAAAGCTGCTCAAGATCGCAGATGGGTTGAGGTAATGCAGTAAGAGATAAATACACTGGAAGAAAACAACACATTGAAGTTGGTTGATCTACCACCAGGGAAGCAAGCTATTGCATCAAAACGAGTCTATAAGATAAAGCATAAATCAAATGGAGAAGTAGAAATGTTTAAGGCCATATTTTTTGCTAAAGGTTACAACCAAAATGAGGGCCTAGACTACCATGACACTTTCTCTCCAGTGGCAAAAATGGTAACTGTTAGAACCATTATCAGTATTGCTGCAGCAAAAGGATGGAATTTGCATCAAATGGATGTTAACAATGCCTTCTTACAAGGTGACTTATATGAAGAAGTCTGCATGGCCTTACCATAAGGTTTTCATAGACATGGGGAGAGGAAGGTTTGCAGCCTACTAAAGGCACTTTATGGATTGAAACAAGCATCAAGACAATGGAACATAAATCTCATTGTTGCCTTGATCATACATGGCTACACACAGAGTACATTTGATCACTCACTCTTCAGCAAAAGGCAAGGTTCAGATATGGTCATCATACTAGTTTATGTAGACGATCTATTGATCACTGGATCCAATCCTCAGCTAGTCAACGATGCTAAGAAGACATTACAAAGTCAGTTCAAAGTGAAGGATTTGGGAGAATTAAGATAATTTCTTGGTATTGAGGTCCTCAGATCAAAAAAAGAGATCCTGCTGAATCAAAGAAAATATGCACTTGAGTTAATTTCAAAAGTAGGTCTGAGTGGTTCTAAGTCTGTTTTAACACCTCTAGAGTTGAATCAACAGCTTACCACAGTAGAATATGATGCTCATGTAGGGAGACTAGGAGATACAGAATTAGCAGACATCACTGCATATCAGAAGTTGATTGGGAAACTCATATATTTAACAATCACATGACCTGGCATTAGCTTTGCAGTGCAAACATTGAGTCATTTCATGCAAAGCCCAAAGCAATCTTATATGGATGTAGCCTTAAGGGTGGTTAAGTATATCAAAGGAGCACCAAGTCTAGGAGTTCTTTTGCATGCAAAACCAGTTGACAACTTGATTGCATACTGTGATGCAGATTGTGCAGCTTGTCCTAATACTAGGAGGTCTGTGACAGGATATATTGTCAAATTGGAAAGTTCTCTGATATCATGAAAATCTAAGAATAACAAACAATCAGTGGGAGCTCAGCAGAAGCAGAATATAGGAGTACGATAAATGTGGCAGCAGAAGTAACTTGGCTATCAGGCCTTCTTGAAGAACTGGGGATACCAATCGCTAAACCTGTTCAGTTGTTCTGTGACAACAAGGCATTCAAATAGGTGAGAATCTCATATTTTATGAACGTACCAAACACATAGAAATAGATTTCCACTTTATGCGATAAAAAATCAAGTATGGGCTCATAGCGCCACACCATGTTAGCTCTGCTCTTCAACTTGCAGACCTACTCATAAAGGGTCTGTCATTACTCAGCATAACTCGCTAGTTTCCAAGCTTGGAGTGTTGGATGTCTTCCACCCTCCAGCTGTAAGGGAAGTATTATAGTAGGGTCGTATTAGTTATGGTAGTTATGTTAGTTAATTAGGGGTATTTTAGTCCTTTTACCTACTCTACACACGTGACTCGTGTGAGCTTAGCTGTATATAACTAACTCACTCTGTATTAATAGAGTAGTTAGACACATAATGAAAGCTTCTTCTTCCTCTCTCGTTTTCTTCTCTCAACTCTAACTTCCTTCTCAATCGCATGCAATTTTCTTCCTCGCTAGATCTATACAGATTCTATCATTCCCATTGTTGGAAGTCTGCATTACTTGATGGGAAGATAAGTTCCATACCGCACTCTTACAAGTTTAGCACAAAAGTATGGGCCTCTCATGTACTTGTAACTTGGGCATATTCCTACCGTCATCGTATCATCACCTAGTAATTCCGAGATTAATTTATACCATATTATTGTATTATTCTATCCTACATTGAGGGTGAATAATAATCTCTGAATTATTTAATTCCGGGATAAAATACTACATCAACAAAGATGCCATTTTTCAAGGCTCCTCCCCTACAGTCCTTTATGAAAGTCAAGGTTAAAGTTAAAATAAAAGTTTATCTCAACCTATATAGTAAACACCAAACACATGTTTTATATTATACTCCGTATATCTTATTTTTAGTCCAATAAACCAGATATCTCTTAATAAAAATTATATCTACTAAATAATTCCATTACTATTTAATCCTCGTATTATAATCTCATGATTATAATCCCGAAATGACTTGTTCCTCTACCAAATGGCCCCTAAGGTTTACAAAAACTTCTACAACTTTACCCTTCTTCTTTTGGCATTTTATTGTTTTTTGATGAAAGGACTAAAAAGAGTACTTATAATGTATGGTAATCACCATTAGTTGTACAACCAAAGCCCTAGTCCTACCTCGACTGCATATTAAAATATAAAAACTTGCTTGGGTTTGTTTCCTTTGAGGGTGTCGCGCCCCTTTTTTCTCACGAAAGCGGGCTTCGACATGTGAAAACTCTTTTAAAGAAGGTATTAAAAGAGGAGAATCACCACCTAACGGTTTTTAAGGTGCGTTAGGGCACCTATTATGCAGATAACTCTGTTTGACTAGTCTACGTCACCAAAGATCGGGTAAGGGCTCAAGTTACCTCAAAGAGAAGGTGTTAGGCACTCCTCGAGGTCCACAATTGTGAGTCTCGGCTGAACTTAAGATTATGTGGATTACGATTAAGCTAGGTGATCAAATAAACAAAGAGAATTCTGAAGTCAAAGAACTTTATTACAACATGATTAATACAGATCTTAGTGCGAATATAGGAATACAACTATTTAGATCTAATAACAACATATAAAGAGGAGGGGGGTCCTAAATTTTTTAGCCTAAAGGATCACCCCGTGCAACATAAATAATACTTCGCAACTCCCTATCTATATTATTCAGCGGGCAAAGACTATCATCTCCTGCTACCCGATTACTATGTTAAAGTTGTTACCTAAAAGCGTTCTAATTCAATTATAGGTGGTACCCTATGCATGCACTACCCGTCCCATACCTATGGTCCAGGAGGTTTTGGACCTCTATTTGGATGGTTCTAGACTTTACTTAGGTTGCTCAAAAAATGATAAATCTAAGTTACATTCAAAATATGTAGGACTGCACATAAAGACAATAAATAGCTCAAGTCGGCCTCCACATGTAAGTAACAAATGCACGCGAGCAAGTTCATGTTATAGGCAGTAGACAAATTTCAGAATTAAGAACCTTAAGCCTTATAGATATGATTTCTATGTGACTATGCATTAAAACA
Source organism: Nicotiana tomentosiformis (assembly GCF_000390325.3). Taxonomy (NCBI): domain Eukaryota; kingdom Viridiplantae; phylum Streptophyta; class Magnoliopsida; order Solanales; family Solanaceae; genus Nicotiana; species Nicotiana tomentosiformis. The sequence goes on along the minus strand of NC_090817.1, from coordinate 108,203,797 downwards.
TACAAAAGGTTTCAAAGGCTAGGCGCTGCTTATCTCCAAATAATTATACGATTGTTGCATACTGTTTAGAGATTGCAGATTTTCGATAGATGTTGTTTCAAGGTGATTTACACACTAAGTGACAAAGAAATCTGTTGGAGAAGAGCCCAGAATTATTCATGCTTTTCTGACAGTAGCATAAACGAACAGCAAACAGCGTTTGGAAAATTAGCATTTTTAGGCGAGTAGTAATACCCTATAGGTAGGATCTCTAACAATTGACGATTGGGACCAATTGTATTATTATATTTTAGCCTTATAGGCATGCTTTCTAGGTGAACAAGGCGATACAGTAGCAAATAGAATGATTAAAATCCTATAGGCATAATTTCTAGTGGATATGCTGCAGTTATGCGAATTGGAAGAAAGTTTAGTGGTATTTGTTTCCTATAAGCAGGTTTTCTAGTAATACATAGCAATAGAAATAAATGAAACATTTGTACTCATGTTTGCAAATAACCGAATAGTGTAAGTGTGTGACTCTCCTAATGACATGATTTCTACAATGCACATAGAAATTGAATGGCATATATAGCAAGTAAATCATTGAATCCTATAGGCATATTTTTTTACCTTACATGCAACCATCAGAATCTACCCATTCCCCATTTTACTAACACCCCAATTATTCATTACAAAGTTATTATAGGCCCAGTAATGAATATGATTACAAATATTATACAAATAATGACAGTAGGCTCATAGCAGGCCCAAAAAGGAAACATCCAGCATTGCCTGGTCCTTCAACAACTCTCACGTAGCATACCCAAGAACCATATTCATCAGCACAACCCAGAATCCATAGAAGAACTCAAGTCAAATCATATAACCATAGGTTAACCACATTACCCAGACATCGAACCACTTGAACCAAGCAGTTCACATATTTAGTAGATAGTAGGAAGAAAGAATTGGGTGTCAGAGATAGCTCAATAGTAGAAGGAGTGGCTAAAAGACCCCAAATCCCAGTGTGTCAGAGTTTACAAGGGTCTCGAATGGACCCTGAGCAGTGCTCACACCAAGAGGTCAGTAGTAAGAGCCTTGGTGGCCTTGGCTTTCAGCCGGCCAGGAATGATAGGTTCAGAATAGCATGTTTAACAAATGAGAGAGAGGACAATGGTTTGAGGGGCAAAAGTTGAGGAAATACATTTATAGCTTGAAGTAGACATAGCAAAGTTGAGAACACAGAGCAACTAATCAAACAGGTCACAAGACTTAGAAGCAGGTTCAGCAAGACTTAAAAGCAGGTTCAACACTTAGCAAAATAACACATAGGCAGTCACATATTAAAAGTGTTAAGGGAGAAACAAGTTTTCAGGATTAACAAAGACTATCATACACAAGTGCATAATACTAAACAAGTTTAAGTAAGGTACTGACGTAGAGGTTCGAAGCCTAAGGGTCCCCATTACGTTAAGGATTCATCACAATGTCATAAGGCAGCCATGTTAACTTGTATCATGAAGCAAAAAAGAGTCAAACACGGTATGGCAACACAAACTGATGTGACTATTCTAAAAGTTTCAAACAGTCACTAAGGATATAGGACTAAGTAACACAGGGATATGCTGTGAGACACACTATTAGGGAAGCAAATCATAATTGATAGAAAATGTCTTAACACAGATTAGAACACATTACATATGCAAGACTGTCATTACAGAGATTCAGAACAGAGTGGGAAAGTAAACGCATATCAAATATCAAACGTAGGCATTCAGGTATTGACCGGTAGACTAATTAACTAAAGAAGGTCCAAATCATTCAGATGAAGCACATTCAAATCTCAGAATTGACAGCTTTTAGGTAAAATTAAATACTAAAGAGGTTCAAAACGAATGTAAAGCTGACAAGGTCACACACAGAAGTAGCCTAGAACACATTGGCTAATCAGACTTGAGTTGGTCCAAATTATTCAAATTAGAAATAGGCATGTTTCAGAACTGACAACATGCTAAAGAGACTTAAAACAAATGTAAAGCTAATAGAGTTGCACACAAACATATCAAGCCATGAATTTTAGAAGTGAGAATATATGCAAGTCATAGACGCATAAAAATATGAAATTGAAAAAGTCAAGTGACTTACCAGTTAAACGGATAACAATAAAGAACAAAATTTCACAAGAACCTAGAATCTTAATGAGTCAAAGTTCCCAAGGGCTTCAAAAGAACCCTGGGCAATGCTCGCACCAAGAAAAGGTTGAATAATCGAATCTCAAGTGCCTTGAATTCCAGTCGGCCAAGAACCCAGGTATAGAACAAGAGAATAGTAACATGATAACTCAATTTTTTGTGAAAATCTAGCGATTCCAGTCCCTCTCAAAGGAAAATGGGAAAGGGTTTATATAGTAGAAAAATTAAACACTTGCAAACAAGGAAAAACAGTCAATCAATCATAAAAAGGGAAAGAATAGCATGCGAAATTGATTCAGAGTCAATTTAGAAGAAGTCAAGAAAACCCTAATTGAAGTCAGATTTAAGGCAAATCGTTCACAAGCCTCAATCACGACAGAATCACTGGAGATATACCATATACAAGAGAAATTTCTCTTTTTTAAGTGTATATAACCACAATCGTACCCAAAACCAAGAATCAAAGCCAGATCTAGCTTGCCATAAGTGAAGTGGTAACGAAAGTTACCATAAAACGAGTAATGGTAACAAGAAAAAGGAAAGTAAATCCACGTATGGACGCGTATAGCGAAGGAATAGGTAAAACTCTCCATGGTCGGCTAGGGTTTAAGTTTGGGAGATGAAGGGGGGTGCTGAGAGAGTTTTAGGGGCGGCGACTTAGGAGGAATGGGATAGGGTTTGGGTTATGGGGATATAAGGGGATGGGTTGGTTTATTATGGGCCGTTGATCATTGAAGATCAACGGCTAGGATTGAATAAGAAATGGGGCGAGCTAAATACAACGGGTCGCGACCGGATTTTTAAAGGGATCATTTAATTGGGCTCCTGAAGAGTGAAGTGGAGTGGGCTAAAATTTTGGGCCTGATTTTGGTCCGTTTGGTCCGAAAATTAGCTCAAAATTGAGCCTGATTTTAAATAAGAGATTAAAGGGAAATAATTTAATAAAATAGTTAAACAAAAATATAAAAAATGCTACTTATGCAACTTAATAATTTAAAACAATAGTATAAGATTATAAATAATGTAAAAACTTATTTTGACCTTGAATAAAATGAAAAATGCAATAAATTGCAAAATATAGCCTACTATTGCAAGATTGTGTAAATAGCCTAAAAATGCTAATATAATTATATGAAGTGAAGTAAAATATTTAAAACATATGCGAATAATAATCTGGATGATTAAGTCATCACAAGAAATAATTTAAAGAAACAATAATGGTGAATATTCAGGTAAATTAAATGCAAGAAAATTAATTTTAAAACTCTAAAAATTATGAAAAAATATAAAAATGCTCATATAGATCTTGTAAATTAAATAGTGATACAGAATGATATTTTGAAAGTATACATGCTTTTTGAAAAATATGAGGGCAAAAATTGGGTATCAACAGATGGTTTATAGAAATTTCTACAACTTCACCCTTTTTCGGATAATAACTTTTTAATCTAGAAAGTAGGAAAGCGAAGTTGTAACAGCACGGCCGATCGTTTTGAGGCTTTGCATCCCGTTCGGTGGGTTAAGGTCTCGAGCAGTTTTGTATTACATATTATAACTTGTGTGTGTGGCCGAGTTTGGATTTCAGATGATTCGGGATTGATTTGGAAGGATAATTCTTGTTTTAGAAGCTTAAGCGGTAAGAGTTGACCGGAGTTTGACTTTTGTGTAGAAGACTCCGGAATGGTATTTTAATGATTCTGATAATTTCGTATGGTAATTTTGGACTTAGACGCATGTCAAGATTTGGATTTGGAGGTCCATAGGTAAATTTGATACATTTTGGCGAAAGATGGAAAGTTGAAGGTTTTGAAGGTTGAGAGGTTTGACCGGGAGTTGACTTTGTTGATATCGCGTTTGGATTGCGATGTCGGGAGTTGGAATAGCTCCTTTGTGTCATTTGAGACTTGCATTCAAAATTTGACGTCATTTCGGGTTGATTTGATATGATTCGGCGCGACCACACCAGCAATAGAAAAGGCATCAGCTATCTCCCAAGTCCAAAATCAATCTGCAACCTATCCGAAACTCACCCGAACCCCTCGGGCTCCAGACCAAACATGCACACAAGTGTAATAACATCATACGAATTTGATCGTGTAATCAAATTACCAAAATAATATCTAAATCTACGAATTAAACCTCAAAACGAATGAACTTTCAAAATGAAACTCAAGAATACTAGAATCACGTTTAAGCGTCTGGATCAATGTAAAATCAATTCCGAATTGAGCCAAATATTGCAGACAAGTTTCAAATAGCAATACAGAACTATTCCAAGTTTTAACATCAAAATCCGAACTTGTTAGCTAAGAAGTCAACTTACGGTCAAACTTAGTAATTCTTCCACTTCGAGAAATGCTAGTTTTGGGCAAAATGAGTCAAAACAAGTTAGGGACTTTCGAATTCAATTCCGGGCATACGCCCAAGTCCCAAATTACGATATGGATCCACCGGGACCGTCAAAATACTGATTCAGGTCCGTTTGCACAAAATTTTGACCGTAGTCAACTCAAGTCATTTTAAAGACAAAATTCACATTTTCTTAAATGTTTCACATAAATTGTTTTTTGGAAAAAAGATTCGAACTGCGCACGCAAATCGAGAATTCTAAACAAAGCTATTCGAGGTCTTGAAACATGGTAATAGAGGCTAAATCTCAAAATGACCTATCGGGTCATCACACTCTCCAACTCTAAAATAAACGTTCGTCCTCGAACAGACATAGAAAAGTACCTAGACTGGTGAAAAGGTATGGGTATGTACTTCGCATGTCGGACTCGGACTCCCACGTGGCTGCCTCGATCGGCTGACATCTTCACTAAACTCTAACTGAAGGATAACTCTTAGATCTCAACTTCCGGACCTACCGGGATAGAATAGCCACTGGCTCCTCCTCATAAGTCAAATCCTTGTCCAACTTGTCTGAGCTGAAATCTAACACATGGGACAGATCATCGTGATACTTCCGGAGCATGGAGACATGGAACACCGGATGAACTGTTAATAATCTAGGTGGCAGGGCAAGCCTGTAGGCCACCTCATCCACTCTCTCAAGAATCTCAAAGGGTCCGATATACCTTGGGCTCAACTTTCCCTTCTTCCCGAACCTCATCACACCCTTCATGAGTGAAACCCAGAGCAATCCCCTCTCTTCAACCATGAATGCAACATCACAAACTCTCAGATCGGCATAACTCTTCTGCCTAGACTGAGCTGTACGAAGTCGATCCTGAATCATCTTGACCTTTTTCAAGGAATCCTGAATCAAATCGGTACCCAACAACCGAGCATCTCCCGGCTCGAACCAACCAACTAGAGAACGACATCGCCTCCCATATAATGCCTCATAGGGAGTCATCTGAATACTCGACTGGTAGCTATTATTGTAAGAAAACTCCGCAAACTGCAAAAAACTGATCCCAAGAACCCCCAAAGTCCATAACGCAAGAACGAAGCATATCCTTCAATATCTGAATGGTGCGCTCGGACTGTCTGTCCATCTGGGGTGAAATGTTGTACCCAACTCAACTCGTGTGCCAACTCATGGGAACGCGGACAATGGATAGCTAAAGCATCGCGAACGCATGCCCACGATCGCTTTCATGATGAATAAAATCCCTAAGCTCCAAGAAACCTTTCGCGATCACATCTTCATCTTCGAAATTGCGAAGAACAACAGGCACACCAGCAAATCAGTGGTCCAAAAACATGGAGAAGTAGCCCGTAGCCCATCCGAAACACACCCGAAGACCCTGGGACCTCGTCGAAACATACCAACAAGTTTCATAACATAATGTGGGCCTACTCGAGGCCTCAAATCACATCAAACAACATTAAAACTATGAATCGCACCACAAATCGAACTTAATGAACTTATGAACTTTCAACTTCTACAACTCGCGCCGAATCATATCAAATTAACCCGAAATAACCTCAAATTTTGCATGCAAGTCCCAAATGACATAGCTATTCCAACTCCCTAAATCGCAATCTGAACCCGATATCCACAAAGTCAACTCCCGATCAAACATCCCAACCTTTCAAACTTTTAACTTTTCAATTTTTGCCAAAATATATCAAATCAACCTACGGACCTTCAAATCCAAATCTGGACATACGCTAGAGTCCAAAATCACCATATGAAGCTATTGGAATCATGAAAATATCATTCCGGAGTCGTCTACCCAAAATTTAAAATCCGGTCAACTCTAGCCACCTAAGCTTCTAAAACAAGAATTGTTCTTCCAATCCATCCCAAATCATTCGAAAATCGAACTCGACCACACACGCCAGTCATAATATATAATACAAAGTTGCTCAAGACTTTAATCTACCGAACTGGACGCTAATTCTCAAAATGACTGATACACTAAAGTAAGTATATTGCTTCTTTCTTTCTTTCGTTTTTATTTGGCAAAGGCAAAAAAATCTTTCTAATGAATTCAAAAATTAAAAACTCATTGAAAAGCGTTGCGGTAATAAACTTGGACTATTATTTCAACAACCAAAATACGTTATACGTATAGTTATAAGAAAAGCATTTGTATTATGTAAAATCTTAATTAATTTAATATTCTAGAATTAGGATTTTCTTTCTTATTCAATAAGGTTTAATAACCAAAATCTTAATTGATTTTAAAATCCTAGAGACTAGGAAAGTTAATTTAAATAAAGATTTTGTCCTATCCGAAATCTATTTTTAAAGGATAAAAAATACGAACAATATTTTTACTAAGAATGGAGGTGGAGTACGGTGGTTCCAATGTATAAGAATAAGGTTGACATCTAAAACAGCAATAATTACCGGGGTATCAAGCTGTTAAGCGATGAAAGTCTAGGAGAGGGTGGTGGAAGCAAGGATGAGGAGGACTGTATCTATTTTTGAGAACCAGTTCGGATTTATATCGGGTAATCGACTACTGAAACCATTCACCTTATTAAGAGGTTGGTGGAGCCGTATAGGAATAGGAAGAAGGGCATGCACATGGTATTCATTGACCTAGAGAAAGCCTACGACAAAGTCCCGAGGGAGGTGTTATGGAGATGTTTGGAGGCTAGAGGTGTGCCTGTAGCTTATACTAGAGTGATCCGAGAAATGTATGATGGTGTTAAGACCCGGGTTAGGACGCTGGGAGGGGACTCGAAAAATTTCCCAGTAGTGATGGGTTTGCATCAGGGATCCGCTCTTAGCCCGTTTTTATTTGCCTTAGCAATGGATGTTCTAATGCGGCACATTCACGAGGAGGTGTCATGGTGCATGTTATTCGCCAGTGATATAGTACTGATTGACGAGACACGATTCAGTGTTAATGCGAGGCTAGAGGTCTGGAGACGAACCTTGGAGTCAAAAGGTTTCAAGTTGAGCAGGACTAAAATAGAGTACTTGGAATGTAACTTCAGCGACGTGACTCGGGAAGAGGACGTGGAATTGAGGCTAGATTCAAGAGTAATTCCCAAGAAATGGAGTTTCAAGCACCTCAGATCTATAATTTCTAGTAATGGAGAGATAGACGAGGATGTCACGCATCGGATCAGAGCAGGGTGGATGAAATGGAGGTCCATTTTCGGGGTTTTGTATGATAAGAAGGTACCACCAAGACTCACAGGTAAGTATTATAGAGTAGTAGTTAGACCAACTATGTTGTAAGGAGTGGAGTGTTGGCCAGTTAAGAACGTCCATGTACAACAGATGAAAGTAGAAAAAATGAGGATGTTGAAATGGATGTGTGGGCATACCAGGAGAGATAAGCTTGGGAATGAAGTTATCCATGACAAGGTTGTAGTAGCCCCTGTGAAGGATAAGATGCGGGAAGTTAGGCTGAGATGGTATGGGCATGTAAAGAGGAGTATAGATGCCCCTGTGAGGAGATGCGAGATGTTGGCCATGGTGAGTTGAGGAGAGATAGAGGTAGGCCTAGGAAGTATTGGGGAGAGATGATTAGGTATGACATGGCACGCCTTCAGCTTACTGAGGACAAGACTATGAATAGGAAGGCGTGGATGTTGGGAATTAAGGTAGAAGGTTAGTTGTTAGGCGTAAATGTCTCACTTGCATGTCAGTAACATTAGTATTAATCTTTTATTTTCTTACCTTCATATCCGCAAGTTTCTTTTACCTTATGTTGATGTTTTCGCCTCGATTATTCTATCATCCTGTCTCCCTACCGCATTATCTTGTCGATGGTACTACGTGTTATGTCTTCTTCTTTTACGTTTATCTAGAGCCGGGGGTCTATCGGAAATAGTTTCTCTACCTTTACAAGGTAGGGGTAAGGTCTGCGTAAACTCTACCCCTCCACCCTCCCCAGACCCTACTTTGTGAGACTATACTGAGTTTATTGTTGTTGTTGTTGTTGGATTTCATGCTTTTAATATTGTATATATAGATAAAGATATAATATATTGTATTATCTCTAATCCAAAATTAATTAAAATAATTAAGCAGCAAAGTTTGGATTGCAGTGGTTTGCAACCAGGATTCCTGGGCTGCACGCTTTAACTAGACTCCAGGCTCATACTCCCTCCGGTCCATTTTAATTGTCGTGATTATTAAGAATAATGAGTCCAAAATACTTATCATTTTAGAAAATTAAGATATACTTAGTTACGAGGAACAAGAAGAACAAGAGAACTTGATCGAGCAAAGCGAACGTAGTAACCACCAATCAGAATCTCTTTTGCGCATGACATTTCAAATTGACGGAATCTTATGTTAAATCAAACTATGTCAAACAAATCGAGATAGATGAAGTAGTTCGTTTGGATGGTTGTTACTCATTGTATTGTATTTTTATTAAGAATCGAAACAACAATAAAACTCGGATCTGATTATTTAAATTTTATTAAATTGTATTATTCAATTCGTTATTATGTAACACGAAAAAATCCATCATATGTAATGACCTATTTGAAGTGGTTGGAGCATTATGTTATTGATCTCTTTCCCATCTATTTGTTCTTTTATTCTATTTTTCTATTTAACTCCATCTTACAGTATTAGAATCGTCACCTCAGATTTCAAGTTCATTTACGCTACCGTTTTTTGATATCCCTTTTATCAATATATTCTCCATCCACGTTTTACTATTTTTGCTAAGACTATTTTTTGTTTTTGCTTTTTTTTGGATGACATTTTATATTTGATTAATTTTGTTAGGAGTTGTATAAATTTAAAGCTTTAATATTTACAAGGAGTAATTGGTGATAAATTTGAAAATGAAGTTGTCTTAAATTATTTTCATAGTAATTGTTGATAAATCTAATATTTATAATAATTCAATGTATTTTAATAAATTTAACAATTATATAACTAGTTAAACCGAATACTAAAATATTATTAAACTATATCAAATGATACAACACGTACGTCGTGAAATTGTCACGACCCAAAATACCACCACACGCGTTGTGATGGCACTTAGTCTCTAAGACTAGGTAAGCCAATTACAATTACATTTCAAGCCATTTTTTTTAATTCAATACAGGTGCCAAAAACCAACAGCGGAAACAATTATGAAAACCTCGCAAGACTGGTAATACTGAGTCACGAACTCTAACAAAATACATGGAATGATCTCAAGGATCGAATACTCAATAGTGTTTGATTAATAATTAACAGTACAATAAAATGAAAAGACTCCAAGGGACTGCGACGACCAAGCTGCTCTACCTTGAGTCCTTGCGATCACCCTTTAACTCTGTCCGAGTCTAATATCTCCAATACCTGGCTCTGCACAAAAATATAAAGAAGTATAGTATGAGTACACCACAGTCGGTACCCAGTAAGTATCAAGACTAACCTCGGTGGAGTAGTGACGAGGTACAGTCAAGACACTCTCTAGTCTAATAACCTGTGCAATATAGTATACAAAAATAATAGAAAAATAAATTGCAGTGATAGCAACGATAATCAACTAGTGATGTAAATAGCAAGGCAACAAGAACTCCATAAATATTGCTCAAACAGGTAATGAACATAAGTACAACCAATAATCAAGTCCTTCAAAATATACATCTTTCATCTATAAGTTTTTCAATAGAAATCTCTAGAATATAATCATTTCCAATAAATATATTTCGAACATACTTCTTTCAATTAAATATCCTTCAAATATAATTATTTCAAATAAATATCTTTCGAATATAATTCTTTCAAATAATATCCTTCAAATATAACTCTTTCAAATAAATGTCTTTCGAATATAATTCTTTCAAATAATATTTTGAATATAATCCTTTCAAATAAAAGTCACATTGTGACACCTTATCTCATAATCATAAAATACGGGTCTCAGCCCACTTTCATATTTCCACGGCACCTCGTGCCAATATCACTATCACAATCGTACGGACAACTCGCGTGCCAATATTATCATCATATTTTCGGCGTGCAACCCGATCACATATAACATTAATCATATCTGTTGCGGCATGCAACCCGATCTCATATAACATAATCCGCCTGGCAATAGTCACAGGCTCCCAATTTTAACATAGATCAGGCTATTATCAGGTTTACCGAAACAACAAGATAAGTTGCACAAGATATAAAATAAACACAAGGAAAATCACAACATCACATGAAAATTACTAACGCAATAACCCCACATCATCACATAAAAATTACCAACACTATAATTCCACATCATCACATATCATCCCTCACAATAGCCACCTTTATCACTCCTATAATAGCCTCCCTTATCCCTCTGCCCTGACAATATCCATAGTCACTCTTATCGCTCCAATAGCCACCCTTATCGCTCCGTATATAGCCACTCTTATCACTCCGCCCAGACAATATCCCAATACACATAACCACAGTAAAATGCCACCCTTATACCCACATAATATCAATAGTGAAATGCCACCCTTATATCCTCAAAATAATAAATCAAATCACACAACAATTTATACGGAATATTATCACGATAATGCAATACAATCAATTCATATCACAATTTGCCCAATGACCACAACCAATTTCAATGATATAGTAAAATCAATAAATTTCTCAAAAATAGCCCAAGTCTCCACACAACATATATAAAATCTCAAAACAACAACAGAGATGGAAAAGTAACTCAACATAGGACAACGCCTTCTTTAATCCAGATATTAATAAATATAAATTAATGCCTCATTTTAAACTTATTTAATAATTATTTGCAGATAAGGATTCAATAATGAATTTAACTCCAAGAAAAAATATCAAATCAACAAGTACGCGGAATTCACATAACAATCCAAGTGACAATAACACCATATTATCATATAAAATACAATTTCGACAAACAAGGAACGAGGCATGACAATTCAAGGATTTACAAAGTTCCAAGAATTTTCCAATTTAATACATAAGGGTGTGTACGAATTTTAACCGATATAATTTGCACATAAAAACCAAGTACGTACTCGTCACCTTGCATACACGGCTTTCAATCACACAATTTTCACATAAGACTCAATGCCTAAGGGGTAATTCCCCCACTCAAGGTTAGGCAAGATACTTACCTTTTTGAAGTTAGGCCGATATTCCAAAATAGCCTTCTTGCTTGAATTGACCTCCGGACAACTCAAATCTATCCAAATTAATTCAATTCAGTCAATACTAATTAAATGAATTAATTCCATATGAAAATATAAATTTTCCAACAAAATCCGAAATTTAACTCAAAATTGCCTGTGGGGCCCACATCTTGGAATCCAACGAAACTCACAAAATCTGATAACCCATTCAATTACGAGTCCACCCATACCAATTTTATCAAATTCCAAAAATAACTCGACCTCCAAACCCAAAATTTTTTTTCTTGAAAAGTTTTGAAAAAATCTTGATTTCTTTCATTTAAATCCGAAATAAATGATGAATATAACCATGGATTTATGAAATATAATCAGTTTTGGAAATAACTATTTTTGGTCCTTAAGTGTCTGCTCATCCGTCACTAAAAGTCTATTTTTCATCACTAAAAGTCCACACCAGAACTTGCTTGCACCAACAGTTATTTATTTTTACTAAAAAGGTTCTAACTCTGTCATGCGAACTCGAAATTTGACGATTCTTATTCCTATGAGTCACAAATAATAATACGAATCTAGTTGTTCAATTGAAACTGAATTCGGAGCTTATTTGCACAATGCGATACCAATTTCGCTCGTTAAACAATTAACTCATGTTTCGCGCTAAAAACCCAATCGCGGCTTAATGAAATTAGACCAAACTTTCTAGATCACTCCTATAATTCATTATCAAAATCTCGGAAGTATCCAAATTGAATTTCGATCTCTAAAACTAAAAATGGACCTTTGGATCATTACATGCTTATGCTGAAAACATCAAATTCTTCCAAAAGTCGTCCCCGACAGCCTGTAGTATATCAACCATAACTTCTTGTACTCAACTCCAGCTGCCAAACGGTTTAAATTTTGCAAACTAGATACAAAGGGCTACAACTTTCATGTTTTTCTTATCGTCCAACTCCTTATAGATTACGAGATATAAGCTCCCAAAGTCAGCCCTGTGCAGCAGAAATTTCTGGCGATGCACACTGCTGTAGCCAAAATCTGCAATACCAGCTTCAGTCAATCGATCATAACTTTTTATGCAAATGTCCGAATGATGAATAGTTTATTATTATGGAAACTAGAATCAAAGGGCTATAACTTTCATGTTTTGATAATTTCTTATAGATTTCGAGATATAAGCTTCCAAAGTCAGCTCTGCGCATCCGAAATTTCGCACATTGTTGTCAAAAAAAAAAGAACAGTCGTTAAAAATGATTTGAAATCACTACGAAACTCACCCGAGGCCCTCGGGATCTCAACCCAATACACAAACAAGTCCTAAAATATCATACGAACTTAGTTGAAATCTCAAATCACATAAAATAATGCTAAAACCACGAATCATACCCCAATTCAAGCTTAAGGAACTTAAGAATTTTCAATTTCTACATTCGATGCCGAAACCTATCAAATCAATTCTGATTGACCTCAAATTTTGCACACAAGTCATAAATGACACAACAGATCTATAAAAATTTTCAAAACTAGATTTCGACTCCGATATCACAAAGTCAACTCCCCGGTTAAACTTCCTAAAAATTTAACTTTCACCATTTCAAGCAAAATTTCTGTAACGACCCTGCCGGTCGTTTCGATAGTTATAACCCTGCGTTCCCCATTCCTACTTATTTTTGTATTATTTAGCTATATTATATTATATCGGGTTAATTGGTTCGAGTCCGGAAGGAACTCGAAGTGAAATGAGACACTTAGTCTCATAATTGAAACTTTTAAGTTAGAAAAATAGATCGGATATGGACCTCTATGTAAACGACCTCGGATTTGAATTTTAATGATTCCAATAGATCCGTATGGTGATTTTGGGCTTAAGAGCGTGTCCGGAATATTGTTTGGAAGTCCGTAGAGGAATTAGGCTTGGAATGCCGAAAGTTTTATTTTTGAGAAGTTTGACCTGAGGGTTGACTTTTTGATATCGTGGTCGGAATTCGATTCTGAAAATTGGAATACCTATGTTATGTCATTTAGGACTTGTGTGCAAAATTTAAGGTCAATCGGATGTGATTTGTTAGGTTCCAGAGTTGTTTGTAGAAATTAGAAATTTCAAAGTTCATTAGGCTTGAATTGGGGTGTAAATCATGGTTTTAGTGTTGTTTGAGGTTATTTGAGGATTTGACTAAGTCCGTATGATATTTTAGGACTTGTTGGTATATTTGGTTGAGGTCCCGAGGGCCTCGAGTGAGTTTCGGATGGTTAACGGATCAAAAATTTAACTACAATAGCTGCTGCAATTTCCTTTTGTTGGAAATTTCTTCTGCCAGATTCGAAGCCCAGATCGAGCCCAGAGTCGAGGGCCACGATCAAAGCCATGATCGAGCCCAGAGTCAAGGTCTATGATCGAAGGCCTAGGATCAAGAAACAGGATCGAGGACCTCGATCGAAGGCCAAGATCGAAGGCCAAGATCGAGGCAGAACCGAGGTTGTCTGGGCAGAATTATAAAAACAAGGACTTCGTCCCATTTGCCATTTTTGACAAATTGGAGCTTAAGGAGAGGCGATATTTGATATATTTTCAAGGAAAACTTGAGGTAAGTCCCTTGTGATCATTTCTACTACATAATATTGAATTATCATCGAATAATCCAACTAGATTACATGATATTTGAGGTGTAAATCGGAGATTGGAATTTAGAAATATGGAAATAAGATTTGTAGATTTGAGGGTCGAGTTGAGGTCGGATTTTGGTAAAATTGGTATGGATAGAATCGTGGTTGAATGGGCTTTCGTATTTTATAACTTTTGTTGGGTTCCGAGACATGTGCCCCACAAGCGATGTTTGAGCCAATTTCGGGTTTTGGTCTAACTTTGAAGCTTTTCTTGTGCAATTCATTCCATTAGCATATATTGATGGTATTATACTGATTGTGAATAGATTTGGATAGGCCGATTCCAGAGGCAAGAGCATTGCGGGGTAGAGATTTGTCCGGTTTGAGGTAAGTAACGATTGTAAATCTAGTCCTGAGGGTATGAAACCCCGGATTTCGTATCATTCTACTATTTTTAAGTGACGCACATGCTAGGTGACGGGCATGTGGGTGTGCAGTGTTGGGGTTTTGTGACTTGGTCCATCCCGTAGCAACTGTAAAGTTGCATACTTTGTTGAAACCATATGATACTTATATGTTTTAGAAAGAATTTCTGTAAATTGGGTTGAATGCCATGTTTGGGCCTTGCGCTAAAGCTGTTTGGACCCTTAGGGGTTGTTTCTTACCATCCTCTCACTATTTTTGATTGAAAATCTACACTTAGTCATGTTTATATTTGTTTACTGCATAACTCAGTTATATGACTCTATTTTGATGCATATAAATATTTTGGGCCGAATGCCCTGTTTTACTGAAATGCCCGAGTGGCTTGAGAGGTTTATAGCTGAGTGAGGCCGAGGGCTTGATTTATGAGGATGAGTGTGGATCGGGGCTGCCCACCTGCAGCATACTTATGACTGAGTGAGGCTGAGGGCCTGATTTGTGAGGATGAGTGTGGATCGGGGCTGCCCGCCTGCAGCATACTTTATTATTATAGCACGTGAGTTATCCGTGCAGATTATAGTGCTTGGGCTGAAGGAGCCCCTCCGGAGTCTGTACACACCCCCAGTGAGTGCAGGTACCTACTGAGTGCGAGTGCCGAGTGCCGAGTGCTGAGTGACTGGGAGGCATAAGTGATTGTGAGGTATGCCCGAGTGGCAAGAGTGATTGTGAGGTATGACCGAGTGGCACGAGTGACTGTGAGGTTTATCCGAGGGGCTGTTTATGATTTCATTATTTTTTTGCTCACCTTTGCATTGAGCCTTTGTTTGAAAAACTGTTGGAAAAATGTCTTTAAATGATTTTGTTTTACTGGAACTGGGTTTAAACTAGATAATTTGATTCAAATCCTGATTTTTAAAAGCATGTGGTATTTTATTGAGATTTCCTGATATGAACGTTATATGCTTTATTGCTCGTCACTACTGCTCAGTCTTTATTTATTGTTGTTACTTACTGAGTTGGCGTACTCACATTACTCCCTGCACCTTGTGTGCAGATTCAGGTGTAGCTTGACATGGTAGCGGTTATTGAGTGTTCTGGTTGCAGATTTTCTTGGAGATAGCAAGGTAGCTGTTTGGCGATCGTGGCCCCTGCTCTTCTCCCTAATATCTTCCTCTAGTTTTATTTAGCTATTTTCCAGGCTGAGTTAGCCTTGATATTGTTAGACAGATTGTAGAAGATGCTCATGACTAGTGATACCCCGATGTCGGTCTTTTCTTTTCCGCACTTCTATTTTTCTTTGATTTGAACTCTTTAAATGGAGGTTTTATGTTAAATAACCTTGAAATTATCTTTGAAATGAAAATATCAGTTTGTTTTGGAAATAAGTCGGCTTGCCTAGTTCCACGATAGGCGCCATCACGACAGAGGTTAGTTTGGGTCGTGACAGATTGGTATCAAAGCCTAGGTTACATAGGTGTCACGAGTCATGAGAGGGTTTAGTAGAGTCTTGCGGATCGGTACGGAGACGTCTGTACTTATCTTCAGGAGGCTGCAGGACCTTTAGGAAACTTCACATTCTTGGATTCTTGTCGTGCGAATTTGTTGATTCTAGTAATTAAACATCTGTTGTTTCATTCTCTCACAGATGGTGAGGACTCATACTACCGGTCAGGAGGTCCAGCTACTAGTACCACCAGCCAGGGCCGCGAGAGGCCGAGGCCACGGTAGAGGCCGTGGTAGGGGCAGAGGTGCAGCCCGTACAGCAGTTGGGGCAGTACCTACAGATCTACTGGTTGTCCCAGATCAGGGCCAAGTTCCAGTTATTGATGCACCAGCTCAGGCACCACCTGTGCCTATTGTGATTCCAGGCCTTCAGGAGGCCCTAGCTCAGATTCTGACAGCGTGTACTGGCCTTGCTCAAGCGGTCTCTATTTCGACAGCCGTAGCCACTTCTCAGGCCAGGGGAGGCACGCAGACTCCCGTCGCTCGCACACCCGAGCAGGTTATTCAGGGACTTCAGACACCAGAGCTACCACCAGCCCAGCCGGTTGCTGTTGCTCAAGATTATGTGGTTCCTGCTATGCCTGAGGATGATCAGCGTAGGTTGGAGAGGTTTGGGAGACTTCAGCCACCACCTTTCAGTGGCACAAAGAGAGAGGATGCTCAGGACTTTTTGGACAGGTGTCAGAGGATACTCCGTACTGCTGGTATTTTGGAGAGTTGTGGGGTCTCATTCACTACCTCTCAGTTTTCTGGGGCTGCACTCAGATGGTGGGAGACTTACGAGAGGCGTAGGCCTGTTGGCGCAGCACCCCTTACTTGGCAGCAGTTCTCCGTGGTCTTTTTGGAGAAGTTCGTGCCTCGATCCCTCAGAGAGGAGCTGCATGGACAGTTTGAGCAGCTCCGCCAGGGTGATATGTCTGTGACGCAGTATGAGATGCGGTTCTCCGAGTTGGCCCGTCATGCTATCTGGTTGGTTCCCACGGACAGAGAGAGGATCATGAGATTTATTGATGGCCTCACTTATCAGCTACAATTGCTCATGACCAGGGAGCGGGTTTTGGGTGCTACCTTTGATGAGGTTGTCTACATTGCTTGGCAGATTGAGATTGTTCACGATCAGGAGAGGGCTGAGTGGGAGGCCAAGAAGCCTCGTGGTCAGGGTGGATTCAGCGGTGCTCCTTTTGGGGGTCAGTTCCAGCACGGTAGAGGTTGTCATTTCAGACAGGCTCAGTCAACTCGGCCATTTCATTAGGGTGAATCATCTGGCCATAGTTCTCACAGTTCTTATCAGGGCCACTCATCACTTAATGCCCTTCCAGTTCAGAGTTCATCCCGTGTTCTACCTATTCAGGGCTCTTCCATGCCAGGTTCTTCTACCAGTCATCTCGGTGCTAGGGGTTCCCTTCAGTTTCCGCCGCCAGCATCAGGGAGTTATTTTGAGTGTGGGGAGCTTGGGCATATGTGGAGGCAGTATGCTAGTCGTCATGGAGGTCTATTTCAGCAAAGGAGTCAGCCTCCGACTACAACACCAGTTACCTCACCACCCGCCCAGTCAGCTCGGGGTGGAGGTCAGTCAGCTAGGGGTCGCCCTAGAGGGGGAGGCAGATCAGGGGGTGGTCAGGCCCATTTCTATGCTCTCCCTGCCAGACCAGATGCTATTTCTTAAGATGCTGTGATTACAGGTATTGTCTTAGTTTTCCACAGAGATGCCTCAGTATTATTTGACCATGGTTCCACGTTTTCATATGTTTCCTCGTATTTCGCCCATTTTCTGGATATGCCCCGTGAGTCCTTAGTTTCATCTATACATGTATCTACTCCTGTGGGCGATACTATTATTGTGGACCGCGTATATCGATCATGTGTGGTGACTATTGGGGGGTCTGGAGACCCGAGTGGATCTATTGTTGCTCAGTATGGTTGACTTTGATGCGATATTGGGTATGGATTGGTTATCTCCATGTCATGATGTTCTAGATTGTCACGCTAAGACGGTGACGTTGGCTATGCCAGGAATTCTGAGGGTTGAGTGGAGCAGTTCTGTAGATTATGTACCAAGTAGGGTGATTTCATATTTGAAGGCTCGGAGCATGGTTGAGAAGGGTTGCCTATCTTATTTGGCTTTTGCGAGGGATGTTAGTGCACAGACTCTTGTCATTTATTCTATTCCGGTGGTACGTGATTTTCCGAATGTGTTTCCTGCAGACCTACCGGGCATGCCGTTGATTTGGTGCCAGGCACTCAGCCCATTTCTATTCCACCGTATCGTATGGCACCGGCGGAGTTGAAGGAATTGAAAGAACAACTTCAGGAACTCCTTGATAAGGGGTTTATTCGGCCTAGTATGTCACCTTGGGGTGCACCGGTTCTATTTGTGAAGAAGAAGGATGGTTCCATGAGAATGTGTATTGATTATAGGCAGTTGAACAAGGTCACAGTCAAGAACAAGTATCCTTTGCCTCGTATTGATGATTTATTCAACCAGCTTTAGGGAGCGAGGGTGTTCTCCAAGATCGATTTGATGTCCGATTATCACCAGCTGAAGATTCGGAATTCAGATATTCTTAAAACAGCTTTCAGAACCCGATATGGCCATTATGAGTTCTTGGTGATGTCTTTTGGGCAGACCAATGCCTTAGTAGCGTTCATGCATTTGATGAACAGTGTATTTCAGCCCTATTTGGACTCATTCGTTGTTGTATTTATTGATGACATCCTGGTGTACTCCCGTAGCTAGGAGGAGCACGCTCAGCATTTAAAGATTTTATTACAGAGATTGAGGGAGGAGAAGCTTTATGCAAAGTTCTCCAAATGCGAGTTTTGGCTCAGTTCAGTAGCATTCTTAGGGCACGTGGTGTCCAGTGAGGGTATGCAGGTGGATCCAAAGAAGATAGAGGTGGTGCATAGTTGGCCCAGACCGTCCTCAGCCACGGAGATTAGGAGCTTTCTTGGTTTGGCGGGTTATTACCGTCGCTTTGTGGAGGGATTTTCATCTATTGCATCGCCCTTGAACAAATTGACCCAAAGGGGTGCTCCATTCAGGTGGTCGGATGAATGTGAGGAGAGCTTTCAGAAGCTTAAGACTGCTTTGACCACAACTCCAGTGTTAGTTCTGCCATCAGCTTCAGGTTCTTACACCGTGTATTGTGATGCCTCGAGGATAGACATTGGTTGTGTTTTGATGCAGGAGGGTAGGGTGATTGCCTATGCCTCGCGCCAGTTGAAGACCCATGAGAATAACTATCCTGTCCATGATCTTGAGTTAGCAACCATTGTTCACGCCTTGAAGATTTGGCGTCATTATTTGTATGGGGTTCATTGTGAGATCTATATTGATCACCGGAGTCTGCAGTATCTGTTAAAGTAGAAGGATCTTAATTTGCGCCAGCGGAGATGGTTGGAGCTTCTTAAGGACTATGATATCATTATTTTGTACCATCCGGGGAAGGCCAATGTGGTGGCCGATGCTTTGAGTCTCCGGGCAGAGAGTTTGGGGAGTTTAGAATATCTTCCAGCAGCAAAGAGACCTTTGGCATTAGATGTTCAGACCTTAGCAGGCCAGCTTGTCAGATTGGATATTTTGGAGCCTAGTTGGGTATTGGCTTGTGTGGTCTCCAGGTCTTCTCTTTATGACCGTATCAGGGAGCGTCAGTATGATGACCCTCACTTGCTCGTTCTTCAGGACATGGTTCGGAGAGGTGATGCTAGGGATGTGACTATTGGTGATGACGGTGTGCTGAGAATGCAGGGCCAGATATGTGTGCTTAATATAGATGGGCTTCGAGAGCTGATTCTTGAGGAGGCCCACAGGTCGCGGTATTCCATCCATCCGGGTGCCGCGAAGATGTACCAGGATTTGAGGCAGCACTATTGGTGGAGGCGGATGAAGAAGGATATAGTTGGGTTTGTGGCTCGGTGTCTAAACTGTCAGCAGGTTAAGTATGAGCATCAGAGACCGGGTGGCTTGTTTCAGAGGTTAGAGATCCAGAGTAGAAGTGGGAGCGGATCACTATGGACTTTGTAGTTGGGCTCCTACGGACTTCGAGGAAGTTCGACGCTATTTGGGTTATTGTGGATCGACTGACCAAGTCCGCGCACTTCATTCCAGTTGGTACTACTTACTCTTCAGAACAGTTGGCTGAAATTTACATTCGAGAGATCGTTTGCCTGCATGGTGTCCCAATTTCCATCATTTCAGATAGGGGTACTCAGTTCACATTGCAGTTTTGGAGGGCCGTGCAACAAGAGTTAGGTACTCAGGTTGAGTTAAGCATACCTTTTCACCCTCAGATGGACGGGCAGTTCGAGCGCACTATTCAGTTATTGGAGGACATGTTGCGTGCTTGTGTCATTGACTTTGGGTGTTCATGGGACCAGTTTCTGCCACTTGCGGAGTTTGCATATAACAACAGTTATCAGTCGAGTATTCAGATGGCTCCGTACGAGGCTTTGTGTGGGAGGAGGTGTAGATCTCCGGTTGGATGGTTTGAGCCGGGTGAGGCTAGGCTCTTAGGTACAGACTTGGTCCAGGACGCATTAGATAAGGTGAAATTGATTCAGGAGCGGCTTCGCACGGCGCAGTCCAGGCAGAAGAGCTATGCAGATAGGAAGGTCCGTGATGTGTCTTTTATGGGTGGGGAGAAGGTTTTGCTGAAGGTATCACCCGTGAAGGGTGTTATGAGGTTTGGGAAGAGGGGCAAGTTAAGCCCCCGGTTCATTGGGCCTTTTGAGGTGCTTCAGAAATAGGGGATGTGGCTTATAAGCTTGCCTTTCCACCCAGCTTGTCGAGTGTGCATCCAGTGTTTCATGTTTCCATGCTCCGGAAGTATATTGGAGATCCGTCCCATGTTTTGGATTTCAGCATGGTTCAGTTGGAGGGTGATATGACTTATGATGTAGAGCCGGTGGCTATTTTAGATTGGCAGGTTCGAAGGTTGAGGTCAAAGGATATAGCTTCAGTGAAGGTGCAATGGAGAGGTCAGCCTGTGGCGGAGGCCACCTGGGAGACCGAGCGGGAGATGCGGAGCAGATATCCACGCCTATTCGAGACTCAAGGTATATTTCTAGACCCGTTCGAGGATAAACGAATGTTTAAGAGGGAGAGGATGTAACGACCCGGCCGGTCGTTTCGATAGTTATAACCCCGTTTTCCCCATTCCTACTTCTTTTTGTGTTATTCATCTATATTATGTTATATCGAGTTAGTTGGTTCGAGTCCGGAAGGAACTCGGAGTATAATGAGACACTTAGTCTCACAATTAAAAATTTTAAGTTAGAAAAATGGACCGGATATGGACCTATGTGTAAATGACCTCGGATTTGAATTTTGATGATTCCAATAGATCCGTATGGTGATTTTAGTCTTAGGAGCGTGTCCGGAATATTATTTGGAAGTCCGTAGAGGAATTAGGCTTGAAATGCCGAAAGTTTTATTTCTGATAAGTTTGACTAGAGAGTTGACTTTTTGATATCGGGGTCGGAATTCGATTCTGAAAATTGGAATACCTCTGTTATGTCATTTAGGACTTATGTGCAAAATTTGAGGTCAATCGGACATGATTTGATAGGTTCCGGAGTTGTTTGTAGAAAATTAGGCTTGAATTGGGTGTAATTCATGGTTTAATGTTGTTTGAGGTGATTTGAGGATTCGACTAAGTCCGTATGATGTTTTAGGACTTGTTGGTATATTTGGTTGAGGTCTCGAGGGCCTCGGATGAGTTTCGGATGGTTAACGGATCAAAAATATAACTACAACAGCTGCTGCAATTTCCTTCTGTTGGAAATTTCTTCTGCCAGATTCGAAGCCCAGATCGAGCCCAGAGTCGAGGGCCACGGTCGAAGCCATGATCGAGCCCAGAGTCAAGGTCCATGATCGAAGGCCTAGGATCGAGAACTAGGATCGGGGGCCAGGATCGAGGACCTCGATCGAAGGCCAAGATCGAGGCAAAACCGAGGTTGTCTAGGCAGAATTATAAAAACAGGGACTTCGTCTCATTTGCCATTTTTGACAAATTGGAGCTTGAGGAGAGGCGATTTTTGATATATTTTCAAGAAAAACATGAGGTAAGTCCCTTGTGATCATTTCTACTCCATAATATTGAATTATAATCGAATAATCCGACTAGATTACATGATTTTTGAGGTGTAAATCGGAGATTGGAATTTAGAAATTTGGAAATAAGATTTGTAGATTTGAGGGTCGAGTTGAGGTCGGATTTTGGTAAAATTGGTATGGGTAGACTCATAATTGAATGGGATTTCGGATTTTATAACTTTTGTTAGGTTCCGAGGCGTGAGCCCCACATGCAATTTTTGAGCCAATTTCGGGTTTTGGTCTAATTTTGAAGCTTTTCTTGTGGAATTCATTCCATTAGCATATATTGATGGTATTATACTGATTGTGAATAGATTAGGATAGGCCGAGTCCAGAGGCAAGAGCATTGCGAGGTAGAGATTTGACAGGTTTGAGGTAAGTAACGATTGTAAATATAGTCCTGAGGGTATGAAACCCCGAATTTCGTATCATTCTACTATTTTTAAGTGACGCACATGCTAGGTGACGGGTATGTGGGCATGCACTGTTGGGGTTTTGTGACTTGATCCGTCCCGTAGCAACTGTAAAGTTGCATACTTTGTTGAAACCATATGATACTTATATGTTTTAGAAAGAATTTCTGTAAATTGGGCT
The DNA here is from genome assembly GCF_000390325.3 of Nicotiana tomentosiformis. Classification (NCBI taxonomy): domain Eukaryota; kingdom Viridiplantae; phylum Streptophyta; class Magnoliopsida; order Solanales; family Solanaceae; genus Nicotiana; species Nicotiana tomentosiformis. The sequence continues at coordinate 108,180,877 of NC_090817.1, read as the reverse complement.
GAATGCCATGTTTGGTCCTTGCGCCAAAGCTGTTTGGACCCTTAGGGGCTGTTTCTTACCATCCTCTCACTGTTTTTGATTAAAAATCTATACTCAACCATGTTTATATTTGTTTACCGCATAACTCAGTTGTATAACTCTATTTTGATGCATATAAATATTTTGGGCCGAATGCCCTGTTTTACTGAAATGCCCGAGTGGCTTGAGAGGTTTATGACTGAGTAAGGCCGAGGGCCTAATTTGTGAGGATGAGTGTGGATCGGGGCTGCCCGCCTGCAGCATACTTATGACTGAGTGAGGCCGAGGGCCTGATTTGTGAGGATGAGTGTGGATCGAGGCTGCTCGCCTGCAGCATACTTTATTATTATAGCACGTGAGTTGTCCGTGCAGATTATAGCGCTTGGGCTGAAGGAGCCCCTCCGGAGTCTGTACACACCCCCAGTGAGCGCATGTACCTACTAAGTGCGAGTGCAGAGTGCCGAGTGCTGAGTGACTGGGAGGCATGAGTGATTGTGAGGTATACCCGAGTGGCAAGAGTGATTGTAAGGTATGCCCGAGTGGCACGAGTGACTGTGAGGTTTGTCCGAGGGGCTATTTATGATTTCATCATTTTCTTGCTCACTTTGCATTGAGCCTTTGTTTGAAAAACTATTGAAAAAATGTCTTTAAATGATTTGTTTTACTAGAACTGGGTTTAAACTAGATAATTTGACTCAAATCCTGATTTTTAAAAGCATGTGGTATTTTACTGAGATTTCCTGATATGAACGTTATATGCTTTATTGCTCGTCACTACTGCTTAGTATTTAATTATTGTTGTTACTTACTGAGTTGGCGTACTCACGTTACTCCCTGCACCTTGTGTGCAGATTCAGGTGTAGCTGGACACGGTAGCGGTTATTGAGTGTTCTGGTTGCAGATTTTCTTGGAGATAGCAAGGTAGCTGTTTGGCGATCGCAGCCCCTGCTCTTCTCCCTCTTATCTTTCTCTAGTTGTATTTAGCTATTTTTCAGATTGAGTTAGCCTTGATATTGTTAGACAGGTTGTAGAAGATGTTCATGACTAGTGACACCCCGATGTCGAGCTTTTTTTTTCCGCACTTCTGTTTTTCTTTGATTTGAACTCTTTAAATGGAGGTTTTATGTTAAATACACTTGAAATTATCTTTGAAATGAAAATATCGGTTTGTTTTGGAAATGAGTCGGCTTGGCTAGTTCCACGATAGGTGCCATCACGACAGAGGTTAGTTTGGGTCGTGACAATTTCACTACGAATCGGACTTCCAAAAATATTTTCGGACACGCTCCTAAGTCCAAAATTACCATACGGAGCTATTGGAATCATCAAAACTCTATTTTGGGGTCGTTTACACATAATTCACCATCCGGTCAATTATTTCAACTTAAGCTTCCAAAACAAGAATTGTTCTTTCAATTAAATCCTAAATCATCCGTAAACCAAACTTAACCACTCTCGCAAGTCATAATATACATTTTAAAGTTGCTCGGGACCTTAAGCCACCGAACGGAACGTAAATTCTTTAAATGACAAGTCGGGTCATTACAGAAATGATGGGTAACAACCATCAAAATAAGCTATATATCGCATAATTTATAAGTTGACTCACTCCTGCTTTCACGAACAGTATTACGCAAGCACAAGTTTAGAGTCTTATTCGATACAAATAAATTATACTAGTATCTAGCTCTAATTATAGGGATGGATTGGGAGTCAATGGATTAGGAACTGTTATATGCTCAAAAAGTATTTTGGATATGCTATTTTTAATTTCAGCGTTTTGAATTCCATGCCCATCTCCATGCAGATACATGCACTGTGCCGTTCTTGCAATATTCTTTGCGATTTCAACAAATGTTCCAGAAAATAGCAAGTTTTCTCTCTGAGCTTTGTTCATCATTTCCCATGTCTCCTTTATCAAATGTTGTATGCGTTCTCTTGCCTCTTCTTCGGAAACACCCTTTTCGTTTATGTAACACTGAATAGATTTTGGAACGTCCCCCCTCTTCAATTCATCCTGAAATAAATACATGAATAAATAAATTAAATGAGACATCAAGATTTGCTACGCCTATTTCATGTAAAAGAAAGGTATAAAAGCATACAGATGATGTCCCTAAATCATCGACGAAGCGAAAAATTGTTGAAGACCAGCGAATTATGTCTGGGTACTTGCTTAGTGATTCCAATTCCTCTTTGGTAATTGGATTGGTAACTAAGAAGAATGCGTGGATTAATATCATAGGAATTGAAATTGAGATCCATGCGTTATCCATGTATTCTTGCAGAGTTGGCTTATGTCCATTATAGTACCATCCTGCTTCTCGTAAGTAAGCTTTGCACAAATCTGCCCACTAATTAATTAACGTGCATGTGTTTCAAATAGCAGATTTAGATTTATAGGAAATTAATAAAATAGGCATGTTTAATCTCTGGGACTAAAAGAATGTAATCTAAATACAACGATATCAATTCTTACTGATTTTGAAAGGTAGGGTAGAATGTTGATACCCTGCACTTTAAGAACTTCATATGCCATTTCATTTATTGTGTTGAACAGCGCAAGGTACATTACTTTCATGTATTCCGGAAGTTGCTCCATTGCTGTTAGCTCCCATATGAATTTATTATTATTTTATATTTTCACAACAATAGAAAGGAGAACTTATATAGAGGGGTAAATTAATTAGAGTAAGTAGGTGAAATTTGAACGCACGTGAAAAGGAGAAGCTAATTATTAAAAGCAATTCTTGAAAATGTTTGTCGATTAATCATTAGCTATAAGTTGAATAATTTTTTGTGTTACGCAAGATTAATGAATTGTTACAGATATAGTTACTTTAATTACCTTTCTACAACATCAGTAAGTCCCATAAATATCATAAATATCATCAATGGATGTAACAAAAACAATGATCTTTGTCAGCATTACTCGGCAATGTCCTTGTTGAGGCTCAAATACTATCCCTACTCCCCAAAAGAAAGCCTCTGCTAGTCTGTCTCTTGAAAATGGCAACTTCTCTGCCAGGCACGTGGTCTTCCACCACCTTTAAATATAATTAATTACTCATTAATGCTATACATGAGAAATTATCAAAAACATGTTCTAAATAATTAAGCAAAAATACTTTTTTAGTTCCTCCTAATTAATTAACCTTCAGATTTTTGGTAAACTTATGTATTGACTATGGACATATATTTATAGATACTCACCTTGATACATCTCTTAATTCTTCTTGATGTGTTGCTTGAACAATGTTGAAGTCCAACTTGGCAAGCTCAAGCAGAAGAGGATTAGCGTTTGGTATTTTCTCATAAACGTTTAAGTACCACCTTGTCTCTAATCTCAACATCATCCAATGTGAAGGGAGTTCCAACGCATGGCGGGCTAATGTTGTTGTTAATTCTTCGGCTCCGACTTTGTGACTCTTCTAGCGGATTTCAAAGTGTTTTTTGTTTCTATAGTAAAAAACGAAGCTTCGTACAATTGCAACAATCCTTTTGGGTTTTTATCAAGACTTTTCTTGAAATTACCGTCCTCAATCTTGAAACTGTTCAATATATCTAAACAAGGGGGAAAAATCTAAATATATGTTCAAATCTTTCACGTAATGAAATCTTTAATTATATATATATATATATATATATATATATATATATATATATATATATATATATATATATATACACACACATAATATTTTGTCATAGAGACCGATTATTGATAATCCTAGAGGCTATATATCTATAAAGATGATTGTTATATACAGATAGATAATTTTACAAAAAAACGTACTGCAATAAAAATGGTTATTGTTGTTAATAATTGGTAAAATACTGTTTTACTAAGAGATAGAATATAATATAAAAAATTTGGTGCCAAAAAGATTTTGATTTTATATTAAAATATTATTATATAGAAATTGTTATATAGAGGTATGATTGTATATTCTTTTCAAAACATTGATAACTCTATCGATTATGATTTAGTTCTTCTTTTCTTACATTGGTAACTCTTAAATGTGTAACTAATACTATAATAACTTAATTTTGGGTAATTATACGAAACACCTTTATAGTATGATTTCTTTTCGGACACACTCCCTATATGTTATCAAATACTTACACCCTCTATATATACTATGAAAATCCTACACTGGCACCTCTTATGAAGTATAATCTTTTAGTGAGTATATTAAAATATAATTACTTAAAGACAAATTAAACTTGTAAATAAAAAGTTCTTATATATTGATTTTTTTGAAGTTTTAAAAAAAGAATTAATATTTTTGTTAAAAAAAACTTATTAATGCCTTTTATGAATTTAAATGGGTTTATCTAGAATTGAATCATATAATAGGGGGTATTTAGTGCAATTAAAGCTAGCCATTAATGCAGGTTCACATGTATATATGTGTATGTCGCATGTCAACATTCAAATGTATACAAGGTCGACTTTCCCCAAATGTTTCATCTTTTTATAAAATAGCACAAAATTTAAGACTATTGAATATAAGAGCATAAAAAAGGGCCCCAGAACATGCACAGATGAACAGTACGTACGTACATACCTTGAGAAATATCAAAACCATGTTCTCTCAAGAGTTTAAATTTAAAAGCTGTAGCGTATAATAATGAATATTCTCCCGCGACTATGTTTCTGCCCTCCTTCTGTAATATATGTTGTTGGTGTATGCTTCTCAAAATTTGAAAGATTTCTTCCTTGAAGTGGTAACTCAGTCCAAGTCTTTGTAAGTTGTCAATCAGCTCCAGCTTGTCTAATTCTTCTCCATCAACATCGTCCATCATCTTCAACTTCTTCCGCATTTCCTCCTTCAGTTTATTTAATCGCTTCGTATAGTTGTCTCCCTACGTACGCAATTTTTTTAAGAAAAAACATTAACTTACTAATAAAATGATCATTTGATAAAATATTCACGTGATTCTGATCCATGCAAATATAGTACACAGAGATATTAGTATATATTATCTTTGAGTAACAAGAAAGACTTAATAATAACAGGCTGTACCACATAATCATTGTTAATGGATTGGATATATTCGAAATGCCATGTAGGAGGTTTGTAATTCCCAGAACGCCTATGGGTATTCATATTTGTGGGAATAGAGCTGTGACTCAATGGTGGTTCAGCTTTTGGACTAGTGGAATTAGCTTTAGACATGCTGCAGGCTTTGGCTTTTGATATAAGTGATGCCTTTCTACCACTGAAAAAGGAAAGAGAAGGAGTTGCAGGTCTTATGGAGGTGGCCATAAATAGCATCTCTACTTTGTTCAAATTTGATCAAATTTTATGAGTGGAGAGATTTTTTAAATATGGTAATTGGATCCCCAAGCAGTTTTTAGTATAACAAATATCACTCTAAAAGCTTATGTGGCGAAGAAGTTAAATATAAAGAAAAAGTGGGCGCGTAATAGTCCAAAGTAAAGCCAAAAACCAGCCCCCAGCCCCTCCCATTCTTCATCTTCATCACCCCGGTCCCCCCTCCCCTTCCTCCTTCAAGCTGTTCTTCTCCTTTCACAAATTTTCCTTCTTCTAATCCTTTAAACACTTCTACATAGAAACCCAAGAGGCCCAAAAACAAAAAATTAAAAACTTTCCCCAAAAAAAACCTTAATTAATAATTTCAGTTTAAATGTCTAATCCAATTCCTTCCTAAGACCAATCAAAATCAAAGGTCATGCACACTCTAACAATATATATATATATAAAAAAGAGGGAATAGACAAGGTGACTTGGCACCTCTCTTTGGCCAAGGATCTCATTTATCTTTTTTCTCTCATTTTTATATAAGTAAATTAGCTCAATAATGACTTGACTCTCCTTGATTGCCCAATTTTATTATACTCTTTAAACTGTTAATGTTTACCCAAAATGAAAAAAGAAATGTTTACCAACGGTTGTATTCCAAAAATGGCGGTTACGATTTCACTGTTTCATAAACTTAATGCTTACTAACTATTATGTTACAAAAATAGTCGTTACTTAGCTTCCACCCTTTCATATTAAGCATTCATAAGGAATAACAATGAATTCTAAAGATTCACATCCTACATTTATAAGGTCCTTCAATGTTTTTAACATCAATATCCCATATTCTGGTGGCTAGCGATGATGTGATTGTTAGCTTGATGAATAATGTTCTCGAAAAGAGAGTGAAAACCTCATCAGATGTCCAGTAAGTTTTTTTCATTAACTTTTTAAGTTATGCCATACTTCTTTATTCTTAAAAAGAAAGAAAGAAAGAAAAGGCGAATAAAATAACAATACTGTTGTATTTTCTGCATGTGGGAACTGGCTGATGTAACACCCCGGAAAATTTTGAAGTATTTAAGTGTAAAGCCCCGTAAAATTTTACAAATGAATTCAAGATTTCATGGTGCCGGAATAGGCTTACGTGTTTGAAGATTGTATAAAATCTGCGGCTCGAACTTTTTGGGTTGAACAGTGCGTTGGAAAGTAGAAGAAAAAATATTTGGGCAGAAAAATGCATTTCTGCGGCCTACTATGCGGCCGTAGAATCACTTTGCGGACCACATAATGGCCGCAGAGTGAGGCGGGAATGGGCAAGTTGGAGATTAGGTTTGCGGCGCATTATGAGACCGCAGACCAATTCTACGGTGCATTATGCGACCGCAGAATAGGTCTGTGGGCTTTATAATGACCGCAGACTGAGTCAAACATGCCTAGTTTTGGAGGCCAATTATGCGGCCTATTCTATTCGACCGCATATCCTGTTCCGGAGCTTCATTTTTGAGATTTTTATAACCCGACCCTACTTCGTTAAATAGACTATTTGTACCATCCTTTGAGCAAAAATCTAACATTTTGAGGGTTAAAGAGTGCCCTAGAGTGGGAGAGAGTTCTTCAACAATTGGTTCTTCAATTCTTGCTCGAATTTTGGAAGATTAACAAGGAAAACTCACTAGGTCTTCATCCTAGAGATAAGATTCTACATCCTAACCCTCAATTTCGAATTTTATCTAGAATTGGGTAATTAGTAAAATGATTCTTGCGTATGGGAGTTGGTTATTTACATGCATGTGTTATCAAAGGGTGTAGGATAATTATTGAGCTAAAACTGATAAAGAATGGGTTGTGGGATGATGGAATCCTCCATAAAAGGACCTTGAAACCTTGATGCACACCTAGTGTATGATAAAATACTCAAATGAGCTGAAACCATGAATACCTTCCTAATTTGTGTTCAATTTTGTTATGTCTCAAAATAGATTGGGATTTCTAGAATTTTCGGAACGTTGTAGTAATTTAAGAAAAGTTCAAAGCGATGTATGTTAGCTAAAATACTCTCTTAGAATTGAATTTCATGATGTTCCCGTAAGTTTCAAGTATGGTTGTATCAAGTTTCTTATTTTATGTTTCGAGATATTCCCAATAAATTCGATTGTCCCGAATAAGCAAAGTGTCGAGAATTATGTATTTAAAATATGTTACAAATGTTCCTATCACATTATGTTATCCTTTGGGAATGTGTTCAAGAATGATATGTACATTAAAATGCTATGTCTTTGAGTCTTGTTCCAAATGAAGGTTATGATGCCAAATTGTATGAGAAAATCCCAATATACTTAAGACTCTTAATTGCTCATATGTGTACCTAAAGTTTGATTGAAAATGTCTTATTGTTGATAATTTATAAAGATGGTTGGAAGTAAAATAAGTGAATTGGGGATATAAAGTGTGGCCAACGTGCCAAAAGTGAAAGTTATACTTGTCGCCGATGGTGCCAATGAAATGAAATGATGTCAGAAAGGTTATAAAATAATCTTTGATTCAACTATTCTGAATTGACTTCGAAAATAGAATTGCCTAAAAGCTTATGAACTCAAGTCATGCCCATATGTGGCTGTTTTAACAAATGTTATGCTTTGTGAGTATTTTCAATGTGTTTTGCATTCTTATATATTCGTGAGTGAAAATTGTGTATTGCCCGTTTTGGAAAAAAATATTTCAAGAATAAATGGTGTGTTACTTGTTGATGATTTTAACTTGCACATCAATTGCCAATTATTTTACTCCATTTCTCGAAAAGAAATCTATTGTGCTTAAATTGTTCATTACTAATGAACTTAAAGTTGTGATTTTCGGAATATTATATATTTTGATATTTATGATGATAATACATGAGAGGGAAAAAATGAAAGTGTGGAATATCAAATACGGCCAACGTGCCTTGAATAAAGAATCTTATAAATGGCCAAAAGAGCCAAAAAAATATTATTGTTGTTATTGGTTGAAAATACTAGTGGAGATTCATACAATGTGAAAGATGATGAAGTAAATATACTTGTACCTATGTTATTTTTGTGAATTATTGCCCTTATTTGGGATGAGATTGATGTGATAAAATTATTCCTCTTAATTGGGATGAGATTGATTAATAGAAAAGGATGATGTCGATCCACACGGCATTATGGTGAGACGGCCTAGCTGATCGGGTCGTGATCGGACACCATGCCGCACACACGGTGATGATTGTGCTGGAAATTATAATTGAAATTGTGATTGTGGTTGATGTCTCTAATGAGATGGCCTAACCGATCGGGTCGTGATCGGACTCTGTGCTAAAAGTACGGTGGTATTCGTATTGAGAGTGATTGTGGCTGATGTCTCTAATGAGATGGCCTAACCGATCGGGTCGTGATCGGATTTCATGCTAAAAGTATGGTGGTATTGGTATTGTGAATATTGGTATTGAAAAAGATGATATTGTGAACAGTGATATATCGGTGCTAAAGATCTCCCAACCAAAAAATAATAATATTATCATCATATTTTGATTATTACTTCAGAGTGCTATCTTCATATTTTGGAAATTATTATGTTTTAACTTGGCATTTGAATATCATTGATTGTTGATTGTTGTTTCCACGATTTTTCATTTCTTACATTGGCATTCCATTTTGAAAGAGGACAGTTAGCTTTACATACTAGTACTATTCCATATGTACTAACATCCCTTTTGTCGAGGGCGTTGCATCTTTAATGGATGCAGGTAGTTCATCAGCGGGTAGCTTTGGTCTTCCTTAGCAGTCGCTCTCTATTCAGCAGGTTTTGGTGAGTCCTACACTTTTCCGGGCCTGATGTCATTTGAGTTGTACATTGTGTTTTGAGGTATAGCCGGGGCCTTGTTGCCGGCACTTCCGTACTACTCTTCTGTTGTACTTAGAGGCTCCGTAGACAGGTTGTGGGTGGTAGTCGATGTTGGAAATTGAACTAGAAATATTGGTATTTGGCAAATATATTCTTCACTATGTTTATAAACTTGTAATATTTTGGAAATTATGAATGAAACTACTAATAGAAATGAAATGAGAGCTGTTAATGAAATCTTTTCAATGTTTGATTAATGGAGTACATCTCCTCTTTATTCGTGGATGAGTTTGGGTAGAACTAAGTTATAGTGTTTTATATGAGGTTATTTTTAAGAACTAAGTTATACTATTTTATTTCAGGTGGGAATGTCTTTTTCTTTATAAGGTATATGGGGATTTTATGAAGCCAATAATCTGTGAGGTTTTTTTTTTGTTTACGTTTTTATTAATTTTATCATTCGGTATCCGGAACTCAAATGCTGATTATGTATTATTATAAGGGAAGACGGAAGCTACATTGAAATATAATTTTCCTACGACGGAAAGAGTAAGCGAGAGGTTATTTTCTACTTCTTGAACTTCTAATTATTGTGGTTGGTTCACTTCAAGCCTCCAGCAATATTGTAGTTCTTTTTGTGTTTGATATAATTTGGTATATGGATTAGGTTTTACTTCTTTTTTTTCTTTCATTATGCGTTGTCGTCCTTTTTACTTGTATGGAAAAGATGATATATATTTATAATTTATATACATATATATTAAATGTCAAAAATATCATGATTTAAATTTTGTTACACATCCAACACACACACATATATGTATATATATATATATATATATATATATATACACACACATATATATTAAATGTCAAAAATATCATGATTTAAATTTTGTTACACATACAACACTTAAAAATATAGTATCACCTTTAAAGATATACATTTTAAGTATCCCTAGAAGACCAAAAACTCTTACGCAGTGAAAAATTAAGAAAAGTTATAGAACTAATTGTAGATAATTAGAACATGAAATTTAATCTATTTAAATTTTAAAATTTTAAAGGAATCATAACATATTTCTTATATTTGGGTATTAGAATAGAAACATTTCGCATATTTAGGTTTTATTGACTGCGCGAAGCGTAGAAAATTTCACTAGTGATGTTACATTTCTCATACCCATTTACCTTCCAAGTTCTTCTTATTCTTCTTTTTTTTAAAAAAAAAAATTTTATTTTTGTAAAATCTATTGCGGATAACTCTTTGTTCTGGTTGGTTCATGTAACGACCCGGTCAGTCGTTTTGAGAGTTGTAACCCCGTTCTCCCATTTACTGCTCATTCTGTACTTTATAGCTGTATCGTGAATTTACGGGGTAGTCAGTTCGGGTCCGGTGAGGTTTCAGAATGAATTGAGACACTTAGTCTCAAGGATGAAAACTTAAGTTGAAATAGTTGATCGGTTATTGACTTATGTGTAAACGACCCCAGATTAGAGTTTTGATGATTCCAATAGCTCTATATGGTGATTTTGAATTTAGGAGCATGTCCGAAATTCTATTTGGAAGTCTGTAGTTAAATTAGGCTTGAAATGGCTAAAATAGAGGTTTAAGTTTGTAAGTTTGACCGGGGAGTTGACTTTTTGATATTGGGATCGGAATCCGATTCTGAAAATTTAAATATGTCTGTTATGTCATTTATGACTTGTGTGCAAAATTTGAGGTCAATCGGACTTGATTTGATAGGTTTCAGCATCGAATGTAGAAGTTGAAAATTCTCAAGTTTCACTAGACTTGAATTGAGGTATGATTCGTGTTTTTAGCGTTGTTTGATGTGATTTGAGGCTTTGACTAAGTTCGTATGATATTTTAGGACTTGTTAGTGTATTTGGTTGAGGTACCGGGGGCCTCGGGTGAGTTTCGGATGGTTAACGGATCGAAATTTGGACTTAGAACAAAGTTGAAAACCTTATGTCATCTGATACAATCGCACCTGTGGAATTGGCTCGCAGGTGTGAGCTCGCAGAAGCGAGCGTGGGAGCGCAGAAGAGGAAAATGGAGAGTGCAGCAGTGGCCACAGGTGCAGAGGAAAATTTCCGTATCTGCACGACCGCAGATGCGGATGAAGGATCGCAGGTGCGCTTGGGACCGCAGAAGCTTGATACGCGTGGCTAGTGAGATAAGGGTAGCTTGATACGCGTGGCTAGTATGGGAACTACTAGAAGTCATGCGGTGTGATAAGGGTAGCTAAAATGCGGGATGCTATTTCGGAAAAAAAAATAATTTCTTTAATATTAAATGTGAAGGCTCTCGCAGTGATATAAAGAAATGAGCTATTGTGAATTTATTTATGATTTGGGACCACGAGGCGGTACCTCGGGAGTGCCCTTGTTGATATTTCTTTATGGTTGTATTGCCTTCGGTTATTTTTGGTGTTTTCCTTAAAGTTGTAAATTTTCGTTTTTCTTCCACGAGGTGTTATTTGCCCTTATTCTGTGTAGTTGAATTGTGACATACTCCTTACTTGATTCACTTCTATTGTCTTTATTATTATTATTATTATTATTATTATTATTATTATTATTATTATTATTATTATTATTATTATTATTATTATTATTATTATTATTATTATTATTATTATTATTATTATTATTATTATTATTATTATTATTATTATTATTATTATTATTATTATTATTATTATTATTATTATTATTATTATTATTATAATATTATTAAACTGTTCGTCCTGTCTTTTATTATTTCTAGTAAGGCCCTGACCTGACCTCGTCACTATTCAACAGAGGTTAGTCTTGGCACTTACTGGGTACCGTTGTGGTATACTCATACTACGCTTTTGCACATCTTTTTGTGCAGATCCAGGTACTTCCTACTAGACCATGTATCAGTGAGCTAGACTATACGCGGAGACTTTAAGGTATATATGCCATCATCCGCAGACCTCGGAGTCCCCCTCTATCCCTAATATGTTATTTTTCCTTATTCTCCTTAGACTCTGATGTATAGAGATACTTAGAATAAATTCTTAGAAGCTTGTGACTTATTTCTACAGGGTTTTGGGAGTTGTAACTATTTCAATCGCGATTTGATTTATTTTATATGTTGAGATTTGAGTTTCAGTTTTGTATTCCGCATAATTGATATGCTTACCTAGTCATAGAGACTAGGTGCCATCACACCATGTGGCTCGTTATATGTGTGTTAGGGAGGTGTTTGTTACATTAAAAAAGGAAAGAGTTGTATTAGGACGCCCGTAAAGGTTAAGTATGAAACTAATTTTTCCGTACAAGTACAGGGTACATCTTATGTATTTTCTTTATATATAAAGAGTATGATATTGTCACGACCCAATTTCACCTGTAGGTCATGATGGCGCCCAACACTACAGCTAGGCAAGCCATCTAATAAATTAAGCATACATTGATAAAATTTAAAACCAAGAAAATATAAACCCAAACTCTACCAATGTGTGTGTGCCAAGACCTGGTGTCACAAGTGCATGAGCATCTAGTAGATTATACAAAACTCCAAATACTATCTGAAATGAAATAGACAGAATGTAAATATAAGAAGAGACACTGGTAACTGCAGAACGGCTCAGAAAGGCAGCTCACCACTATACCTCGGGATGACGTGTGTATGTGATGATACGTCCTCCACTAGTACCTGTCTCAGGTCCTGCACAAAAAGTGTAGCAAGTGTAGTATGAGTACGTAAACAACGTGTACCTAGTAAGTATCAAGCCTAATCTCGAAGTGGTAGAGACGAGATGGCCGACTTTGACACTCACTATGGGTCAATAATAATAACTGAAATAAAACTAGAATTTTTAAATCAGCATGATTTATAGAATTTACAAAAATTTATTTAATCAGCGAAAATAATCAAATTCCTTCAACTATAACAATTCTCAATATATTAATTAAATTCCTTCAACAAATAAATTCTAATTTATCAATTAAATCTCATTTACAGGAGTAACAATTAATTCCTAAACAGGCAAGAATAATAATTCATTAAATTCCAAGGATTTTTCAATTTATTAATTAGCTTCACAAGTTGAAAGAAATTATTAAAGTATCGTGTAATTATTATTATTAAGCACGATTTCTGTCGAGGACGTACGGCCTGATCCAGAGTGTCGTGTACACTGCCGATGGACGTGCGGCGCGATCCATAGATGCATCTATCCTGCCGAGGCGTTCGGTCCGCTCCACAAGAAAGGAGGACATTTTCTTATGTACCTCCGGAAGGAGAGTATATTTAGTATAAGATAAATTCGGGAGGAGAACAATTTCTTTTAATAATTAATTGATTTAAACAGAAAATCAAGCCTATGAGATTTTCATCCTTTAATATCTTTATCTAACAATTCACAATATATTCATATATATCAATTAATATTAATTAATCAAAGAATACTATTTGCACAAGTAATGCATGCTTTGAGTCCTAAATTACCCGGACTTTAGCATTAATAGTAGCTACGCACGGAATCTCATCACTTCGTGCGTACGTAGCCCCCACAATTAGCAACAATTATTTAATTTTAATCACCTATGAGGTAATTCCCCCTCATAAGATTAGACAAGAGACTTACCTCATCTTGCTCTAATTTAATCCACTATAAGGCCTTTTCCACGATTATCCAACTCTGTCTGACTCAAATCTAGCCAAAATAATTCGATACAATCACTAAAAATTATAGGAATCAATTCTATAAGAAAATACTACATTTTTAATAAAAATTCCAAAATTAATTAAAAATTCATCCATGGGGCCCATGTCTCGGAATCCGGCAAAAGTTATGAAATTCGATAACCCATTCAATTACGAGTCCAACCATACAAGTTTCACTCAAATCCGACTCCGAATCGATACCGAAATCTCAAAAAAGTTTGTTTCTATGAGATTAATAAAAATTTCCCAAATTTAAATTTTATGGTGAAAACAATGATATACTTGTATATGTAGACCAAATCCGAGTTAGAATCACTTACCCCAATGTTTTTCCCTTGAAAAACTGACAAAAGTCGCATCTGCTCAGGCTCAAGTTCGTCAAAAATGGCAAAGGGGACGAATGTCTTCTTTTATAAACTGCCCAGGCAGCCTTCAGAAATTGGGCCTCGATCGTGGCCCTCGAGCCTGGGCTTCGGTCATGGCCTCGATCAGGCCTCGAGCATGGGACTCGATCATAGCCTCGATCAAGTTCGATCTTGGGTCTTGATCCTGGCCCTCGAGCCTTGCCTTCGATCATGGCCCTCGACCTGGACCTTCGATCGTGGCTTCGATACTGAGCCTCGTCCCTGGCTTTGACTCAGGCCTCGATCTGGGGCTTGATATCTGGGTTCGACCTGAGGCTCGATCACATCCTAGAATATACAGCAGAAGGGAAAATTGCAGCAGCTTTTTAAGTCCAACTTTTGATCCGTTAATCATCCGAAACTCACCTGAGACCCTCGGGACCTCAACCAAATATACCAAAAAGTCCTAAAATATCATACGAACTTAGTCGAACCTCTAAATCACATCAAACAATGCTAAAACCATGAATCATACCCCAATTCAAACTTAATAAAACTAAGAGTTTTTAACTTCTACATTCGATGTCGGAACCTATCAAATCAACTCCGATTGACCTCAAATTTTACACATAAGTCATAAATGACATAACGGAGCTATGAAAACTTTTTGAACTGTATTCCGACTCCGATATCAAAAAGTCAACTCATCAGTCAAACTTCCAAACTTAAATTCTTATTTTTTAGCCATTTCAAGCCTAATTTAACTACGGACTTCCAAATAAGGTTCCGAACACGCTCCTAAGTCCAAAATCACCATACGGAGCTGTTGGAATCATCAAAATTCTATTCCGAGGTCATTTTCTCAAAATGTTAACCGAAGTCAAACTTAGCACTTTAAGGCCAACTTAAGGAACCAAATGTTCCGGTTTCACCCCAAACACTTTCAAATCCCGAACCAACCATCCCCGTAAGTCATAAATCATTATAAGTACATACGGGAAGTTTTATTTTAGGGAATGGGGTTCTAAAAGTTAAAATGACCGTTTGGGTCATTACAGCTATCATGATCTAAGCTGTCACCTTGCATGCATAGCTATAGACGAATCTTAGCTCCTATTCTATGCGTGGCATATTAAAGAGTGAATACTCTAAAATCTTCTAAACTAACTATTATGATTTTGTCAGTTAAATACTTAAACTATATGGTGTCCCCAAAAAACCTCTTGAATTATATTCCCATGCTTATTTAAAAAAGAAACTGTAATGACCCAAACAGTTATTTTGAGCCCTAGCGCATTGTTCGATGGTTTGAGGCCATGAGTAGCTTCACTTCAGGTATTGTGACTGGCACGTATGGTCGGAATTGAATTTTGGGAAGTTTGGGGCTGACTTAGATGGAAAATTCTAATTTTGGAAGCTTTAAGTTGAAAGAATTGACCAAAGTCTGATTTTTGAGTAAACGAACTCGTAAGCGGGATTTGAAGGTTCCAATAGGTTTGTATGATGATTTTGGACTTGGACATATGTCCGTATCGGGTTTTGGATGACCTGAGAGCATTTCAGCGCTCATTGTGGAAAGTTGTCATTTTAGAAGAATTTTATAACTTTGGGTTGAAGTATATTTTAATGTCATCGATGTCCATTTGAAATTCCGAGCCTGGGAATAGCTTTGTATGGCGATGCTAGTCTTAGGAGCGCATCCAGATGTAGATTTGGAGGTCCGTAGGTCATTTTGGGGTCATTTGGCGGAAGTTGGAAGTTTGAGATTTTTGGAAGTTTGATCGGGGGTGGACTTTTTTTATACCAGGGTCGGATCTCAATTTCGGAAGTTGGAATTAGTCCGTAATGTCATTTAGGACTTGGGTGCAAAATTTTGAGGTCAATCGGACGTGATTTGATAGGTTTCGGCATCGGATATGGAAGTTAGAAGTTCAATAGTTCATTAGGTTGAATCGATGCACAATTCATAGTTTCGATGCTGTTTGGCGTGATTTGAGGCCTCGACTAAGTTCGTAATGTATTTTGGGATGTGTTGGTATATTTGGTTGAGGTCCCGAGGGCCTCGACTGCATTCCGGATTATCAACGGATCGAGTTTGGACTTGGAAGAAGAGCTGAAGCATTTGTCTTCTGGTGTAACCGCACCTGCGTGGTTTTGGCCGCAGGTGCGGAGCCGAAGAAGTGGCCAAGAGGGGGCGCATATGCAGATTTTCGTTGGGCAGTGATGAGACCGCAGATGCGGTCATCTCGCCGTAGAAGCAGGACTGCACCTGCGTAGTGGGCAGCGCAGAAGCGTGGGCGCAGATGGGCATGAGGGCTGCAGAAGCGGCCAATGACCTTGGTTTGGTTTCTCGGAGGTGCGAGACTTAGAGCCGCAGTAGTGGTTGTCACAAAAGCGGTTGTCGCATAAGCGACCTTCTCACCGCAGAAGCGAAATTCGTGTTGGGTAGTGAGGCTTCTTTAAAACGGGGGTTTGGCCCATTCTAGTCCATAGGAGCCGATTTTGGAGCACTTTTGGAGTGCCATCTTCATTAACTATAATGGGGTAAGTAATTTCTTCACGTTGTGAGTTAAATACATGATTTTTATATGGATTCAAGCATGAAAAGTTATAGAAATTGTGAGATTTTGAAAGAAACCTAGAACTCGGTATATTTTGATTTTGACCACGAAATTGGACATGGAATTGAGAATAAATTATATATTTGAGTTCGTAATGTTATGGGTAATGGTTATCTTCGAAAATTTTTGGAATCCCGGTATATGGGCTCGAGGGTTGCTTTATCGACTTTTTGAGCGGAGTGGGAATTTATTTAAATTGATTTGTTATGAGTATTAGAGTATATGTGTTATGGGTTTGCACATTATTTGACTAGTTTTGGAGTAACGGGCATCGTTTGAGGTGTTAGAGAGGCTTTGGAGCTGGTTATGGAACTTAGGAGCGAGGTAAGTCTCTTGTCTAACTCTGTGAGGTGGAAACTACCCCTAGGTGATGTATTGATATGTGTTACTTGTTGCGGGGGCTACGTACGCATGAGGTAACGAGAGTCCGTATGTAGTTAGATCCATGTTATTGTCCGGGTAGACTTAGACTCACACCATGCTATAGCTGTACTATTTGAGTAGTCCCTTGTCTATTAAATTTCTTTATTTTACATTACGACTTGAGACTAAACTTGTGTAGAGCGATAAACTCACTATTGTAGAGATTCGACGGGCTTCGTGATTTGCCGCAAAATAATTATACTCCTTTTACGAATTTCTTCCGCGTTATGCGTTCTCATCGAAAGGTTTTCCCCAAAGCTTCTTATAACTCACATGTCCCTTCGTGAGTGGGGTCAAGGACCCGTCAAAGCTTCTTATTCTAATGGGACAAGACCGTTCACCTCGGTAGGATATATACATCTATTGTTCGTGCCGTTCGACCCTCGGCAGTGCGCACACCTTATGGGATCGGGTCATTCGCCTCGGTAGGATTATGTACTAAACTCTCATGGGAGTGGGCCATTTGCCTCAAAAAAAAATATAATAGATGTATCTATGGCTATATACCAGATTATGATGGGATCGGGCCATACGCCTCGGCATTTCTATAAAAATACTTCTATGGAATCATGCGTATTATTTTTCAAAAGGGCCACTGTATTTGGGAGTTTTCCTGATTTGAATCATGGCGACCCATCTAGTGAGGTCCATTATATATATATATATATATATATATACACACACACACACACACACACACACACACACACACTCTCTCTCTCTCTCTCTCTCTCTCTCTCTCTCTCTCTCTCTCTCTCTCTCTCTCTCTCTCCGGTGGAGGAGGTGACTGCTAATCGAGAGTTGAGCTTATTTTTTAGAGAAGGATTTTACCACATATTTATACTTGTTTAATTCGTTTACTTACTCTGCCCAATATCTATTTACTTCTTATTGTATCTGTCTTATTGGACCACTAGTAAGTGTCGATGTCGACCTCTCATCACTATTTCTCTGGGGTTAGGCTAGATACTTACTGCGTACACGTGGATTTACGTTCTCATGCTACACTTGCTGTACATTTTTGTACATGTACATATATGTCTGGTGATCTTTTAGGCGCAGAGGCGCGGATGATGCGGGGACTTACCGTGAGCTGTATTTTATGTTACGATTCGCAGCCTGCAGAGTTTTCATCTAAGTTATTTATATTCTCCTGTCTAGATTGTACTCCAGAAAGATGTTGTAATGTATTATATTTCCTAGTTGGCATTCATGTACTTGTGACACCAGGTTTTAGGGGTGCTTATGGGTGGTTCATTATTGTAGTCGTGAAAATATCATTAGTTACCCTGTAAAAATTCTATTTCTTAGTACTTAATTGATGAAATTATGATTTCAAAAATACTAAAATGAGTAATTAAGTTAATCATCCACTGTTGGTTTGCCTGGCGACAGTGTTAGGCGCCATCACGGACTTTAGTAGATTTTGGATCGTGACAACTTGGTATTAGAGCATTAGGTTCACGTGAGTCTCACGAGTCATGAGCAAGTCTAGTAAATTCTTGCGGATCGGTACGGAGACGTCTGTACTTATCTTAGAGAGGCTATAGGGTTGTTAGGAGCACTTACCTTCTTGATTCCTCATCATGCGATATGATTCCTTTGAGGATTATGCCTTTATTTTCTTTCTACTCATTCTTGTACGGTGTTGAGCACTCATGTCAATTTGGCACCGAGGAGTTGCAGTGGTACTACAGACGTGGAGCAGGATTTTCCTCCCTGCGCATTCGAGCGAGTTGTTATCGTCTTCTTGTAGAAGGATATTTTGTCATTTCAGCTCAGTAGCTATATTTCGGATGGTTTTGAGGCTATGTACAGGTTGCTATGATGTTCATGAGTTATGATCTCGCGGTATTGATATAATGGCGGGGTGCTCGATTATGTGCCGACACAGTGAATGACTTGAATGTGGGATTTCTCAGCGCATGATGTAGAGGTTTAGCGTTTAATTCCAGCAAAGGAAAGGTAATCGTACTATGAATGTTCAGGTTTGGGGTTAATAGAGTGACGAGATTTGATATTTTTGAGCGTGGTAGAGTTCTCAATTGTGATGTGGTATCACCGCCCTTGTTAAATGCGTTAAGGTTCGCCGGTGTTATGGTCTTCTTCAATTTGCCTTCGGGGCAGGGTATTGTGAAATGGTGCCTGAGAAGCAGTTGTCAGAGATAGCTGAGTGTAGCGATTTTGGAATCGAATCAGTAATTCTATTGTTGATGGCTCGAGAAGGATAATCATCTAGGAGGCTTTGAGTTGGTGGCAATTTATTAGATTAAGTGCTACAGAGATGGATTCAGATTTGAGGCAACAATTGGGCAGCGAAGGATGAGGAAGGACATGTAGGGAGGTGTCTTGCGGTGGTTGAATTGCTAGAGGGTCAAGTATGAAAAACGGAAGTCGAGAAATTCCTTAAAGGAGAGGGTTTGACCAAAGTGGGAGAGTAGCATATGGGTTCCATGGTAGGATGTCCACATGCCTCGAGGAAAGTTTGGAGCCATTTGTGAATTCATGGTAGATAGTGACTAGGTCCACATAATTTATTTGGATGCAACATGACTTCGAGTTTGGAATGCATTGTTGGACTTTCAGTGATTTCAACGGGGTAGGAGGAATCTTGGTTGGTTCCAAGATTATGTAATTACAACTTCAAGCTAAGTGGGGGAGCCCCACCGTCTACGATCGGATCGCGTGGTTGTCTGCTTGTGTGGTTTTTGGTTATCGGTGTATTAGTGGGTTATCATGACTAAGGAAAGAAAACATCAGTAGTAATTCGAGCAAAGGATTTGAGGAATGTGTGCTATATTTGGCCTTATCGATTCGTGTTCAGGTTTTGGGAAGACTCAGAGTTTATGCTTCGTGTGGATGTGATGTACAAGGAAAAGAAATTCAGCTGGTTGCTTCTTTGAGAGGGTGTTCACGTGCTAGCAGAGCCTTGGAGTTGATTATATTCTGGACCAAGTCAGAGTGGGTGACTCTCAACAACGGTCCTAGTGGGTTCAAAAATTAAAGTGCGGTGCCCAAGGGTTTCGAGTTCGTGGTGTGGTTAACTATCGATCTTTTGCAGTGGATTATGAAAAGGGACTTGGAATGTTCTATGTTATCATCAGTCTATGGTGCAACATTGGAGATATGGGAGAAAATAACTTCGGATTCGTAGAGGAATTATCAGAATGGGTGTATAAGTTGAAGATGCGATGTGCGCTCAAGGAGGGTATGAGATAGTTAGTGGATTTTGAGACAATGTGGTTTCGTGAAATAGGGTCACTCAGGATGAGTGCATATTGGGTTCGTTATATTTTTGAATGGAGCTATTATTATTTCTAAGGCAAGTCCAGAGTAAATTAGAAGTTGATTCGGTTAGCAATGGTTGAATCGGCATGATGGTGGCAATGATCAGTCCCTTCAACATGTTAAGTTATGCAAGTGATTTGTGGTGGTACATGTGAGGCTTGACGGCCGCCGTAATTTGATTATTTGGAGGTATTCGATTATAATGGCCTGTTATGTGTAGATGGATCCCGGAAGAGTTATGGTGGTTTAGACCACTACTTGAGGATTGTATTTTCTGCAGTTATGGGAATTCATTCGCGTATTGCAATGGTTCTCCTGAAATGAGTTAAGTGAAAGGTCTCTATATGATTGAGTGTTTAGTCTATTAGTGGTTCAGGAGTTATGATGGAATTCTTGTACTCTCGCATATTGGGATGTTAGTTGCAGTGAATGGCATGGGAATTGGAAGTTGAGGATCAAGGTTGCATTTCGGTGTAGACAAGAATGTCACGAGCTCGGATGAGCAAGAAATAATTCAGATGTTTAGAGTAAGCTAGTATTGTCTTTAACGCCACCTGAAATCGTTGTCCTATGTAAGAGGCTTTGTGTACTGATTTGCGGGTTCTCGATTTGCTTTACAACACTAGTATAGTAGGTGGTATGGATATGCAGACTTTGCTACATGGTGCGGAAGGTCGTGGGGGCGTATCCCACGGGAAGATTGTATAAGTGCGATATGTTAGTCACTTGATTGTTAAAGATTGAAACTGAGTATGGAGGTTACTGCAATATCATAAATACAAGAGTTTATGCCTGAGAGGCTTTCTATTCCTTGGGTTGTGGACTGTGTGAATTGTTCCAGATTTGACGGATGTTCTTATGTGTCATGGGTAGGGTTATTGTGGATCCTTGAAAGGTTATTACCCTAGTATGGCATGATCAGAATCGGCTTAAGGGTTGTTGATGGGTCTAAATGTGGATGTGTGCTCTACACCAGGCCGGGTGTGTTCATCCAACATAGAATTTCTTATGGAGGAGTCTTAGGGCATTGGATGTTATTTTCGTCGCCAACTATTCCATGTAGTCCTCTATTATTCCGTTGGGTTGTGAGACGACTTGATTATTTGCACGTGTGTTGTGGTCCCGTGTAGCTTATGGTGTTATATGAGCAGTATGGCTCTCGAGATTCAAGTCATTTATTGCACCTTAGTTGTTCTTGGGTTTTGTAGCGTATGGCGCTATCCGTCTCCCCGGGATTTGTATTATGCACTTGGCGTGCTTGTGATTGATATTCAAGCATTTCATAAGTATAAGCATTTCGTCTTGATGTGTGTTTTCTTCTTGATGGTTATGTACGGATCGGGTGGCATGCCGCCACGAGTATATTGTTTGGATTGGGTAGCATGCCGCCACAGGAATGCTATTTGGATCGAGTTGCACGCCGTGACGGTATCATGTGTGGATCGAGTTGCACGCCGCAATAATGAGATGATTAAGCACGGTTCCTTATATTTATTTTGTGTGTCCTGTTTCTTACCTATGAGAAAGGCTCATAGTATTTGATGGCCATTTTATTTTTTATGTGGGTCGGGTAGTTCTTCTCCAGAGTTCATTTTCCTTATGTATCACATTCGAGTTGTAGTGTGTTGGCTCATTGTGGGCGTCGTATGAGACTTTTGGCAGTGTCTGGGATGGCTTATTGCCCCAGTAGTTTGTACTGGGTGAGGCGAGATTATTAGACCTGAAATTAGCGTGGCCAGATTTATTAAGGTGCATTAAAGAGAAAATATCATTATTCAGTTCAGAGTGAGGTAATGGTTCTTGTCAGGAGGAGAAACTCCATGATTCATTGATTTGGCAGGTGGTTATAAGTTTTTACCCGTCTTTTTCGTCATGGCAGTATTGCGAGAGTTGGAATAGTCCTTATAGGTGTCATGAGGTGTGTTGTGGGCACCAGATTCGTAAAATTTCAGCTATTTTGGTCAGGGGATGTTATTATGGTCATGTGAATTATGCGGTGCAGGGTGTGAATTCAGAAAGGGTATACTATCATGTTTTGGTACAGTATCTGGTGATTGATACGTTGTTCGTGTGTTAGAATCTGGTATCGTGGAGAATTCCGGATGTTGGAATTTGGTTGTAAAGCTTGTTAGCTAAGGTAGCAGGAAAGATCTTCAGTGTGGCTCGAGCTAATGTGCTCAACTGGGTTGTGGTGGCACGGGTAGGTGCACGAGGTGTTAAACAGTGATTTTGGACAACCCCAGAGCAGTTTTTTGCACGTTCGAGGACGAACGTATGTTTAAGTGGGAGAGAATGTAACGACCCGACTGGTCATTTTGAACCCTAGCGCGTCGTTCGATAGTTTGAGTCCATGAATGGCTTCACTTCAGGTATTATGACTGGCACGTATGGCCGTAATTAAATTTCGGGAAGTTCGGGGCTGACTTAGATGGAAAATTCTAATTTTGGAAGCTTTAAGTTGGAAGAATTGACTAAAGTCTAATTTTTTAGTAGAAATCGAAATCGGGATTTGAAGGTTCCAATAGGTTTAGATGATGATTTTGGACTAGGGCATATGTCATGATCAGGTTTTGGATGACTCGGGAGCGTTTCAGCGCTCATTGTGGAAAGTAGGCATTTTAGAAGACTTTTATAAATTTGGGTTGAAGTGTAATTTAATGTCATCGATATCCGTTTGGAATTCCGAGCTTGGGAATAGCTCCGTATGGCGATAATGGTCTTAGGAGCGCATCCGGATGTGGATTTAGAGGTCCGTAGGTCATTTTGGGGTTATTTGGCGGAAGTTAGAAGTTGGAGGTTTTTGGAAGTTTGACCGGGGGTGGACTTTTTGATACCAAGGTCAGATCTCAATTTCAAAAGTTGGAATAAGTCCGTAATGTCATTTTGGACTTGTGTGCAAAAATTTGAGGTCAATCGGACGTGCTTTAATAGGTTTCGACATCAGATGTGGAAGTTAGTAGTTCAATAGTTCATTAGGCTTGAATCGATGCGCAATTCGTAGTTTCGATTTTGTTTGGCATGATTTGAGGCCCTGACTAAGTTCGTAATATTTTTTGGGATGTGTTGATATATTTGGTTGAGATTCCGAGGGCCTCGGGTGGATTCCGGATGATCAACGGATCGATTTTAGACTTGGAAGAAGAGCTGAAGCATTTGTCTTCTAGTGTAACCGCACCTGTGTGGTTAAGGCCACAGGTGCGATACTTAGAACCGCAGAAGCAGCTGTCGCAGAAGCGACCTTCTCACCGCGGAAGCGGAATTCGTGCTGGGCAGTGGGGCTTCTTTAAAATGGGGGTTTGGCCCTTTTTCAACTCATTTTCGTTTATGGGAGCCGATGTTAGAACACTTTTGGAGTGCCATCTTCATCAACTACAATGGGGTAAGTGATTTCTTCACGTTGTGAGTTAAATACATATTTTTATATGGATTCAAGCATGAAAATTTATAGAAATTGTGAGATTTTAAAAGAAACCTAGAAATCTGTATTTTTTGATTTTGATAATGAAATTGGACATGGAATTGAGAATAAATTATATATTTGAGTTCATAATGTTATGAGTAATGGTTATCTTCAAATATTTTCGGAATCCGAGCACGTGGGCCCGATGGTTATTTTATCGACTTTTCGAGCGGAGTGAAATTTGTTTAAATTGATTTGTTATGAGTATTAGAGTATATTTTTATGGGATTGCACATTGTTTGACTAATTTTGGTGCGACGGGCATCGGCTTGAGGTGTTAAAGAGGCTTTAGAGCTGATTATGGAACTTCGGAGCGAGGTAAGTCTCTTGTCTAACTCTGTGAGGAGGAAACTACCCCTAGGGGATGTATTTGCTACGTGTTACTTATTGCGGGGTTTACGTACGCACAAGGTGACGAGAGTCCGTACGTAGTTTGATCCATGTTATTGTCCGGGAACACTTAGACTCACATCATGCTATAGCTGTACTATTTGAACAATCCCTTGTCTATTAAATTACTTTATTTTACATTACGACTTGAGACTAGACTTGTGTTGAGAGATAGACTCACTATTGTAGAGATTCGACGGGCTTCGTGATTTGCCGCGAAATAATTGTACTCCTCTTATGAATTTCTCCCGTATTATGCGTTCTCATCGAAAGGTTTTACCCAAAGCTTCTTATAACTCACATGTCCCTTCTTGAGTGGGGTCTAGGACCCGTCAAAACTTCTTATTCTAATGGGACCGGGCCATTCGCCTTGGCAGGATAGATATATCTATGGTTCGTGTCGTTCGACCCTCGGCAGTGCGCACACCTTATGGAATCCGGTTGTTCGCCTTGACAGAATTATGTATTACACTCTAATGGGAGCGGGCCGTTCACCTCGGCAATATATATAGTAGATGTATCTATGGCTATATACCAAATTATGATGGGATTGGGCTATACGCCTCTGCATTTCTGTAAAAATACTTCTATGGAATCGTGTGTATTATTTGTGAAAAGGGCGGGCCAGTGTATCTGGGAGTTATCCTGATTTGAATCATGACGACCCATCTGGTGAGGTCCATTATATATATATATATATATATATATATATATATATATATATATATATATATATACACACACACACACACACTCTCTCTCTCTCCAGTGGAAGAGGTAACTGCTAATCGAGAGTTGAGCTTATTGTTGAAAGAAGGATTTTACCACATATTTATACTTGTTTAATTCGTTTACTTACTCTGCCCCATATCTATTTACTTCTTATTGTATCTGTCAAATTGGACCACTAGTAAGTGTCGATGTCAACCCCCGTCACTACTTCTCTGGGGTTAGGCTAGATACTTACTGGGTACGTGTGGATTTACGCACTCATGCTACACTTGCTGTACATTTTTGTGTAGGTACATATATGTCTGGTGATCTTTTGGGCGCAGAGGCGCGGATGATGCGAGGATTTACTGTGAGCTGCATTTTATGTTACGATTCGCAGCCTGCAGAGTCTTCATCTGAGTTATTTATATTCTCCTGTCTAAATTGTACTCCAGACATATGTTGTAATGTATTATATTTCCTAGTTGACGCTCATGTACTTGTGATACCGGGTTTTATGGGTGCTTATGGGTGGTTCATTATTATAGTCGTGAAAATATCATCAGTTACCCTGTAAAAATTCTATTTCTACTACTTAATTGATGAAATTATGATTTCAAAAGTACTAAAATGAGTAATTAAGTTAATCATCCATTGTTGGCTTGCTTGGCGGCGATGTTAGGCGCCATCATGACCTTTACTGGATTTTGGATCGTGACAGAAACCATCGATTTATTGGTAGAATGTGTGAATGATCTCATCAAAACGCATATGAGAGATGAAATTATCCATAACAATGCCCCCACCAAGCCGTGTATAACGACTAATTAGTGTTACCCTCTATAAAAATATTTAACTTTTTATTTCCCCATTATTTTCTTTATATTTCGGCCTTCTTCTTCATTTTTTTCCATTTCTTCTTCCTTTCCCCGTATGAGTTCCATCAAAAACAATGTTCCTTCTTTTGTTTCTTCTGAAACTACCTTTCTTCTTCGTTTCTTCTTTACCGATTTCTCCATAATTTTTCTTTCTTGAAAGAATATCCATTTCATTTTTTCAGTAAATCCAACACAATACAGAGAAATGAAGTTGAATATCTTTTGTAGATGTGAATCCATCCCCGTAAAATCGAAGTTTAACAAAAAAAATAATCAATCGAAGTTTAATAGGGAGATATAGTTCAGGGGGTTTTGGGAGCACTGATAGTTTAAATAGATAAATAACAAAAGTGTAATAGTTTATACGGGTTTTAGGATATTCACTCCATTAAATGAATGTAGTCAAATATCATAAGGGACTTAATTCAGAATTTATTAATAACCGAGGGACCAAAAATATTGCTAATGCTTTACTAAAATGTGTTAATCTAATTAATATACAAAATAAAATAAATATTAAATGATGTTGCTTGGCAAAAGAGCTATGCAGCTCTCCTGGTTGAGGGCCAAGATTTCCCATTTGAGCGATGGATTCGAATACTGACACCTTCACATGTTTGATTTGAGTCTTAAAGATTGAAGATACATACTACTCCCCCGTTTCAATTTAGGCATGTAGTTTGACTTGACATAAAGTTTAAGAAACAAAAATAATTTTTAAAATATGTGGTCCTAAAAGTTTAAGGGACAAAAGTTTTGTTGGGTTATGACATTTGTGTGACTATAAAAGCTTCTCATTAATGGTAAAACGATAAAATAAAAAGTTTAAAGTTAAATAATTTTTAAATATAAAAATATGTCATTCTTTTTGGAACGGGCTAATAAATAAAGTGTGCCATTATAATTAAAATATGGGGGAATATGTAACGAACTAGAGATTACACCCGAACCAACTCATTGTATTAACTCACCAAACATAATTACAATCACCAAATATCCACAGAACAATAGAAAACAACACTGAAAACAACACTGAGGAAAATAGAGACAAGATGAGAAAAGAAACTGCAACAGGAAACTAAGAAGAAAGGGGATGGGATACATATTCAGAAGAGGAGATGAGAAGTACACATTTGAGCCGAAGCTTCAACATAATTCGCATAATCCTTTTTTCTAACCTCGTAGTCCTTCTTATCCACTTGCTAACTGGGTCTGGATCCCAAATATAATTCTCCAATATTTTACTCGGTCCAATAATCTCAATTGACCCCAATCACATTTATCTCCTCTAGCCTACAGGTCCTTATAGAGTCAACTTGGTTCATAACACAATATATGCTAAAAAACACATAGATACGCGGGGCTGGTACGTTATACCTCAGTCAAACTGCAAATAACAAAGCAACAATTATGTAGCTACTTTTTTCCGTCATTTTCTTTTTTGATAAAGTTGATTAG
This sequence comes from Nicotiana tomentosiformis, assembly GCF_000390325.3. NCBI lineage: Eukaryota > Viridiplantae > Streptophyta > Magnoliopsida > Solanales > Solanaceae > Nicotiana > Nicotiana tomentosiformis. The sequence continues at coordinate 108,153,447 of NC_090817.1, read as the reverse complement.
TAACCCGTTTGGCCAATCTTTTTCAAAGCTAAAAACACTTTTATTTTAAGTTGAAGCGTTTGATTAAGTTTTTAGAAGAAAAAAAAAGTACTTTTGATTAGAAGTAGAAGCAGTTTTTGGAAAAGCAGAAAAAATAGCTTCTCCCCAAAATTATTTTTTTGAAAAGTACTTTTAAAAAAAATACACTGAATAATATTTTTTAAAAGTTTGACCAATCACTAATTGTTGCTCAGAAATATTTTTTAAATTAATACCGAATACAAACTGCTTCTAACCAAAAGTACTTTAAAAAAAATATATTTCTCAAAATATGCTAATTTTTTATGCATGACCAAACAGGCTTTACGACAGATTTGTGTAATTAAATTAATGATGAGCTTTTGTGATGACCCAAAATGTCATCTTTAAATTTAATAATTAATTCTGTATTCTAAGACCTCGAAAAGTACTATTTATCATTCCTCGACTTGCGTGCGCACTCCGTATAATTTTTCGAAAAGTCTTTATGTGAAAAATAGATTAAAATGTGAATTAGAGCTTTAAAACTCAACTGAGTTGACTTTGGTCAATATTTTGAGCGAACGGACTCGGATCAGTGTTTTGACAATTCCGGTAGGTTCGTATCGTGATTTGGAACTTAGGCGTATGCCCGGAATCAAATTCCTAAGTCACTAGCCCGAGATATGGAATTTTGATGAAAAATTTAAAGTTTAAGTTCAAATAGTGACCGGATGTCGAATTATGTGCAAATGACCCTAGAATAGAATTTTGATGATTCCAACAGCTCCGTAGGGTAATTTTGGACTTAGGAGCGTGGTCGAAATTTTATTTGCAAGTCCGTAGTGGAATTAGGCTTGAAATGCCGAAAGTTAAATTTTTGGGAAGTTTGACCGAGGGGTTGACTTTTTGATATCGGGGACGAAATCTGATTCTGAAAATTTTTATAGCTCCGTTATGTCATTTATTACTTGCGTGCAAAATTTGAGGTCAATCGAACATGATTTGATAGGTTCCGGTGTTATTTATAGAAATTGAAAGTTTCAAAGTTCATTAGGCTTGAATCTATGTGTGATTCGCGATTTTAGCGTTGTTTGATATGATTTGAAGTTTCAAATAAGTTCGTTTGATGTTTTAGAACTTGTTGGTGTATTGGGTTGAGGTCCCGAGGGTCTCGGGTGAGTTTCGAATGGTTAACGGATCAAAAATGAGACTTAAACAGCTACTGCAAATTCTCTTCTGCTGTGCAATCGAGCCCCAGAAATCGAGCCGAGGATCGAAGGCAGGCTCGAGATCCATGATCGAAGGCAATTGATTGAAGGTCGAGGATCGAGGGTTATGACCAAGGCCAGTGATCGAAGGGCATAAGGATCGAAGCCATGATCGACGGTTGTGATCGAGCCCCAAGGTCGAGAGCCATGATCGGACTCCCCATGATCGGACTCCCATGATCGAGGTCCAGGATCGGACTCGCATGATCGAGGTCCAGGATCGGACTCCACGATCGAGGTCCAGGATCGGACTCCACGATCGAGGTCAGCCTAGACAGATCCGTAAGTTATAAAAAATAGGGGGGTTTCGTCCGATTCGCCATTTTTAACAACTTGGAGTTTGAGCAGGAGCGATTTTTGATATATCTTCAAGGAAAAACATTGGGGTAAGTGTTCTTAACTCAATCTTGGTTAGATTACCCGAATCCATCACTGTTTTTAACATTTAATTGGTGATTTAAGTTGAAAAAATTTGAAAACCCTCTTGGATAGATTTGTGGATTTGAAGGTTGAATCATTATTGGAATTTAGTTATTTTGGTATGGTTAGACTCGTGGTTGAATGAGAGTTCATATTTCAAAACTTTCGCCGGATTTCGTGATGTGGGCCCCATGGATAAATTTTGAGCTAATCTCGGATTTTATTGAAAAATATAATATTTTCTTATGAAATTGATTACTATAATTTTTGTTGACTGTATCGAATTGATTATGACTAGATGCGAGTCGATCGGAGTTGGAAAAATCGAGGAAAAAGTATAATACTTGATTAAATTGGAGCAAGTCGAGGTAAGTGACTTGTCTAACCTTGTGGGGGGGGAAATTTTCCCTAGAATTGATATTAATGTGATTATTGAAATGTGTTAAAAGTCGTGTACACGAGGTGACGAGTTTGTACACGGGCTAAATATGAAAGATTATATTTTTAAATTGTGTAGATCATTGTTGTGCATTTATTAAATTATTTTATCTTATTATATTCTTCATCATTGATCTGTGATATATATATACATTTTAAATTTGTTTGCCTTTTTCTGCTAATTGTTTTACCTATTTAATTAAAACTTGGTTTCTTTTATACTGTGCATTATTGAAGGTTGATTTTCTTTAAATTAAATATTATTAATATAAAAAATTTGACATTTTTAAATTTGATATTGAAGCAACGTATTAAAATTTTAAAATATTATTTTTCTGAATTATTTATTCTTGAATATTTTCATAAGATTGTTTTTTGGATTATTCTGGCATAAGCCGTGAGCTCTTTATTATTAAAAAATATTGTTGTTGATTTCTTTTGTGGAAAATTGAAATATTGGGTACTTGAGGTGCAAATTGTGATATATTGTGATATTGATACGCATGCGGTGTTATAAGGTCTGGGTGTTGAAACGCATGCGGTGAGATAAGGGTGGCTTAACACACGTGGCTAGTAGGGGTGACTACTAGAAGTCACGTGGTGTGATAAGGGCGGCTAAAACGCGGGATGCTATTTCGGTAAAAAATGCTTTCTTTAAATAAATTATGAAGGCTCCCGCGGTGGTATAAGGAAATGAGATATTGTGAAATTATTTATAATTTGGGAGTACGAGGCGGTACCTCGGCAGTGCCCTTGTTGATATTGATTTATGGCCATAGTTACTTTCGATTAATTGTTGTGATTTTCATAAAATTGAAGGAAATTCTGTTTTGATTTCATGAGATATTATTTGTAATTATTTGGTGTCATTAAATGTGACATACTATTTGATTCATTTCCAATGTCATTTTATTTTACTATATTGATAAACATTTTACCATGCCATTATTATATTCCAGTAGGGCCTCACCTGACCTCATCACTACTCTACCGAGGTTAGGCTTGGCACTTACTGGGTACCGCTGTGGTGTACTCATACTACACTTCTGCACATCTTTTTGTGCAGATCCAGGTACATTTTACCAGCCTAGACGTCAGTGAGTTACCTGCGCACGGAGACTTTGAGGTATATCTGCCAGCGTTCGCAGACTCCGGAATCCCCTTCTATCATTTTATATTACTTCCTTATATTTTATTTAGACCTTGACATATAGAGACATTGAGAATAGATTCTTAGAAGCTTGTGACTTATTTCTACTGGATTTTGGGAGTTGTAATCATTTGAATTGTAGTTTATTTATTTTCAGATATTTATGATTATTCCGCATTGATAGGCTTACCTAATCTTAGAGACTAGGTGCCATCACGATCTCCTACGGAGGGAATTTGGGGTCGTGACAAGTTGGTATCAGAGCTCTAGGTTCATAGGTATCATGAGTCACAAGCAGGTTTAGTAGAGTCTTGCGGATCGGTATGGAGACGTCTGTACTTATCTTCGAGAGGCTATGGAACTGTTAGGAAATATTCACTTCTTTGATTCCTTATTGTGCGTATTTGTTGACTTTAAAATTTTAAACAATTGTCTTTCTATTCTCTCACAGATGGTGAGGAGACGCACGACTAGATTTGATGATCAACCACTCGCGCCCCCTGTTGGAGACGCAAGAGGCCGGGTTCGGGGCAGAGGCCGAGGAAGACCACGTGGTGCAGCCAGAGCACCTGCACGAACTGCTGCACCAGAGCCGCCAGTAGCTCCAGTTGGAGAGCAGGCACCTGAGACGCCTGTTACTACCCTTGCACTTCAGGAGACTCTTGCCTAGTTTTTGAGCATGTTTGGCACTTTAGCTCAGGCAGGATTAATTCCACTTGCTCCTGCCATATCTCAGGCTAGGGGAGGAGCGCAGACTCCCTCCGCCTGTACTCCAGAGCCACGTGCCCAAGTTGATCATGCCCCAGAGGTTATACCAGTGCAACCAGTTGTCCCAGTTTGGCCTGATATTAGGACAGCAGTTTCAGAGGGGAGCAGCTCAGGCTCGAGAGGTATAAGAAGTACCACCCTCCCACTTTCAGCGGTTTAGCTTCAGAGGATGCTCAGGGTTTTCTGGAGGAATGTCACCGTATCCTTCGTACTATGGGTATTGTGGATTCCAGTGGGGTTTCTTTCACTGTATTCCAGTTTAGAGGAGCGGCCTACCAGTGGTGGCGGGCATATGAGTTGGATAGTCCCGCTGAGGCATCTTCACTCACTTGGACTCACTTTTCGGATATGTTCTTAAGGGAGTATGTTCCTCAGAGTCTTATGAATGCATGGCGCGCAGAGTTTAAGCAGTTGCGCCAGGGTTCTATGACTATGTCAGAGTATGCGGTCCGATTCAATGATTTGGCTAGGCATGCACCAGCCTTAGTTGCTACTGTTCGAGAGCGGGTTCGCAAATTTATTGAGGGTCTTCACCCTAGTATCAGATACAGTATGGCCCGAGAGCTAGAGATGGACATCACATACCAACAGGTGGTGTCAATTGCTAGAAGATTGGAAGGTATGCGGACTCGGGAGAGGGAAGAAAGGGAAGCTAAGAGACCCCGAGGTTCTGGAACATATAATAATTCTCGTGCCCCAGTTGCAGCCCGTCATGGTAGAGGTTATGTGAGCCATCCTATTAATTTAGCACTTCCAGCTTCCAGTGGTATTCCGACTACTCCCAGACCACAGGTTCCATATTATGCACCACCAGTGTCTTCTATACCTCCTGTACGGGGTGCTTTCAGCGGACAGTCTAGTCGATCAGGCCCGAGCCAGTCTCAACAGCCACGTCCTCCGAGGGCTTGTTTTGAGTGTGGTGACACTCGTCATATTATAAGAGATTTCCTCAAATTTAGGAGGGGTGCACCTCCACAAATTTCTCAGGCCCCACCTATTCCACAGGGTCCTCAGGCTTCTCAGGCCATGATTACTGCACCAGTTGCCACTCCACCTGTACAGCCAGCTAGAGGTGGAGGTCGGGCAGGTAGAGGTCGCCCTAGAGGGGGAGGCCATGCCAGATATTATGCCCTTCCTACTAGTACAGATGCCGTTGCATCCAATTCTGTTATCACAGGTATTATTCCGGTCTGTCATAGAGATGCATCCATTTTATTTGATCCAGGATCCACTTATTCTTATGTGTCATCTTATTTTGCCCCGTATTCGGGCGTATCACGTGATTACTTGAGTTCTTCTGTTTATGTATATACACCCGTGGGTGAATCTATTATTGTGGACCGTGTGTATCGGTCATGTTTAATTGTTATTAGTGGTTTTGATACCAGAGCTGATTTATTATTGCTCAGTATGGTAGATTTTGATATTATTTTGGGCATGGACTGGTTGTCGCCCTATCACGCTATTCTTGATTGTTACGCCAAGACGGTGACATTGGCTATGCCGGGTCTACCGCAACTAGAGTGGAGAGGTACCTCGGATCATGTTCCTAGCAGGGTTGTTTCATTTCTTAAAGCTCAACGAATGGTTGAGAAGGGGTGTGATGCGTATCTGGCCTATGTGAGAGATGTTAGTATTGATACTCCTACTCTAGAGTCAGTTCCTGCAGTAAGGAATTTTCCTGATGTATTTCTAACAGATCTTCCGGGTATGCCACCCGACAGGGATATTGATTTTGGTATTGATCTATTACCGGGTACTCAGCCTATTTCTATTCCACCATACCGTATGGCCCCAGCAGAGTTGAAAGAATTAAAAGAACAGTTATAAGAATTGCTTGATAAGGGTTTCATTCGGCCTAGTATATCATCGTGGGGTGCTCATGTCTTATTTGTAAAGAAGAAGGATGGTTCTATGTAGATGTGTATTGATTATCGCCAGTTGAACAAGGTTACAGTGAAGAACAGGTATCCATTACCACGTATTGATGACTTATTTGATCATCTTCAGGGTGCCAGAGTATTCTCAAAAATTGACTTGCGTTCAGGCTATCATCAGTTGAAGATTCGGGAGCCAGATATTCCGAAGACTGCTTTCAGGACCCGGTACGGTCATTACGAGTTCCTTATGATGTCTTTTGGGCTGACCAACGCCCCAGGAGCATTTATGCACTTAATGAATAGTGTATTTCAACCCTATCTTGATTCCTTCGTCATTGTGTTTATTGACAACATTCTGGTGTATTCCCAGAGCCAGGAAGATCATGAACAACACCTGAGGACTGTGCTTCAGATTTTGAGAGGAAGGAAGTTATATGCAAAATTTTCAAAGTGTGAATTCTGGCTTGATTCAGTGGGATTTTTGGGTCATATAGTTTCGTGTGAGGGGCTCAAGGTAGATCCAAAGAAGATTGAAGCAGTGCAGAGTTGGTCTAGACCGTCCTCAGTTACGGAAATTCGGAGTTTCCTTGGTTTGGCTGGGTAGTATCGCCGATTTGTAAAGGGATTTTTCTTCTATTACTGCATCTATGACCAAATTGACCCAGAAGGGTGATCCGTTCAGGTGGACCGAGGAATGTGAGGAGAGCTTCCAAAAGCTCAAGACAGCTTTGACTACAACTCCAGTATTGGTATTACCTATAGGTACAGGATCTTATACTGTGTATTGTGACGCATCGCGTATTGGTCTCGGCGCAGTGTTGATGCAAGACGGTAGGGTGATTGCCTACGCATACAGACAGTTAACGGTGCATGAGAAAAATTATCATGTACATGACCTGGAGTTAGCAGCTATTGTTCATGCCTTAAAACTTTGGTGGCATTATTTGTACGGTGTCCATTGTGAGATCTACACCGATCACCAGAGTCTACAGTATCTGTTTAAATAGAAGGATCTTAACTTGCGGTAGCGGAGGTGGTTGGAGTTGCTTAAGGATTGTGATATCACCATTCTCTATCATCCTGGGAAGGCTAATGTGGTGGCCGATGCCTTGAGTCGTAAGGCGGAGAGTTTGGGCAGCTTAGCATATTTACCGGTAGCAGAGAGGCCTTTGGCCTTGGATGTTCAGGCCTTGGCCAACCAGTTTGTTAGATTGGATGTTTCCGAGCCTAGTCGAGTTTTGGCTTGTGTGGTTTCTCAGTCTTCTCTTTATGATCGTATCAGGGAATGCCAGTATGATGACCCCCATCTGCTTGTCCTTAAGGATACAGTTCAGCACGGTGATGCCAAGGAAGTCACTATTGGAGATGACGATGTATTACGGATGTAGGGCAGGCTATGTGTGCCTAATGTGGATGGCTTGCGTGAGTTGATTCTCCAGGAGGCACACAGTTCACGGTACTCCATTCATCCGGGTGCTGCAAAGATGTATCAGGACTTGAGACAACACTATTGGTGGAGGCGGATGAAGAAAGACATAGTGGGGTATGTATCTCGGTGTCTAAATTGTCAACAGGTGAAATATGAGCATCATCGACCGGGTGGATTACTTCAGAAGTTAGATATTCCAGAATGGAAATGGGAGCGGATCACTATGGATTTCGTTGTTGGGTTCCCACGGACTCAGCGGAAGTTTGATGCAGTTTGGGTGATTGTGGATAGGCTGACCAAATCAACTCATTTCATTCATGTGATTACTACTTACTCTTCAGAGCAGCTGGCTCAGGTATATATTCGCGAGATTGTCAGACTTCACGGTGTACCGGTATCTATCATCTCTGACCGAGGTACACAGTTTACCTCACGGTTTTGGAGGGTAGTACAACATGAGTTGGGTACTCGGTAGAGTTGAGTACAACATTTTACCCTCAGACGGACGGGCAGTCTGAATGCACTATTCAGATACTGGAGGATATGTTTCGGGCGTGTGTGATAGATTTTGGGGGTGCTTGGGATCAGTTCTTACCACTTGCGGAGTTTGCTTACAACAACAGTTACCAGTCAAGCATTCAGATGGCTCCGTATGAGGCCTTGTATGGTAGGCGGTGCCAGTCTCCAGTGGGTTGGTTTGAACTAGGCGAGGCTAGACTTTTGGGCACAGACTTGGTTCAGGATGCTTTGGAAGAGGTTAAGTTGATTCAGGATCGACTTCGTACAACCCAATCTAGACAGAAGAGTTATGCGGATCAGAAGGTTCGTGATGTTGCATTCATGGTTGGTGAGCGGGTATTGCTCCGGGTTTTGCATATGAATGGTGTGATGAGGTTCGGGAAGAAGGGCAAGTTGAGCCCTAGGTATATTGGGCCTTTTGAGATTCTTGAGAGAGTTGGAGAGGTGGCTTACAGACTTGCACTACCACTTAGTCTTTCTGCGGTTCATCCGGTATTCCATGTTTCTATGCTTCGGAAATATCACGGCGATCCGTCTCATGTGTTAGACTTCAGTTTGGTTCAGTTGGACAAGGATCTATCTTATGTTGAGGAACCAGTGGCTATTTTAGATAGGCAGGTTCGAAAGCTGAGGTCAAAGAATATTGCTTCCGTGAAGATTCAGTGGAGGGGTCATCCACACATATTCACCAGCTCAGGTACTTTTTTGAACTCCGTTCGAGGACGAACGTTTGTTTTAGAGGTGGAGAATGTGATGACCCAAAATGTCATCTTTAAGTTTAATAATTAATTCTGTATTCTAAGACCTCAAAAAGTACTATTTATCATTTCTTGACTTGCGTGCGCAGTCCGTATAATTTTTCGGAAAGTTTTTATGTGAAAAATGGATTAAAATGTGAATTAGAGCTTTAAAACTCAACTGAGTTGACTTTGGTCAACATTTTGAGCGAACGGACTCGGATCAGTATTTTGACAGTTCCGGTAGGTCCGTATCGTGATTTGGAACTTGGGCGTATGCCCGGAATCAAATTCCGAAGTCCCTAGCCAGAGATATGGAATTTTGACGAAAAATTTAAAGTTTAAGTTCAAATAGTGACCGGATATCGAATTATGTGCAAATGACCCCGGAATAGAATTTTGATGATTCCAATAGCTCCGTATGGTAATTTTGGACCTAGGAGCGTGATCAAAGTTTTATTTGGAAGTCCGTAGTGGAATTAGGCTTGAAATGCCGAAAGTTGAATTTTTGAGAAGTTTGACCGAGGGGTTGACTTTTTGATATAGGGGTCGAAATCCAATTCTGAAAATTTTCTTAGCTCCATTATGTCATTAATGACTTACGTGCAGAATTTGAGGTCAATCGGACTTGATTTGATAGGTTCCGGTATTGTTTGTAGAAATTGAAAGTTTCAAAGTTCATTAGGCTTGAATCTATGTGTGATTCGCAATTTTAGTGTTGTTTGATGTGATTTGAAATTTCAAATAAGTTCGTGTGATGTTTTAGGACTTGTTGGTGTATTGGGTTGAGGTCCCGAGGGCCTCGGGTGAGTTTCGGATGGTTAACGGATTAAAAATGGGACTTAAACAGCTGCTGCAAAAGCTATTGCAAATTCTCTTCTGATGTGCAATCGAGCTCCAGAAATCGAGCCGAGGATCGAAGGCAGGCTCGAGATCCATGATCGAAGGCCACTGATCGAAGGCCCAGGATCGAGGGTTATGACCAAGGCCAGTGATCGAGGCCATAAGGATCGAAGCCATGATCGATAGCCAGGATCGACGGCTGTGATCGAGCCCCAGGGTCGAGGGCCATGATCGGACTCCCCATGATCGGACTCCCCATGATCAGACTCCCATGATCGAGGTCCAGGATCGGACTCTCATGATCGAGGTCCAGGATCGGACTCTCATGATCGAGGTCCAGGATCGGACTCCACGATCGAGGTCAGTCTGGACAGATCCGTAAGTTATAAAAAATAGGGGGGTTTCGTCTTATTCGCCATTTTTAACAACTTGGAGCTTGAGCAGGGGCAACTTTTGATATATCTTCAAGGAAAAATATTGGGGTAAGTGTTCTTAATTCAATCTTGGTTAGATTACCCGAATCCATCACTGTTTTTAACATTTAATTAGTGATTTAAGTTGAAAAAATTTGAAAACCCTCTTGGATAGATCTGTGGATTTGAAGGTCGAATCATTATTGGAATTTAGTCATTTTGGTATGGTTAGACTCGTGGTTGAATGGACGTTCATATTTCATAACTTTCGCCGGATTCCGTGATGTGGGCCCCACGGGCAAATTTTAAGCTAATCTTGGATTTTATTGAAAAATACAATATTTTCTTATGAAATTGATTACTATAATTTTTGTTGACTATATCGAATTGATTATGACTAGATACGAGTCGATCGGAATCGAAAAAATCGAGAAAAAAGCATAATACTTGATTAAATTGGAGCAAGTCGAGGTAAGTGACTTGTCTAACCTTGTGTGGGGAAAATTTTTCCTAGAATTGATATTAATGTGATTATTGAAATATGTTGAAAGTCGTGTACACGAGATGACGAGTGTGTACACGGGCTAAATGTGAAAGATTATTATTTTAAATTGTGTAGATCATTGTTGCGCATTTATTAAATTATTTTATCTTCTTATATTCTTTATCATATATATATATATATATATATATATATATATATATATATATATATATATATATATATATATATATATATATTTAATTTATTTGACTTTTCTTGCTAATTATTTTACCTGTTTAATTGAAACTTGGTTTCTTTTATACTGTGCATTATTGAAGGTTGATTTTCTTTAAATTAAATATTATTAATATGAAGTGTTTGACATTTTTAAATTTGATATTGAAGCAACGTATTAAAAATTTGAAATATTATTTTTCTGAATTATTTATTCTTGAATATTTTCGTAAGATTTTTTTTTTGGATTATTCTGGCATGAGCCGTGAGCTCTTTATTATTGAAAAATATTGTTGTTGATTTGTTTTGTGAAAAATTGAAATATTGGGCACTTGAGGTACAAATTTTGATATATTGTGATATTGATACGCATGCGGTGGTATAAGGTCTGGGTGTTGAAACGCATGCAGTGAGATAAGGGTGACTTGATACGCGTGGCTAGTAGGGGTGACTACTAGAAGTCATGCGGTGTGATAAGGGTGGCTAAAACGCGGGATGCTATTTCGGGAAAAAATGCTTTCTTTAAATAAATTGTGAAGGCTCCCGCGGTGGTATAACGAAATGAGATATTGTGAATTTATTTATAATTTGGGACTACGAGGCGGTACCTCGGTAGTGCCCTTGTTGATATTGATTTATGGCCATAGTTGTTTTCGATTAATTGTTGTGATTTTCATGAAGTTGAAGGAAATTCTGTTTTGATTCCACGAGATATTATTTGTAATTATTTGGTGTCATTAAATGTGACATACTATTTGATTCATTTCCAATGTCATTTTATTTTACTATATTGATAAACATTTTACCATGCCATTATTATATTCCAGTAAGGCCTTACCTGACCTCGTCACTACTCTACCGAGGTTAGGCTTGGCACTTACTGGGTACCGATGTGGTGTACTCATACTACACTTCTGTACATCTTTTTGTGCAGATCCAGGTGCATTTTACCAGCCTAGACGTCAGTGAGTTACCTGCGCACGGAGATTTTGAGGTATATCTGCCAGCGTTCGCAGACTCCGGAGTCCCCTTCTATCATTTTATGTTGCTTCCTTATATTTTATTTAGACCTTGACATATAGAGACATTGAGAATAGATTCTTAGAAGCTTGTGACTTATTTCTACCAGGTTTTGGGAGTTATAATCATTTGAATTGTAGTTTATTTATTTTCAGATATTTATGATTATTCCGCATTGATAGGCTTACCTAGTTTTAGAGACTAAGTGTCATCACGACCTCCTACGGAGGGAATTTGGGGTCGTGACAGCTTTTGACCGATTATTTTATGCTTGATATATTTATAATCTCTTCCCTAGTGAAGATTATCTAAACCAAATATGAATTATCTCGCTGTGGATCATATTTTACCGTATATTTGGCCAATGCAAGAGAACAACTATTTGAAACAACTAGAGAAGTCTGACAACTATTGCAAAAGAGGTTTTTAATATATGTATTTTTCTAACTTAAATAACATTCTTCATGATATGCACTATTTGTTTTTACATTTACCATAAATTAAAAATAGTAATTAGAAAAACTTGGAATTACAAAATTGTCTAAACATTTCTAGCATAAACTTAAAAGGAAAAATAAAAACAGAGATGACTTCCAAACAGAAGCTTTCCTAATGACTCAGATTTATGAAAAAAGTGTTAAAATTATAGTTTAGCTCAAAGTCTTAACTATTAGTTCGTCAAATTTAAACAAAGCATTGTATATCCAAAAAATAAAAAATTAATTATAGTATAATTTTATCCAACATGAAATATAGTATTAAAGGATAAAAAAAGTCAATCAAGATATTGTATTGAGTTATTTCAATAAAAACAATGGATCATATTTTACAAAATATTAATGTATTTATACATTAAATCATTAAGAGAGTTACTGAAAACTAGGTTTCTAACATATATTACTCCCTCTGTTTCAATTTAGATGACATACTTTTTTTATTAGTCCGTTCAAAAAAGAATAACACATTTCTACAATTGAAAATAATTTAACTTTAAACTATTCTTTTTACTAATTTGACCCTTAATGAGAAGTTTTTATAATCACACAAATATCACGATCCCATAAAATTTTTACCCCTTAAATTTTTAGAATATGCCGAGTCAATATACCTCATATAAATTGAAACGGAGATAATACTATATGTTTTCTACTAACTCAGTAGCAAGAATAGGTTTTACATTTCAAAATCACCCAAATGAACGCAATGTAAGCTGGAGAATGCTTTGGAGTTTAGTGATTTGGACCAATCATGAAAAACTATAATTACGAGGCCATCCAATCCATACACGTGCAGATTTGTTGGCTATAATTGTCTATACGATTAACGTCTGCAAAGTTGTATATAAAGTATAAAATCATTATTTGGATGTCACGCTGATGGGGACAGGGGACCCCATGTGAACAACAAAAAGAAAATGAAAGATAAAAGTGAAAAAAGAAAAAGACAAAGGGAAGAAACATACAAAAGAAAAAAAGAAAAAAGTCCTACAAAATATAAGGTTAATTCAGTGCGTACGGAAGATTGATTGAACTTTCAAATTCTAATAGCCACACTTTTTCACACATGTTAAAATGGATTGAATGTCACCCTTTAAAGAGCCGGGCCATCCTAGGTGTGCCACTCCCTCGTCTCCAAAAGAATGAATCAAATCCAAGTGCCCACACCTTTATGACAAACAATACTTCGGTTTTTATAACATCCACTCCGGAACTAAAATATGGTTCTTTTGTACTCAAAAAATCAAAATATATGAAAAAAAATTGGTGACCATAATATATATAACGCCCTTTTATAGGGCGTTATACCTTAACGGCCGTTTGCTCAGTTAAGTATAGTGCCATTTTAAAATGCGCTATATATATAACGCCCTAACTTACCGCGCTATATATATTATATGGGTCCACCAAAAATTCTTCTAGGCTTAACTGACATAACAATAATTCAACTGGGTATAGCACCCATATTTAAGGCGCAGTACCTCAAATAATTGTACCCCCGAATAGGTTATCACGCGAAACATAACGCGGTGAAATACCACGTTATGTGTTTTATCTTGCTTATAAATAACTAGCATATTTTAGTTATTATTTGCGCGTAACCAAAACAAATAGAAAAAGTTTTCATAAATTTTTTATTTTTCTTGCATTAAGAAATGTCTGGACACAATGACGTACCAAGATTTTATTGTGACAAACGTGCGATTTTGAATCCATGTTGGTCAAATAGTAATGTTGGGCGCAGACGCTGGATATGTCAACAACTTTTAAGTTATTGTGTTTGAAAAAAAATTATGTTAATATTTTTTATATAAAATGTTAACTAATAGTGTTGTGTTATAATCCCCATTGATAGGACGAAAATCAATGTAGATTTGAAGAATAAAATGAGGAACCCATTAACCAGGAATACTATAAATCATGTTTGCAGTATGTTTGGAATATGACCGGTGAATACGAACTCCAGATCTTTAAACTACAACGACAACTTGCGGCAGTACAGGAGAAACTAAAAGAGGCGGAAGAAGAAAAAAATAGGTTGGAAGAGAAATTTAAGTGGTTGAAGCAGAGAATAATGGGCGATAGTGACTAAACAAACACATGTATTGAGTGTAGTATTTTATCTTTATGTTTTTCGTGTCATGTATTTTCATTAGTTGTACCAAATTTAAAAATAACGAAGAACTCGAGAAATGAAAACATAATGAGCATATAATGTAAACCATAAATAATGCTGCTATTATTTAGTGAATGTCATATGTACATAAAATCAAAAAAAGTCAATGTGTCCCACAACCTGTATACTTTAAAGAAGCCGTTAGCCTGAGGCGCATCCCATCCCGCCCGGTTACACTATCAGGTTCATCCTCATCACGTTGCCTCTTTATCGGAGGATGTGCTGCAGCATGATCGTCAGTAAAGCTGGCAGGCTCGGTAGAAGGGGTCGTCGGTCCAGCAGTAAACTATAGAATATTAAGATATTTTAGTATATGAAATATATATTAGTAATGTACGTGTTAAGTCACAAAAATTTAAATTATCTTACCATTGTAACGATCCGACCTATCATTTTGAGCTCTAGCGCGTCGTTCAGCGGTTTGAGGCCCTGAGCAGCTTCAGTTCAGGTATTATGACTTATATGCGTGATCGAAATTTAATTTCGGAAAGTTCGGAGTCGATTTGGAAAGAAAATTCTAATTTCGAAAGCCTTAAGTTGGAGGAATTGACTAAAGTATGATTTTGAGTAAACGATATCGGAATTTGAAGGTTCCAACAGGTTCGTATGATGATTTTGGACTTGGGCGTATGCCTGGAGCGGGTTTTGGATGACCCGAGAGCGTTTCGACGCATATTATAGAAGTTGGCATTTTGGAAGAATTTTCTAAATTTGAGTTGAAGTGCATTTCAATGTTATTGATGTCCGTTTGGGATTTCGAGTCTGGGAATAGCTCCGTATGGTGATTTTGATATTGGGAGCGCGTCCGGATGTGAATTTGGAGGTCCGTAGATCATTTGGCGAAAGTTGGAATTTGAAGGTTTTTGGGAAGATTGACCGGGAGTGGACTTTTTGATGTCAGGGTTGGATTTCGATTCCGAACGTTGGAGTAGGTCCGTTATGTCTACTATGGCTTGTGTGCAAAATTTGAGGTCAATCAGACGTGATTTGATAGGTTTCGGCATCGATTGTATAAGTTTGGAATTTCAAAGTTCATTAAGTTTGAATTGGAGGGTGATTCGTAGTTTCGATGTTGTTGGGCATGATTTGAGGCCTCGACTAAGTTCGTAATATATTTTGCGACGTATTGGTATATTTGGTTGAGGTCCCGAGGGCCTCGGGTGGATTTCGGATGGTTAACGGATCAATTTTTGGACTAAAGGAATGATGAGGCAGCTGGTATCTGGTGTAACCGCACCTGCGAGGTTTTGGCCGCAGGTGCGGAGCCGCAGAAGGGGCCATGAGGGGCGCAAGTGCAATTTTAGTTGGGAAGTGCTGAGACCGCAGATGAGGTTATCTCGCCGCAGAAGCGAGACCGCACCTATGAAAGGGAAGGCGCAGACCGCACCTGCGGAAGGGAAGGTGCAGAAACGGAAGCAGCGGCTGGGGGCATCTCCGCAGAAGCGGAATAATTGCCTCGAAGGCTTGTTGCGGTGTGCAACCCGATCCATATAAAATATAATCAATATCATATGTTGCGGCGTGCAGCCCGATCCCAGAATGTCACTTTCACTCGGACCCTCGGCCTCACTCAGTCGTCAATCTCCAATCTCACTCACGGGCTCACAATGCCATGAAACTAGCCCGACAATAATGATATGACGTATCAATAAATAACAACTGAGACTGAGATATAATATGAATGCATGAATATGACTTAGTACAATATATCAATGATATTAGTGAGATGACAGCAAGAAACGACCACTATGGGTCCTAAAAATATCAGCATAAAGCCTAAACATGATATTTAGATGATTGACAGCTTAACTACTTTATTACATGGTGATAACACAGATATTAACAAAATAGGGCCACTATACAGTGCCATGGAAATAATGGAATCAAAATTCACAGGGTGCACGCCCACACACCCGTCACCTAGCATGTACGTCACCTCAATACCAATCACATGACACGTATTTCGGGGTTTCATACCCGCTACACTAAGATTAGTAGAGTTACTTACCTCGAACAAGCTAATACCAATGACGAGCAAGCCAAGCAATACTCTAAAGATGCCATCACGTGCATTCCGACCTACGAACGGCTTGAAACTAACCAAAACAACTAAAATACATCAAACAATGCTAAAGGAACCAATCCCGATCGAAAAAGATCAAATCTTCAATCAAAAGCCCAACCCGGGTCCGTACCTCGGAACCTGACAAAATTTACAAAATTCAATAACCCATTCAATTACGAGTCCAACCATACTAGTTTCACTCAAATCCCACTCCAATTCGATGTTCAAAACTCAAAAATTCATATTATGAATCTTTAGACTAAAACACCCAATTTCCTCTTTAAAATTCATCAAACAAATACTAAAATCGAAGATAGATTCATGAAATATAACCAAAACCGAGTAGAGAACACTTACCCCAATTCATAAGGTGAAAATTACTTCAAGAATCGCCTCAATCCGAGCTCCATAGATCCCAAAATGAAAAGAATGGTTGAAACCCTTGAAATAGAGTACTTTATAATCACTGAGCGAATCAATGAATCGCGATCACGGAAATACCTTTGCGATCGCGAAGAACACTAGGTGCACCAGACATCAGCAGAACCATCAGTGAGGAATGAAGGAAAAAGAGCTTGAAACCCGTCCGAAATTCACCCGGCCCCCCTTGGAACCACGTCCAAACATACCAACAAGTCCCATAACATAACACGGACCTATTCGAGGCCTCAAAACACATATAACAACATCAAAATGACGAATCACTCTTCAATTCGAATTCAATGAACTTTGAAACTTCAAACTTCTACAACCGATGCCGAAACCTATCAAATCACGTTCGATTGACCTCGAATTTTGCACACAAGTCACATTTGACATTATGGACATGCTCCAACTTTCGGAATCAAAATCTGACCCTGATATCAAAAAGTTCACTCCCGGTCAAACTTTCCAAAATTTTAACTTTCGCCATTTCGAGCAAAATTCAACCACGGACCTCCAAATCACAATCTGGACGTGCTCCTAAGTTCAAAATCACACAACGGAGCTAACGGAACTATCAAAATTTCAATCCGAGGTCAAATACTAAAAAGTCAAACTTGGTCAACTCTCCCAATTTAAAGCTTCAACAATGAAATTCTTTCTTCCAATTCGATTCCGAAATACTTGAAAATCAAAACCGACGATTCACACAAGTCAAAATACATCATACGGAGCTACTCACGCCCGCAAACTATCGAGCAAAGTACAAATGCTCAAAACGACCGGTCGGGTCGTTACAGTGATAATATTCCGTGTAAATTATTGTGTTATTTGAGTTATTATTTTGAGGATATAAGGGTGGCATTTCACTGTTGATATTATTTGGGTATAAGGATGTCATTTCACTGTTGTTGTGTGTTGGGATATTGTCTGGGCGGAGCGATAAGGGTGGCTATAGGAGCGATAAACTATTGATATTGTCAGGGCGGAGGGATAAGGGAGGCTATTATAGGAGTGATAAGGGTGGCTATAGGAGAGATAAGGTAAGCTATTGTCAGGGATGATATGTGATGATGTGGGGTTATTGCGTTGGTAATTTTCATATGATGTTGTGATTTTTCTTTTGTTTATTTTTATACCTTGTGCAATTTGTCTTATTGTTGGTAAATCGATAATAGTCTGATCTATGTTGAAATTGGGAGCATGTGGTTATTGCCAGGCGGATTATGAAATGAAATGTGGGCACGAGGTGCCGTGAGTAAATAATGATGATATTGGCACGTGCATTGTCCGTGTAATTGTGATATGAAATGTGGGCACGGGGTACCATGGTTAAATGATGATGATATTTGGCACGTGAGTTGTCCATGCGGTTGTGATAGAGAAATTGGCACAAGGTGCCGTGGAAATATGAAAGTGGACTAAGACCCGTATTTTATGATTTTGAAATGTTGTGTCACAGGGTGACTTTTATTCGAAAGAGATTTATTTGAAAGAAATATATTTGTAGGAGATTTATTTGAAAGAATTATATTTGAAAGAGATTTATTTGAAAGATATTTATTTGAAGGATTTATATTTGAAAGAGATTTATTTGAAAGCATTATATCATGAAGATTTCTATTTGAAAAACATATAGGCGAAAGATTTATATTTGAAGGACTTGATTAATTGGTTGTACTTATATTTATTATTTGTTGAGTAATATTAATGGTGTTTTTATTGCCCTGGTGTGTATATCACTGGTTGATTAGTGTTTCCATTATTGTTATTTATTTTATATTATTTTTTGTATACTATATTACAAAAGGTTATTAGACTAGTGAGTAGTTTTGACTGTACCTCGTCACTACTCCACTGGGGTTAGTCTTGATACTTACTGGGTACCGACTATGGTGTACTCATACTACACTTCTGCACATTTTTGTGCAGAGCCAGATATTGGAGATATCGGACTCGGACAGAGTTAAAATGTGATCGCAAGGACTCAAGGTAGAGCTGCTTGATCGTCGCAGTCCTTGGAGTCTTTCCATTTTATTGTAGTGTTAATTATTAATCAAAAAGTATTGAGTATTCGATCCTTGAGATCATTCTATATATTCAGTTAGAGTTCGTGACTCAGTATTATCAGTATTGGAAGGTTTTCATAATTGTTTCCGCTGTTAGTTTTTGGAACCTGTATTGAATTCAAAAAATAAATGGCTTAAAATGTAATTGTAATTGGCTTACCTAGTCTTAGAGACTAAGTGCCATCACAGCGCCTGTGGTGAAATTTTGGGTCGTGATAATTATTTATATTTGTTTTATCTCATTGATTAGTCATAAATATCTAAAGCCTTTATTTTTGAAGGTACCATCCTCGCCCGTCACGGAGGCCACTTTGTGCGATACTGACATGGCTGAGACGAATGATTATATTCAAGAGCCCGCCGAGACCATGGTTGTCACGACCCAAAATTCATTAAAGGTAATGATGGCGCCGGACACCACTGTCAGGCAAGCCAAAAATAAATATTGGTTTGGTTCTCATTTTAATATTTTTGAAATCATATTTCCTTCAATTAAATAGTAAAAGCTGGAATTTACAGAGTAAATAATAATATTTTTAATAAATTTCAATACAGAACAACACATAATCACCCCAAAGCCCGGTGTCACAAGTGCATGAGCATCAACTAGGAATGTAAAATACAATACAGCATCTGTATGTAATACAAAAATTGGATAGGAGAAATATAAATACTTTGGAGGAGACTCTGCCGGCTACGGGTCGTAACATGAAAATGCAGCTCACGTAAGTCCCCGCATGCATACACGCCTCTGCTCTCACAAGATCACTAGTCACATACGTACCTGCACAAAAATGTGCAGCAAGTGTAGTATGAGTACATAATCGATGTATATCCAGTAAGTATCTAGCCTAACCCCGGAAGAGTAGTGACGAGGGGTCGACATCGACACTTACTAGTGGTCCAATAATGTCATGTATAGTAAAAAAGTAAGTAAATATGAGGTAGAGTAAATAAATAAAATAAACAAGAATAAATCATATGGTACAAATACCCCTCTTCATGAGGAACTCAAGCTCTCCATTTGAAATTCCCTCCTTAACCGGAGCATATATATAAATATAGTGGATCTCATCAGATACATTTTCATAACCCAAATCGGGAAGACTCACAGATACTCTGGCTTCTTGCCAAATATTACGCACGATTCCATGAGGATATGATATAGAAAATGCCGAGGCGTACGACCCGATCCAATATAAAATTTAAACTGTGCACTGCCGAGGGTCGAACGGCGCGAACCATAGATACATCTATTAAACTGCCGAGGCGAACCGCCCGCTCTCATTAGAGTGTGGTACATAAATCCTGCCGAGGCGAACGGCCCGATCCCATTATAATAAAAAGTACATAATCCTGCTGAGGCGAATGACCCGATCCCATTAGAATAATAAGCTTTGACGGGTCCTTGACCCCACTCACAAATAAACGTGTGAGTTGTAATTTCTTTTACAAAAACTTTCAATGAACCATATATATCACGGAAGCATTTTGTAAGAGGAGTAAAATTATTCGGTGAAAAGTCATGAACTCGTGAAGTCTCTATAATAGCAAGTCTAGTCTCAAGTAGTAATGTAAAACAGAGAAATTTAATAGGCGAGAGACTTCTCAAATAGTACAGCTATAGCATGATGTGAACCTAAGCCTACCTGGACAATAACATGAATGTAGCTACATACGGGCTCTCGTCATCTTGCGCGCATATAGCCCCCACAACAAGTAGCACACATCGATTTACAATACCTAGGGGTAATTTCCCCCTCACAGAGTTAGACAAGAAACTTACCTCACTCTGAAGTTCCATAACCGGCTCCAAAGCCTTTCCAACAACTCGAACCGATGCCCATCGCTCCAATCTATTCAATAAATGTGCAAATCCATAAATATATACTCTAATACTCATTATAATTCAATTTATAATAATTTTCAACTCCGCTCGAAAAGTTGATAAAAATTATCCCGGGGCCCACGTGCCCGGATTCTGAAAATTTTTGAAGGTAAACACTACCCATAACTCCACTAACTCAAATATATAATTTACTCTCAATTACATGCTCAAATTCGTAGTCAAATTCCAAAAATACCAATTTCTAGGTTTTTCTTCAAAATCTCAAATTTCTACAAATTTTCATGTTAAAATCCATATATAAACCATGTATTTAACTCGCAATATGTGAGAATCACTTACCTTATGAAGAATGATAAAATGGCACTACAAACCTGCTCCAAAATCGGCCCCCATGGACAAAATAAAGTAGAATTGAGCCAAAACCATGTTCTTAAAGAACCTTACTGCCTAGTGAATTCTCGCACCTCTGGTCACTTGACCACTTCTTCGGTTCCACAGGTGTATATGTATATATATATATATATATATATATATATATATATATATATATATATATATATATATATATATATATATATATATATATATATATATATATATTATGAATCGGGTTGCACGCCGCAATAATATTTGATCGGATTGCACACCGTAACAATATTGGATCGGGCTACACGCCACAATAATATAGCGCTTGGGCTGAAGGAGCCCCTCCAGAGTATGGACACCCCCAGTGAGCGCAGTCGATTATATATTTATGGATCTGACTGCACGCCACAACGGGTATTATACAACACTGAGTGATTGAGTGTGCTGGGCCTTGAGCATAGTAAGAGAGAATGCGAGACAGTGAGATTGAGTACTCTGAGAGTGTGAGTACATGAGTTCATCTCTGAGATGCATTGCATTGACATGAACACATGACATACATGCATATAGATATATTTTCCTCATGTTTTACGGTATCACATCATTCACGATTTCTCACACATATTGACAGATGGGAATAGTGATGCATTTGTTTTACTCTGCTTATCTGGAAAGAAAAATGAAACATCTTATTTATTATGGAAAGGATTTTGGGAAAATTATTGTCTTCAAACTTATTCATATTTTTGGTAACTCTGGTAAACGATTTGGGTTTTCATTTAAGTACTCGAAAGGCGTAACTATTTTCAGAAATCATGTTTTGTTGAACATTTGATTGTTGAGTTACTTCTGGTATTACTTGTTTTATGCTGTTATGAACTATTGTTGGTTATTGAAGTTGGGACCCGACCTTGGTACAAGCTCGTCACTACTTTCAACCTAAGGTTAGGTTTGTTACTTATTGAGTACATGTGGTCGGTTGTACTCATACTACACTTCTGCACCTTGTGTGCAGATGTTGGATGTTGTTGTTGCTGTGTTCGATGGGAGCTGGATTGAAGATTTACCTGCGTCCCGGCTGTAGCTGCCTCTTGTTCGTGGTAGCTTTAGATCTGTAAAACTCTATTTATGTACTATTCAAACAGACTATGTATTTATTTCATTTTCGCTTTATAAACTCTATTCTTAGAAGCTCGTGACTTGTACTACCAGTTCTTGGGGAATGTATAAGATTAAGATATTTCATCACTTAATTGCTTTATAAATTGTTATTGGAATTGGTTAGTGGTTAATTGACTTACCTAGTGGGTTGGGTTAGGTGCCATCACAACTAGGCGGATTTTGGGTCGTGACAATCACGTCAACATAACAAAATCAATTCATATTACAATTTGCCCAATGGCCACAATCAATTCCAAAGATATAACAAAATTAATTAATTTCACAACAAATAACCCAAGGCTCCACACAATGTGTATAAAACCTCAAAACAACAACGGAGATAAAAAATACTCAGTATAGGGCAACACCTTCATTAATCCAAATTCTTGATAATTATATAACGCCTCAGTTTAAACTTGTTTTATTAATTATTTGCAGATAAAAAATCCATAATATAATTATTTCCAGGAAATATCAAATCACCAAACTCACGGAATTCACATAAAAATACAAGAAATAACCACATCAAACTGTCATATAAAAATAAATTCAACAAACGCGAATTGAGGCATGAAAAATAGATGATTAAATAAATGCCAACAATTATCCAATTTACTATAAAATATGCCTAAGACTTTTATCCAAATCAATTTTGCACATATGAGCCCGAGTACATACTCGTCACCTCACGTACACGGTTTTTCACATTTCACAAATGGCACATAAAACTCGATGCCTAAGGGGTAATTCCCCCACTCAAGGTTAGGCAAGATACTTACCTTTTTGAAGTTATGCCGATATTCTAAAATCACCTTCTTGCTTGAATTGACCTCTGGACAGCTCAAATCTAATTAAATTAGTTCAATTTAGTCAATACTAATTATAGGAATTAATTCCATATGAAAATACTACTTTTCCAACAAAATCCGAAATTTAACTCAAAAATCGCCCGTGGGGCCCACGTCTCAGAATCCGATGAAACTCAAAAAATCCGACAACTCATTCAATTACAAGTCCACCCATACCAATTTTATCAAGTTCCGATAAAAACTCGACCTCCAAATCTAAAATTTTCGTTCTTGAAAAGTTTTACAAAAATCTTGATTTCTTCCACTTAAATCCGAAATAAATGATGAATATAACCATGGATTTATGAAATATAATTAATTTTGGATATAGGACACTTACCCAAGTCGAAGTCATGAACAAATCCTCAAAATCGCCCAAGAACCGTGCTCCAAAAATTCAAAAACGAAATGAAGGAAATGACCATTTTTGGTCCTTAAGTTTCTACCCATCCGTCACTAAAAGTCCATTTTCCATCACTAAAAGTGTCACGACCCAAAATACATTAAAGGTTGTGATGGCGCCGGACACCGCTATCGGGCAAGCCAAAAATAAATACTTAATTTGGTTCTCATTTTAATATTTTTGAAATCATAATTCCTTTAATTAAATAGTAAAAGATGGAATTTATAGAGTAAATAATAATATTCTTAACAAATTTCAATATAGACAACCCATAATAACCCCAAAATCCGGTGTCAGAAGTGTATGAGCATCAACTAAAAATGTAAAATAAAATACAACATATGTCCGGAATACAGATTTGGACAGGAGAAATATAAATACTCTGAAGGAGACTCTGCTGGTTGCAGATCGTACTATAGAATACAGCTCACCTAAGTCCCCGCATTTAACCACACCTCTGCGCCCACAAGGCCGCTAGACATATCTGTACCTGCACAAAAATGTGCAGCAAGTGTAGCATGAGTACGTAAACAACGTGTACCCAGTAAGTATCAAGCCTAATCTCGAAGAAGTAGTGACGAGAGGTCGACTTTGACACTCACTAAGGGTCAATAATATTAAAAATAATAATATTTAAATCAATATTATTTATAGGAATAACCATAATTTTTTTTAACCAGCAGAAACAATTAATTCTTTCAATTCAAATAATTTTAATTTATCAATTAGCTTCGCAAGCTGCAATTAAAAATATCAAGGTATCGTGTAATTTTTATTATTAGGCACGATTTCTGTCGAGGACGTACGTCCCGATCCAGAGTGTCGTGTACACTGCCGAGGAACGTGCAGCGCGATCCATAGATGCATCTATCCTGCCGAGGCATTCGGCCTACTCCACAAGAAAGGAGGACATTTTCTTATGAACCTCCGGAATGAGAATATATATATACATTATGAGATTAACACGTGAGGAAGTACAAATTTCTACAACAGTTAAATATTCTGAACAAAATTTTAAGTATGTGAGATTTCAATCTTTTACCATTTTTCTCTAACAATTTACAACATAATTCTATTACTTTAATTAAATAAGGATACAATTATCACAAGTAATTCATGATTTGAGTCCTAAACTATCCGGACTTTAGCAATATTAGTAGCTACGCACGGACTCTCGTCACCTCGTGCATACGTAGCCCCCACAATTAGCAATAATTATTAATTTAAATCACCTATGGGGTAAATTTCCTCTTACAAGGTTAGACAAGAGAATTACCTTGTCTCAAAGCCCACTTTCCGATCACAATGTCGCGTTAAAATCTCAATTCGATGCCAAAAAATCCGAAACTATCCAAAAGTTATATAAAATAATTAATACATGCTCAATAATTCAAAAAATTAGGCTATTAAATTAATTACCCAACCCAAAATGATAAAATTCCTAAAATTCACCCGGGCCCACATGCCCGGATTCCGGATATTTTTGGAGGAAAATATTACCCATAATCTCAAGAACTCAATTCTATAATTTCTACCCAATCCCATGTCAAATTTCGTGGTCAAAATCCAAAAATACCAATTTCTAGGTTTTTCTTCAAAATCCCAAATTTCTATAAATTTTCATGTCTAATGTCACGCCCCGAACCTAGGAGCGAGACCAGCACCCGGTGCCTCACCTAACCTGGCGTACCAAATTGCGACTAAGGGACTCTGAACATATAATGTCATACTTTGGCCATGGGGCCACCTTGCAAGACAATTTGCGAAGCAAAATATAAAACTGAATGGAAACTAGCGCTAACTAAACATCAATATAAAACTAGGCTGAAAAGGCCGTCATAGCTACTACAGCTGACAAACCACCAAATTATACATACCAGGCCTACAAACCCAACATACTGCACTAACCAACAGGATATGTCTACAAGCCTCTACTGATAGATGTACTATGATCGGAACAGGGCCCCGACCTACCCATAACATATATACAGATATACATAAGATGTACACAACACTCTAGACCTGGCAACTCCGAAAGACGTGGAGCTTACCGATCAGGCTGAACTCGGGAAACACCTACTGAGGAGATCTACCGTCTGTCTGTCTGAACCTGCACGCATGAAATGCAGCGCCCCCAGAAAAGGGACGTCAGTACGAAATAATGTACCGAGTATGTAAGGCAATAAAATAACTGAAATCTAAAACTGAACTGATAATATGATAACTGAAATTAACTGGGAGTCAAAGATGGTCTGGAGATATACTTACCTGCTGATAGTGACTAAACTCCTTCAATATAGTAAGTAAAATAAATGTCCGGCCCTATAAGGCTCGGTACGTGTAACTGCTCGGCCGTAGTAGGCTCGCTCATAGGCGCTCGGCCATACTGGGCTCTGTACCTCGGCCATCCTGGGCTCGCTCATAGGCGTTCGGCCACAGTAGGCTCGGTATATATAACTTACCATCTGATCAGAGGTTTCCCAATAGGGGCCAGCCCACCGATTATAGCTCGATGGTGGTGAAAATAGTGTAATACTGTATATATATATAGATCCTCTGCTCTCTTGACTGAATAAAGATAAAACTAAACTGAATATGAAGTCTCGATAAGGAATAATATTGTAACTTATGAGACTAGAATAATGTGAATAAATTCATGAATACGAACTTCTCTTTATGTCTCATTATTAACACATGTAGCTACGAGATCATGCCAAAATGAAGGAAGGGCTTAGCCTTAACATACCTTATCACAATCTTTCCAATCACCAAGTTGAACTCACCTCTTTGCACCTTAATCTACAAGAATGATAATAATACTATCGTTAAGTTACGAAAGGTACAACTATCGCACAACGAACGACAAACTTATTTTGTATTAAAACGGGCAGCATCTCCCCTATAATCCTTACTTCCTCCAAATTCAAGATAACACCAACAATACAAGAACAGAACAATAACAACATATATACATCATTTTCCAGCCCTATATACACCATCAAATACTACAAAACAGCCCAACACACCCCAATCTCTTCATACACAAAACGACCACCGTAGTAATGTCAAACGACCCAAAAATGTTATGACAAACGACCAGCCAACCACCCTACATTTATATGGAATTTATACACCCCCTACCTCCTCCAAAACTCGCCAAACTAGTAGTAAAACACGTAGCCCAACAGCAACACAAAACAGTCCACAAAACAGTCCGCTACAAGTGAATAACTCGAACTCACGGCTTCCGATCACCGTCCCGTGAGTTCTTACAAGTATAGAATGACTTACCATGAATTTACAGCAGAAAAAATGGATGAAAGAGATCAGTAAACTCACCTTATTTGTTGGATAACTCAGCTCCTATCTTGGTTCTTCAAACTCTAGGTTTTACCTCCAATTAGAACTTGAAAGAGAGAGAAAATCAATTAGGGTTTGTGGGAAATATTTGGGAGGATTCTTTGCAGAGCTTATGTCTGGTTATTATGCTCTATTTTAAGTCTAATATATGAAGAAAATAGGCCTTTAAAAGGCCTCTTTGGACGACCCGAAATGGCCCATTTTTGGGCTTTCATTTAAGCAAGTAGGTGACACACCTACTTGTCACCTAGCAGCTTGCGCAGTATCGCAAACATGCCCATATCTCTCTACTCCGATGTTGTATTGACGAACGGTTTAAGGCGTTGGAAAATAGACTCATAGATCTTTAATTTGCTGGGTGGAACACCCCATAACTCTAAGTATATTGGGAGAAAATTGCAGTTACATTTGACCCAAAGTTTCAGTAAAACTTATGAATGTAACTTGTGATGACTTTCATCGACTTTTGTTCCATAACTCGCTTGACTTCAAAACATAACACACGGATGTCATACGACTAATATAAATCATAACATAATCTCCTTATCATGTTACTCACCCTAGTCTCACCCCAAAGGTACATGTTATAATATTCCCAACTTGTCGACTTTCGACGAAATATTATTTTATTTAATTGCTTTAGCTTCTGAACTGTCCAACCCTCTTTGTACTTGTTGTTCATGATCTTCAATATTTGTAACCTCAGAGGTAACATGATTAACGTACTTTATATACTTTTAAATACTATCTCATTTTTTGTCCTACATTAGTTTGCTCACGACGCATTTTTACGTACGAAAATATAGGATGTAACATCTAAATCCATGCATAAACCTTGTATTTAATTCACAACTATTAGAAATCACTTACCTCATGATTGATGGTAAAAATGGTGCTCCAAAATCGCTCCTAGGTCGGCTCTCATGGAGGAAATGAGATGAAATGAGCCATAACCCGATTTTTGCTAATTTATGCATTCTGCCCAGGCGACCTTCCGCACCTGCGGTTTATCAACCACACCTGCGGCTCTGCATCTATGGAGGACCCATCGCAGATGCGGTTCCAGCCCACACCAACAACCCTTGCTTCTACGCCCAACCAAGCGCACCTGCGCTTCTGCGCATAGACGTGTTGCTTCTGTGATTTCATCAGCCTTCGCCCTTCCGCTTCTGCGCTTGGCTGGCCACTTCTGCGGCATCGCACCTGCGGCCATTTTTCCACAGGTGCGATTCCACCAGCAACCAGAAATCCCAGCATTCCCTTAGTCCAAAAATCGATCCGTTTACCGTCCGAAATCCACCCGAAGCCCTCGGTACCTCAACCAAATATACCAACACGTCCCAAAACACCATACAAACTTAGTCGAGCCTTTAAATCACATCAAACGACGCTAAAAACACGAATCATCTTCCAATTCAAACTTAATGAACTTTGAAACTTCAAACTTCTACAATTGATACCGAAACCTATCAAATCACGTCCGATTGATCTCAAATTTTGCACACAAGTCATAATTGACATTACAGACCTACTCCAACTCCCGGAATCGGAATCTGACCCCGATATCAAAAAGTCCACTCCTGGTCAAACTTCTCAAAATCAACCAAATTTCTAACTTTCGCCCAAATGACCCCAAAATGACCTACGGACCTCCAAATATACTTCCGGACGCGCTCCCAATACAAGAATCACCATACAGAGCTATTCCTAGACTCGAAATCCCAAACGGACATCGATAACATTGAAATACACTTCAACCCAAATTTATGAAATTGTTCCAAAATGCCAACTTCCATAATGCCGAAACGTCCTCGGGTCATCCAAAACCCGCTCCGGCATACGCCCAAGTCCAAAATTATCATACAAACCTGTTGGAACCTTCAAATCCCGATTCCAAGGTCGTTTAATCAAAAATCATACTTTCGTCAATTCCTCCAACTTAAGGCTTCCGAAATTAGAATTTTCTTTCCAAATCGATTCCGAACTTTCCAAAATTAAATTCTGACCACGCGTACAAGTCGTAATACCCGAAGTGAAGCTACTCATGGCCTCAAACCGCCGAATGATGTGCTAAAGCTAAAAACGGCCGGTCGGGTAGTTACATTCTCTCTCACTTAAACATACATTCGTCCTTGAACGTGCTAAGAACTGTTCTGGAGTTGTCCAAAATTTTTGTTTAATACCTTATGCACCTAACCGTGCTATCACAACCCAGTTGAGCACATTAGCTTGAGTCAGTTTGGAGATCCTCCTTTTTATTTAGTCAAATAAGCCTTAGAACTAATTCCAACCTCCTAATTTCTTTATAATACCTTGTTTTAACATACGAACACCGTATCAATCACTACACGCTGTGCTAAAACATGATTGTGCATCTATTTAGAAATCACATCACGCACCGCATAACTCATTTGGCCAAGGCAACATCCTCCAACCACAATAACTGGAATTTCACGAACCTGATGCTCGCAATACACCTCATAATACAAATAAGCCCGATTTTAATCCTTACAATACTACCGTAACAGAGAATATGTGTAGAAATTTATAACCACATGTTGAATTAATCAAATCATGGAGTCGCTTCTCCTGACGAGGACCATTACCTCATTCTGAACTGAATAGCGATATTTGTTCCTTATTATACCTTATATAAATCTGATTGCACTGATTTTAGGTCCAATAGTCTCGTCTCACCCAGTATATGCTACACATGCAATAAGCCACCTCAAACACTGGCCCAGATCTCGTATGATGCCAACAATGCGCCAATAGGCTGCAAACTTGAATGCGATACATATGGAAAAGCAAATTTTGGAATGGAACTTCCCAGTCCGCGTAACGAATAAAATGGTCGACCAGATGCTATGAACTCTCCTTAGTGAATGAGAAACAAAATGCATAGAAATAAATATATGGAACCGTGCCTAACATCTCACTGTTGCGGCGTGCAACCCGATCCAAACATTATATACATGTGGCAACGTCCCACCCGATTCTCACATAACAATCAAGAAGAAAACACACATCAAGTCGCAATGCTTACACTTACGAAATACCTTAATATCGATTACAAGCAAGCCAGTGCAAAATAAAAATCCTGAGAAGGTGAATAGCGCCACACGCTACGAAACTCAGCACAACTAAGGTGCGATAAATGACCTGTATCTTGAGAGCCATCCTTCTCATATAACACCGCAAACTATACGTGATCTCAATACGAGTGCGAATAATCAAACCGCCTCATAACCCACATGGCACAATAAAGACTACATGGAAGGGCTGACAACAAAAATAACATCCAGGGCTCGAAGACCCCTCCGAAAACCACATTATGCTAAAATGATCGCATCCAGCCTGATATAGAGCCCACATTTACATTTAGATCTATCCACGAACCTCAAGCCGATTCTGATCGTACCGCACTGGGCTATTAACCTTTCAAGGAGCCACAATATCCCTTTTTCCCATGACACACAAAAACAACCATCAAATCTGAAACAAACTTCCATAGTCCACAACCAAATGAACCAAGCGCCCTTCAGGCATAAATTCTCACATTAGCGATAGTACCACAATCTCCATACTTGGTTCTAGATCTTTAATCAATCAAGTGAATACATGTCACAGTTATACAATCTTCTCGTGGGACACACTCCCATGACCTTCCTTACCAGGTAACAAGTTTGCACGTCCATACCACCGGCCACACTAATGTTGTAAGGCAAATCAGGAATCTGCTATCAGTACGTAAAGCCTCTTACACATAACACCGATCTCAGGTGATGCTAAAGACAATGCCAGCTTACTCTAACCATCTGAATCCTTTCCTGCTCATCCGAGCTCTTGACATTCTTGCCGACACCAAACTGTAACCTTGATCCTCAACTTTCAAATTTCATACTGCTTACCGCACCCATCTTACCCATATGCGAAAGCATTCATTATAACTCCTAGACCACTAACATGATACACAACTTCATCATGTAGAAACCTTTCACTTTACTCGTTTTCAGAGAACCATTACAACGCATAACTGAATTCTCAAACCATATAAAAATACAAACCTCAAGTCGTGATCTAGCCGCCATAACTCTTCCGGAATCCATTTACACAATGAAGACTTTCGAATCAAATACCTCCCAAATCAACCAAGTTGACGATGGCGCTCAGGTCTAAGTGTACAACCACGACCACAGGTATAACTCCACGCTAAAGAAATTGATCATCGTCACAATCAAGCTGATTCAACCATTACTAACCGACCTCGTTTCTTCCAATTTATTCTCTACTTGCCTTAGAAATAATAATAATAATAATAATAATAATAATAATAATAATAATAATAATAATAATAATAATAATAATAATAATAATAATAGCTCTATTCAAACATAACGAACCAAATCTGCATCCGTCTTGAGTGACCCCATTTCACGAGACCACATTGTCTCATAACCCACGAACCATATCATACCCTCCTAGAGCGCACAGTAGCATCGCCAATGGGTACACCCGTTCTGCAAGACCTTCCGCAAATCCGCTACTTCTTCCCTTCCTCCAATACCCAATGATAGCATAGAACATTTAAAGTCTCTTTCATACTTCACTACAACAGCTCGATACTGAACTATACTATGAACTCGAAATCCTTAGACACCGCACTTTAACTTTGAATCCCTAGGACCGTTGGTGAGAGCCACTCACTCTGACTTGGTCCCGAATATAATCAACTCCAAGGCTTTGTTATCATATTAATGCCCCCTCAAAGAAGCACCCGGCTGAATAACCTCTCTTGGACATCCTATCACATGAAGCATAAATCTTGAGTCTTCCCAAAGCCTGAACATGCATTGATAAGACTAATTATAGCACACATTCCTCAAATCCTTGCTCAATTCACCACTGATGTTCTCTTTCCATAGTCGTAATAACCCACCAATATGCCGATAACCAAAAACTTCACAAGTAGATAACCATGCAATCCAATCGTAGGTGGTGGGGCTCTCCCACTTAGCTTGAAGCTACCATTACATAACCCTGGAACCTACCAAGATTCCTTCTTCCTCACTGACATGACCTCGCGCAATCGACCCGCTAAATTCCTCGAAATCTTCCTGTTAACCATTTCATGAACGCTCTGCATCACTAGCCACATTCACATATTTGACCTCTTACCAGGTAGCAAGTAGAATTCTTCGTAGAAGCTTCATCAACACCATGCAACCGCTAATATGCTCACAGGAGATAACTCACCTGTGGAAAGTCCATGCCAACACCTTCCAACGATGCGGCACTGAGTACCATTTCTACGAAGTCCTTAAACCATCATGAGCCCGTGCTCATTCACCAGCTGTTCAAGTCCGTTCACTCCCCATTGACATTACTAAAATTTGCGACAATACATCCCAACCGGAAGTCATGTTGCATTCCTCTTCATATCAAGCAAACTCATTTCTGGCGAATCCAATCTTTCCTTAGTATAACAGCCAACATTCAAAATTAAGTCCATAGACCTAGTTACTGTCCACCATGAATCCCATATCACTCCAACTTTCCTTAGGAGGTATAGTTATCCTACCACATAAGCCATATTCTACCTTGCCACTCTCCTACTTTGGTCAAACCCTCTCCTTTAAGCAACTACTTGACTTCTGTTTCTCACACTTGGCCTTCTAGAAATTTATCCACCGCAAGACACCTCCCACATGTCCTTCCTCATTCTTCGTTGCCTAGTTGTTGCTTTAAATCAAAATCTATCTCTGTAGCACTTGAACCAATAGATCGCTACCAGCTTTAAACTTTTCTAAAGATCATCTTTCTCGAGGCATCAACACTAGAAACACTGATAATCGGCTTAATGTATGCATATTTTGATATATACTGCCTCACATTTTGCTCATGTCTCGACGATTTGAGGTGTTTAATATGATTGTTTGTGCTAAATTTTGGTATTTCTATGTGTAGGAATCATTCGGATGCAATTTGGGAAGAAAGGGTGCGAATTGGAGCGAAATCGGAACAAAATTGCAGAAATGGAAGTTGAGCGCCACAGCCAGCGTGGGGCGCTCGCTGTGGTGCACTTTACAGAAGCAAAGAAGTTTGAGCGCCAGGTCCAGCGCCCCACGCTGGCCTGGACGCTCACAACGGGAATTCTCCTTTTTTGAGTAGGACTCAATTATTTCGACCCCTAGACGCCCCCAACTCATATAAAAGCCAACCAAAACCTATTTTTTGAGAGAGAAAAAATGGATTAAAAGGAGAGGAGAGGCACAAAACACTAAAAAGCGAGGATTTCCTAGTATTCATCGATTTTATGTTTGAAAATACAATTTTTGATGATTGTATGAACATGAATGGCTAAGAACCCTATTGTTCTAGGGTCATGGGTATACATGAATGTTGATGTTTGAAGTTTAAATTGACGAAGTTGATTTTATCATATTGGGTTGTTTATTTAATTCTGTTTTAAATTATTTTGCTGAGTAGCTAACAATGAAATACTATCTACGAATCTATAGTTGAACTCGAAAGTGGGAACTATAGATTGCATATAGAATTAAATAGAGTAAGTTCTTAAACCCGGGCATCGGGGAATGGATTCGCAATTAGGATAGACATATACCTAATTGCCTTACTCGGTTGCAATACAGGAATTTTAAATGCGTTCTTGTTAAACTAAATTCCATAGACATATAGGTATTAAGTTAGCTTGAATAGGCGAGTAAGGACTCGACAGATGCTTACGAGCAATATCAACCCTGTGAGTCAACAATCCAGATAAATCAATTAGTTACTTTAACTTAAGATTGTAACATGATTGTTATATAACCCGTGACCCTGGAATATTATACCCTATTGATTTTTATTCAAAACTATTTAAGTGTTGTGTTTGATTCTTAGCAATTCATTACTTGATAGCCTTTAGGTAGTAATTTAGAAAATTATATATTTTGTCAGAAATATTTTGAATCGATAAGCTATTCGAGTTTAAATTAGTCAAAAGTTAATCATAAGTCTTCGTGGGAACGATACTTTATTTACTACTTTATTACTTGACGACCACGTATACTTGCGTGAGTGTGTTTGGACCCGACAAGTTTTTGGCGCCGTTGCCGGGGACTTAGAAATTAGCTACTTGTCTAAGTTAAGCTTTTATTAGTTATTTGTTCAAGTTTTAATTTTCAGTTTGCCCTGTTTGTGTTAACGCAGGATCTTCTCTTGAATGCAGAGGAGTAGAAGTGCAAACAACCTCATTCCTCTTGATCCAGAAATCGAACGAACACTACATAGAGTGAGAAGGGAACTAGAAGCTAGAACGAGAGTAGAAAGAGAGTTGGACATCGTAGTTCAACCACAGCCAATAGAGATGGCAGGTAATGAAGAGCGCCTGGTGATTGAAGCCGCAAGGCCCAATCTTGCGAATATGACTCACGCTATTGTGAAGCCTGATATCACTAGGCATTTTGAACTCAAACAGTACATGGTACAGCTAATTCAGTCCACAGGACAATATGTGGGTCTATCTCATGAGGACCCGCAGAGGCACATTCAGAACTTCTTGGAAATTACGGACACTTACAATTATCCGAACGTTTCCAAGGACTATGTCAGGCTGACACTATTTCCCTTTTCACTGTTGGGGGAAGCTAAGGAATGGTTGCAAAAGGAGCCCGCAAACTCAATCCACACTTCGGATGATCTAGCAAGGAAATTCTTAATCAAGTTTTTCCCAACTAAGAAGACAAAGTCCCTGAGGAGCCAAATTCTTGGGTTCCAACAACGGGATGGCGAGACACTTCGTCAAGCTTGGGAAAGATAAAAGAAGCTACTCAGAGACTGCCCACATCATTGTCAGACTGATGAGGTATTGGGTCATACTTTTGTTGATGGGTTAGATGAAGCATCAAAAATGAATCTTGACTCAGCTTGTGGGGGTAGTTGCATGGCGAGGCCGTATAGTGAAATACAACTCTTGCTAAATAACTTCACTGCCAATGACCATAATTGGCAAGGAGAGGACGATTCAAGAAGGGAAATTAAACAGAAGGCAGCCGGGTTGATTGAGCTTGATGATTTCTCCGCCATGAGAGCCGATATAGCAAAATTGGCAAATCAGATGAATAGAATGACAACGCAACAAACACAACAAATGCAACATGTACAATAGATGTCTAATTGTTGCGAATTATGTGGTGACAGTCATATGAGTGTCATGTGCCCCACGAATCCTGAGTCTATATACTATGTGGGACAACAGAGCAGGGGTCCAATGAATCAGCATGTGCAATATGGGAATACTTACAATCCAAATTGGAAGAATCATCCTAACTTCTCATGGGGAGGAAATCAACAGAATCAGAACCAGTATAGGACCCAAGGAAATTTAAATCAACCTCAGAGGCCACCCCTACAAACAGAAGAGAGTACGAATGACTTGCTGAAGAAGTTGTTGCTTGATAATCAATAACTCAGGACCGATTTCAAAAATCTTGAGAGGTAAATGGGACAGTTAGCAGCAAATCAAAATACTAGACCTGCAGGCGCGCTTCCCAGTGATACAGAAAAAAACCCTCAAGTTAATGCGGTTACACTCAGAAACGGGAGGGAACTAGAAGAAGTGCCAAAGAAGAGAAAGAACAGTCCTATACCTGAGAGGGAACTAATCCCTAAGGCAATACACGAGTCAAAGAAAAATGATGCAAGTTCAGAGCCAGTGGAGGCTGCAAGGCCACCACCACCTTTCCCTCAGAGATTGCAGAAAAAGAATGATGATCGCATGTTCAATAAATTTCTCTCTATGTTAAGCCAAGTTCAATTGAATATTCCATTGGTGGATGTACTTCGTGAAATCCCAAAATATGCTAAGTACATAAAAGATATAGTGGCTCACAAGAGGAAATTGACTGAGTTCGAAATAGTTGCACTTACTGAGGAGTGCACCTCAAGGGTCCAAAACAAGCTTCCTCAAAAGCTTAAGGATCCTGGTAGCTTCACCATCCCTGTACAAATAGGTAATATTAACGTGGGTCGTGCCCTTTGTGATTTGGGGGCAAGCATAAATTTAATGCCCTTGTCATTATTTAAGCAATTGGGTCTGGGAGCTCCAAGACCAACCACTGTGATGTTGCAATTAGCTGATAGGTCCATAGCCTACCCTGAAGGAGTAATTGAAGATGTATTGCTGCAAATTGGAAAATTTATCTTCCCAGCTGACTTTATTATTCTTGATTTTGAGGCTGATGAACAAGTTCCAATCATATTGGGATGACCTCTCTTGGCTACTGGTGATGCAATAATTAAAGTGCGAGAGGAAAAAATGATTATGAGGGTGGACAACGAGGAAGCAGTTTTTAATGTATACAAAGCGATCCAACTTCCCCGACACTATGAGGAGCTCTCTATGATATCTGTTGTGGAGGTGGATGAGAAACTTCTTGACACGATTGTATATCTAGATGATTCTCTAGAAAAAGCAATCATGATGTTTGATAGCTTGGAGATTGATGATGAGGTTGAGGAGATGATGCATATCCTAGATGCATCATGTGCTTACATGCAAGGAATAAACCCGTTTGAGCCCCTGAATAGGCCAAGTGGCCCCCCTCCAAAGCCGTCAATTGAAGAAGCTCCAAAATTGGAGCTTAAAACCCCTACCCCCTCACCTTCAATATGCTTATTTGGGAAGTTCTGACACTTTACCTGTTATTGTTTCTTCTGACTTGTCTAAATTGCAGGAAGAAAAGTTGTTGAGAGTGCTACGTGAGCACAAGCGAGCAATTGGGTGGACGATGTCTGACATCAAAGTCATTAGTCCAGCTTTCTGCATGCATAAAATCCTCATGGAGGATGGACACAAGCAAAGTGTAGAGCAACAACGCCGCCTAAATCCAATCATGAAAGAGGTGGTAAGAAAAGAAGTTATTAAGTGGCTTGATGCAGGTATTGTATTCCCAATCTCTGATAGCAAATGGGTAAGCCCCGTTCAATGTGTGCCAAAGAAAGGGGGGATGACTGTAGTGGTTAATAAAAATAATAACTTAATTCCTACAAGAACTGTCACTGGGTGGAGAATTTGCATAGATTATAGAAAATTGAATAAAGCCACCCGAAAGGACCACTTCCCCCTCCCCTTTATTGACCAAATGCTTGATAGGTTAGCAGGACAGGAATACTACTGTTTCCTAGATGGTTATTCGGGGTATAATCAGATTGCTATAGCCCCAGAGGACCAAGAGAAAACCACATTTACATGTCCCTATGGCACGTATGCGTTCAAGAGAATGCCCTTTGGTCTCTGTAATGCACCTGCGACTTTTCAAAGGTGTATGATGGCTATTTTTACTGACATGGTTGAAAGATTTGTAGAAGTATTCATGGATGATTTTTCTATGTTTGGATGTTCTTTTGATAATTGTTTAACAAACCTTGATAAATTGCTAGCTAGGTGTGAAGAGACAAACTTGGTACTCAACTGGGAAAAGTGCCATTTCATGGTACGTGAAGGTATAGTTTTGGGGCACAAGGTGTCAAAAGATGGTTTACAGGCGGACAAAGCAAAGGTGGAGGCAATTGAAAAATTGCCCCCACCGACATCCGTCAAAGGCATTCGCAGTTTCTTAGGCCATGCAGGTTTTTATCGTCGATTCATTAAAGATTTTTCAAAAATTTCTTCTCCATTATGCAGGCTTCTAGAGAAAGATGTCACCTTCAAGTTTGATGATGCATGTATGAAAGCATTTGAGGAGCTGAAGGAGAGGTTGGTGACTGCACCAATTATTATCGCCCCAGATTGGGGACTGCCATATGAGTTGATGTGCGATGCAAGTGACATAGCAATTGGAGCTATTTTGGGGCAAAGAAGGGATAAAATATTTCACTCCATTTATTATGCGAGCAAAACTATGAATCAAGCTCAGATGAATTATACAGTTACTGAAAAAGAGTTGCTTGCAGTGGTATGGGCGTTTGACAAGTTCAGATCTTATCTAGTGGGAACCAAAGTTGTCGTCTACATAGATCATTCAGCTATCAGGTACTTGTTTGAAAAGAAAGATGCCAAGCCGAGGCTGATTCGTTGGGTCCTCCTCTTGCAAGAATTTGACTTAGAGATCCGAGATCGAAAAGGGACAGAAAATCAAGTGGCTGATCACTTGTCCAGATTAGAAAGTCGGAACCATATAGCTGAAGGAGAGTCAATCAAAGAAACATTTCCTGATGAGCAGCTATTAGCAGTCACCTCAGGTGAAGCCCCATGGTATGCAGATTATGTAAATTTTATTGCAAGTGGGGTGACACCATTAGAATTAACACCTGATAATAGAAGAAGATTCTTACATGATGTGAGGCTCTATATATGGGATGAGCCATTCTTATATAGGCAATGCGTAGATCAGTTGGTGCGAAGGTGTGTTCCTGAAGAAGAGATGAATGCAATATTGCATGGCTGTCATGCTTCGCCATATGGAGGTCATCACGGTGGGGATAGAACCGCCCAAAAAGTGCTACAATCAGGTTTCTATTGGCCAAAATTATTTAAGGATGCACATGCCTTTGTTAAAAATTGTGACAGATGCCAAAGAACCGGAACTATCACAAGGAAGCACGAGATGCCCTTGCAAAATATTCTGACAGTAGAGCTTTTTGATGTTTGGGGGATTGATTTCATGGGACCGTTCCCATACTCTAATGGTCACAGGTACATTTTGGTGGCGGTCGACTATGTTTCTAAGTGGGTGGAGGCCATTGCTCTGCCTACTAATGACGCAAAGGTAGTGGTAAGTTTTGTAAAGAAGCACATCTTCACGCGCTTTGGGACTCCAAGAGTGTTGATAAGCAATGGAGGAACTCACTTTTGTAACAAATTGCTGAATAATATTCTTGCAAAATATGGAGTTAAGCACAAAGTCTCCACTGCCTATCACCCCCAAACGAGTGGTCAAGTAGAAGTTTCAAACAGAGAGGTAAAGCAGATTCTGGAGAAAACAGTAAGTGGAAATAGAAAAGACTAGGCAGGAAAGCTGGACGATGCATTATGGGCATATCGAACTGCATACAAGACTCCCATGGGTACTTCTCCGTACAGGTTAGTTTATGGGAAAGCATGTCACTTGCCAGTCGAGCTTGAACATAAAGCTTATTGGGCAATCAAAAAGCTAAATATGGATATGGACTCAGCTGGTGAGAATAGGCTGCTGCAACTCAACGAGCTTGATGAGTTTCGATTGCATGCATATGAAAATGCCAAATTATATAAAGAAAAGACGAAGAGGTGGCATGACAAACACATTCAACATCGAGAGTTTGAGCCGGGTCAAGAAGTTCTTTTGTTCAATTCAAGGTTGAAGCTATTCCCTGGAAAGCTTAAGTCCCGTTGGGCAGGTCCTTTTGTTATGGTAAGTGTGAGGCCTCACGGAGCAGTGGAACTACGTGATAAGAGCTCAAGTGGTACCTTCTTGGTAAATGGCCAGAGAATAAAACATTATTGGGGTGGTGACATTGCATGCCACAAGACCTCCGTGAACTTAGCTGATGCTTAAACATGTGTTGAGTCGTGCCGCGACGTTAAATTAGGTGCTCGTTGGGAGGCAACCCGATTTTTTTACCGCTTTCGTAGCATAGTTTTTTTTTAAAAAAAAAAAAAATGGCGCCCAGCTTTACTACCTTCTTTTATTTTTGTTTTTATTATATTATTTTTGTAGTGTCTGTTTTTATTTTGTAGGATTATGAGCATAGGAAGAAAGTCATTGGAAGAGTGCAAAAACAAGCTAGATGGTGAGAACTAAGTGTGTGGTGCCCGCACAAAGGACCATCCATGGGAGAAATCTGAGTACCCCGTGAGCTGCTATTGCTTCGGCCTTTGGTCTTTCAGGGAGTTTTTTGTCCACCCTTGTTGTTATTTTTACTTTATTTGTGCATTGAGGACACTGCACTCTTTTAAGTGTGGGGTGGAAGATTCTCTATTCTTTCTATAGTATTATATTAGTATATTGTTAATTTCTTATCTTTTTATTGTTAGCTAGCTTCTTATTTTTAATAGCATAGTTAGTAGAATTAATGGTGTAGTATAGTAGGAATAGTTTTAGTAGCTTAATTAAAAAAGATAAAAATAAAAATAAAACAGAAAACAATTGAGAAAAAAAAAAAAAAAATTTTGGACTTTTCCGACGATGGATCTGTTGGACAATTTTCTTGAGGGATTAAAGTCCGATTAAAAATACCAATAAAGATTTTTTTTTTTTTTTTTGATAGTTAGGTAGTATCCCTTGGTTTTTCTTTGGACGCGGATTCTTTTCCAAGGGTTTAGCTCGAACCGGGTGTTTTGTTTTATTTCTTTTTAGAAGTAGGATAAGGGAGAAAACTGAGATTGATCTGAGGTACCTGTTGACATCTTTGGTGTTGGTAAATTAAGTTAGGGCATTCGCTCTGTCTTCCTGCGCATATGATTTGAATTGTAATGCCCAAGTACTTTCAAGTAGCTTACTCTTTGACGCCGTTTTCTTAGTTGATTGACTTGTATACCACCTAGCGCAGTGTTGCTTAAAGATCCTCAACTTGATAAGCTTGCTTGACTTGAGAGTCGAACAAAACCATCTTGAGTGAGTCAAGTGCCATGTGTGTGTAAGGATTGTTAATATTCTGTGCTACCCTGTGTACTCTAGAACTTGCCCCGTGTGTTAATCAACGCGAAATCATTAAGTTGTGCTAGTCTGGGAGATGACATAGGCGTTTCTTGCTTGACCATAAAAGTGCTTGTCACTGACAGATAAAATTTTCCCATTGCTAGCCCCTTTGAGCCTATAGACCGTTTCCTTGGCAACCACATTACAAGCCGTAATCCTAATTGTTCTTAAGGTGAGATTGTTGAACCTTAACCTCCTAAGGCACTTAGTCGCTAAAAGTAGTAAGGTGAAAAATTAGGAAGTGGCTTCCGAGTGGAACCATGAAAGGGTCCTTAAGGTGCACTAAAATTGTGAATAAAGGTCACTAGTTTATGAACTTCAATGTACGGAGTGTGTTATTTAAATTTTTTTTAAAAAAGGGTTCAAATAATGAAGAAAGACACACACCTCCTAATCTCTCTCACTAGTGCTAGTGAATCTATAGAGATGCCTGATGGAAAAGAGGCTATGTTATTTATGGTGTATGACAAGTGAATGGGTTGAGAAGATATGGCGCTTGAATTATGAGGATAGTGTATTAAAGTGCTTAGGAGGGTTAGTCACTACTCCCAAATGTATCCTACCCGTCCCTTAGCCTACATTACAACCTTAAAGTCCTAATTGATCCTAGAGCTAGCTAACTTAGATTAGTAGAGATGTACACTACGGGCAAGCTTATGGTACGACCACTGGATGCACATGAATTCTTTGGGAGAGTGAGTGAATGTTGTTCAATTGTGTGATATCCTTAATTTATGTTCAATGTCATATTTAAATTTGTGGACTACTTTGATATTCACTATTTTGCTTGTGGTGAGGGCACTTGATCTCATGACGGATTGGTGATATTGTACACTTTCTTGTGTTGGGTGAGTACGTGAGTTGAGGATGCTTAGTGGTAATGATTAGTCTCTTGAGGTAAGGTGGTTGTGGAGAAGTTGCTTGAGTTGATTGAGTTGGTTGAAAAACATTGAGTATATTTGGGCTATTTAAAAACGGGAAGAATGTAAAATTTATGTGTTCATGCTTAATTGCCGACATCGATCATAGTCAAAAGGTAGAGTGTTTAATTGAGTTAATTGTGAGGTCCTCTTTCATAGTGCTAAGTACGTTTTGGGGGTGCTAATATAGTTCCATTGCTCGAGGACGAGCAAGAGTTTAAGTATGGGGTGTTGATAATCGGCTTAATGTATGCATATTTTGATATATACTGCCTCACATTTTGCTCATGTCTCGACGATTTGAGGTGTTTAATATGATTGTTTGTGCTAAATTTTGGTATTTCTATGTGTAGGAATTATTCGGATGCAATTTGGGACGAAAGGGCGCGAATTGGAGCGAAATCGGAACAAAATTGCAGAAATGGAAGTTGAGCGCCACAACCAGCGTAGGGCGCTCGCTGTGGCGCACTTTACAGAAGCAAAGAAGTTTGAGCGCCAGGTCCGGCGCCCCACGCTGGCCTGGACGCTCACAACGGGAATTCTCCTTTTTTGACTAGGACTCGGTTATTTCGACCCCTAGACGCCCCCAACTCATATAAAAGCCAACCAAAACCTATTTTTTGAGAGGAAAAAAAAAACGGATTAAAAGGAGAGGAGAGGCACAAAACACTAAAAAGCGAGGATTTGATCAATTCTTCCATCCCTTTCCTAGTATTCATCGATTTTATGTTTGAAAATACAATTTTTGATGATTGTATGAACATGAGTGGCTAAGAACCCTATTGTTCTAGGGTCATGGGTATACATGAATGTTGATGTTTGAAGTTTAAATTGACGAAGTTGATTTTATCATATTGGGTTGTTTATTTAATTCTATTTTAAATTATTTTGCTGAGTAGCTAACAGTGAAATACTATCTACGAATCTATAGTTGAACTCGAAAGTGGGAACTATAGATTGCATATAGAATTAAATAGAGTAAGTTCTTAAACCTGGGCATCGGGGAATGGATTCGCAATTAGGATAGACATATACCTAATTGCCTTACTCGGTTGCAATACAGGAATTGTAAATGCATTCTTGTTAAACTAAATTCCATAGACATATAGGTATTAAGTTAGCTTGAATAGGCGAGTAAGGACTCGACAGATGCTTACGAGCAATATCAACCCTGTGAGTCAACAATCCAGATAAATCAATTAGTTACTTTAACTTAAGATTATAACATGATTTTTATATAACCCGTGACCCTGGAATATTATACCCTATTGATTTTTATTCAAAACTATTTAAGTGTTGTGTTTGATTCTTAGCAATTCATTAGTTGATAGCCTTTAGGTAGTAATTTAGAAAATTATATATTTTGTCAGAAATATTTTGAATCGATAAGCTATTCGAGTTTAAAGAAGACCATAACACTAGGGAACTTAACTCGTTCAACAAGGATGACGACGCCACATCACAGATGAAAATCCCACCACACTCGAAAATACCAAGTCTCGTTACCCCATCGACCCAAACCTGAGCATTTGCAGCCCGATTGCCTTTCCTCCACCGAAAATAAAACACTGAATCTCCGAATCATGTACTGAGTAAAACCTCATTTCAAATCATTTACTGCCCCTACACATAAATAAGTATCCTACTATTACTTCAATATTGTGCGATAACCACTCATGAACATCCTAGCAATTGGTGCATAGCCCCAAAACCATTAGAAATACAACTACTGAGCTGAGATGACAAAACATCCTTCTGTACGACGACGACATTAGCCCAATCGATTACGCAGGGAGAAACATCCTGCTCTACATCAGTAGTGCCATTAAAATTCCTCGATTCCAATTTATAACAAGCGCTTCACATCGCATAAGATCGAATAAGAAGGAAACGAAGGCATAAGCCTCAAAGGAATCAAATCGCACGATGAGGAATCAAGAAAGGGAAGTGCTTCTAACAGTCCTGTAGCCTCTCGAAGATAAGTACAGACGTCTCTATACCGATCTGCAAGACTCTACTAGACTTACTCATGACTCATGAGACCTACGTGAACCTAGTGCTCTAATACCATATTGTCACGACCCAAAATCCATTAAATATTATGATGGCACCGGACACTGCTGTCGGGCAAGCCAAAAATAAATATTTAATTTGGTTCTCATTTTAATATTTTTGAAATCATAATTCCTTCAATTAAATAGTAAAAGATGGAATTTACAGAGTAAATAATAATATTCTTAACAAATTTCAATACAGAACACCCTATAATAACCCCAAAACCTGCTGTCAGAAGTGCATGAGCATCAACTAGGAATATAAAATAAAATACAACATCTGTCCGGAATACAGATTTGGA
Organism: Nicotiana tomentosiformis; assembly: GCF_000390325.3. NCBI lineage: Eukaryota > Viridiplantae > Streptophyta > Magnoliopsida > Solanales > Solanaceae > Nicotiana > Nicotiana tomentosiformis. The sequence continues at coordinate 108,109,669 of NC_090817.1, read as the reverse complement.
TAGGAGAAATATAAATACTCTGAAGGAGACTCTGCTGGCTGCGGATCGTAATATAGAATGTAGCTCACCTAATTCCCCGCATTTAACCACACCTCTGTGCCCACAAGGCCGCTAGACATATCTGTACCTGCACAAAAATGTGCAGCAATTGTAGCATGAGTACGTAAACGACGTGTACCAGTAAGTATCAAGCCTAATCTCGAAGAAGTAGTGACGAGAGGTCGACTTTGACACCCACTAAAGGTCAATAATATTAAAAATAGCAATATTTAAATCAATATGATTTATAGGAAAAACCATAATTTTCTTTAACCATCAAAAATAATTAATTCTTTCAATTTCAATAATTTCCAATTTATCAATTAGTTTCACAAGCTGCAATTAAAAATATCAAGGTATCATGTAATTTTTAATTATTAGGCATGATTTTTGCCGAGGACGTACGACCCGATCCAGAGTGTCATGTATACTGCCGAGGGACGTGCAGCCCGATCCATAGATGCATCTATCCTGCTGAGGCGTTCGGCCCGCCCCACAAGAAAAGAGGACATTTTCTTATGAATATCCGAAATGAGAATACATATATACATTATGAGATTAACACGTGAGGATGTACAAATTTCTACAACAGTTAAATATTCTGAACAAATTTTCAAGTATGTAAGATTTCAATCTTTTACCATTTTTCTCTAATAATTTACAACATAATTCTATTGCTTTAATTAAATTCCCTCTTATAATTATTAATTTAAATCACCTATGGGGTAAATTCCCTCTTACAAGGTTAGACAAGAGACTTACCTTGTCTCAAAACCCAATTCCCGATCACAATGTCGTGTTAAAATCTCAATTCGCTGCCGAAAAATCCGAAACTATCCAAAAGTTATATAAAATAATTAATACATGCTCAATAATTCGAAATTAGGCTATTAAATTAATTACCCAACCCAAAATGGTAAAATTCCTAAAATTCACCCCGGGCCCATATGCCCGGATTCCAGATATTTTTGGAGGAAAATGTTACCCATAATATCAAGAACTCAAATATATAATTTTCATCCAATCCCATGTCAAATTTCGTGGTCAAAATTCAAAAATACCAATTTCTAGGTTTTTCTTCAAAATTCTAAATTTCTACAAATTTTCACGTCTAAATCCATGCATAAACCTTGTATTTAATTCACAACTAGTATAAATCACTTACCTCATGATTGATGGTAAAAATGGTTCTCCAAAATCGCTCCTAGGTCGGCTCTCATGGAGGAAATGAGATGAAATGAGCCAAAACCCGATTTTTGCTAATTTATGCATTCTGCCCAGGCGACTTTCCGCACCTGTGGTTCATCAGCCGTACCTGCGGCTCCGCATCTGTGGAAGACCCATCGCAGATGCGGTTCTAGCCCATACCAACAGCCCTCGCTTCTACGCCCAACCAAGCGCACCTGCGCTTCTACGCATAGACATGCCGCTTCTGCGGCCTCAGCAGCCTTGACCCTTCCACTTCTGCGCTTGGCTGGCGGCTTCTGTGGCGTCGCACCTGCGGCCATTTTTCCGCAAGTGTGATTCCACCAGCAACCAGAAATCCCAGCGTTCCCTTAGTCCAAAAATCGATCTGTTTACACTCCGTAATCCACTTGAGGCCCTCGGGATCTCAACTAAATATACCAACACGTCCAAAAATACCATACGAACTTAGTCAAGCATTTAAATCACATCAAATAACGCTAAAAACATGAATCATCCTCCAATTCAAACTTAATGAACTTTGAAACTTTAAACTTCTACAATCGATGCCGAAACCTATCAAATCACGTCCGATTGACCTCAAATTTTTCACACAAGTCATAATTGACATTACGGACCTACTCCAACTCCCGGAATTGGAATCCGACCCGATATCAAAAAGTCTACTCCCGGTCAAACTTCTCAAAATCATCTAAATTTCCAACTTTCGCCCTAATGACCTACAGACCTACAAATCCACTTTCGGACGCGCTCCATGCCAGAATCACCATACAGATCTATTCCCAGACTCAAAATCCCAAATGGATATCGATAACATTGAAATACACTTCAACCTAAATTTATGAAATTGTTCCAAACTGCCAATTTCCATAATAGGCGCCAGAATGTAGGGCATACGCCCAAGTCCAAAATCATCATACGAACCTATTGGAACCTTCAAATCCCGATTCCGAGGTCGTTTACTCAAAAATCATACTTTAGTCAATTCCTCCAACTTAAGGCTTCCGAAATTAGAATTTTCTTTCCAAATCGACTCTGAACTTTCCGAAATTAAATTCCGACCATGCGTACAAGTCGTAATACCCGAAATGAAGCTACTCATGGACTCAAATCGCCGAATGACATGCTAGAGCTCCAAACAACCGGTCGGGTCGTTACAAAAAGTCCATTTTTCGTCACTAAAAGTCCACACCAGAACTTGCTTGCACCAACAGTTATGGTTTTCACTAAAAAAGCTCTAAATCCATTATACAAACTCGGAATTCGACAATTCTTGTTTCTATGAGTCACAAATAATATTACGAACCTAGTCGTTTAATCGAAACTCAATTCGGAGCTCATTTGCTCAATGCGATACCAATTTTGCTCGTTAAACAATTAACTCATGTTTTGTGCTAAAAACCCAATTTTGACTTGATGAAATTATACCAAACTTTTTAGATTACTCCTATAATTCATTATCAAAATTTCGGAAGTCTCGAAATCGAATTTCGATCTCTATAACTAAAAATGGACCTTGGGATCCCCAATAGCCTGTAGTGTATCAACCATAACTTCTTGTACTCAACTCCAACTGCTAAAATTTTTATATTTCTGCAAACTAGATATAAAGGGCTACAACTTTCATGTTTTGCTCCTTGCCCAACTCCTTATATATTGCGAGATATAAATTCATAAAGTCAGCCCTGTGCAGCAGAAATTTCTGGCGATGCACACTGCTGTAGCCAAAATCTATAATACTAGTTTTAGTCAATTGATCATAACTTTTTGTACAAATATTTGAATGATGAATAGTTTATCATTCTGGAAACTAGAATCAAAGAGCTACAACTTTCATGTTTTGATAATTTCCAGATTTTTTATAGATTTCGAGATATAAGCTTTCAAAATCAGCTCTGTGCATCAAAAATTTCGCACATTGCTGTCAAAAACACCCAGTAGTTAAAAATGATCCGAAACTACTCCGAAACTCACCCGAGGCCCTCGGGACCTCAACCCAATACACAAACAAGTACTAAAACATCATAGAAACTTAGTTGAAACCTCAAATCACATACAACAATGCTAAAACCATGAATCATACCCAATTCAAGCTTAAGGAACTTAAGAATTTCCAACTTCTACATTCGATGCCGAAACCTATCAAATCAATTCTGGTTGATCTCAAATTTTTCACACAAGTCATAAATGACATAACAGATCTAAAAAAAATTTCAGAACTAGATTCCGACTCCGATATCAAAAAGTAAACTCCCCGGTCAAACTTCCCAAAAATTCAACTTTCGCCATTTTAAGCAAACTTTCACTACGGACTTCCAAAACATTTTCAGGACACGCGACTAAGTCCAAAATCATCATACAGAGCTATTGGAATCATCAAAATTCTATTTCGGGGTCGTTTACACATAATTCACCATCCGGTCAATTATTTTAACTTAAGCTTCCAAAACAAGAATTGTTCTTTCAATTAAATCCTGAATCATCCAAAAACCAAACTTAACCACCCTCGTAAGTCATAATACACATTTCAAAGCTGCTTGAGACCTTAAACCACCAAACGGAACGTAAATTCTTAAAATGACAAGTCGGGTCATTACAAAAATAGTAATACAAACAAACTTGCGCCTGTAAAATATCCTTATCATCCCTCGATGATGAGCCATAACTCAGTCGGCGCCCACTATCCACATCTCGTGTCGGACGATCATCAGCAACCGTCGATGGCTCTGGAGGACTAGGAAAATACTGATCCCACTCTTATCGCATAATGGCCGTGCCCGCGATCAACAATGGAGCTGACGGGTAAGCTGAAAGCTGAATGACGACATATCACTAGGAGCATGGTCTGGCTCATGGTAGTCACCCGTATGATCAACTCCAACATCCTCAACAGGTGCCTTAACGCCCCCTTGCTGGGGACTACGTCCTCGCCGACCCCCACGACCTCGTGGGACACCCCTACCTCTCTGGGCACACCTGCCACGTCGACCACGTTTAGGCTCCACTGTTGGACCACGATGGTACTGCTCTGGCACCACATAATCAGCCTTGTATCCTAAGCGCTCATCATCTCGGGCTCGCCTCAATGTCCGGGAAGACAGATCTGTAACCTGCCGGCCACACTCTTGCAAAGCGGCCGTTCCCTCACCGGTATGCTGCTGCATCTGCAGTCCCAACTAGTAGAACAGATGTAGGCCAATAGCCTGCATAACATGTAAAATATTAATTACGGAACGCTAGGTTAACCATGCTCGCCGACACTTCTTCATGTACAAGTAACCAATAACAGCAGCACCCCAGCTGTAATCATGTAAATCATCTAGCCGCTCAAGATGATGAAGAAATCTCAAGCTGACTAGGTTTCCCGAAGTGTTTGGGAAAAATACCCCTCCAAACATAAGCAGCAGCAATAACCTCGTGTACCGGTTAATATGAAGATTCGGTGTATCATCCGTAATGTCTGCATGCATCGCCTCCAGATGCAGCCGGATGGGCGTCAAATGCAGACGACTAGCCCCAACCAATGCATCCTCATCCGCTGGCTGGAAACCGGTTAGCCACTGCCACATCTTGAGGTACTGCAATCCCGTATAATCTCTGATGGCATGCGATAAAGCAACAAGATGTCCATCAACCGGCAGCCCATACAGAACCTCCACGTCCTGAAGCGTGATAGTAGCCTCGCCAATGGATAAATGGAATGTATGCATCACCAGTCGCCACCGCTCTATCAAAGTTGTGATCAATGACCAATCCAGCTACAGCCGATCGATCTCAATAATTCTATAGAAACCCGTATCCTGAAGCCGCCTGACTATACGGGGATGGGGATGGTGAGCCCTAAGAAAGTCCCACATATCGTCTACTCTTCTAGCACGGAACTTCTGGGCCAATAACTGCCCTTCCCATATGTACGAAGACCTATGCTCGGACAGTAGCTCTAGCGAGGCGGGATGCACAGGCGAAACCTCCATGATGACTACTGTAAATGGAACAATATTAATTAAAGTATTTTTCTTTTTCATTGCTTAACATCTTTAAATATATTGCAATACCTTTAATATTAAACTTTATTCGATATTTTTACTATATTGTTAGTTAGGTTGATAAGAGTGGATTGCTCTAGTGGTGAGCACCCTCCACTTCCAACCAAGAGATTGTGAGTTCGAGTCACCCCAAGAGCAAGGTGGGGAGTTCTTGGAGGGAGGGACCCGAGGGTCTATCGGAAACAGCCTCTCTACCCCAGGGTAGGGGTAAGGTCTGCATACACACTACCCTCCCAGACCCCACTAATGGGATTATACTGGGTTGTTGTGTTGTTGTTGTTGTTGTTAATTAGATTGATACATTTTCAATATTATAATTTTATATTTTATAAGTTACTTTAATATTTTATATGTTAGTTTACTATTTTATATGTTTGTTTATTATTTAATATGTTTGTTTCTTATTTTATATGTTAGTTTATTATTTTATATGTTTGTTTGTTACTCACCTATTTTTGAATATAATAAAATTAAATAATTAATTTTTATAACTATACAAGATTTAATTATTAAATATTCATATAACAATACTTAGTTTGACAAATATTGTTATTTTCTCATGTTATTTTCTTACGTTTGTTGGCTAGAATTGAAGACAGTTTGTATTTGAACTATCAGCTTTTTTGACATATTTTTGGGTTTAACAGATACTTAAATGATTAATTTAATTAACTACAAAGATACTACGCTAAAGGGCACTACATTTTACAACGCTAAAAGGGCACTACATTACAAATACGAGCACTACATTATAAATACGAGCACTACATTAGGCCACAAAATACCACTATAGGGAACTAAACGGGTTTTTTATGTGGGTATAGCGATTTATATTAAGACGCTATACTATAGCGTCTTAATATAAGGCACTATACCTTCCCGCTCATTTTAGGTTCAAATATAGAGCCTTTTAAAAGGGCGTTATACTTAACTGGGCAAACTGCCATTAATATATAGAGCCCTATAAAAGGGCGTTATATATATTATGGTCACCAGTTTGTTTCCCACACATTTTAGTTTTTTGAGTCCAAAAGAACCACATTTTGGTTCCGGACTCCACTCTCTTTATCTTCAATAAACTGGAATTATACGTTTTGTACCTAGTTTGTAATATTTTCTAGCTTTCAATAAAAGTATCTTTCACTAGCAAAATAAAAAACTCTTGGAAGAAATAAGAAGCCGGAGATTTTATTAAGATTCAAAATTTGATGTTCTTTTTTCAATATGGTTTTGAGTACAATGATATTAATGTATTATATATAGTAGCTTTAATTTGGATTTAATCAAATTTTTAGGCCACACATTTTACTAAGACTCAAAAGTTGTTGTCAATCTTTCAATATGCTTTTGAGTACAGTGAGACTCAAAAGCATGTTGTCTATCTCAACATCTTTATTTCTGGTACTTTCATTTTCTGAACATGAGAGTTCTTGGCTAGCCAACACTCCGCCTCATATAATAAAGTCGTTCTAACCACCACTCTGTAGAACTTACCTTTAAGTTCTGGTGGTATATTCTTATCACACATAATACGGATCCAAGCATGCTTTCATCCATCCCGCTCTAATAATATGTGTGACATATATTGTTGAGTTCATATTGAGGCTTGTATTACAAACAATAGCCGTAATTTGAGATTTAGTTAGAGATAACCCTGCTGGTAGAATGGCCGGGAGTCCCTCTCCATTCTAATCGAGGCAACCCCGGCAAGGCTAAGGTCACCGTCTTGGCGTGATAATCCAATATAGCATGATAAGGTGACAACCAATCCATACCCAAAATAACATCAAAATCAACCATATCGAGAAGTATAAGATCTACACTAGTCTCAAGACTCCCAATGGTGACCACACACGAACGATAAACACGATCTACAACAATAGCCTCTCCTACAGGTGTGGACACATATACAGGATAACTCAAAGAATCACGAGGCACAACTAAATATGAAGCAAAATAGGATGACACGTAGGAATAAGTAGAACCCGGATCAAATAGAACTGAAGCATATCTACTAAAAACTGAAACAATACCTGTGATAACAGCGTCAGATGACTCAGCCTCAGGCCTGGCTGGAAAAGCATAAAACCGGGGATGTGCCCCATCACCCTGAACTACATCCTTGGGACGGCCTCTATCTGGCTGGCCTCCACCTCTAACGGTCTGACCTCCACCTCTAACAGTCTAGCCTCTACCTCTAGCTGCCTGACCCTTGCCTTTGGCTGGCTGAGCAACTGGTGCCGGAACCATGGCACGAGAACCCTGATGCTGTGAGCTACCTGATGCCCGAGGGAAACTAGCAATGTGTCTCGGATCACCACAAGTATAACAGGACCTCGGCTGCTGTGACTGCTGACCCTGAAACTGACCCTGTCGGCCTGAGTAAAAACCCTGAAAACTTTGGAGCGGAGGTGCACTAATAGGAGCTGGTGGTGCACTATAGGCTAGCTGGTCGAAATAAGGCATATGAGGGCCACGACCACCTAAGGCACCGTGGGATGCCTGGAGTGCTGAATGAAAAGGCCTGGGAAAATGGCCTCTACCAAAAGTACCCCTGCCTCCAAATGAGGCACCGTTGAACCCCCCGGAATGACGTGGGCTCTTGTCAGACCCTTGACCTCCCTGAGCAAGAACCATCTCGACTCGCCTGGCGACATTGGCAGCCGCCTAAAAAGAAATCTCACTCCCAGTCTCCTTAGCCATCTGCAATCTGATAGGCTGATCAGATTCGTCAATAAACCTCCTCACCCTCTCTCTCTCTCTCTCTCTCTCTCTCTCTCTCGGTACGAAGCAGAAGAAGAGTATGATGGGCCAAATCCACAAAACGAGTCTCATACTGAGTAACAGTCATACTGCCCTACTGGAGATGCTCGAACTGACGACAATGCTCCTCTCTCAGTGTGATAGGGAGAAACTTATCTAGAAAGAGCTAAGAGAACTGGTCCCAAGTAAGAGCAGGCAACCCCACCGGTCTGGTCAATAAATAATCTCTCCACCATTTTTTGGCGGAACAAGCCATCTGAAATGCAGTAAAATCAACCCCATTGGTCTTCACTATACCCATGTTCCGTAGCACCTCATGACACCTGTCAAGATACTCCCGAGGATCCTCTGAAGAAGAACCACTAAAGTGAACTGGGAAAGAGCTTGGTAAACCTGTCCAATATCCACAAAGCCTCAGAAGACATAACTGACCCATCACCGGTCTGTGCTGCAGCAACCGACTGAACTACTCCGACTGGATGAGCGGCTGGAGTTTGATATTGGGGAGCCATCTGTTCCGGAGTGTGAGTAGCAGGAGTATGGACTCCTCCTCCAACCTAAGAGATGGCTGGTGCCATGGGAAAAGCGCCAGTCTGGGCCACACTCTCCATAAGGCCTACCAAAAGGAACAAAGCATCCTGAAGCACTGGGGTGGCAATGAACCCCTCCAGAACCTGAGCTGGTCCGACAGGCATAGCCTGGGCTGGAACCTCCTCATCAAACTCTACCTGAGGCTCCACCGCGGGTGCCGCTGCTCGGGCTCTGGGCTGAGCCTCACCCCTGCCTTGGCCTCGGCCTCGACCTCTGCCCCTCGTAGGATCTGCCACTGGAGGCTCTGGCTGCTCCTCGGCTGAAGATGCGGTACGTGTTCTCGCCATCTGCGAGAGAATAAGAGTAGAAGAGTTCAATTAGCATTGTGAGAAAAAAATCGCACGATAAAGAAGAATAGAAGTGAAATTTGTTCCTAAACTTCATAGCCTCTGGGAGATAAGTACAAATGTCTCCGTACAGATCCTCCAGACTCTACTAAGCCTGCTCGTGAATTATGAGACCTAGGCAACCTAGTGCTCTGATACCAACTTGTCACGACCAAGAATTTCCACTGTCAGGACCGTGATGGCGCCTAACATTCAACTTGCTAGGCAAGCCGATGTTAGAGAATTATTAAGCCAATCCTTATTCAATTCAGTAAATAATAGTAAATAAACTAAAATGAAATACAGCGAGTGCGGAATAATATAAAAACTTCATTAATTACTACTACCTGGATCTGGAGTTACAACTCACGAGCTACTATGATTTACTACAAACAGAGTCTGAAAAGGAAAAACACACTGTTTTGAAGTAAGGAAACATTAAATGATAAAACTAGGAAGAGCCTCCAGGGTCTGCGGACGCCAGCAGATCTACCTTGGGTCTCCTGACAGCAAATCCAAGCTGCTAAGCCTCACGATCAGCTAGGACCGGTACTAAAATTTGCACAAGAAGTGCAGATTGCAGTATCAGTATAACCGACCCCATGTATTGGTAAGTGTCAAGCCTAACCTAGACAAAGTATTGACGAGGCTATGACAAGACACTCACATAATAAGCTTGTGTAGATAACAGTATATGTACAATAAAACAACAATAAAAGCTAAACATGTAATATTGGGAGGGGAAACATGCTGAGGGAAATACGAGATAGAGGACTGCAGCAGAATGGTAACTTGAACAGTCAATGTACTATGAATCAATAAGAACCAGTAAACACAGTAAAGGTAAAAATGCACGGCATCACCCTTCGTGCTTTTACTCTCAACCTCACCATAAGATCAATAGAAACGACACGACATCACCCTTCATGCCTTAACTCTCATAACATGACACTGCATCACCCTTTGGGTATTAACACTCACAATATAGCACGACATCACCCTTCGTGCATTAACACTCACAATATGGCACGACATCACCCTTCGTGCATTAACACTCTCCCTTACCATAATGCAATGAACAAATAACAACAGGGAGATAGAATAACAAGTACAAGCCTTACTTCAACATTTGGTTCCACAATATCAACCTCAACTTTGGAATTAATACTCAATTATCACCAGAAGGTCCATAAACATGATAAGAACGATCAATTTAACAATACTAGTCTAAACATGGATAACATGATCAAAGAAAGCTATAATTGCAAGAAGCCAAGCCCCGCCCGCATGCTTTAACCCGACTACAATGCATAAGTACTCGTCACCTCACATATACGTTATTCCCCAACATTTAAATATGTAGCAAATAGACAAACAAGTCTTATTCCCTCAAGTCAAGGTTAGACACAACACTTACCTCACTCCAAAGGCTACTCCATGCTCAATTATCGTTTTTCCTCTAGCATCCACCTCCAAAACACTCGTATCTATCCACAAACGACTCAATAATATCAAATATTGCTAAAGAAATCAATTACAAATGCATAAATTTAGATTCCCCAAACTTTTCCCCAAAAAGTCAAAATTCGACCCCGGGCCTGCTTGGTCAAAAGCCGAGGTTCGGACCAAAATCCATTTACCTATTCACCCCCGAGCCTGATTATGTAATTTATTTCAAAATCCGACCTCAATTCGAGGTCTAAATTCCAATTATACAAAAATCCCTAATTCTACCCAAACCCTCAATTTCCACCATGAAAATTCTAGATTTTAGGTTGAAAACTCATGAAATATAATGGGTAATTGAAAGAAAGTAGGTTAGAATCACTTACCAACAAATTGGGGAAGAAAATCTTTTAGGAAAATCGCCTCTAGGTCTTCTAGTTTTGAAATTTTTGAAAGAATGGCAAAATCCCGTAATTGGGACTGTTTTATCACTGGGCGTCAGTGTTCATCGCGTTCGCATGAACACTGACGCGCTCGTGAAGAGCAGAGCCTTAATGGCTCATGCGATCGCAGAAAACTCAATGCGTTCGCGAAGGTATAGCCCGCCTCACCTTCGCGTTCGCAAGATAGGGCTCGCGTTTGCATAGAGTCACCCCTGATTTCCCTTCCCAGCTTGCCTATTGCTACGCGTTCGCGTGTGACAATTCGCATTTGCGTAGATCAAACCCCCCCAATGCTCCGCGTTCGCGACAGTGGTCTCGCGTTCACGTAGTAGAAAAACCCACCCAGCCCAGTTCACACATCGCGTTCGCGAGTGTGCCTTCGCGAACGCGAAGAAGGAAATCAGAAGGCACCTGAAACTGCAGAAAAATAAGAATTTCTAAGTTTCAAAAACACCCGTAGCCTATCCAAAACTACCCCGAGCCCTCGGGGCTCAAAACCAAACATGAACACAAGTCCTAAAACATCATACGAACTCGCTCGCACGACTAAAACACCAAAATAACTCCTAGAACTACAAATCGGACACCAAATCAAATAGAATTTTCAAGAAAACTTTAAAGCTTCTATTTTCACAACCGAACGTTCGAGTCACGTCAAATCAACTCTGTTTCTTACCAAATTCGACAGACAAGTCATAAATATTATAGTGGACCTGTACCAGGCTTCGAAACTAAAATACGGACTCGGTATCAACAAGACCAAATATCAGTAAATTCTTAAAGTCATCAAACATTCAAACTTAAAATTTTTTATCAAAATTCCATATCTCGAGCTAGGGACCTCGGAATTTGATTCCGGGCATACGTCTAGGTCCCAAATTACGATATGGATCTATCAGGACCGTCAAAATACGGGTCCGCATCCATTTACTCAAAACGTTGACCGAAATCAACTAAAAGTAATTTTTAAGGCAAAAAGTTTATATTTTTCATAGTTTTTAACATAAAAGCTTTTCATAAACATGCCTGGAATGCGCACGTAACTCGAGGAGGGTAAAAAATAAAAATTTTAAGGTTTCGGATCACAGAATTAGGTTTTACAACATAAGATGACCTATCGGGTCATCCGTCACATAGAGATGCATTTCCTTCTGCTACCTGGTTATGGTGACATTCCTGATTTCACCTGTATATTGACATGTAGGCATAAATATATAGTTTCCTCATGCTATCTAAAAATGAGACATCTAATTTATTGTTGAAAGGGTTTTGGAAAAAAATTTACAGTTTTCAAACTTATTCATATGTTTTGTGTTTTCGGTGAAAGATTTGGGAGTTACTGTTATACGTGAAAAGCATGTCATTCATTCCGTAACTGTGAACAAGTTGAGCATCTTACCTCTGAGTTATTTCCATGTTCATATTATTATTATTATTGTTATGACTATTACTGGTTATTGGAGTTGGACTCTGACCCTTTGTCCTAGCTCGTCACTACTTTTAACCTATGGTTAGGTTTGTTACTTATTGAGTACATGGGGTCGGTTGTACTCATACTACACTTCTGCACTCTACGTGTAGTTGTTGGATGCTAATGTTGCTACGTACGGAGGGAGATGGATCGGAAGGTGTACCCGCGTTCCAGTTACGACTATCACTAGTCCTTGGTAGCATTAGATTTGAATTTTGTTCATTTACATTTAAAACAGATGTTGTAATTATTTCAATTCAGTTTTTGTAAAGAAATTTAAATCTTAGACGCTCATGACTTGTACTACCAGTCCTTGAAAAAATTCTTATATAAAAGCAGTTGTATTATCATTTCTTTTCTTAATAAATCTCATTAAATTGGATAATTGTTAATTGGCTTACCTGACATGTTGGGTTAGGTGTCATCACGACTTGTTGGATTTTGGGTCGTAACAGAACCACCTCAAAACTCCTTCAAATTATTCCAAAACTGATATTCAAATTTTTTTATATGTACTCAATCTATTATAATAACACATGCTCAAAGGAAAAAAAATTGATATTTTTTTGCTACAAATAGCTAATTGGCTAATATTGATAACATTTGACTAACATTAGTAATATTTCATGAATTGACCAATTTTTTGTAATAAGCTGCTTATAAATGGACATAAATGATAAGCTTCGTTAAATTTTTCACTAATATTCTTTGCCATTTCAAATCCAAATGCGAGTTGCTGAATCAACAATGGCTTTTCTCGGCTCTTCTCTAATATTGTTTAAAAAAAAAATCATGATGATTGATTAAAGAAAGAAAGAAAGAAAGAAATGAACCAGATCTATGGCTGAAAATGATAGCAAAAAAGAAGAAAAGAAGAGGAGGGGTGGAAAGGTGGGGACTGAAAATATGCTTAGTCAAACATTATAAAGACTAAAATCAAAAGGGTAATATTATTAATAATCTAGTAAAAAGAGTAACTAACATACTATCACCAACTAAAATCAACTAATAATATAAGAAAAACATTCTTTATTTATATTATCAAGAGTAAATAACTCGAAAGCACCTAACAGGCTAACACCTCCCCATGAGTGCAATGCTTGAAAATAATCCAACAAGAAAGAGTGGCAAATAAGTGCTCAGTAGTATTATCCTAACTCTTTCACGGTACTCTTCGTCGACAAAATCAAGTGAGCTTTTGGAAAAAAATCTTTGCTTCATGCTTTAAGGGAAGCTTTAGGAGCTCTTTCTTATTTTTAACTCCAGACCAACTCGTGAGGTACCTCATTTACAACTTATATTTTTTTACCTCAAAATTGTTAATAGTTCACCTTTACAATTATTTTCCTTTTTTGTGAAATATATTGATAACACCAAAGGAAACTTAGCAAACGATCACAATGCAACACTGCTTCCTGAAGACCTACCAATGTCTAATAACAGTATTACAACATGCCAAGAAACTGTACCAAAAACTATCCATAATCCAATATTTTTCGATCAGTAAAGTGTAGAAAATTCATGGAGGAGAAATAAAGTAGTCACCACGTGCCCAGTTGATCATTTTATATAGGAAATATGTTTATATTTATACTATTTTTAGAATTATATTAACATCAAATATGGAATAACAGTACAAACTTAACATAACACGTGAATAATTAAGTGGCGAAACAATTAATAATTATGGTATATTTGTGAAAGGATAAAATTGCACGTTTGAATTATATGAATATTAAATATACTTATTCAAATTTCATAAAGACTAAAATTAGAATTTACCATTAACTGAGGGACCAAAAATATATAAACCCTTTACCAATATGCTAAACATCAAACTGCAAATAACAATAGCAACAATTAGACTGCTATATATTCTTGAGGAAAAGAGGCCTAAACTACCTTATAGTTTGTTAAATGGTTTACAGAGACCTTCATTCACTTATTCGTCCAAAAAAGTACACGATGTTAATTATATTAACAAAATTGTCCCGCATCTAATAGCAAAATTTGGGGGCGTTCAATTTAGTGACATGACAGTTTTTTACTGGGCCACATGACAATCTCGGGCTGATTTGCATAATTGAAGTAATGATGAGCTCTTGAGTACTTATTTGATGCTTGATCTTTTCGTGAACTCTTCCCTATCACTACGAGGACACATGTTTTATTACGACTCAAAATTTGACGTCTTTGTCAATATGTTTTTGAGTACACTGAGGCGTGTATTATAAACAATAGCATTAATTGGAGTTTTAGTTAGACTTTCACTGTCATGCTACATATATTATTAAGACAAAAAATTAAGCCTTATGCTCCTAATTAACAGGGGCGGCTCAACATTGTTGGCGGCTTAAAGCAAAATTTTGATGAGAGGCCTTAATTTTTTTTAAATATTATACTCCCTTCGTTTCAATTTATGTGAACCCATTTGATTGGGCATTGAGTTTAAGAAAAGAGAAAAAACTTTTGAATTTGTGGTGTATGAGACACATATATTTTATGTTGCGTAAAGGTAAATTTTTTCCAAATAAGGAAAGATGTCATTATTTTTTGGCACAGAATAAAAGGAGAATAAGTTCATATAAATTGAAACGGATGGAGTATATTTTTGTCACGACCCAAAATTCCACCACAGACGTCATGGTGGCACTTAGTCTCTAAGACTAGGTAAGCCGATTACAATTACATTTCAAGTCATTTTTTTTAATATGAATTAAATAGGTAATCACAACCAACAGCGAAAAAAATATGAAAATCTCCCAAGACTGGTAATACTGAGTCGCGAACTCTAACTGAATACATGAAATGATCTCAAAGATCGAATACTCAATACTGTTTGAATAATAATTAACAATACAATAAAATGGAAAGACTCCAAGGAACTGCGACGACCAAACAACTCTACCTTGAATCCTTGCGATCACATTTTAACTCTGTCCGAGTTCGATAGCTCCAATACCTGGCTCTGCACAAAAATATGCAGAAGTGTAGTATGAGTATACCACGGTCGGCACCCAGTAAGTATCAAAACTAACCTAAGTGGAGTAGTGACGAGATACAGTCAAGACACTTACTAGTCTAACAACCTGTGCAATATAGTATACAAAATAATAGGAAACTAATAACAATAATGGTAACACTAATCAACCAATGATATGCACAGTAGGGCAATAAGAATACCATTAATATTGCTCAATAAATAATAAATACAAGTACACCAAATTAAATCAAGTCCTTCAAATATAAATGTTTCGCCTATATGCTTCTCAAATAATACTCTTTAGGATATAATACTTTTCAATAAATATATTTTGAATATACTCTCTTCAAATAAATATCTTTCAAATAAAACTTTTTCGAATATAATTCCTTCAATAAATATCTTTCAAATAAATCTTTTTCAAATATAATTTCTTCAAATAAGTATCTTTCGAATAAAAGTCACCCTGTGACATCTCATTTAAAAATCATAAAGTACGGGTCTCAGCCCAATTTCATATTTCCACGGCACCTCGTGCCAATTTCTTTATCACAACCGCACGGACAACTCACGTGCCAATATCATCATCATTTAACCACGGCACCTCGTGCCCATATTTCATATCACAAATGCATGGACAATTCACGTGCCAATATCATCATTATTTACTCATGGCACCTCGTGCCCACATTTTATTTCATAATCCGCCTGGCAATAGCCACAGGCTCCCAATTTCAACATAGGTCAGACTATTATCAAGTTTACCGAAACAACAAGACAAGTTGCACAAGATATAAATATAAACACAAGGAAAATCACAACATCACATGAAAATTACCAACGCAATAACCTACATCATCACATAAAAATTACCAACACAATAACTCCACATCATCACATATCATCCCTGATAATAGCCACATTTATCTCTCCTATAGCCACTCTTATCACTCATATAATAGCCCCCCTTATCCCTCCGCCCTGACAATAACAATAGCCACCCTTATTGCTCATATAGCCATCCTTATCGCTACGTATAATAGCCACCCTTATCACTCCGCCCAGACAATATCCCAACACACATAACCACAGTGAAAAGCCACCCTTATATTCTCATAATAATAACTCAAATCATACAATAATTTACTCGGAATATTATCACAACAACACAACATAATCAATTCATATCATAATTTGCCCAATGACCACAACCAATTCCAATGATATTGTAAAATCAATAGATTTCTCAAAAATAGCTCAAGGCTCCACACAATGTATATAAAATCTCAAAATAACAACAGAGATAGAAAAGTAACTCAGCATAGGATAACGGCTTCTTTAATCCAGATTTTAATAAATATAAATTAATGCCTCATTTTAAACTTATTTAATAATTATTTGCAGATAAGGATTCAATAATGAATTTAATTCCTAAAGAAAAATATCAAATCAACAAGCACATGGAATTCACATAAAAATTCAAGTGACAATAATACCAAATTATCATATAAAATACAATTTCGACAAACAAGGAACGAGGCATGACAATTCAAGGATTTACTAAGTTCCAACAATTTTTCAATTTAATACATAAGGGTGTCTACAAATTTTAACCGATATAATTTGCACATATAAACCAAGTACGTACTCGTCACATTGCAAACACGGCTTTCAATCACACAATTTTCACATAAGACTCAATGCCTAATGGGTAATTCCCCCACTCAAGGTTAGGCAAGATACTTACCTTTTTTAAGTTAGGCCGATATTTCAAAAGAGCCTTCTTTCTTTAATTGACCTCCGGACAGCTTAACTCTATCCAAATTAATTGTATAACTTCATTAAAATTCATCGGAAATAATTCTGGATAATAAAACACTAACTTAAAATTTTATTCTAAAAAGTCAACAAAAGTCAACGCGAGGCTCGCCTCTCGGAACCTAACATAATTTTTATGAAATCCGAACACCTATTCTGATACGAGTTCAACCATACCAATTTTATCAAATTCCGATAACAACTCGACCTCCAAATCTTAATTTATTTATTTTTTTGAAATATTTTGCAAAAATCGTGATTTCTTCCATTTAAATCCGAATTAAACGATGAATATAACTATAGATTCATGAAATATAATCACTTTAAAATATAGAACACTTACCCAAGTCAAAGTCGTGAAGAACTCCTCCAAAATTGCCCCAAAACCGAGCTCCAAAATCCCAATCGAAAATGGCGAAATGACCATTTTTGGTCCTTAAATGTGTCTGCCCAGTTTCGCATCTGCGGAGCTGCTTTTGCGAGCCAAAACTCGCTTCTGCGAAGGCCACTGCCAGTCGAAGCATCACACCTGCGGAGCCATTTGCGCTTCTGCGATGGCCGCTTATGCGATGGCCAGGCGTATCTGCGCTTGCGCTTCTACACACAAATGGACGCTTCTGTGGCCTTCTTCTTCAGCTTCTGCCCAGGTCGCTTCTGCGTTGCAAATCCTCGCTTTTACGAGGTCGCTTCTGTGACCAAATTCTTGCATAAGCGGTCGCATCAGATGCTGTCAAGAACAACAGAATTCCAGCAGCTTTCTTCAAGTTCGAGTTGGTCCGTTACCCTTCCAAAATTTACTCGAGGCCCTCGGGACTTTAACCAAATATACCAACGTTTCCCAAAATACAATACGGACTTAGTCGAGGTTTCAAACCACGTCAAACAATGCCGAAATTACAAATCGCGCATCGAATCAAATTATGAGTTTTCACATCTTCTAACTTCTATATTTTGTGCCGAAACGTATCAAATCAATCCGGAATGATTTTAAATTTTGCACACAAGTCATAAATGACGTAATGGAGTTATTCCAATTTCCAGAATCGAAATCCGACCTCGTTATCAAAAATTTCACATTCGGTCGAACTTTCCAAAATCTTCTATTTTCCAACTTTCGCCAAAATGCGTCGAATTGACCTACAGACTTCCAAATCCAAATCCGGACATATGCCTAAGTCCGAAATCACCATACGAAGCTATTGACATCATCAAAATTCGATTTCGGGGTCGTTTGCTCAAAAGTCAACTCTCCGGTCAACTCTTTCCATTTAAGCTTCTAACTAAGAATTGTTCTTTCAATTAAATTCCGAATCTTCCGAAAATCAAACTCGACCAAACCCGTGGGTCATAATACATATTACGAAGCTGCTCGAGATCTTAAGTTACTGAACGAGTTGTAAATTCTTAAAATGACAAGTCGGGTCGTTATTTGAAGTATATTTTTCTAACTTTTTTAGATGCAAAATTATTAATAACTTTCTTATAATTGAGTTATTCTAATAATATTTTTTCAACTGATAATACTACTAATCTGATCCAGTTATCTTCTCGTGAGACATTATTGATCCTATACAATATTTTATCAATTTTAATTTAAAAAAACTTCTTTCCCCGGATGTAATTGTTATAATATATTTTATTCTATAAGGAATATAAACATTCAAAAAAAAATCAACTCTTGTTATCTTATTAAGTATATCGATTAGAGTTTTATCTTCTGCTTGTAATATTTTATTTTAACGCTGTATAATTTGAAAATAAGCCTAAACTATTATTTCAGAGTGATTATTATGTTTTAATCAAGACTAGGCCAATATTTTTTCAGATTTTTATCTCTAGAGATCTTAATTTTTACCCACTAAATAACAAATTAAAGATATCTTTATACACTTCGGATTATTCAAACTCAAGGGTCAATATAATTAGTAACAAATTGAAATTTTCTTTATCTTTTTGTAAACAAAGTTATATTTTTTAACTTTAAGATAATCAAATTTTATTAAAAAATTAATTCATAAAATTACTTTCAATGGAAATGGGCCCCCCAAAATTTGGAGGACTAAAGCCTCTGCTTGGGATGCTTTACCCTTCAGCCGACGTTGCTATTTAGACATAGATTTTGGCTACTTTTTCAAAAATAAAATTAAAAACATTGTCTATTTATGAAATTTGATCAATTTTTGAAAAGATTTTGAAAAATAAATTCAAGTTCCAAAAACTGATTTGGGTCATTCTTCCACTCATAAAACTTCAATATTTTTTCAAGTAAAATACATGTCCAAACACAACTTCAACTTTCAAATATTATTTTTGAACACAACTTCAAAATTATTTTTTTTCAAGTTTCAACTAAATCTATGCTTAAACGCTAGTTTAGTTTGGCTCACAAGCCACATAATTACCACTCAAATTCAAGATTCAAAATTAGTGTAAACTTATTACTAGTACTAATCTTTGACTCTTTGGACACGCGCATTGCGTGTGGATCCTAAATAAATGAGTTTAACTTCTTTTTTTTTAAATCACTTATAATATAATTTAGAAAATATAATAATAACAATGAATGTCGATCATAATTAGCTAACTCAAATAATTTAGAGATCTCTCCTTCAATTTTAATGATTAATGCCCGCATATGCATGTTTTCATTGCCATTTAAAAAAATATATAATTACATGGAAGACCCACATGTGATATTAGCCATTTTAAGATAAAATTCTAATCAATTAAACTTCATCAAATAAAAAAAAAAGTAAATTTATATCTTCCTTACTCAACCCTACTTGCCCTCTTCATATCTTCTTACCTGAATAATATATATATGTATCACCATTCACCGACATAGTTTAAGATGGAAGAAGTATGTAGTCACCTGTATTTATATTTTTTGAAATATCGGCAGTCCAATATGTCACGACCCAAAATTCCACCACAGACATCGTGATGGCACTTTGTCTTTAAAACTAAGTAAGCTGATTGTAATAATAATTCAAGCTATTTTTTTTGAAACATATAATTTAATACAAGTGTCGAAACCAAAAGCGGAAACAAATATAAACAACCTCCCAAGACTGGTAGTACTGATTCACGAACTCTAACTGAATACATGAAATAATCTCAAGGATCGAATACTTAATATTGTTTGATTAATAATTAATTGTACAATAAAATAGAAAGACTTCAAGGGACTGTGACGACCAAGCAGCTCTACCTTGAATCCTTGCGATCACACTCTAACTCAGTCCAAATCCGAGACAAGACTAACCTCAGTGGAGTAGTGACGAGGTACGGTCAAGATACTCAATAGTCTAATAACCTGTGCAATATAGTATATAAAAATAATAGGAAACAAATAACAATGATGTCAA
Source organism: Nicotiana tomentosiformis (assembly GCF_000390325.3). Lineage (NCBI taxonomy): Eukaryota > Viridiplantae > Streptophyta > Magnoliopsida > Solanales > Solanaceae > Nicotiana > Nicotiana tomentosiformis. Next base: position 108,089,169 of record NC_090817.1, on the reverse strand, counting down.
CAATAATCAACCAGTGATATACACAGCAGGGCAACAAGAGCACCATAAATACTGCTCAACAAATAATGAATACAAGTACAACCAATTAATCAAGTCCTTCAGAAATAAATCTTCCGCCTATATGTTTTTCAAATAAATATCTCCAGGATATAATACTTTCAAATAAATATATTTCGAATATACTCCTTTCAAATCAATATCTTATCAAATATAATTCTTTCGAATAAACATCTTTTGAATATAATTCTTTCCAATATATATATTTCAAATATAATTCTTTCAAATAAATATCTTTCGAATAAAAGTCACCCCTGACACCTCATTTCATAATCATAAAAATACGGGTCTCAGCCCACTTTCATATTTTCACGGCACCTCGTACCAATTTCTCTATCACAACCGCACGGACAACTCATGTGTCAATATCATCATCATTTACTGTCACGATCCAATTTCACCTATAGGTCATGATGACGCCCAACATCACCGCTAGGCAAGCCAACTAGTGAATTAAACATAAATTATTTCCTTAATAATTCTCCGAGTAATTAAACTCTTCTTACTTGCAAGATTTAAGAAAAATACCAACGGTTCTGATTAAATAAAACCAAGAAAAAACAATTCAAACCACATACCTACTAGTGTGTGTGCCAAGACGTGGTGTCACAAGTATTTGAGCATCTAGTAGATTGTAAATATTCTAAATGATGTCTGAAATAAAATAGATAGAATACAAATTCAAGAAGAGGTACTAGTTGCTGCAGAATAACTCAAAAAGGCAGCTCACCACTAGGCATCATGATAACGTGGATGCGCTCCGGTAGGACCACCTAAAGCTCTTGTCTCAGATCCTGCACAAAAAGTGCAGGAAGTGTAGCATGAGCATGTAAACAATGTTTACCCAGTAAGTGTCAAGTCTAATCTCGAAGAAGAAGTGACGAGAGGTCGACTTTGACACTCACTAAGGGTCAATAATATTAAAATAGGAATATTTAAATAAACATAATTTATGTGAATAACAATTATTTTCTTAACAAACGGGAATAAATAATTCTTTCAAATTCAATAATTTCCTATTTATTAATTAGCTTCACAAGCTGCAATAGAATGTCAATGTATCGTGTAATTATTATTATTATTAGGCATGATTTCGATCGAGGTCGTTCGTCCCAGTCCAGAGTATCGTGTACATTGCCGAGGGACGTGTAGCATGATCCATAGATGTACTTATACTGCCGAGGCATTCAGCACGCTCCACAAGAAATGAGGTCATTTTCTTACGAACCTCCAGAATGAGAAGTTATTGTAAAACTAACACATAAGGATGTACAATTTCTATTAACTATCAAGTAATTTGCACAAAAATTCAAGTATGTGAAATTTCGGTCTTTTACTATTTTCTCTAATAATTTCAAATATAATTCCAGTATTTTAATTAATAAAGGATGCAATTATTACAAGTAATTCATGATTTGAGTTCTAAACTACCCAGACATAGTATAATTAGTAGCTACGCACGGACTCTCGTCACCTTGTGCGTACGTAGCTCCCACAATTGGCAAAAATTATTAATTTAAATTACCTATGGTGTAAATTCCCTCTTACAAGGTTAGACAAGAGACTTACCTTGTTTCAAAGTTCACTTCCCGATCACAGCATTGCGTTAAAGTCCCAATTCGATGCCGAAAAATCTGAAACTATCCAAATGTTATATAAAATAATTAATACATGCTCAATAATTCGAAATTAAACTCTTAAATTAATTACCCAATCCAAATAGTAAAATTTCTAAAATTCACCCTGGGCCCACGTGACTAGATTCCGGAAATTTTTGGAGGAAATCGTTACCCACAATCTCAAGAACTCAAATATATAATTTCCATCCTATTCCATAATCATTTTCGTGGTTAAAATCTCATTTTTATCAAAACCTAGGTTTTTCATCTAAACCCTTGATTTCCATGATTTACATGTTGTAATCTACCCATAATCTATGTATTTAACTCAAAGTGTGTAGAATTATCTTTTGACAAGGGTGGGTTGCTCTAGTGGTAAGCACCCTCCACTTCCAACCAAGAGGTTGTGTGTTCGAGTCACCCCAAGAGCAAGGTGGGGAGTTCTTGGAGGGAGGGAGCCGAGGGTCTATTGGAAACAGCCTCTCTACCTAAGGTAAGGTCTGCGTACATACTGCCCTCCCCAGACCCCACTAGTGGGATTATACTGGGTTGTTGTTGTTGTTGTTGTTGTGTAGAATTATCTTACCTCCAAGTTGCTAGTTGAAATCCCCTCTCAAAAAGCTCCAAAATCGCCCAAGAATGGAGGAAATATGGGTAAAAATGGCTGAGCCCCGTCCCTTTTAACATTCTGCCCAAACAGCATTTTCGCACATGCGGAGGGCTAGCTGCACCCGCGGAAAAACCCTCGTAGGTGAGAGATTTACCTTCTTGTCCTGGCCCCGCACCTGCAGGCAAGGGGCCACTTCTGCGCATCCGCAGGTGCGCCCAGGAGTCCGCTTCTGTGCCCATGCCCGCTTCTGCGCATTCTCCTTCACACCTGCGTGCACGCCGGTGCACCCAAAGGCTCCACTTCTGCGGCTTGTGCCTGCCTCCCCCTTCTTCACTTCTGCGGCTTGGGGCTCGCTTCTGCGAGCTCGCACCTATGGCTGGCCAAGCGCAGGTGTGGTTGCAGCAGAAGCTTCAGCTGCTGCTCCAAATTCGAAAATTGATCCGAGCCTCGTCTGGTTAATACCCGAGGCTCCCGGGGCCCCTCCCGAACATGCCAACAAGTTTGAAATCATGAAACGGACTCGCTCGAACCCTCAGAACGTGTAAAACAATATCAAAACTAAGAATCATACCTCAACCCAAATTGATTCAATTTAAAATTTTTAAATTCTTCAAACTTACTCCGAACGCGCCGAAACATACTTAAACTACTCGGAACGATACCAAATTTTGCATGTAAGTCTTATATCACCATACGAAACTGTTCCCATGCTCGGAATTCCAAACGGACCTTAATTACTCCAAAACCTACTCCACACCAAATTTAAAGAACCTTAAACCTTTAAATGGTTAATTTTTACTATTAAGCGCTGAAATGCTCCCGGGTTGTCCAAATCCTGATTTGAACTACGCCCAAGTCCAAAATCATCATACGAACCTATTGAAACCGTTAAATTCCGATTCTGGGGTCATTTTCTAAAAATGTTGACTGAAGTCAAACTTGGCTTTTTAAAAGCCAAGTAAGTAACCAAGTATTCCGATTTCAACCCGAATACTTTCAAATCCCGAACTAACCATCCCCGCAAGCCATAAAAATAGTAAAAACACATACGGGGAGTCTCATGTCTTCCTAGACCTCCCAAGTCATTTCCTCGACTGGTTGGGCCCTCCACTGGACTTTTACCGCAGAAAACTTCCTAGACCTCAACTGGCGAACCTGTCTATCAACAATGGCAGCTGGTTCCTCTTCATAACCCAAGCTCTTATCTAGTTGTATTGTACTGAAGTCTAACACATGTGACAGGTCGGCATGATACCTCTAGGATCCTTTCCCTCAACCCATCTACATTAGTAACACATAGACGACCCTAGATTCGTAGAAAACCATCTTCGCCGATAGTAGCCTCCTTGGCACCACCTCGTAGTACCGTTTCTCGAAGAATCAATAAGTGTGGGTCATCAAACTGGCGAGCCTTGATCTGCTCAAATAGTGAAGACTAGGCAACAACACATGCAAGAACTCGACTGGGCTCTGAAATATCCAACCTTACAAGTCTGTTAGCCAAGGACTAAATATCCAAAGCTAATGGTCTATCCTCTACTGAAATAAAATCCAAACTACCCATACTCTCCGCCTTTCTACTCAAGGCGTGTGCAACTACATTTGCTTTGCCCGGATGATACAGGATAGTAATATCATAATCTTTTAGTAACTCAAGCCATCTGCGCTGCCTCAAATTTAGGTTCCTCTGCTTGAAAAAATACTGTAAACTGCAATGATCAGTGTAAACTTCACAAGACATACCATAAAGATAAAGCCTCAAAATCTTAAGAGCGTGAACAATCGCAGCTAACTCCAAATCATCTACCGGGTAATTCATCTCGTGGGGCTTCAGCTGACGTGAGCCATATGCAATAACTTGCCCCTCCTACATCAATACACAACCCATGCCAATGCGTGAAGCATCGCAATACACTGTATACATCCCTGACATGGAAGGCAACACTAACACTGGTGTTGTAGTCAATGTTGTCTTGAGCTTCTGAAAGCTCGCCTCACAATCATCGGACCATCGGAACGGAGCACCCTTCTAGGTTAATTTGGTCAAAGGTGCTGCAATAGATGAAAAACCCTCCACGAATAGACGATAATAACCTGCTAAACCTAGGAAACTCCTGATCTCAGTCGCCGAAGTGGGACGATGCCAATTCTGAGTTGCCTCGATCTTTTTGGGATCAATTTTAATACCCTCGCCCGATACAATATGCCCTAGAAATTCTACAAGTTTAGCCAAAACTGACATTCGGAGAACTTAGCATATAACTTTTGTTCCCGCAAGGTCTGAAGCACCGCTCTCATATGCTGCTCGTGCTCTTCCTTACTGAGCGAGTAGATCAAAATGTCATCAATGAAGACAAACAATGACAAACAAATCAATATATGGCCTGAACACCGTGTTCATTAAATCCAAAAACATCACCGGGGTGTTAGTCAAACCGAAGGACATCACCGGAAACTCATAATGACCATATCTAGTTCGAAAAGCAGTCTTCGGAACATCCAAATCCTGAATCTTCAATTGATGGTATCCCGACCTCAAGTCGATCTTAGAGAACACCCTAACACCCTGCAACTGGTCAAATAGATCATCAATACGCGGCAATGGGTACTTGTTCTTAATAGTGACTTTGTTCAATTGGTGATAATCAATACACATTCGCATAGTTCCATCCTTCTTCTTCACAAATAATATTGGTGCACGCCAAGGCGATACACACGGTCTGATGAAACCTTTGGCTAGTAACTCCTCAAGTTGTTCTTTTAGCTCCTTCAATTCTTTCGGAGCCATGCGATATGATGGGATAGATATAGGCTGGGTATCTGGAGCCAAGTTAATACAGAAATCAATGTCACGATCTGAAGGAAAAACATCGGAGAACTCCTGGATTACAGGTACTGAATCAATCGCTGGAGTCTCTATAGTAGTGTCCCGAACACAGGCTAGATAAGCCAAACAACCCTTCTCAGCCATGTGTTGAGCCTTTAGAAAGGAAATAAATTGATTAGATGGGCTGACAGACGAACCCTTCCACTCCAACCTAGGCAACGCTGGAATCGCCAAGGTTACAGTCTTGGCATGGCAATCTAGGATGTTATAATATAGAGATAACCAGTCCATGCCCAGGATGATCTCGAAATCGGTCATCTCAAGCAGCAGAAGATCTGCTCTAGTTTCATAACCACAGAATGCAACAATGCAGGACCGATAGATTCAATCTACAATAACAGAATCCCCCACATAAGTGGACACATAAATAGGAGTACCCAAGGACTCACGAGGAACACCCAGGAAATGAGCAAATAGAGATGACACATAGGAATATGTAGACCCTGGATCAAATAATACAGAGGCATCTTTACCGCAGATAGAAATAATACCTGTGATCACGGCATCTGAGGCCTCTGCATCTGGTCTGGCCGAAAATGTATAAAACCGAGCTGGAGCACCACCTGGCTGGCCTCCATCTCTAGGACGGTCCCTACCCACATGCCCTCCACCTCTAGGAGGCTGGATGGCTGGTTGAGAAACTGGTGCGGTAATCATAGGCTACTGACCCTGCTGCACTGGTCTACCCTGAAGCCTGGGGCAGAATCTTTGCATGTGACTGAAATCCCCGTACTCGAAACAACCTCTCAGTGTGATGGGATGCTGACCTGAAGTCTGGCCCCGGTGACCTGAATACCCACTGGAAGAACCCTGAATAGCCGGTGGGCGGTAAGAACTCTCTGGCATAGCACTAAAATAAGGTCGCACTGGAGCACCCCAAAGAGGCGGTGTGCTGGATATAGGGGTCTGTTGGATGGCCCTCTCATGAACTAACCTCTATCCCCAGATGGAGACACTCTGAATTCTTTAGAATATCTAAACCGCTTATCTTTCATAACCTGGTCTCGGCTACACTGACGTACACCCTCAATACTCCGGGCTATCTCTACAACCAGCTCATAAGAAGTCCCCATCTCAACCTCTCGAGCCATAGTGGCCTGAATGCCAGTGTGCAAAACCGCAACAAACCTCCATACTCTCTCCGCATCAGTAGGGAGTATCATTAAGTGCAATGCGAGACAACTCAAAGAACCTCGCCTCATAATCAGTCACTGACATCTGACCCTGCTAGAGTTGCTCAAACTAAAACTACAACTCTTCCTTCTATGAGGGTGGCATATACCTATCCAGGAAAATATGGGTGAACTGTCCCAAGTCATGGGAGGAGAATCTATTGGTCAGCCAAGAAAATAGGACTTCCACCATCTACGGGCCCTGCCCTCCAGCTGAAAAAGTAGCAAAGTCTACCCCATAAGACTCCAATATCCTCATGTTGTGCAGTCTGTCCCTGCACTGATCAATGAAGTCCTGGGGATCCTCATGTCGCTCTCCCCCAAAGATAGGAGGATATAGCCTAGTCCATCTGTCCAATAGTTTCTGTTGTTCGGCGGCCGCAGCGGGTCTGGGCTCAGGTGTAGCTGCTGCCACTGGCTGGGCTCCGCCCATGGGTAGTGCACCCTGGGTATGATATATAATAGCTGCCTGCCCATGGGCATGTGCGGTAGGGGTCTGTGCTCCCCCGCCCGCCTGAGATGTGGCTGGGTCTGCCGAAAATAAGCCGGCCTGAGTCATAGTGTCCATGAATCGCAGCATATGGCCTATGACCTTCTGAAATGCTAGTGCGGATGTGAAATCCACCGGAGCTGGCTTTGCTGTGGGCACCTCGCCTTGCTCCTCGATGATAGGATCTTCTACTGGATCCACTGTTGGCATAACTGGAATAATTCTTGGACGTCCTTGTCCCCTACCCCGGGCTAGAGCCCTCCCTCGGCCTCTAACAACAAGGGGAGCAGCTCATCCCTGTTCTGGAACCTCAGTAGAGCGCGTTCTCACCATCTGTGAGAGAATATGAAAAAGATACTTAGTACTACATCAACTGCACGATAGGAGATGAAGAAAGATAGTTTCCTAACACCCTATAGCCTCTCGAAGATAAGTACAAACGTTTCCGTACCGATCCGTAAGACTCTATTAGGCCTGCTCATAACTTGTGAGACCTACGTGAACCTAGTGCTTTGATACCATGTTGTCACAACCCAATTTCACCTATAGGTTGTGATGGCGCCCAACATCACCGCTAGGTAAGCCAACTAGTGAATTAAACATAAATTATTTCCTTAAATAATTCTTCGAGTAATTAAACTCTTCTTACTTGCAAGATTTAAGAAAAATACCAACAATTATGATTAAATAAAACCAAGAAAAAATAATTCAAACAAAATACCTACTAGTGTGTGTGCTAAGACCTGGTGATTCTAGTATTTGAGCATCTAGTAGATTGTAATAAAATTCTAAATGTTGTCTAAAGTAAAATAGACAGAATACAAATTCAAGAAGAGGCACTAGTTGCTGTAGAATGACTCAAAGGGCAGCTCACCACTATGACTAGGGGTAACGTGGATGCGCTCCGGTAGGACCACCTAAAGCTCCTGTCTCAGATCCTGCACAAAAAGTGCAGCAAGTGTAGCATGAGTACGTAAACAACGTATACCCAGTAAGTATCAAGTCTAATCTCGAAGAAGTAGTGACGAGAGGTACTTTAACACTCACTAAGGTTCAATAATATTAAAATAAGAATACTTAAATAAACATGATTTACGTGAATAACAATAATTTTCTTAACAAGCGAGAATAAATAATTCTTTCAAATTCAATAATTTCAAATTTATCAATTAGCTTCACAAGCTGCAATAGAATGTCAAGGTATCGTGTAATTATTATTTTTAGGCACGATTTCTGCCGAAGTCGTTCGGCCCGGTCCAGAGTGTCGTGTACACTGCCGAGGGACGTGCGGCACAATCAATAGATGCATCTATACTGCTGAGGCATTCGGTCCGCTCCACAAGAAATAAGGTCATTTTCTTATGAACCTCCAGAATGAGATGTTATTATAAAACTAACACATAAATATGTACAATTTCTGTTAACAGTCAAGTAATTTGCACAAAAATTCAAGTATGTGAAATTTCGGTCTTTTACTATTTTCTCTAACAATTTCAAATATAATTCCAGTACTTTTAATTAATAAATGATGCAATTATTACAAGTAATTCATGATTTGAGTCTTAAACTATCCGGACATAGCATAATTAGTAGCTACGCACACACTCTCGTCACCTTATACGTATGTAGCCCCCACAATTGAAAATAATTATTAATTTAAATCACATATGGTGTAAATTCCCTCTTACAAAAATAAGAGACTTACCTTGTCTCAAAGTTCACTTCCGAATCACAACGTCGCGTTAAAGTCCCAATTCGATGCCGAAAAATCCGAAACTACCCAAATGCTATATAAAATAATTAATACATGCTCAATAATTCGAAATTAGACTCTTAAATTAATTACCCAACCCAAAATAGTTAAATTCCTAAAATTCACCCCGGACCCACTTGCCCGGATTTCAGAAATTTTCAGAGGAAATCGTTACCCATAATCTCAAGAACTCAAATATACAATTTCCATCCAATTCCATAACTATTTTCGTGGTTAAAATCTCATTTTTAGCAAAACCTAGGTTTTTCATCTAAACCCTAGATTTTCATGATTTATAGGTTATAATCTACCGATAATCTATGTATTTAACTCAAACTGTGTAGAATTAACTTATCTTCAAGTTGCTAGTTGAAATCCCCTCTCAAAAAGCTCCAAAATCGCCCAAGAATGGAGGAAATGTGGGCAAAAATGGCTGAGCCCCGTCCCTTTTAACATTCTGCCCAAACAGCATTTTCGCACATGCGGAGGGCTAGCCGCACCTGCGGCTTTGCACTTGCGGAAAAACCCTCGCAAGCGCGAGATTTCCCTTCTTGGCCTCACTCCGTACCTGCGGACAAGGGGCCGCTTTTGCGTATCTGCAGGTGCACCCAGGAGTCCGCTTCTATGCCCATGCCCACTTCTGTGCATTCTCCTTCGCACCTGTGTGCACACAGGTGCGCCCAAAGGCCTCCACTTCTACGGCTTGTGCCTGCCTCCCCCTTCTTTGCTTCTGGAGCTTGGGGCTCGCTTCTACGAGCTCGCACCTACGGCTGGCCAAGCGCATGTGTGATCACCCAAAAATGTCTTCTTTAAATTTTTAATAATTAATTTTGTGTTCTAAAATCTCGAAAATCACTATTTATTATTTCTCGAATTGCGTGCGCAGTCCGTAAAATTTTTCGGAATATTTTGTGTGAAAAATGGATTAAAATATGAAATAGAGCTTTAAAACTCAACTGAGTTGACTTTGGTCAAGCTTTTGAGCAAACAGGCTCGGATCAGTATTTTGACAGTTCTGGTCAGTCCGCATCATGATTTGGGACTTGGGCTTATGCCCGAAATCGAATTCCGAGGTCCCTAGTCCGAGATGTGGAATTTCGATGAAAAATTAAAAGTTTGAAAGCTTAATGATTTTTAAGAATTTACTGACGTTGGATTTATTTACATCCGGTCCTTATTTTGGTTCCGGAGATCGGTATACGTCCATATAATATTTATGACTTGTCTGCCAAATTTGGTGAGAAACGGAGTTAATTTGTCGTGATTCGGACGTCCAGTTGTGAAAATATAAGTTTTAAAGTTTTCTTAAAAATTTCCTTTGATTTGGTGTCCGATTCGTAGTTCTAGATGTTATTTTGGCGATCTGATCACGCGAGCAAGTTCGTATGATGTTTTAGGACTTTTGTGCATATATGGTTTGGAACCCCGAGGGCTCGCATGTAATTCGAATCAGGATCGGCGCATTTTGGAATCATGAAACTGCTCCTACTGGTTTCCTTCTATGCGATCGCATGACTGTGTCCGCGATCGCGAAGGCTTAATGGTCACGGATGAAATTTGTACTATGCAATCGCATAGTGAGGTTCGCGATCACACAGTGACAGTAGGCAAAGCACCCCGAATGCGAGGGCCAAGCCGTGTTAGCGTAGAAGGAATAAGGCAGAAGCTGAAACACAAAATTTATACTACGCGAGCGCACAAAGATGTCCGTGATCGCGGAAGGCTAAGAAATTGTGCTTCACGTTCGCGAGAGCACTGCCGTGTTAGCGTAAAGCAAAAAGTTGGGCAACCAAAAATGTGCTTCGCGATCGTGAAGCATTGTACGCGATCGCATAAGGTAAAATCTGGGCAAACAGAAGTTAAGTTCTGGAAATGGGATTTCGTCCCATTTTCAACCATTTTCTATTTTTATGCTCGGGTAAGGCGATTCTTGGGCAATTTTCACGAAAAATATTGGGGTAAGTATTTCTTTTCCTATATTGATTATATTTCATGATTCCATACTCATTAATATCATGAATCCGTAAACTTTTGGGAGAAAAATCAGATTTTTATAAAATCTTCCAAAAATAAAAATTTAAGATTTGAAGGTCCATTTAACATCAGAATTTGATAATTTTTGTATGGTTGGACTCATCTCAAAATGGGTGTTTGGATTTCGTAAGTTTTTCCGAGATTTAAGACGTGGGCCCCACTGTCAATTTTTAAAGTGAATTTCTGATTTTTATCCGAAAAATTAGTAAATTTATATGGAATTAATTCCTATGATTCATATTGAGTATATCGAATTGTTTGTGAATAGATTTGAAGCTTTTGGAGTCAAATGTAAAAGGAAAAGTTGTGGTCGAGTAATTGATTTAAATTGCAAAGCGAGGTAAGTGTCGTGGTTAACCTTGACTTGAGGGAATAGAACCCTTAAATAATCTGTTATGTGAAATGCATGTGAACGACGTATAGGCGAGGTGACGAGTGTCTACACGTCGTCAAATTAATTGTTTGCATAATTATTTGAAAATCATAAATTATTCTAAGACACGAATTAATTGTTATAATAATCGTTTATCTCCTATTCTTTGTCAAATATTAATTCTCGAATTCCTGCAATAATTGTTACATGCTATTTGATTTATGTATTTTAATTGTTAATTGACATTTAGCATATTAAACATTAAACTGCCTATTTTCTCCACGATTTTTACAATTAATTGCTAATTGCCATTGTTTTTTCATAAATAAATTATAATTATTGTGTGCCTTAATGCTTAATAGTTTCTCATTGGACGTGGTATTTATTGGAGTAATTTTTATTACATTTATGAGTTGTTTAAAGTTATATTGGGGGAACGAGTTGCACGCCGCAATGGAAATGAAAGTAAATATTTATATATTGGGGGATCGGATTGCACGCCGCAACAGACTTATTTAAAAGTCTATATTGGGGGATCAGATTGCACGCTTCAACAGATTTATTTAAAAGTCTCTCTCTCTCTCTCTCTCTCTCTCTCTCTATATATATATATATATATATATATATATATATATATATATATATATATATAAATAAATATATTGGAGGGTTGAAAATGAATATATTATGGGAACGGGTTGAACGATGCAACGAAAATTAATTGAAATAATAATTGGTTATGACTGCTGAGTTGGCTTCAACTATTAGAAATGAGTTACCTGATTTAATTCTATTATTATGGTTATTACTATTATTGCGTACAGGTTAATGTAAGTGACCTGCCTTAGTCTCGTCACTACTTCGTCGAGGTTAGGCTCGACACTTACCAGTACATGAGGTCGGTTGTACTGATACTACACTCCTCACTTCTTGTGCATATTTCGGAGTTGGTCCCAGCGGCGTACCATAGACTTGCTCGGATTTCAGCTACCAGAGGAGACTTGAGGTATAACTGCATGGCGTCCGCAGTTCTGAAGTCCCCATCTACTTTACTTTAGCTGTGTGTTTGTTTTCAGACAGCTTCATTTCATTCAGACCTTTGTTTGTATTATTTTAGAAGCTCGTGCACTTGTGACACCAATTCTGGGATGGTATTTAGACATCGTTATTTTTATGGATTATTCACTACATTTCAGACTTTACTCCCGCATTTGTTTCTTTGTTATTAATAAATTTAAAAATTGTTTTAAAATGGCTAATATTATTCTAACGTTGGCTTGCCTAGCAAGTGAAATGTTAGGCGCCATCATGGTCTGAAGGTGGGAATTTCGGGTCATGATAGCATGTGCAGTTTACCGCAGAAGATGAAAGTTTCAGCTGCTGCTCCAAATTCGAAAATTGATTCGAGCCTCGTCCGGTTAACACCCGAGGTCCTCGGGGCCCTGCCCGAACATGCCAACAAGTTTAAAATCATGAAACGGACTCGCTCGAACCCTCGGAACGTGTAAAACAATATCAGAACTAAGAATCATACCTCAAACCAAATTGATTCAACTTAAAATTTTTTAATTCTTCAAACTTACTCCGAACGAGTCGAAACATAGTTAAACTACTCGGAACGACACCAAATTTTGCGTGCAAGTCTTAAATCACCATATGAAACTATTCTCAGGCTCAGAATTTCAAACAGAATTCACATAAATATACAAGTAATAATCACATCAAATTATCATATAAAAATAAATTCAACAAACGCGAATTGAGACATGGCAAATAGATGATTTAATAAATGCTAATAATTATCCAATTTACTACACAATATGTCTAAAACTTTAACCCAATAAATTTTGCACATATAAGCCCGAGTATGTACTCGTCACCTCACGTACACGGCTTTTCACATTTCACAAATGGCACATAAGACTCGATGCATAAGGGGTAATTCCCTCACTCAAGGTTAGGCAAGATAATTACCTTTTTGAAGTTATGCCAATATTCTAAAATCGTCTTCTTGCTTGAATTGACCTCCGGACAGCTTAAATCTATGCAAAATAATTATATAACTTCATTAAAATTTATCGGAAACAATTTCGAATAATAAAACGTCGATTTAAAATTTTATTCTAAAATGTCAACCAAAGTCAACGTGGGGCTTGCCTCTCGGAACCTGACATAATTTTTACGATATCCGAATACCCATTGCGATACGAGTTCAATAATGCCATTTTTATTAAATTCCGATAACAATTCGACCTCTAAATCTTGAATTTCCATTTTTTTCAAAAAGTTTTTACAAAAATCACAATTTCCTCCATTAAACTCGAATTAAACGAAGAATATAACCATAGATTCATGAAATATAATCACTTTCGGATATAGAATACTTACCCCAACCAAGATTGTGAAAAATTCCTCCAGAATCGCCCAAATCCGAGTTACAAAAATCCAAAAACGAAAATGACGAAATGACCATTTTTGGTCCTTAACATTTTGCCCAGTTTCGCACCTGCGGACGTGTAGCCATATCTGCGGAGCCACTTTTGCGAGCTAAGACTCACTTCTACGGAAGTGCATTGCCCAGTTGACCCTTGCATCTGCGGAAGCATTTCCGCTTCTGCGCAAATCACAGGTACGATGCAGGGTTCGCTTCTGGGGTTCACCTCTCGCTTTTGCTTTTGCGTTTTCGCTTCTGCGACCTTCTCCATCAGCCTTTGCCCAGCTCCCCTTCAATCGCTTCTGCGAGGTCGCTTCTGCGATCAAGCTTCCGCAGAAGTGATTACACCAGCAAGTCCGAAATTTCAGCAGCTCTAGTTGTCCAAAAATCGATCCGTTAACCATCTGAAATCCATCCGACGCCCTAGGTACCTTAACAAAATATACCAACACATCCCAAAATATAATACGAACTTATTCGAGGCCTCAAACCATGTCAAACAACATTGAAATTATGAATCACGTATCGAATCGAATTATGAGTTTTCAAATCTTCCAACTTCTATATTTTACGCCGAAATATATCAAATCAATCCGGAATGACTTCAAATTTTGCACACAAGTCATAAATGACATAATGGACCTGTTCAAATTTTCGGAATCGAAATCCGACCTCGTTATCAAAAATTCAACCTTCGGTCAAACTTTCCAAAAATCTTCTATTTTCTAACTTTCGCCAAAATGCGTCGAATTGTCCTATGGACTTCCAAATCCAAATCCGGACATACGCCTAAGTCCGAAATTACCATACAAAACTATTGACATCATCAAAATTCAATTCCGGGGTCGTTTTCTCAAAAGTCAACTTTCTGGTCAACTCTTTCCATTTAAGCTTCAAAATAAAAATTGTTCTTTAAAATAAATTCAGAATCTTCCGGAAACCAAACTCTACCACACACGCGGGTTATAATATATATTACGAAACTTCTCGGGACCTTAAGTCGTTGAACGGGGCATTAATTCTTAAAACGACAAGTCGGTCGTTACAAGTCGCTGAACGGGGCATTAATTCTTAAAACGACAAGTCGGTCGTTACACAATAGAACACTACTCCCTCCGGTCCACAATAAGTGATTTTTTGGCCTTTTTTTGTGATCCAAAATATCTGATTTTCGAGATTTCAAGAATGGATTAATTATCCTTTTCCTACATTGCCCTCGGAGTAAATAGTGTTGGAGTATATGTTAGGAGTGTTTATGTGAATATATAGTAAAAGTTAATATAGTCAATTTCATTGCTAATTAATGTAAAAGGTGAATTTCTTAGTCTGTGCGAAAATAGCCAAAAAATCACTTATTGTGGACCGGAAGGAGCGTTAATTTTTAGAATGCATTAAAAAATGAGGTTAAACATGACTCAAAGTGGACAAGAATATAGATGCAAAGCAATAAATTAATGAGTTTCTAGGAGTGCGATGCCATAACTAACAAAACAATAAATTAAGTATTTGACAAACTATGAATACATTTGATAAGGCTCCTTTTGAAGAAAATAAAAAAAGGCCAGAGACATACGCATCCCCCTTAAACTTGTGTTTTCATTTTGACATTATAACTTGCATTTGTTCCCATTATACTACCTAAAATATTTGACACATTTTACTCAACTAAACTTTCAGCAAAGACACAACGTGTGTTGCTAAGCGCCTACAATATCAATTTACAACCAATGATGAAAGGACAAGAGGGTTGATTTAGTGGTGAGCACCATCCACTTCCAATCAAGAGGAGGTTGTGAGTTCGAGTCACCCCAAGAGCAAGGTGAAGAATTCTTGGAGGGAGGAAACCGAGAGTCTATCGGAAACAGCGTTGTTGTTGTTGATGATGATGATGATGATGAAAGGACAAATCTACCAAAAAGACTCCCCCTTCCCCTCTCTTCTTTGCTCCCCCCTACACCCCTCCCCCCCCCCCCCCCCAAAAAACCCCAAATCCCATTCCATCATTTTCATCGTACCCCCGTTCTCATCTTCTTACAATAATTTCCCAATCCCCTATTTCATTGTCTTCTCTACCCATAATTACTAATTGTATGTTTTGAGTTTGTTGGCATTGTTGCTCGGAGTGTAGAAGACGATCACATATAACTATGCAGTGAAGATCGCTGCTTAAAATTGGCTGCGGAGTTGGGAAGATGCAAGCATGAAAAATACAAAGGGAGTGAGTGATTAGTGATACATACAGTAGCATTTTTTTAAAGATAGAGAACAATGACGAGGCAGATAGGCATGGACTGGAGTAGAAGTTTAAACTGTGAATTTAACTAAACTCATTATTTTTTATTTGAATTATGATGTATAAAACTGTAAGAAACATTTAAAACATATATATCATAGCATACTATATTAAAAATGTGAAGCCCCAAAGTAAATATTAATCATATCGTTAACATATCATATTATATCATACTATACTAAGAGACAAAATAATCCTATAAAATTGAGAAACTATAATGATTACTTCATAAAAAAAGTATATTAGCTACTTCAAACAAAGGAAGGCTTCAAGATGATTATCACGGTTCTAAGCCCCTCAATCATAATCTCAACTGATTTTATTAACAATAATATGCAACTTGAATTTTTTAAAAGTAGCTACAAGGTTTAAATGTTCAGCTCAACAAACACAAACAACTGAATCAATTACCAAATAAAGAGCAAGAACTTTTCAATTTTTAGTTCACAATAATCAACGACCCAATAGTAGCAAATTCAAATGGCTCTACACAAGCTCCAAGTCTCTTTAATGATGATTTAGTTCAAATCTTCATTAAAGCTCCAATTAATAATATCTAAGCAACTCATAGTTGCAATGTTACTCTGAATCCAAAAGTTTCAAAACATGCGAGTAGGTTCTTCGGAGAACCCAGCAATAGACTCAAAAAATTTCGTAGTTGTACTACGAAAATAGAATTTAATTTATATGCACAGATACTATAAATATTTGTACTAATTATAGAGTACTGTTTTCCATTTTCTCAACGTTACCAAATGTATAGAGAAGCACTCATAGTTGCCTTTATTAAGTGAACCTGATAATAAATCTTTTCACACCTAGTGTATAAAATTTATATACTCTAGAAATAAAGCACAATTAAATGTTACAACATGTAATATAATTTAATACTGTAAAAGTTCTTTACACCATTGTGATTATTAGTTAAACTCAACTTAAAATAGATAACCATGTGGTGCCTTGACCACATATACAGCACCATGTAGAAGACCCCATATGGTATTATTGTCAAAAATCAGGAGGGTTATGGCTTCTTTAATTAGGTCACACATTTTATAAAAGCAGCTAAAGTTAATTAAAGCAATATCTATGCATCATAAGCTTCCTTTTCTTTCCTTACTGTTCAATTGAGATTTTTTACTCATCCTCTTTTTCCAGTTACATAGGTTCATTGCTATTCATTTTCTCCACCCTCGTTATAATTCTAGTTAGAGAATGGAGTAGAAACAGAAAACAAAAGTTGCCACCAGGTCCATGGAGACTTCCCCTTATTGGAAGTTTGCATCACTTGATCGGAGGACTTCCACATCGCAGACTTAGAACTTTAGCACAAAAGTATGGGCCTCTTATCATCACCTAGTATTGCAAAAGAAATTCTAAAAACTCATGATCTCGCCTTTGCTGATAGGCCGCAACTTACATCCATAAACACCATATTTTACAATCAAATTGACATCATATTTGGCCAATATGGTGACTACCGGAGACAAATGCGTAAAATTTGTATAATAGAACTTCTTAGTGCGAAGATGGTCAAGTCTTTTAGTGCAATTCGACAAGATGAGCTTTTAATTCTAGTTTCATCAATTTCTTCCACGTGAGGTTCTACGGTAAACATGACAGAGAAAATTTTTTGGTTTACGAACTCTGTTACTTGTAGATCGGCCTTCGGAAAAATATGCAAAGATAGAGATGAGGAAATACCCTCATTAATTGGAGGATTTGATGTGGCTGATTTATTCCCTTCTTGGAAGTTGCTTCACAAAATGAGTGGTTCGAAATCTAAATTGGTGAATGCGCATCAAACGGCTAATGCAGTTATGGAGGACATTCTCAATAAGCATATTGAAAACAGAAGCACTGGGAACAAGGGAAATGACGAGTTTGGAGATGAATATTTAGTTGATGTTTTCCTGAGGGTCAAGTAGAACGCGGAACTTCAAATTCCAATCACAAATGATCACATAAAAGCAGTGATTCTTGTAAGCTTGCTCTCATCTCATATGTCTGTTTACCCCTAAAATTGGATAAAAATTAAACTTATAATGTGGCTCTAAGAGCACGTAATTTCACTTAATACCAATTGATAAATATGAGGATTAATAACAGAAATGAACTATAAAGTAAGCAAACCAGTGTTAGAATGGAACTCAACCCTCGAGTCTGGATACCCTCGAACTGGTTGATACAAAAACAATTAAAATATAACAAGCTGATGAACAATAGTATAAACGAGAAAGAGAATTATATTGCTTTGATCTCTGTCAGCCGTCCCCTACAAATGATTAGAATCCCCCTTTATATAGTAGAGGAATTCCACTTATGATATAGTTCTAATTACAGAAGGAAATCTCATGATTAGCTAATTAATCGTTTCTGATTTGATCTGTTCCGAGATTTACGCCATGATCATCGACCAGTCATCGAGATTTATGCCGTGATCTGCGACAAGTCACAGATATCTCGCCTTTCCGTTATTATGCTATCTTCGATCTTCCTCGATGTCTGTCTCATTTGGCTTCGATCGCTACTAACCTCTATCTCGACAGGTACCTCGGTTCTGAACTCGGTACCTTATCCTCATGATTTAGTCTGTTCTTTTACGAGACCGTCCTTCGATGTAGTCTCCCGGTCTCGGTCAAATAGTAAAATCGGGTGGGCCCGGTTTTATCTGTATACAGATAGTCCTCTCATTTTTGTGGAGTGTAATGACAAGAAACCAATTGAGCCTTCGAGTTTTCTACCTCGACCTGTCATGATGTCATCCTCGTGATGTAAGCGACGGAAGTGACTGAAATGTCCCGTCTGTATAGTTACCAAGACATCAAATGCATGTCAGTCGATGGTCGGCCACCGCCAATTTTGAACCGTCGTTGTGAAATCTATAAATAACTCATCTCTTCGTCATTTCGAAATTTTTCTTTCAAATTTCCAATTTCCAATTTCCAAAGCTTTTTACATCTTCTAAGTTCTTTATCTGCATATCTACGATTTTTACTGCTAACCTTTTCTTAGAAAAGTAAATCTTATCATCTCCATTTATTTTTAACTCCAAATCCAAATGGCGAAAACGTCAAAAATTGTTCCTCAATAGGAAAACTCTTCTTCATCGCAGCCGGTCGGCGATAAAACACCGGTGGAGCCGTGCCCTGAGGAGTGTGTTCCCGGGAGGGGGAGTGCGTCCTCACCTCCGACTTTAAGACTGATAAAACGTCGTCGATTCCTGGCCGATGCGAGCTAGTGTCGAGGTATATATGCTCGATAACTGAGGGATACCTTAAGTAGGTAAAGAAAGACTACAAATGGGAGGGAAAAGAGGTGGTTATCCCGACCCCCGAGGAGGATATCACCACCCATGTGGAAGGGTTTCTAAGTGTTTACATTTACCCTTTCACGATGGGCCCCCTCGACACCGTCGTCATTGATTTTTGCCGTCAATACCGATTCTTCGTGAGCAAAGTCGAGGGGATACCTTTCACCCTCGCCCACCTCATCAGGTTGTACATCCCCCGCCTCTATCGAGGCGGGTTAATAAAACTCCAACGCTAGGCTACCAAAGTGTTGTTCTCAAGAAAAGACGAGAACAAGGACCGAGGTTGGATGGGCAGGTTCGTTTGAGTGAGGACTTTCGACCTAATCCTGACCGAGAAGATGTCATTTCCCCGAGAAATGGAATATGAAGTGTAAGTACAATCCCATTGTTAGGTCCTATTTATTTTTTTGCTCATTTGCTTCTTCTCATCGATATCCTTTTCTGTTATGTAGCGGTCGCTTGGATGCTCGGTGCAATTCCTAACCTCAAGAGCTGGGTTCGGGACTTGGCCTCCACCTCTACATATGCCGAGCGCTCATCGCACGATTTATCAAAGGGCTGATGGGAGGCCAAAACTCATGGTAAGCCCTTTTTCCACGTCTTTGATGATTTTGTTAAAGCATTTTTTTACTTAATTTCCTTTCTTACGTGCCTTGGCAAAGATGTTGTCATAAGGACCTTGTCTGGTGAGGATGAGACTTCGATCCCGACACCGAAACTGGTAAAGGACAAAAAGAGGAAAAAGATCGCAACCTCCGAGGATCCAAAACCTAAGAAGAAGAAGGCTTATAAGCCGAGAAAGAACATCATCCTTCTGACCGAAGACTTTGTTCGGAGTCTAAGAGATGAAGACTAAGAAGAGGAAGAAGATGACTCCGTGCTGGTTGCCCGAGTGGGAATGAGCACCGAGGCCCCAAATGCCACTGAATCGGTGAAGACTGTAGAGACTCCATCTCGAGATTAGGGGGTCTCAGGAAGAGACTTGGGAGAAGTCCCCGAGTCATCGAGGATTGAAGATGCCTCCCACCATAATGAGCCAACGGTGGGTACGACTGTAGGGGTTGGTCTCGAGGCCCCTCTAGATGGATAGAATGCCCCAAGTGATCCACTTGGGGCAATAGAAATTGGAGGCTCCCCGATGCTCCACTCGATTTCGAGGAGATGATTCAAGAGGCTCGGGCCTTAAAGCCCCTCTCCATAGAAGGAGCCCACGGAAGGGAGGATCCCTTCCGTGATTACTTTACAAGGGTCAAAGAAGCTACCGGCCTGAGCGACTTGGAGGTCTTGAGGAAGGAATCAGGTGAGGCATCGAGCCTTTTCAACGAAGCGCAGCAAGCTCTGAATCGGGTAAGCCTTAACTCCCTTTGTTGGTATTACCTTTGTGTTCATTTTTCTCTTCATGTCTAACTTCTTTTCTTCTTTCTGTGTAGGCCTCAGCGCTCATCGGAAGCATTTTCTCGGTCTCGATTTGAGCTGAGTCAGTATGAGGCCGACCTCCGAGGGCTCATGGAGGAGAGAAATGCCCTTAGACTTCTCTGTGGGCAAAAATAAGAGGAGACTAAGGACCTCCGAGCTGAGTTGGCCAAGGCTCACCGAGCAGGATCGGGCGGCTCCGTGAGGAGGTCAATATGATGAAGGTGGAGACCTTGGGGTGGAAATAAGGCATGGACCGCTTTGCTACAAAAAACAAGACTGCTTTATCCCAATTGTCATCGTCCGAAAGTCATCTTCGAGGCATGAAGGAGAAAAGCTCAATTCAGGCAAAGAAAATAGTGGAGCTCAAGGCTCGGTTGGCTTCCGAACTTGCAAAGGCCAAGTCTGAAGTCGAAAAGGCAAAGGACGAGGTAGAGGTGATCGTGGCTATCTACTGGGCTGATGCTAAAGCCGCTTAAGTCCAAGCGAGAGAGGCAGTCGAGACCGCTCAAACTCGAGCACATTGGATTTCTGAACTCGCCAAATACCAATCTCGGAGGGAAACCCTCGAGGAGATACACGCTCGAAGTTTCGATCTTACTGACGAGATAATAAAGGCTAAAGAGTGTGAAGCTGATGCTAGAGCGCTGACCTCCTCCAATGATGATGATGACGCTGAGAGCAAGAGCAGATCCGTGAGCTGGGAGGACCTCGATAGAGAAGAAGCTGCCCCCGGAGAAAATTAGGAACCTTAGGATTTTTCACTTTTGATCTTTTGTGTAGGATCCTAATTGGACCTTGTAAATATTCTCATATATATAAAGATCTCTTTCCTTTCTGACTTGTCTTTATTTCATTTTTTGCCTTGTGAAAATTTTGTTTCATTCGTAAGTTCGAGGCCTAGGCAATTTGATCGAAGTCGGAATAGTATAGTTTTTATAATCGAGCGAGTACTTGCTAGAACGCGGAGTAGGGTCACCCTTAGGTTTTAATTGAGTGAGTATGATCTCTCAAACTCAAAAATAAAATAGTCCTTTAGGCTCTTGAATTACGTCGATACGGCCATAGTAACGGTTTTCAAGAGCCATTCTTTTGCTCGATAGTTCCAATGGTTTCGTACCCATTAGGGTTTTCAAGGGTCGATATTATCGAGACCCTTTTTTGTAATGCCTTAGCATAAAATAAAGAATTTGTTCGAGAGTTCGAATGACTTTGTACCTATTAGGGTTTTCAAGGGTCGATATTATCGAGACCCTTTGTTTCGTAATGCCTTAGCATAAAATAAAGAATTTCTTTGAGAGTTTGAACGAATTTGTACCCATTAGGGTTTTCAAGGGTCGATATTATCGAGACCCTTTGTAATTCAGTCGAGAGTAGCCTTTTTAACCGGTTTATGAAAATATTCGAAGGCCTGTTTTATAACGAAAATCGGACGTCTACGAACCATGTTAATTTGTCCGTAGCCTTAATTTTGGGGTTTGCCTTTTGGGCTTGTTCTCCTGTTATACTTCAAACTTGTTCTAAGTATCAGTCCCTGAGTGGGGTGGTCGTGGCCTATAAGATCGAGGGTTGCCTTTTTAAGGTCTTACATTCTCAAGGTTTTAGTAATTCGATCATGTCAATTTTTTGGATGGCAGTCCCCGAGTGCGGGGTCAATTGTTTGAACCTTAGTTGTGACCGGCCCTTAAGTCAGTTTCCACAACATATGACAAATATGACATTGTAAAGTAAAAATTTCTCTAAGGCATGAAATATCTGGCAAGGAAAAATACTTTTTTCAACAGATTAACATGCGTACATGTTTGCCGTTAGGGCTCGAGTAATCTACATGGGCATGGTTCATTCGACCGCTTGACCCTTACAAAATTTTCCAATCGAGACCCTTTCGGCACGAAGTATTTTCCTATCCGAGGGCGATGCCCCCAGTATTTGAGGTTGATTGTAAAGGAGCCTCAGATACTGCTGAATTGCTCTACGTTAGCACAAACAATGGTTGCCTCGTTAAAAACCTCGTCGGAAAAACCCATTTGAGACAAAAACTGGTCTAAGGGAAAAAGAGTGCAACACGTGCTTTCAGACATAAGGACTTTGTGTTTGAACACCTGCAAATGGTTAGTATAAAATATAAATGAAAATGGAGAAGGTCGTACCTTAGCAGTAATATCGTTTGAGGAGTGATATAATCCAATTGTTTGGTAATTGTTCGCCGTTCATCGTGCCAAGTTTGTAGGATCCATTTTCGATGATATCGAGGATCTCATACGGTCCTTCCTAGTTCGAGCCAAGTTTTCCTTCGTTTGGGTATCGAGTATTAAGGGTGACCTTCCTCAGAACCAAGTCCCTAATTTTAAAGTGTTGAAGATTGGCTCTTTGATTGTAGTACATTTCAATCCGTTGTTTCTTTGCGGCCATCCGAACGAAGGCGGCTTCCCGTTTTTCATCTAGCAATTCGAGGCTTGTATTCATAGCTTCATGCTTTGACTTTTCCGTTGCATATCGAAACCTGGTGCTAGGTTCTCCGACTTCATCCGGGATCAGAGCTTCAGCCCCATATACTAAAGAGAACGGTGTTGCCCCCGTACTGGATTTTGATGTTGTTCGATATGCCCAAAGGACTTCGGGCAATATTTCTCTCCATTTTCCCTTAGCGTCGTTCAATCTTTTCTTTAGATTTTAATGATGGTCTTGTTTGTTGATTCGGCCTGTCCGTTCCCACTAGTCTCGATATGGCGTCGACAGGGTCCTCTTTATTTTGTGATATTCAAGAAACTTTGTGACTTTGTTATCGATGAATTGCTTTCCATTGTCGCATACGATCTCAGCAGGCATCCCCAATCAGCATATAATGTGGTCCCAGATGAAATCTATGACTTCTTTCTCTCTAATTTTTTCGAAAGCCTAATAGTCAGTCATAAAAAAAATAAATTTAGGTTTACCTAGAGCTGATGGTAGAGGGCCGACGATATCCATTCCCCATTTCATGAATGGCCATGGGGATAAGACTGAGTGGAGTTGCTCTCCGGGTTGGTGAATCATTGACGCATACCTTTGACATTTGTCGCACTTTCGAACAAATGCTTTTGTATCCTTTTCCATATCGGTCCAATAGTATCCTGCTTTGATGACTTTGTGAACCAATGATTTGACACTAGAATGATTTCCACGGGTGCCCTCATGGATTTCTCGTAGGACGTAGTCGGTATCTCTTGGTGCCAAACATTTTGCCAATGGTCCATCGAACATCCTTCTACACAGTGTTCCATTTTCGGCCAATGTGAATCGTGCGGCCTTCGTATGTAGAGTCCTCGATTCCCTAGGATCCAATGGAAGCTTCCCGTTCTTTAGTTATTCGATATATTTGTTCCTCCAATCCCAGTTCAGACTCATGGAGTTGATTTCGGCGTGGCCTTCTTCGATTACTGACCTTGAAAATTGTACAACAGTCCCCGAGCTAATCTCGTCGTCTTTGACTGATGACCTCAAATTTGTGAGGGCATCAGCCTCGCTGTTTTGTTATCGAGGCACATGCTGTAGGGTCCATTATTTAAACCGATGTAGAGTCACCCATAGTTTGTCCAAGTATCTCTGCATTCGATCTTCTCGAACCTCGAAGGTTCTGTTGACTTGGTTTAGCACAAGCAGAGAGTCACATTTGGCCTCGATGAATTCTGCTCCCAAACCTATAGCTAGCTCAAGACCTATAATCATGGCCTCATACTCGGCCTCATTGTTAGTTAACTTGGTAGTTTTGATAGCTTGTCTAATTGTATTACCCGTGGGTGGCTTCAAAACGATGCCTAACTCGGACCGCTTCACGTTCGAAGCACCATCTGTGAAGAGGGTCCACACCCCCGATGATGTACCCGACTTTATTAATAGTTCTTTTTCGACATCGAGTACGAGGGATGGCGTAAAGTCGGCCACAAAGTCCCCTAAGATTTAAGACTTGATGGCCATTCGGGGTCGATACTCGATATCCTACCCACTGATCTCGACGGCCCACTTTACCAATTGGCCCGAAAGTTTGGGCATATGAAAAATATTGTGAAGGGGATAAGTAGTCACCACGCAGATCGGGTGACACTGAAAATATGGTTTTAATTTCCTAGAGGTGCTTATTAGGGCAAGCGCTAATTTTTCTAAGTGTGGGTACCAGGTCTTGACCTACCTAAAGTTCGACTAACATAGTAAACAGGAAATTCCGAGACTGCTAAGTACATGTAGAGTTGCTCATCCACTTTCGAATTATGAAGCAGTGGCGGGCTCGAGACATACCGCTTTAATTCTTCCAATGCTTATTGGCATTCCGGGGGTCCACGCAAAATTGTTCTTCTTTTTGAGCAGTGAGAAGAACCTGTGACTTCTATCTGAAGACTTCGAGATGAATCGGCATAGGGCGGCTATGCGCCCTGTTAATCTTTGTACGACCTTAACATTGTCCACAAATGTGATGTTTTCGATTGCCTTGATCTTATCGGGGTTGATCTCGATACCAGATTCGATACCATAAAGTTGAGGAACTTGCTTGAGCCGACCCCGAATGCACATTTCTCCAGGTTGAGTTTCATGTTGTATTTCCTCAGTATATTGAAGGTCTCCTGTAAATATGTCAAATGGTCCTCTGCTCGCAGGGACTTAACTAACATATTGTCAATATAAACCTCCATTGACTTACCTATTTGTTCTTAAAACATTCGATTTACTAAGCGTTGATAAGTGGCACTAGCATTTTTTAGTCCAAATGCCATTACATTATAACAATAGGTGTCGTACTTAGTGTTGAACAAAGTGTTTTCCTGATACTCCAGGTTCATTTGTATTTGATTGTACCTAGAGTAGGCATCGAGAAAACTAAGGATCTCATGGCCGACCGTGGCATCGATCATGCGATCAATATTCGGTAGAGGAAAATAGTCTTTAGGACATGCTGTGTTTAAATATTTATAGTCTACACACATTCTAAGTTTATTTCCCTTTTTAGGGACTACGACTATGTTTACTAACCATTCGGGACGGTCATATCTCCATGGATGTTCATGAAATGGGGAATGGGCATCGTCGGACCATTACTACTGGCTCCCGAAAAGGTAAGATTTCTTTTAATTTTAACTTACTATTTTTCTAAGTTGGTGGAAGAAGGTCATTATAAGAAAATTGGAGAACGCGAAGTGGTGGACTTATTGTGGAAAAATATAATTTGCAGGTTCGGAATACCAAAAGAGATACCATGCGACACTAGGCAATAGTTTATCAGTGCAAAAATTATAAAGTTCCTCCAAGATTTGAAAATAAAGAGGATCACATCTTCACCTTATCATCCGAGTGCAAACGGTCAAGCGGAGTCAACGAACAAAGTGATTATTCAAAGCCTCAACAAAAGGCTGGAAGTGGCTAATGGAAATTGGCCCGAGGAATTACCCGGAGTTCTATGGCCATTCTGAAATATGGTCAAGTCAATCATAGGGGAAAGCCCTTTTTTCCCCTCGTGTATGGTGCAGAAGCTTTAATCCCGATGGAAGGAGGGGAACCGACCTTGAGATAATTCCAAGATGATGAAGAATCGAATAATGAAGCAATGCTAGTCAACTTGGAACTGCTCGATGAATGCAGGGAATTGGCGCATGTAAGAATGGTAGCTGAAAAACAGAGAATGGAGGGGTGTTATAATCGAAGAGCCAACCTCTGTTATTTCAAAGTAGGAGACTTGATCCTAAGGAAAGTAACTCACAATACCCGGGAGTTCAATGCGGGGAAGCTAGGTCCAACGTGGAAAGGCCCCTACCAGGTTTCAACTATCACCGAAAAAGGATTATACGTGTTCCACGTCGAACAATCAACATAATCTTCGGAGGGAACGAGATTAACGGGGTCACCTTTTCAGCAGTAAAGAAGACGAAAGTATCAATAATGCATAGCGAAAGGCTTCTGGAAGATGATATCACTTTTACAGAGGAGGACACAAACGGATTGTCGCTACCACACAACGACGCACTGGTAACTTCTTTAAATGTGTTAGATTTTAAGATTAAACATGTTCTAGTGGATCTAGGGAGTTCGGCTAATATCATACAATGGAGAGTATTGGAGCAAGATAAACTCACCGGAAGCATTATTCCTGCCACGAAGCTTCTCGCCGGGTTCAACCTCGCAAGTGTGACAACGCGGGGAGAGATTTTATTACTCACAAATGCTGAAGGAGTAATGAAAACAACTCTTTTAGAAGTGGTAGTTGGTGATATGGGAAGGCCATGGTTGCACGAGATGAAAGTTGTACCATCAACATACCATCAATTGCTGAAGTTTCCAACACCCGAGGGAATTAAGCATATAAGGGGTGACCACCCAGCAGCAAGAGAGATGTGGCATGTGACATAGAAATTACACGGCCCATCACCTACTCCTGAAGTAGATAAAGTTAGCCAGGCGTCGAAAGTTTTATCAGGTACTGAGATATTTTCAAGTTCTAGAAGAAATCGATGCGACGAAGTCCAAAGCGGAAGAGCTGGAGCAAGTGGCATTGTTCTAGGAATTCCAAGAGAGGAAATTCCACTTGGGGACAGGACTGCATCCAGAACTCAGGTCCGACTTCATTAAATTCCTTAAATCTAACGCCGATTGTATTGCATGGTCGCATGAGGATATGACAGGTATCCCTACAGAGGTAGTCGTAAGAAAGTTAAGCTTGGGTCCTAACATACCTCCGGTAAGACAAAAGAAGCGCCCGATCGCCGATACCAGGAATAAATTCGTCAAAGAAGAGGTAACACACTTACTTAATATCGGTTCGATTCGAGAGGTAAGATATCTAGACTGACTAGCTAATGTAGTAGTAGTTCCTAAGAAAAACAATAAGTTTTGCATGTGTGTAGATTATAAAGATCGTAACAAAGCATGCCCGAAAGACTCGTTCCCACTACAAAACATCGATCAAATGATTGATGCCATGGCCGGGCACGAGCTAATAAGTTTCCTCGATGCTTATTTCGGGTACAACCAAATTAAGATGAACCTGGAAGATCAAGAAAAAACTTCTTTTATAACGAATTTCGGTATATATTATTACAATGTGATGCCCTTCGGGTGGAAAAATGTCGGAGCCACTTATCGACGACTCGTGAACGGGATGTTTGAAAATCAAATAGGATAAAATATGAAAGTTTATATATACGATATGCTCGTTAAGTCTTCAAATGTAAGTGATCACCTTAAACATCTGCAACAGACTTTCCACATCCTAAGGAAACATAATATGAAGCTTAATCCAGAGAAATGCGCATTTGGGGTCAGTTCAGATAAGTTTCTAGGATTTCTGGTATCACAAAAGGGGATTGAAGTAAACCCCGATAAGATAAAGGCCATAGAGGATATCCCAGACCAACTGTCAAATGTAAAGAAAGTCCAAAGGCTTACGGGGAGATTGGAAGCTTTAAGGAAATTCATTTCCCGATCGTCACAAAAGTGTCATCGTTTCTTCAACTGCTCAAAAAGAAAAATAATTTTGAATGGACCCCGGAGTGCCAGCAGGCTTTGATGGATTTAAAGAAGTACTTGTCAAGACCTCCATTGCTTTCAAAACCAAAAGAAGGAAAAACGTTGTTGTTTACCTCGCGGTCTCGAAAGTTGCGGTAAGTGCGGTTTTAGTCTGAGAGGGTGAAGGTACGCAATCTCCCATTTATTATGTTAGTAAAGTTTTAACAGGAGCAGAAACTCGTTACCCACATTTGGAAAAATTGTCCTCAGCTCTCGTAGTCGCCGCTCGGAAGCTGAGGCCCTATTTCCAATGCCACCCGATAGCCATGTTGTCTACTTTCCCTTTGCGGAACTTCTACCATAAACACGAGCTCTTGGGTAGATTGGCCAGATGGGTCGTCAAAATGAGTGAGTTCGACATAGAATATAAGTCGTGGACTGCAATTAAGTCGCAAGTATTGGCTGACTTTGTGGCCAATTTCTGTTCGGGATTATTGCCTCAGGCAACCAAGGAAGCAATATTGATGTCAGAATCAACATCAGGGGGTTGGACCTTATTTACGGATGGAGCTTCCAATGTGAAAAGGTCCAGGCTCGGTATAGTCTTAATCATGCCTTCAGGTAAACCCTGAGGCAAGCCATCAGGACGGTCCATTTAACTAACAATAAAGCAGAGTATGAAGCTTTGATTGCAGGACTCGAGTTGGCTCGGGGACTTGACTCTGATCTCATCGAAATCACATGTGACTCACAACTAGTGGTAAATTAGGTCTACGGGATCTTCGATACCAAAGAGGAGCGCATGCAACAATACATGGTAAAGGTTCAAGCTCTGCTGGCGCGATTCCGAGAGTGGTCAATTACTCATATCCCAAGGGAATAAAATGTAATAGCAGACGCATTGGCAAACCTAGGATCATCAACATAAATAAAGGGATTGGAGTTCGGGTCGGTAGTATAATTGATGAACTCAGTCCTGGATACAAATGGCTACTACGAGGTAAATTCAACTAGTATTGTCTGGGACTGGAAGAATAATATTATTGATTATCTCGAACATGGGAAACTACCTGAAGACCCAAAAATGTCATGGGCGTTGTGCACCAAAGCAGCACGATATAGCTTCAAGCGATACCAATTGTATAGAAAATCTTTTCAAGGCCCACTGGCCTAATCCTTAGGAGGGTCCGAAGCTAACTATGTCATGAGAGAGGTTCACGAAGGGATATGCGGCAACCACTCGGGCATAGATTCCTTGGTGTTGAAGTTGGTACGGGAAGGATATTACTGGCCCCGCATGGAAGGGGAAAATGATAACATAGCCGCCCTAGGAATCGAGGTGCCTCAGGCTGACTTCGAGGGAGCACCGATTGCAAATCATGTCGATGTCAATTCACATGTCGCCCTAAATGCAAATATGCGCGTTGATCCCAAAGGTAGTATATGCAGAAAAGTTCGATCAGGTGGTCGAGGTCCGCAGGGCAGAGAAGATGGTGGAGTTAGCCTCCAATTGATATTCAAAATGTTACATGAACAACAAGCCGCTATAGCACAACTACAAAATCAACACCGAACACCGAGTAGGATTGAACCAGAAGTCATCCACAGGACCGAGCCTATGCCGGAAAAGTCGAATGCCAACGAATCGGGGGCTGACCCCTCCATTATAAAAATGTTCGAGGAGCTAACTAAACGGATTGAATCGGGAGAAAAGAAAATCGAGGCAAATGACAATAAAGTACAAACATACAACTCTCGAGTTGACCAAATACCGGGGGCACCGCCGATTCTAAATGGTATGGATTCAAAGAAATTCGTACAGAAGCCTTTCCCTTCAAGTGCGGCTTTGACACCCATTCCAAAACAATTTCGAATGCCAGAAATTCCCAAGTAGAATGGGACAATCGACCCAAATGAGCATGTCACTTGTTATACATGCGCAATAAAAGGGAATGACTTGGATGACGATGAGATTGAATCTGTTCTACTGAAGAAATTTGGAGAAAACTTGTTAAAAGGAGAAATGATATGGTACCACAATTTTTCGCCTAATTCCATCAATTCCTTCGCCATGCTTGCAGACTCCTTCGTAAAGGCACATGCAGGAGCAATAAAGGTTGTGACTAGGAAATCGGACCTCTTCAGGGTGAAACAAAAAGACAACGAAATATTGAGGGAATTCGTATCTCGGTTCCAGATCGAACGCATGGAACTACCACCGGTCACAGACGATTAGGTTGTTCAGGCCTTTACTCAAGGTTTGAACGAACGAAGTTCAGTGGCATCACGATAGCTAAAGCAGCATTTAATTGAATATCCAGCAGTATCCTGGGCCGATGTACATAATCGGTACCAGTCAAAGATCAGGGTCGAGGATGATCAATTGGGAACCCCTTCCGGTTCCGCTTATCCAAACAGGCCCATCAGCAGAACTCAAAGGGATATCGACAGAGAACCCCGGTCGAGCAGAGATCGGTATCAAACATACAACGAAGATCGTAGAAACAAAGGCCCGGGACACAATCCAATCTGAAATGATCGAAGAAACGGGTCGGGTCTCTACCTCTTAGGCGCCCACTACCCGCCTATCCTCCACCTCTAGATGACTATGCACGTGGAGTATTAAGTGGAATAAAGCTTGTAGCTTGAATCCCACCTCTTAATCATATACAGGTTTCGGAGAACCTTTCAATACCGCATAAATGCATCTCAGGTCCCAACTGATATAGCACATGACCCTGCAATCTGATTATTGATAGTGGACTCCCTTCACTTGGCGCGAAGCCACATGACACATTCCCATGATCCACGATACTAACTTTCATCGCTCGTAGGATACCGGTCATAAGATGCCTCAAGCCATTTATTTGGCGCATGCCATCCTCGTGATACTTAAACTCGCTTCCTCTAGTGCCTTGGTTGTGTACGTGACCTTCGCTAAATAGAAATCACATACGAACTACATAGTCTTTAATACTACCACCTATTTTAGATCTACATCCACCTCGTGACCCTGCCATAATTGTGATGATTAGGCAATTAACTAAACCTTCTTAATATCATACATATCAATTAGATGTCAGAACCTGCTGCACCCCAATGTGCACAGTTGAATGATCTCTCAATACTTCTGCATCCTCTATCTGGACGACACGTTGTAATAATGGCTAAGTAACCCTGGCTCTCTTATAACCCCTCTATAGTATTACGAACCGTTGGCGCATAATTGATACCGGGTGCGCAATTTCATACACGAGTGGATGCAAAAAAACATAAGATATATGCTTCAAGTTGAATAAATGTAACACGATGAGGAATGAAAGAAGTGACAATTTTTACTACTAGCTCTGTAGACTCTCGAAGATAAGTATAGACGTCTCCATACTGATCTGCAAGACTCTACTAAACTCGTTCGTGGCTCGTAAAACTTATGAACCTAGAGCTCTGATACCAACTTGTCACGACCCAAAATCCCACCACAGGCGTCGTGATGGCACCTAGTCTCTAAGACTAGGTAAGCCGATTTCAATTATATTTTTTTAAGCCGTTTTTGAAAAAAAAAATTAAATAAGTAATTAAAACTAATAGCGGAACAAATATTAATATACAACCTCCTAAGACTGGTTGTACTGAGTTACGAACTCTAACTGAACACATAAAATATTCACGAGGACCTAATATACAATATTGTTTGATTAAAAATTAACATTGCAATGAAATGAAAAGACTCCAAGGGACTGCGACAACCAAGCATCTCTACCTTGAATCCTTATGATACCACTCTAATTATGTCCGAGTCCGATATCTTCAATACTTGGATCTGCACAAAAGTATGCAGAAGTGTAGAATGAGCACACCACAATGGTGCCCAGTAAGTATCAAGACTAACCTCAGTGGAGTAGAGACGAGGTACAGTCAAGACACTCACTAGTCTAATAGCCTGTGCAATAAGATATACAAAATAATAGGAAACAAATAACAATAAGGGCAACAAGAACACCATTAATAACGCTCAACAATTTATGAATATAAGTATACCCAATTGAATCAAGTATTTCAAATAAATATCTTTCACATATAATCCTTCCGAATAAATCTCTTTCGAATATAATTCCTTCAAATAAATATCTTTCAAATATTCTTCCTTTAAATAAATCTCTGTCAAATATAATTTATTCAAATAAATACCTTTCGAATGTAATTCTTTTAAATAAATCTTTTTGAATAAAAATCCTTCTAAATAAAAAGTCACCATGTGAAATTTCCTTTCATAATCATACAACTACGGGTCTCAGTGCATTTTCATAATTTTCATAAACACAGGTCTCATCTCACTTTCATATTTCCACGGCACTTCGTGCCTATAATTAAATCATCATATTTTTCCGGTACCTCGTGCCCTCATTTCATATCTCAACTGCATGGACAATTCATGTGCCGAATATTATTATCAATGCATATAAGATCCACACGATTAATTTATTTCCTATAAAGTAAGTTTAAAATTTTAAATCAAGTAAGAGAATCAACAAAGAAATAAATTTATTTTAGAAATTATTTGGGTGAAGAAAATAACATTTCAATTAAAATGAAGCACCTGATAGTTGGTGATTTGGATGTAGAACTTATAAGAACTAAAGCACACAATAATTCTTTTTATTCAAAACAACTTAACCTTGAAAACTAATAAAGACTAAAACCACAAATCCTCAAAGTCTCGTACAAGAGCCAAAGCCAACACATTACAACAAGTGATACAAACATATAATAGAATCAAATATTACATCACAGAAGAACATAATAATTTACCTATCACGGAAATACAAAAATAACCGAAGACAAGTTCAACCACAGAGAATGTCAACAAAGGCACTCCCGAGATACCGTCACATAATCCCAAAAGTAAATATGCAACAACAATATCCCCAGGCCATCATAAGTCATCACAATTCAATCCCCGACATAGCCCACCTTGTCTTGCCATGTGTGCAATAGTAAATTAAATTTCCGCCTTGTCTTGCCACACGTGTATAATAATATTCCCACCTTGTCTCGCCACATATGCAAACCCACACACACACACACACACACACACACACACACACATATATATATATATATATATATATATATATATATATATATATATATATATATATATATATAGATATAGAGCCCGCCTTGTCACGCCGCATGTGCATAAATCAATAGTAATAATAGCACAGCAGAAACCTTATGCAAACACCCGAACATAACTCCCACAATATAGCGTGCCAAAATCACATCTCATAAATTGCACCTAAGTGCTCAGATATTACAACATATCACAAATTGCACATCAAATGCTCAATTATTATAACTTATCATATATTACACATCAACTGCTCAGTTATTAAAACTTATCACAAATTGCACATCAAGTGCTCAAATATTATAAATTATCACAACTTGCCACAAAAATTAACAATACCTTATTTTCCACAATAAGGAGCCAATGGCTCGACCATAATGTGCACAAAAATCTTAACAAATTATCTGGAAGTGGACAACTCAATAAAATAATATTTCACATAAAAATCAAGGTGGCAATCACACCAAATCATCATGTAAAAATAATTTCAACAAACAAGGATCTAGGCATGACAAATAGAGGATTTAATAAGTGCCAATAATTTCCAATTTAATACATAAGGGCGTCTAAGGATTTTTTTAATCAATAAAATTTGCATATATAAACCAAGTACGCACTCTTCACCTCGCGTACATGGTTTTCAATTATACAATTTGCACATAAGACTCAATGCCTAAGGGAAAATTCCCTCAATCGAGTTTGACCAAGACACTTACCTTTTTGAAGTTGTGCCAATATTCCAAAATCGCCTTCTTGCTTGAATTGGCTTCCGGACCACTCAAATCTATTCAAATCAATTGTATAACTTCATTAAAATTTATCGAAAATAATTTCGGATAATAAAATGTCGACTTAGAAATTTATTGTAAAAAGTCAACAAAAGTCAACGAGGGACCTGCCTTTCAGAACCCGACATAATTTTTATAGAATCCAAACACCCATTCCGATACGAGTTCAACCATACCAATTTTATCGAATTCCAATAAAAACTCAACCTCCAAATCTTAAATTTTCGTTTTTGGAAGATTTTGTAAAAATCTTGATTTCTTCCATTTAAATCTGAATTAAACGATGAATATAATCATTGATTCATGAAATATAATTACTTTAGGATATAGAACACTTACTCAAGTCAAAGTCTTGAAGAACTTCTCTAAAATTGCCCAAAACAGAGCTCTAAAATCTAAATCGACAAATGGCGAAATGACCATTTTTGGTACTTAACATTCTGCCCAGTTTCACACCTGCGGACTAATTTTTGCACCTGCGTGCTCGCTTTTGCGAGCGAAATCTTGCTTCTGTGAAGGCCACAGCCAACAAACACATCGCACATGCAGAATCCTTTACGCTTCTGCGCATTCGCAGGTGCAATGCAACATCCGCATCTGCGCAAATAGCCGCTTCTGCGCCATCCATTCCCGCTTCAGCGCTTCCGCTGGTGCGGGATTTTCTTCGCACCTGCGACCACTGCCATTCCCTTCCATCTTTGCTTCTGCGATGGCTCCCTCGCTTCTGCGTGGTCGCACCTATGCCCAAAATTCCGCAGGTGCGAATCCAACAGTTGCTGCCATTTTCCAGCAGCTTCTTCCAAGTCCGAAATTCTCCGTTAACCTTCCGAAATCCAACTGAGGCCCCCAGGACCTCAACCAATTATACCAACATGTTCCAAAATATAATACGAACTTAGTCGAGGATTCAAACCACATCCAACAATGCCAAAATTATGAATCACGCATCGAATCGAATTATATCTCTTCAAATCTTTCAACTTCTATATTTTTGCGCCGAATCGTATCAAATCAATTCGGAATGACTTCAAATTTTGCACAGTGTTCATAATTGACGTAATGGAGCTATTCCCATTTTCGGAATCATAATTGACGTAATGGAGCTAAAGAATTATCTTAGAAAATTATGAACACTGTGAGGAGAATGTAACAGCAATATTAGTCCGCCATGCGTTGGAACTCCTTTCGCATTGGATGATGTTCAGATTAGAGACAAGGTGGTTCATAAACGTTTATGAGAAAATGCCAAACTCTAATCCTCTTCTTCTCGAGCTTGCCAAGTTGGACTTCAACATTGTTCAAGCAACACATCAAGAAGATTTAAGAGATGTATCAAGGTGTGAATTCTCTCTCGCTATATATATAGATGTATGTATGTATCTATATATAATATATCTATCGTCAATACATAGGTTTAACAAATATCTGAATATTAATTAATTAGGAGAAACTAAAAAAGTATTTCTACTTAATTATTTAGAACATGTTTTTAATAATTTCTCATGTAGCATTGGTGAGTAATTAATTATATTTAAAGGTGGTGGAAGAACACATGCCTGGCAGAGAAGTTACCATTTTCAAGGGATAGATTGGCAGAGTGTTTCTTTTGTGTTACGACCCAAAATCATTGAAACATCGTAATGGCGCAAGACACTACTGTCAGGCAGGCCAACACCAATAATTAGTAAATTCTCATTTTAATATTTTGAATTCATAGTTATTCCCCTCAATTTAATAGCAGAAATTGGAGTTTACAAAATACGTAATAATATCTTTAAAAAATATTCCAATACAGTGCAACCCATAATCATCCAAAAACCCGATGTCACAAGTGCATGAGCATTTACTACGAATGTAAAATAAAATACAACAGTTGTCTGGAATACAATTGGACAAGAAAAATGTAAGTAATTTGAAGGAGACTCTGTTGGCCGCGGAACATCGTATAGAATGCAGCTCACCTAAGTCCCCTCCATAATTGCACCTCTGTGCCCATAAGGCCGCTAAACATATGTGTACCTGCACAAAATGTGCAGCAAGTGTAGCATGAGTACATAAATCAAAGCGTACCCGGTAAGTATCCCGCCTAAACTCGAAGAAGTAGTAACGAGGAGTCGACTCGGACACTTACTATGGGCTATAATCAATATACCAATGATATGATAAATTATGGACTTTTCATGAGGCAACGGTAAACACAATAACATGAGACAGGAAATTAATTCTCTTGTCAATAGGGGATTTCCAAATTCATTTTCATCTTTTAACAATTTATATCTCCGGCCAATGAGGCCATATAAAATTATCAATTTATCTCAGACCAGGGAGGCAATATCGTTATTTATAAATTTCAAGGCAAGTAATACAAGCATGCGCAAATCATGTCAAGGTCGTACGGTCGGATCCAACAATTATTTAAATTGTGCACTGCCAGATGGTCGGATGGCGTGAACCATAGATGCATCTATTTACTACCGAAGTGCTCGGCCCGATCCACAAATAACAATTATTCTCAAGAAAACACAAGTTTCTCATGTACAGTCAAGTATCTCATACAAACATTCAAGTAAGTGAATTTAATCTCACACCATTTTTTTATCAATTTCTATCATGGCCAAGTGATTATATTAGCAAGTAAGAGCACAAACATTCTACGTATAACATGATACGAGTCTTAAACTACCCAGACAATAACATAATAGTAGTTATGTACGGACTCTCGTCACCTCGTACATACGTAGCCCCCGCAATTTGGTACAAACATTTATTTAATTCACCTATGGGGTTAATTACCTCTTACAAGGTTAGAAAGGAGACTTACCTCGCTCCGAAGTTCCTTTTCAGGCTCCCAAGCTTTCCCAATAACTCGAACCGATGCTCAATGCTCCAAAACTAGTAAATAAATATACAAATCCATGAATATATACTGTAATACTCCTTATAATCCAATGTATAACAAATTCCAACTCCATTCTAAAGGTCGTTAAAAAAATTACCCTCTGGTCCACGTGCCCGGATTCCGAAAATTTTCGAATATAAAATTTACCCACAACCTTATGTAATGACCCGACCGGTCGTTTTAAGCATTTACGCTCCTTTCAACTATTTAAAATCTTGAATAACTTCCTGCGAGGTATTATGACTTGTGTGAATTGTCGGTTTTGGTTTTAAGGTATTTCGGAGTTAGCTTGGAAGAATGAATTTTCATGTTGGAAGCTTAAGTTGAAATAGTTCACCGGATGTTGACTTATGTGTAAACGACTCCGGAATAGAGTTTTGAGGATTCCAATAGCCCCGTATGGTGAATTTGGACTTAGGAGCGTATCTGAAAAATTATTTGGAAGTCCGTAGTAGAATTTAGCTTGAAATGGCTAAAATAAAAAGTTGAGTTTGGAAGTTTGATCGGGGAGTTGACTTTTTGATATCGGGCTCGAAATCTAATTCTAGAAATTTGAATAGCTTCGTTATGTCATTTATGACTTGTGTGCAAAATTTGAAGTCATTCCGGATTGATTTGATATGTTTAGGCACAAAATATAGAATTTGAAAGTTCAAAGTTCATAGATTTTGATTTGAGATACGATTCGTCGTTTGGATATTGTTTTATATGGTTTGAGGCCTTGAGTAGGTCCTTGGTATGTTAAGGAACTTG
The DNA here is from genome assembly GCF_000390325.3 of Nicotiana tomentosiformis. NCBI lineage: Eukaryota > Viridiplantae > Streptophyta > Magnoliopsida > Solanales > Solanaceae > Nicotiana > Nicotiana tomentosiformis. Next base: position 108,051,680 of record NC_090817.1, on the reverse strand, counting down.
TTGGTATGTTTGTACGGGGTCTCGAGAGCCTCGGGTAAGTTTTGGATGGTTAACGGATCATTTGTGGCCTTGGTGAGATTGCTGATATCTGTTGATGCATTTTTCGGATTTTCTCTTTTGTGTTCGCGAGTGAGCCCTTGCATTCGCGAAGAGAAATCTGAGGCAGGCAGGATTTACTCTTCGCATTCGTGAGGGGGTCTCACGTTCGCGAAGAGGAGTTGGGTTGTCCATCGCATTCGCGTTCGCGTTCGCAAAGGGAAACAATAATGGGCATGCGTTTTTGCCTTCGCGTTCGCGAAGCGGAGCTCGCGTTCGCGAAGAAGGGATCCGTAAAGCATCGCGTTCGCGAGCAGTGTCTCGTGTTCGCGAAGAGCAAATGTTGGACAGCACATTTTGTGCTTCGCGCACGCGAGGGACCTGTCGCGTTCGCGAAGAAGAGAGGTCTGGACAGAGAGTTTAAGTTTTGCAAATGGAACTTTGTCCCATTTTCAGTGTTTGACGGATTGGAGCTCGGGAAGAGGCGATTTTTAGGGGTTTTTCAAGGAAAACAATAGGGTAAGTGCTATACACTCAATATTGCTTAAATTACCCGAATCCATGTTTGTTTTTATCATTTAATTGGTGAATTAAGTTGGAAAGGTTTGAAAACCCTCTTGGTTTAAATAGAAGATTTGAAGGTCGAGTTGGGGTTGGATTTTGGTAAACTTAGTATGGTTAGACTCGTAGTTGAATGGGCTTCGAGATTTGGTAACTTTTGTCGGGTTCTGAGATGTGGGCCCCACGGGCAACGTTTGAACTAGATTTTGGAGTTTTATGGGAAATTAGTATTTTCTTATGGAATTAATTTCAATAAATTTTATTGAATGAATCGAATGAATTGTGGATAGATTCGAGGCGTTTGGAGGCCAATTCAGGAGGGAAAGGCATAGCGGAGTAAAGAATTACACGGTTTGAGGTAAGTAACACTTCTAAACTTGGTTCTAAGGGTATGAATCCCCGAATTTGGTATGATATAAATTGTTGAACGTGACTCACACGATAGGTGACGAACACGTAGACGTGCACCACAGAAATTATGTCTTTAATAAATCCTGTGAAGTTGTAAAATTAAAGAATCATGTTATTATATGAACATGTGGCACGTGTTAGAGGAATTGAGATGAGGCTTGTGATAAATATCGTGTTTAGGCTACGTCCCAATATTTTAGGACCCATGGGGTCGTGTTGTCGCTAAATCAATTAATCAAAAATATACATTTCACACTCAGTTATAATTGTCCATTGTGAGGATATTTATGGGATTGAGCTGGGCAATGCAACATGTCATAATGGCTTTATACATCATTATTATATAGATTGGGTTGCCCGCCTGCAGCAGGCCTTATTGGCTTTACTATTATATGGATCGGGGGTTGCCCGCCTGCAGCAGGCCTTATTGGCTTTACTATTATTTGGATTGGGGCTACCCGTCCGCAATAGGCCTTATTGGCTTTACTATTTTACGGAACGGGTTGCCCTTCTGCAGCAGGCCTTATAGGCATGGACTTCCCAGGGCATGGACTTGCCTTACTTACACCTTATATATATATATATATATATATATATATAGGGATGGATTTTCCCAGGGCATGCACATGCCTTACTTATTTGTATTGTAATGAGTTATCTGGACATTGAATATATATATATATATATATATATATATATATATATATATATATATATATATATATATATATATAGGGATGGATTTTCCCAGGGCATGCACTTGCCTTACTTATTTGTATTGTAATGAGTTATCTGGACATTGGATCTTGTCAGTATCATTTATATATAGGGATAAATTATCCCAGGGCTGGATTGGCCTTATACGGTACTGAGTGACCGACTGTCAGTCGATGTGTATTTATATACGGGTTGGAACACCCCTGGGCTGGATTGGCCATAAACGGTACCGAGTGACCAGATAATTTGTGACCAGTATTTACATGAGGTATTTCTATTGAGATGTCATATTCCTCATATCATGCAGTATTGATATATTTCATTTGTACTAAGTTTAACTGTTGAACTTGAAAGCATGCCTACATTTCTGTACCGAGCTCATCATTTCTTTCAGCCCAGAGGTTAGTCTTGTTACTTATTAATTTAGTTGTACTCATACTACACTCTACACCTCATGTGTAGATCCAGGTGCTTTCGGACACGGAGATTGTTAGATTTCAGAGTACTATCAGTTGGAGACTATAAAGGTAGTTGCTTGGCGTCCGCTGACCTTGTCTCTCTTTCCTTCAGTTGTTGTATTGTTCTATATTTTCAGACAGTGGTTTTTATCAGTCAATATTGTACTCATATTAGATGCTCATGTACTCAGTGACACCGGATTTTGGGAGTGTTATATTTGAAATTTGAGATTTCTTCTGCTGAATTTAATTATTTGTTTTCAAATTTCAAAGATATGGTGGATTATTGAGATTTTTGGCTTGCCTAGTATTGAGATAGGCGCCATCACGACAGGTGAGATTTTGGGTCGTGACAAGTTGGTATCAGAGCCCTAGGTTACATAGGTCTCACGACTCATGAGCAAGTTTAGTAGAGTCTTGCGGATCGATATGGAGACGTCTGTACTTATCTTCGAGAGGCTACAGAAACCTTAGGAAAATTTCACTTTCTTGTATTCTATCGTGCGAATTTGTTGATTCTGAAAACTAAATTTTTGTTATTTTAGTCTCTCACAGATAGTGAGGACACATACTACTGGATTGGACGGTCGGCCACCAGTGCCACCAGTTAGGGCCGCGAGAGGCTGGGGTCGTGGTAGAGGTCAAGGTGTAGCTCGTACCACAGTTGGACAAGCACCTGTAGTACCACCAGGTGCTCCACCTCAGGAGCAGATTCCGGATATAGCTGAGCCGACAGGATCAGCTCAGGCACCAGCTTTACCCATTGAGATTCCAAGCCTTCAGGAGACTTTGGCCCAGATATTGGCAGCTTCCAATGATCTTGCTCAGGTGGTTTCGGCTCAGGACGCACCTGCCGCTTCTCAGGCTGGGGAAGGTACTCATACCCACAATGCCCGTACTCCAGACCAGGTAATATAGGGACTCCAGATACCAAGGGCACTACCAGCCTAGCCGGCTGTAGTTGCTCAGGCCCCAGTAGTTCCTGTAATGGCAGATGATGAGCAGAGGAGACTTGAGATATTTGAAAGGCTTCGACCTCTACCATTTAGAGATACTGAGTCAGACAATGCTGGGGATTTTCTGGATAGGTGTCAACGGATGTTTCGGACAACGGGTATTCTGGAGACCAGTGAGGTCTCATTTACTACTTTTCAATTTTCTGGGGCTGCACTCAGATGGTGGGAGAATTACGAGAGATGTTGGCCTATTGGCGCAGCACCCCTTACTTGGCAGCAGTTCTCCATGGTATTTTTGGAGAAGTTCGTGCATCAGTCCCACAGAGAGGACCTGCGCAGACAGTTTGAGCAGCTTTGCCAGGGTGATATGTTCGTGACGTAGTACGAGATAAGATTTTCTGAGTTGGCTCGTCACGCAGTCTGGTTGGTTCCCAGTGATAGGGAGAGTATTAAGAGGTTCATTGATGGCCTCACATATTAGTTGTAGTTACTTATGACTAGGGAGAGAGTAACTGGTGCTACTTTTGATGAGGTAGTGGACATTGCTCGGCAGAAAGAGATGGTTCATAGCTAGGAACGTGGAGAGAGAGAGAGGTTAAGAGGCCTCGTGGTCCAGATGATTACAGCGGTGTTTCTTTAAGGGGTCAATTTTACCACGGTAGGGGTCGTTCTTACAGACACGCTCAGACGAGTCGTTCAGTTCATAGTGGTGCATCATCTAACCATGGTTCATACAATTCTCCTCAGAGTCAGTCATCTCTCAGTGCACTTCCAGCCCCGAGTATGCTCCGTGCACCATCAGTTCAAGGATTATACTAGGTCCTTCTGGTAATCATTCTGGTTCCCGAGGTCCGCCTCAGGACTCGCCACCATTCTTCCAGATGGAGTACTGTGAGTATGGAGAGCTGGGCCATGTGAGGAAATATTGTCCTCGCCATAAGCGAGGTACAGCTTAGCAGAGGAGTCAGGCTACTACTTCTATACCAGTTGCTCCACCACCCGCTCCGCTAGCTCAGGGTGGAACTTAGTTAGCTAGGGGTCACCCAAGAGGGGGAGGCCGATCAAGTGGCGGTCAGGGCCGATTATATGCTTTTCCTACTAGACCAGATGTCGTTGCTTTAGATGCAGTGATCACAAGTATTGTCTTATTGTGCCACAGGGAGGCATTTTTATTATTTGACCCTAGCTTTATCATATTTTATTCATTTCTGGATATGCCCTGTGAGTCCTTAGTTCACATGTTCATTTATCTACGCCGATGGGCGACACTATAATTGTGTACCGGGTGTATCAGTCGTGTATGGGAATTATTGGGGGACTAGACCTGAGTTGGTCTATTATTGCTTAGCATGGTCAATTTATATGTTAACTGGGTATAGTGAGATATCAGATGTTTTGTTTTATGGCCTTGAGCCAAGTGGGGAAGTATGCTATCTATAATTAGATTGCACGATTAGGTGTGGTGTTGGTTTTGGTCCGAGGCATACTTGTTGATTAGTTATGACTTGTAGAGGTTGAGATCGTGGATGACTCGAGTAAAAAAAATTCCTCTATGCGAGTTACATTGCACTTTATGAAAGTATGAAAACTATGGAATGAGTAAGTTGTTATTTTGAAGGATGTAGTGCACACGAAGTATGAAATTGATTGGTCGTGTTAAGGTAGGGTTACTTATTTGAGTGTTGATTGTGCTAAAGGAGCATATGTCCTTTGGCTTGTTCGGGAGGTACAATTTAGATTTGAGCATAGCTGTGTGTTGTGAGGGATTTAGATTTATAGGTATGATGTGGCAATTCATTCTTGAAAGGAAGATCACAAATTCTGAATGGAATGGTCAGTGTTATATATTTAGATGAATGTTATAGTTGCTCGGTAATCCCTGATAAGGGTGTGTGGTTGAAAGGGGATTTTTGTTTTTATTTACAGATATTCATAGGTATTATGATACTCTCCTGGTTGATAGAATGTTGATATTCAAATTATCGATATTATTGGCATGTGAGTTGTTCGTGCAGGTCCATATATTGATGCCATAGCATGTGAGTTATCTGTGCTAGTGATGTTAATGTGACCTCTAGAAAAGCTGGTTACTGTTATTAAACTTGTGTGTATGGGTTCCACTATATATAATGAGCTTATAGCATCACAGTTGTGGTGGTGCTTGTTGAACTTACAATACAGTTCTCTACTTTGAGACATCTTCCATTTTGGGTATGAGGTTGCGTAGTTGTGGATTGAGTTGTATTGGTGTGGCATGTCAATAGGATAGTTGTATTTAATAATATAAGGTCATTGGACCTAGAATGGGTACTATCAGGTTTGATTACGGTATATTCAGGAGTATAATATTGAAATGACTTAGAAAGTGATTATGGTTCTGGTTGGGGCGAGAGAGCTCCATGGTTAGTTGATCTGATGAGTGGTTATGAGTATTTGATTGTTTCTTTCATCATTGGCAGTGCACGATGGTTTTGGAATGAGGTTCTATTGAATGCGGGGTTTAAATACTTGTACTTGGTTGGTTTGGAGTAATTACTGTGATTGTGATCGAGAATGGTGTTGCGAGCATATGAGTTGTGTAGTATGTAATGTGATTATATCTAGGTTTATGACTATGGCTTGATACAGCTTGTTCAGACTTATACGGTATGTAAGATTTAGATCTTGGAAAGAATTTTGGGTATTATAAATTGGGCTCCATGTTTTGGGCTAAGGTTAAATTAATAATTTTTAGTCATGTTATGTTGTCAGGCCTATATAGAATAGGGTGACGTGGGATCACCCCCGGGTAAATGCGTGGTAGATGGAATAGTGATGTGATAGCTTGGAAACAACTCTTGGCACATTCGAGAACAAACGTGTATTTAAGTGGGGGAGATTGTAATGACCCGACCGGTCGTTTTGAGCATTTACGCTCCTTTCAAATATTTGAAGTCTTGAATAACTTCCTACGAGGTATTATGACTAGTGTGAATTGTCGGTTTCTATTTTAAGGTATTTCAGAGTTAGCTTGGATGAATGAATTTTCATGTTGGAAGCTTAAGTTGAAATAGTTGACCGGATGTTGACTTATGTGTAAACGACGCTAGAATAGAGTTTTGAATATTCCAATAGCTTTGTATGGTGATTTTGGACTTAGGAGCGTGTCTGAAAATTTATTTGGAAATACGTAGTAGAATTTAGCTTGAAATGGCTAAAATAGATAGTTGAGTTTGGAAGTTTGACAGGGGAGTTGACTTTTTTATATCGGGCTCGAAATCTGATTCTAGAAATTTGAATAGCTTTGTTATGTCATTTATGACTTGTGTGCAAAATTTGAAGTCATTCCTGATTGATTTAACGGATCATTTGGATGAGTTTTGGATGGTTAACGGATCATTTGTGGCCTTGGTGAGATTGCTGATATCTGTTACTGCATTTTTTGGATTTTCTCTTTCGCGTTCGCGAGTGGGCCCTCGCTTTCGCGAAGAGAAATTTGAGGCAGGCAAGATTTACTCTTCGCGTTCGCGAGGGGGTCTCGCATTCGCGAAGAGGAGATGGGTTGTGCATCGCGTTCGCGTTTAGGGTATCGCGTTCGCGAAGGGAAACAATAATGGGCATTGGTTTTTGCCTTAGCGTTCGCGAAGAAGGGCTCCGTAAAGCATCGCATTCGCGAGCAATGTCTCGCGTTCACGAAGAGCAAATGTTGGGTAGCACATTTTGTGCTTCACGAACGCGAGGGACCTGTCACGTTCGCGAAGAAAAGAGGTCTGGACAGAGAGTTTATGGTTAGTTTTTGACGGATTTGAGCTCAGGAATAGGTGATATTTGGGAGTTTTTCAAGGAAAACAACGAGGTAAGTGTTCTTAACTCAATATTGGTTAAATTACCCGAATCCATGGTTGTTTTTATCATTTAATTGGTGAATTAAGTTGAAAAAGTTTGAAAACCCTCTTGGTTTAAATTGAAGATTTGAGGGTCGAGTGTCAGGACCCAATTTCACCTATAGGTCATGATGGCGCCTAACACTACAGCTAGGCAAGCCAACTTAATAAATTAAGCATACATTGACCAAATTTAAAACAAAGAAAATAATAAAATACCAAATTCTACCAATGTGTGTGTCAAGACCTGGTGTCACAAGTGTATGAGCATCTAGTAGATTATACAAAACCTCAAATACTGTCTGAAATAAAAATAGATAGAATAACAAATACAAGGAGAGACACTAGTAGCTGCAGAACGGCTCAGAAAGGAAGCTCACCACTATGCCCCTGGATAACGTGGGTGTAAGACGATAGGTCCCCCACTAGTACTTGCCTCAGATCCTGCACAAAAAGTGCAGCAAGTGTAGTATGAGTACGTAAACAACGTGTACTCAGTAAGTATCAAGCCTAATCTCGAAGTGGTAGAGACGAGATGGCCGACTTTGACACTCACTATGGGTCAATAATAATAATTGAAATACAACTAGAATATTTAAATCAACATGATTTACAGAATTTACAATAATTTATTTAACCAGCGGGAATAATCAAATTCCTTCAAATGCAAAAATTCTCAATATATTAATTAAATTCATTCAATACAAAAAATTTCCAATTTATAAATTAAATCTCATTTACAGGAATAACAATCAATTCCTTAACAAGCAGGAATAATAATTCATTAAATTCCAAGGATTTTCCAATTTATCAATTAGATTCGCAAGCTGAAATAAACTATTAAAGTATCGTGTAATTATTTTTATTAAGCACGATTTTTTCCGAGGACGTACAGCCCGATTCAGAGTGTCGTGTACACTGCCGAGGGACGTGCGGCACAATCCATAGATGCATCTATCCTGTCGAGGCATTCGGCCCGCTCCAAGAGAAAGGAGGACATTTTCTTATGTACCTCCAGAAGGAGAGTATATTTATTATAAGATAAATTCGGGAGGAAGAACAATTTCTTTTAATAATTAATTAATTTAAACGGAAAATCAAGCATATGAGATTTTCATCCTTTAATATCTTTATCTAACAATTCAAAATATATTCATATATATATATTAATTAATATTAATTAAACAAAAAATATAATTTACACAAGTAATTCAAGTTTTGAGTCATAAACTACCCTGAGTTTAGCATTAATAGTAGCTATACACGGACTCTCGTCACCTCGTGCATACGTAGCCCACGCAATTAGCAACAATTATTCAATTTAATCTCTATGGGGTAATTTTCCCCTCACGAGATTAGACAAGAGACTTACCTCGTCTCAAAGTCCACTTTCCGATTATCTCGTCGCATAAAATTCTCGATTCGATGCCGAAAACTCTGAAACTATTCAAAAGTTATATAAAATAATTAATAAATGCTAAATGATTCGAAATTTATCTATTAAATAAATTACCTTATCCAAAATGGTAAAATTCCTAAAATTCACCTCGGGCCCACGTGATCAGATTCTAGAAATTTTCGGATGGAAACATTACTCATATACTCAAGAACTCAAATATATAATTTTCATCCAATTCCATAACTATTTTCGTGGTTAAAATCCCATTTTTATAAAAATCTCGGTTTTTCATCTAAAACCTTGATTTCTAAGATTTACTAGTTATAATCTACCCATAATCTATGTATTTAACTCAAAGGGTGTAGAATTAACTTACCTCCAAGTTGTTAGTTGAAATATCCTCACAAAAAGCTCAAAAAGCGCCCAAGAATGGAAGAAAATAAACTCAAAATGACTGAGCCCCGATTGTTAACACATTCTGCCCAACAATCATTTTTGCACCTGCGGACCGTGTACCACACCCATGGCTTTCGCACCTGCAAAAAATCCTCGCAGGTGCGAGTTTCACTTGCCTGGGCCAAGGTCGCTTCTGTGCACCCTTCTTCGCACCTGCGCGTTCGCAGGAGGGCAAATTCTCCGCTTCTGCGCTCGATTGCCCCCTTCTCATTTCCGCTTCTGCTCATCTGCGAGGTTCGCTCCTGCGAGCTACTGCTGCACCTGCGAGTGTCGCACCTGCGGCTGGCCAAGCGTAGGTGCAATTCTGACAGTAGCTGGAGGCTTCGATTTTGGCTCCCAACTTCCAATTGGTCCGAGCCTCGTCTGATTAACACTGAGGACCTCCGGGGCCCCGTCCGAACATACCAACAGGTTTGTAATCATAAAATGGACTCGCTCGAACTCTCGGAACACGTAAAACAACATCAAATCTAAGAATCATACCCTAAACCAAATTGATTCAAACTTAAGAATTTCAAGTTCTTTAATTTACTTCCAATGCGAAATATACTTTTGCGTGCAAGTCTTAAATCACTATACGGAATTGTTCCCAAACTCGGAATTCCAAACGGGCTTCAATTACTCGAAAACCTACCACAAACCAAATTTAAAAAAATTTAAACCTTCAAATAGTTGATGGTTTTACTATTAAGCGTCAAAACGCTCCCGGGTTATTTAAAACCCGATTCGGACATACGCCCAAGTCCAAAATCATCATACGAACCTATTGGAACCGTCAAATCCCGATTCCGTGGTCGTTTTCTCAAAATGTTGACCGAAGTCAAACTTGTCCACTTAACGCTAACTTAAGGAACCAAGTGTTCCGATTTCAACCCACACACTTCCAAATCCTGAACCAACCATCCCCGCGAGTCATAAATTAATAAAAACATGTTTGGGGAGTTTTATTTTAGGGAACATGTTTCTAAAAGTTAAAATGACCGGTTGGGTCATTACATTCTCCACCTCTTAAACAAACGTTCGTCCTCGAACGACTTTAGAATAATACCTAAAGTGCTAAATAAGTGTGGATATTTGCTCTGCATGTCCTCCTAGTCCTCCCAAGTCACTTCCTTAATTGGTTGGCCCCTCCACTAGACCTTTACTGTAGAAATCCTCTTGGACCTCAACTGGCAAACTTGTTTATCAACAATGGAAAATGGCTCTTCTTCATAACCCAAACTCTTATCTAGTTGAACTGTGCTGAAGTCCAACACATGTGATAGGTCAGCATGATACTTCTGGAGCATAGATATATGGAAAATCGGATGAACTCCTGATATACTGGGAGGCAATGCAAGCTCATAAGCGACCTCCCCAACTCGTCTCAACACCTAAAATGGGCCTATAAACCTTGGGCTCAACTTGCCCTTCTTCCCGAATCTCATAATTCCCTTCATCGGCGAACCCTTCAAGAGAACTTTTTCACCTACCATAAATGATAAATCACGCGTTTTTTGATCCGCGTAACTCTTCTATCTGGACTGTGTTGTACGAAGTCGCTCCTGAATCAACTTTACCTTTTCCAAGGCATCCTTTACCAAATCAGTACCATATAACTTAGACTCACCGGGCTCAAACCATCCGAAAGATGAATGGCATCGACGGCCATATAAAGCCTCAAATGGAGCCATCTCGATGCTGGATTGGTAACTGTTATTATAAGCAAACTCGGCCAAAGGAAGGAAACCATCCTAGTGACCTCCAAAGTCAATCACACATGCCCTGAGCATATCCTCCAAAATTTGAATTGTCCGCTCTGACTACCCATCGGTCTGCGAATGAAAGGTTGTGCTGAGCTCTACACGGGTCCCTAATTCACTCTGTACTGCTCTCTAGAAATGTGAAGTAAACTGAGTGCCTCTATCTGATATGATGGAAATTGGCACACCATGCAATCGAACTATCTCTTGAATATAAATATGGGCCAACATTTCTAAAGTATACGTAGTCACAACAGGAATAAAATGTGCCGACTTGGTCGACCCGTCAACAATCACCCAAACCGTATCAAACTTCCTCAACGTCCGCAACAATCCAACTACAAAGTTCATAGTAATTCGTTCCCATTTCCACTATGGTATGGTCATCTGCTGAAGTAGGCCACCTGGCCTCTACTGCTCATATTTAACCTGCTGGCAATTTAGACACCTAGCTACATACTCAACTATGTCCTTTTTCATTCGTCTCCACTATCAATGCTGCCTCAACTCACAATACATCTTTGTAGCACTTGGATGAATAGAATACCGGGAACTATGTGCCTCCTCCAGGATCTTTTTCCTCAGTTCATCCACATTAGGAACACACAGACGATCCTGGAGTCGCAGAACACCATGCGCACCAATAGTAGCTTCCTTGGCACCACCTCATAGTACTGTTTTTCAAAAAACCATTAAGTGTGGGTCATCATACTGGCGAGCCTTGATCCACTCAAATAGTGAAGACTGAGCTACGACACATGCAAGAACTCGGCTGGGCTCTAAAATATCTAGTCGCACAAGTCTATTGACCAAGGACTGGATATCCAAAGCTAATGGCCTCTCTTCTACTAAAATGAAAGCCAAACTACCCATACTCTCCGCCTTTCTACTCAAGGCATCTGCAACAACATTTGCTTTACATGGACGATATATGATAGAAATATAATAATCTTTTAGTAATTCCATCCATCTATGCTGCCTCAAATTTAAGTCCTTCTACTTGAACAAATGCTGCAAATTGCGATGATCAATATAAACTTCACAAGACACCCCATAAAGATAATGCCTCCAAATCCTAAGAGCGTGAACAATCGCAGCTAACTCCAAATCATGTACCGGATAATTCTGCTTGTGGGGATTCAACCGACGTGAAGCATATGTAATAACTCGCCCTTCCTGCATTAATACACAACCCAAACCAATGTGTGAAGCATCGCAATACATTGTATACATTCCCGAATCGAAAGGAAACACTAACACCGGTGCTGTAGTTAATGTTGTCTTGAGCTTTTGAAAGCTTGACTCACAATCATTGGACCATCGGAACTGAATACCCTTCTGGTTTAATTTAGTCAAAGGTGTTGCAATAGATGAAAAACCTTCCATAAACCAACGATAATAACCTGCTAAACCCAGAAAACTCCTGATCTCAATCACTGAAGTGGGTCGATGCCAATTCTGAACTGCCTCAATCTTTTTGGGATCAACTCTAATACCTTCACCCGATAAAATATGTCCCAAAAATGCTACAGACTCTAGCCATAACTCACATTTATAGAACTTAGCATATAGCTTTTGTTCCCGCAATGTCTGAAGCACTACTCTCATATGTTGCTCATGTTCATCCTTACTGCGCGAGTAAATCAAAATGTCATCAATGAAGACAATGACAAACGAATCAATATATGGCCTGAATACCCTGTTCATCAGATCCAAAAATACTGCTGGGGCATTAGTTAAACCAGCGAACATTACCAGAAACTCATAATGACCATATCTAGTACGGAAAGCAATTTTCGGAAAATCCGAATCTCGAATCTTCAACTGATGATACCCTGACCTCAAGTCGATCTTAGAGAACACCCTAGCACCCTGCAATTGGTCAAATAGGTCATCAATACGCGGCAACGGGTACTTGTTCTTAATAGTAACTTTGTTCAATTGGCGATAGTCAATACACATTCTCATTGTGCCATATTTCTTCTTCACAAATAATACTGGTGCACCCCAAGGTGGTACACTCGGTCTGACGAACCCTTTGGCTAGTAACCCTTCAAGCTGTTCTTTCAACTCTTTTAATTCTTTCGGAGCCATACGATACGGTGGAATAGATATAGGCTGAGTATCTGAAGCCAAGTCAATACAGAAATCAATATCCCGATCAAGTGGCATACCTAAAAGATCTAAAGGAAATACATAGGAGAACTCCCGAACTACTGGCACTGAATCAGTAGCTGGAGTCTCTACAAAAGTATCTCGAACATAGGCTAGATAAGCCAAACAACCCTTCTCAACCATGTGTTGAGCCTTTATAAAAGAAATTACCCGATTAAATAAACTAACCGATGAACCATTCCACTCTAGCCTAGGCAAAGATGGAATAGCCAAGGTAACAGTTTTGGCATGACAATCTAGAATAGCATGATATGGAGATAACCAGTTCATACCCAGAATAATTTCAAAATCGGTCATCTCGAGCAATAAAAGATCTACTCTAGTTTCATAACCACAGAATGTAATAATACAAGACCAGTAGACCCGGTTCACAATAACAGAATCGCCTACATGAGTGGACACATAAACAGAAGTACTCAAGGACTCACGAGAAACACCCACGAATGGAGAAAATAGAGATGACACATATGAATACGTGGATCCTGGATCAAATAATACTGAGGCATCTTTGCCGAAAATAGAAATAATACCTGTAATCACAACATCTGAGGCCTCTGCATCTGGTCTAGCCGGAAAAGCATAGAACAAAACTGGAGCGCCAACTGGCTGGCCTCCGCCTGGCTGACCTCCACCTCTAGGACAGCCCCTAACCACCTGTCCTCCACCTCTTGGTGGTCAGACTACTGGTTGAGCAACTGGTCCGGTAAGCATAGGCTGCTGACCCTGCTATACTGGTCTACCCCGAAGCTTGGGGCAAAACCTCCACATGTGACTGGGATCCCCGCACTCATAACAACTCTTTGGTGCGATGGGCTGTTGACTAAGAGTCTGGCCCTGGGGACCTAAATACCCACTGGAAGGACCCTGAATAGCTGGTGGGCGGTAAGAACTCTCTGGTATAGCACTGAGATAAGGTCGCACTGGAGTACCTCGAGGAGGTGGTGGTGCTAGAAATAGGGGTCTACTGAACTGCCCTCTCACGAACTGACCTCTGCCCCCAGACGGAGTACCGCTAAACTCTCCAGAGTACCTGAACCGCTTATCTCTCTTAATATGCTCTCGGCTCCGCTGACGCACACCCTCAATCCTCCGGGCTATCTCTACAACTAGCTCATAAGAAGTACCCATCTCAACCTCTCTAGCCATAGTGGCCTGAATACTAGTATGTAAACCAGCTACAAACCTCTGCACTCTATCCGCCTCAGTAGGGAGTATCATAAGTGCATGGCGAGATAATTCAGAAAACCTCGCCTCATAATCGGTCACTGACATCTGACCCTGCTGGAGCGGCTCAAACTGAAACCGCAACTCTTCCCTCTGGGAGGGTGGAATACACCTATCCAGGAAAATACGAGTGAACATGTCCCAAGTCATGGGAGGAGAATCTGCTGTTCTGCCAAGAACATAAGACTGCCACCATCTACGGGCTCTGCCCTCTAGCTGAAAAGTAGCAAAGTCTACCCCATGAGACTCCAATATCCTCATGTTATGCAGTTTTTCCTTGCAACGATCAATGAAGTCCTGTGGATCCTCATGTCGCTCACCCCCAAAGACAGGAGGATGTAGTCTAGTCCATCTGTCCAATAGATTCTGAGGATCAGCGACTACAGCTGGCTTGGGCTCAAGTGTAGCTGCTGTCACTGGCTGGGCTCCACCCATGGGTAGTGCACCCTAGGTATGATATACAGTAATTGCCTATCTATGAGCCTGCATGGTAAGGGTCTGTGTTCCCCCGCCCGCCTGAGATATGGTTAGGTCTGCCGGAAATAAATCGGCCTGAGTCATATTGTCCATGTACCACAGCATACGACCCATGACATCCTGAAATCCCGATGCAGATGTGAAATCCACTGGAGCTGGCTCTGCCATAGGCACCTCATCATGTTCTTCAACAATGGGGTTCTCTGGTGGACCCACTGGCGGCATAACTGGAAATGTCCTGGGACGTCCTCGCCCTCTACCACGGGTTGGAGCCCTCCCTCGGCCTATACCTCGGCCTCTAGCAACTGGGGGAGTAGCTCTTCCCTGGCCTGGAACCTAATTCGAGCGCGTTGTCACCATCTAAGAGAGAATAAGAGAAGGATATTTAGAACTACATCAATTGCACGATGGAATATGAAGAAAGGTAATTTCCTAACACCCTATAGCCTCTCGAAGATAAGTACAGACATCTCTGTACCGATCCGCAATACTCTATTAGGCCTGCTCATAACTTGTGAGACCTACGTGAACCTGACTCTGATACCATGTTGTCACAACCGAATTTCACTTAGAGGTCATGATGGCGGCCAACACTACAGCTAGGCAAGCCAACTTAATAAATTAAGCATACATTGACCAAATTTAAAACCAAGAAAATAATAAAATACCAAATTCTACCAATGTGTGTGCCAATACCTGGTGTCACAAGTGTATGAGCATCTAGTAGATTATACAAAACCTCAAATACTGTCTGAAATAAAAATAGACAGAATGAAAAATACAAGGAGAGACACTGAACGCGGAGCCCGTTCCGAATGCTTCTACGATCCGGAAGTTCTCGCGAAGAGAATAAGATGCTGCTCCCCTTCCCTCTTTCTTTTCCCGCTTTGCTAATCTTCCCCTCTAACGCAGGCCGGGCGGCGACGGGCGCGGGAGGAAGAAACCTAAGAGAAGACGAAGCAGTGATAGCTAACGCTTTGTATTCAGCTTCTGCACTAGCACGGGCAACTGTTGGTTTCTTTTTAGAGCCCCAAGAAATTAGATTGTCACCAAAGTAAATGCAGAATCCAGTGGTTGAGCGACGAATTGTTGGACAACCAGCCCCGCATAAGAGTAACAAAAAAAAGTGTTGAGATAGGGCGATGAGGAAATCTAAGACCATAATATAATGGAGAGTGCCTTTCAAATACCTTAAAATGCGTTTAAGACACTGATCATGAACAGTGATGGGATTGGCCATAAACTGGCAGGCATGATTAACAGCATAGCTGAGGTCCGGTCGAGTGAGAGTGATATATTGGAGAGCACCAACAGTACTCCGATAGGCCTGAGGATCAGAGGGAGGTGTACCATCCAAAGCTGAAAGTTTAGAACCGGAAGCAATTTGTGTAGCACAAGGTTTGCAACCAAGCATGTTGGTCCGGCGGAATCAATCTAAAGCATATTTGGTTTGTGACAGAAGAAGGCCAGAGGAGTCACGCTGAGCTTCAATGCCAAGGAAGTCATTGAGATAACCCAAGTCCTTCATGGCAAAATATTTACTGAGACGGTGAATAAATTGAGTGAGAAGAGATCCGTTGTCACCAGTTAAGATGATGTCGTCAACATAAAGCAAAAGGACGATACAGCCAGTAGAGGAATGGTGAAGAAAGATAGAGTATCGTGTAAATATTATTATTAAGCACGATTTCTGTCGAGGACGTACGGCCCGATCCGGAGTGTCATGTACACTGTCGAGAGACGTGCGGCACGATCCATAGATACTTCTATCCTGCCGAGGCTTTCGGCCCGCTCCACAAGAAAGGAAGACATTTTCTTATGTACCTCCGGAAGGAGAGTATATTTATTATAAGATAAATTCGGGAGGAAGAACAATTTCTTTTAACAATTAAATAATTTAAACGTAAAATCAAGTATATGACATTTCCATCCTTTAATATATTTATCTAACAAATCACAATATATATATATATATATATATATATATATATATATATATATATATATATATCAATTAATATTAATTAGACAAAGAATACAATTTACACAAGTAATTCATGTTTTGAGTCCTAAACAACCCGGACTTTAGCATTAATAGTAGCTACGCACGGACTCTCGTCACCTCGTGCGTACGTAGCCCCCGCAATTAGCAACAATTATTCAATTTAATCCCTATGGGGTAATTTTCTCCTCACAAGATTAGACAAGAGACTTACCTCGTCTCAAAGTCCACTTTCCAATTATCGCGGGGCGTAAAATTCTCGATTCGATGCCGAAAAATCCAAAACTATTCAAAAGTTATATAAAATAATTAATATATGCTAAATGATTCAAAATTTATCTATTAAATAAATTACCTTATACAAAATGATAAAATTCCTAAAATTAACCTCGAACCCACGTGCTTGGCTTTTGGAAATTTTCTGATGGAAACGTTACCCATAATCTCAAGAACTCAAATATATAACTTCTATCCAATTCCATAACTATTTTCGTGGTTAAAATTTTATTTTTATAAAAATCTAGGTTTTTCATCTAAACTCTTGATTTCTAAGATTTACTAGTTATAATCTACCCATAATATATGTATTTAACTCAAAGGGTATAGAATTAACTTACCTCCAAGTTGTTAGTTGAAATATCCTCTCAAAAAGCTCCAAATTCGCCCAAGAATGGAAGAAAATGGGCTCAAAATGACTGAGCCCAAATTTTTAACACATTCTGCCCAACAGTCATTTTCGCACCTGCGGACCGTATACCGCACCTGCGGACCGTGCACCGCACCTGCAGAAAATCCTCGCAGGTGCGAGTTTCACTCGCCTGGGCCAAGGTCGCTTTTGCGCACCCTTCTTCGCACCTGCGCATTCGCAGGTGCGCAAATTCTCCGCATCTGCGGTCGATTGCCCCCTTCTCTTTTCCGCTTCTGCACACAAAAACTCGCATCTGCGAGGTTCTCTCCAGAGAGCTACTGCCGCACCTGCGAGTGTCGCACGTGCGGCTTGCCAAGCTCAAGTGTGATTCTGACAGTAACTGGGAGCTTCAGGTTTGGCTCCCAACTTTCAACTTGGTCCGAGCCTCGTCCGATTAACACTCGGGACCCCCGGGGCCCCGCCAGAACATACCAACAGGTTTGAAATCATAAAACGGACTCGCTCGAACTCTAGGAACGAGTAAAACAACATCAAATCTAAGAATCATACCCTAAACCAAATTGATTAAAACTTAAGAATTTCAAGTTCTTCAATTTACTTCCAATGCGCCGAAATATACTTAAACTACTCGGAATAACATGAAATTTTGCGTGCAAGTCTTAAATCACTATACGGAACTATTTCCAAACTCGAAATTTCAAACGGACTTCAATTACTCAAAAACCTACCCCAAACCAAATTTAAAGAATTTTAAACCTTCAAATAGTTGATTCTTTTACTATTAAGCGTCAAAACGCTCCCGAGTTATCCAAAACCCGATTCGGACATACGCCCAAGTCCAAAATCATTATACGAACCTATTGAAACCGTCAAATCCTAATTCCGTGGTTGTTTTCTCAAAATGTTGACCGAAGTCAAACTTGTCTACTTAAAGCTAACTTAAGGAACCAAGTGTTTCGACTTCAACCTACACACTTCTAAATCCCGAACCAACCATCCCCGCGAGTCATAAATTAATAAAAACATGTTCGGGGAGTTTTATCTAAGGTAACGTGTTTCCAAAAGTTAAAATGACCGTTGGGTCATTACATCGAGTTGTTGTCGAATTTTGGTAAACTTAGTATGGTTAGACTCGTGGTTGAATGGGCTTCCAGATTTTGTAACTTTTGTCGGGTACTGAGACGTGGGCCTCATGGGCATGTTTTGAGCTAAATTTCAGATTTTTATGGAAAATTAGTATTTTCTTATGAAATTAATTCCAATAAATTTTATTGACTGAATCGAATGAATCGTGGATAGATTTAAGGCGTTTGGAGGCCAATTCACGAGGCAAAGGCATAGCGGAGTAAATAATTACACGGTTTGAGGTAAGTAACACTTCTAAACTTTGTTCTAAGGGTATGAATCCCTGAATTTGGTATGATATAAATTGTTGAAGGTGACTCACACGATAGGTGACGAAACGTAGACGTGCACCATAGAAATTGTGTCTTGAATAAATCCTGTGAAGTTGTAAAATTAAAGAATCATGTTATTATATGAACATGTGGCACGTGTTAGAGGAATTGAGCTGAGACTTGTGATAAATATCATGTTTAGGCTATGTGTCGATATTTTAGGACCCATGGGATCGTGTTGTCGTTGAATTAATTGTTCAAAAATATACATTTCACACTTAGTTATAATTGTCCATTGTGAGGATATTTATGGGATTGCGTTGCGCAACGCAGCAAGCCATAATGGCTTTATACATCATTATTATATGGATCGGGGTTGCCCGCCTGCAGCAGGCCTTATTGGCTTTACTATTATTTGGATTGGGGCTGCCCGCCTGCAGCAGGCCTTATTGGCTTTACTATTTTATGGATCGGGGTTGCCCGCCTGCAACAGGCCTTACGGCTTTATGATTATACGTATCGGGACTGCCCGCCTGAACTAGGCCAAATTGGCTTTGCATTACGCTTGGGCTGAAGGAGACCCTCCGGAGTCTGTACACACCCCCAATGAGCATAGATGATCATCGATATTCGGGATGGACTTCCCGGGGCATGGACTTGCCTTACTTACTACTTATATATATATATATATTTGGGATGGATTTTCCTAGGGCATGGACTTGCCTTACTTATTTGTATTGTAATGAGTTATCTGGACATTGGATCTTGTCAGTATCATTTATATATAGGGATAAATTATCCCAGGGCTGGATTGGCCTTATACGGTACTGAGTGATTGACTGTCAGTCGATGTGTATTTATATACGGGTTGGAACACCCCTAGGCTGGATTGGCCATAAACGGTACCGAGTGACCGGATAATTTGTGACCAGTATTTACATGAGGTATTTCTACTGAGATGTCATATTCCTCATATCATGCAGTATTGATCTATTTCACTTGTATTGAGTTTAACTATTGAACTTGAAAGCATGCCTACATTTCTGTACCATTACTTTTACTGGATTATAACTGCAGAGCTCATCATTTCTTCCAGCCTAGAGGTTAGTCTTGTTACTTATTGATTTAGTTGTACTCATACTAGACTCTGCACCTCGTGTGCAGATCCAGGTGCTTTCGGACACGGAGATTGTTTAGATTTCAGAGTACTATCAGTTGGAGACTTTCAAGGTAGTTGCTTGACATCCGCTGATCTTGTCTCTCTTTCCTTCAGTTATTGTACTGTTTTATATTTTCATACAGTGGTTTTTATTAGTCAATCATTGTACACATATTAAATATTCACATACTCAGTGACACCGGGTTTTGAGAGTGTTATATTTGAAATTTAAGATTTCTTCCGCTGAATTTAATAATTTGTTTTCAAATTTAAAAGATATGGTGGATTATTGAGATTTTCGGCTTGTCTAGTATTGAGATAGGTACCATCACGACATGTGAGATTTTGGGTGGTGACACCTTACGAACTCAAATATATGACTTATGTCCAATCCCAAGCTCAAATTCGTGGTAAAATCCAAATATACCAAATTCTAGGTTTTCTACCCAAACCTCACAATTTCTACTAATTTTCATGTCTAAATCCATATATTAACCATGTATTTAACTTGCAATAGGTGGGAATTAACTTATCTCCAAGTTGCTAGGTGAATTCTCCTCTCAAGAAGCTCCAAAGATCGTCCAAGAATGAAGTAATGAGCAAAAATGCTCAAATCCCCGCTTTATACACTCACTGCCCAGCGAGCATCGCGCCCGCGGCAAAATTCTTTGCGCCTGCGGCTTCACGCCCGTGATGAATGTTTCGCACCTGCGGCTTCGCACCCACAATGGCATTTTTCGCAACTACGGTTTCGTACCCGCGATGGCTTTTTCGCACCCGCGATGGATTTTTCGCACCTGCAGCTTCGCCCCCGCGATGGATTATCACACCAGATATCAGCTGCCTCAACTCTTCTTCAAATTCCAAATTCGATCTGTTAACCACCCGGGAGCCCTCGGGACCTTACTCAATTATACCAACACATCCCAAAATACATTACGAACTTAGTCGAGCCTTCAAATCACATCAAACAACGTCGAATTCATGAATCGCACCCCATTTCAAGCCTAATGAACTTTAGAATTTCAAACTTCTATATTCGATATCGAAACCTATCAAACCGCGTCCGATTCACCTCAAATTTTTCACACAAGTCATAATTGGCATTACAGACCTACTCCAACTTCCGGAATTAGATTCTGACCCCGATATTAAAAAGTCTACTTCCGGTCAAACTTCTCAAAAACCTCCAAATTTCTAAATTTCGCCGAACGACTCCAAAATGACCTACGGACCTCCGAATCCAGTTCCGGACGCGCTCCCAATACTGAAATCACCATACAGAGCTATTCACGGACTCAAAAATTCCAAACGGACATCGATAATATCGAAATGCACTTCAACCCAAATTTATGGAATTCTTTCAAAATGCTAACTTCTGCAATAGGTGCCAAAACGCTCCCGGGGCATCCAAAACCCGATCCGAACATACTCCCAAGTCTGAAATCATCATACGAACCTGCTGGAACCTTCAAATCCCAATTCTGAGGCCGTTTACTCTAAAATCCAATCTTAGTCAATTCTTTCAACTTAAGGATTTCGAAATAAAAATTTTCTTTCCAAATCAACTCCGAACTTTCCGAAATTAAATTCCGACCACGCGTACAAGTCATAAAACATGAAGTGAAGCTACTCTAGACCTCAAACCACCGAAAACGCGCTAGAGCTCAAAACAACCGGTCGGGTCGTTACATTTTGGGCAGCAAGGAAAGTATTTGAGCCTCAACAAGGACACTGCCGAATAATGCTGACAAAGATCAATGCTCTTGTTACAACCATTGATGATATTTATGGGACTTATCATGCGTTACAACTCTTCACTAATGCTATAGAAAGTTAATTTTATGAGAGCAACTACATCTCTAACTTCATTTATCTTGATTTACAGTTAACACAAACCATGCGTTACTCAACTCCCATGATTAAGAGACTAACATTTTCAAGATTTTTTTCTAATTAGCTTCTTCTTTTCACGTACGTTCAAATTTTTGTAGACTAGCTATGTTGGGTCTTGAAAAGATGTACTTGCTCTAATAATTAATTGACCCCTCTATTCACGTTCGGTTAGAATGTAAAAATATATTTTTCTGGTTATAATTAATACATTCAGATGGGAGCTAAAAGCAATGGAGCAGATTCCAGAATACATGAAAGTAATGTACCTTGCGTTGTTCTACACAATCAATGAAATGGCGTATGAAGTTCTTAAAGAGCAGGGTATCAACGTCCTACCCTACCTTACAAAATCAGTAAGAATTCATATCGTTGTATTTAGAATATATGTTTTGTCCCAGAGATTAAACATGCCTATTTTATTAATTTCCTATATATCTAATATGCTATTTGAAACGCATGCACGTTAATTAATTAGTGGGCAGACTTGTGCAAAGCTTACTTATGAGAAGCAAGATGGTACTATAATGGACATAGTCAACTCTGCATGAATACGTGGATAACGCATGGATCTCAATTGCAATTCCTATGATATTAATCCATGCATTCTTCTTAGTTACCAACCCAATTACCAAAGAGGAATTGGAATCACTAAGCAAGTACCCAGACATAATTCGCTGGTCTTCAACAATTGTTCGCTTCGCTGATAATTTAGGGACACCATCGGTATGCTTTTATACCTTTTCCTTCACATGAAATTTGTACGGCTCCTCATTCTAATCTATTTTATGGTCCAATTGAATATATGGAGATATATGTGACTAAAGAAAGATATTTCAAAATTTATAAATGTTATAGCGTTTTAAAAACTTTCATAATGACATATACATTCAAAATAAGAAATGAACGAATTGCGATGAGTTTGCATTTCGAATTCAAATTTGTTTAGGTCTATAGTAACAAGGGGCAACGAATACAAGGTTTCAAATCCGTCCAGAAAAATAAGCCCTTATTTTCTTTCGGATCAAAATAGTATGAAATATATGGCATTCAAAAATAATTAATAGACGTTTCAAATTCTCGATGTCTCATACTATAATTTTTCTTTTCCTATATTTATTTCAGTATGAATTGGAAAGGGGGAACGTTCCAAAGTCTATTTAGTGTTACATAAATGAAAAGGGTATTTCCGAAGAAGAGGCTAGAGAACGCATACAACATTTGATAAAGGAGACATGGGAAATGATGAACAAAGCTCAAAGGGAAAACTTGCTATTTTCTGGAACATTTGTTGAAATCGCAAAGAATATTGCAAGAACGGCACAGTGCATGTATCTGCATGGAGATGGGCATGGAATTCAAAACGCTGAAATTAAAAATAGCATATCCAAAATACTTTTTGTCCATATCACAGTTCCTAATCCATTGACTCCTAATCCATCCCTATAATTAGAGCTAGATAGTAGTATAATTTATTTGTATCGAATAAGACTCTGAACTTGTGCTTGCGTAATATTGTTCGTGAAAGCAGCAATGAGTCACCTTATTAATTATGCAATATATAGCTTGTTTTGATGGTTGTTACCCATCATTTCAAGATGTACGTGTTGTATCATTTGATATACTTTAATAATATTTTAGTATTCGGTTGAACTGGTCGTGGTCGTATTGAATGATAACTGTTAAATTTACTAAAATACGTTGAATTATTATAAATATTAGATTTATCAACAATTACTATGAAAATAATTTAAGACAACTTCATTTTCAAATTTATCACCAATTACTCCTTGTAAATATTACAGCTATAAATTTATACAACTCCTAACAAAATTAATCAAATACAAAATGTCATCCAAAAAAAAAAAAGCAAAAACAAAATATAGTCTTAGCAAAAATAGAAAAACGTGGATGGAGAATATATTTATAAAAGGGATATCAAAAAAGGGTAGCGTAAATGAACTTGAAATCTGAGGTGAAGATTCTAATACTGTAAGATGGAGTTAAATAGAAAAATAGAATAAAAGAACAAATAGATGGGAAAGCGATCAATAACATAATGCTCCAATCACTTCAAATAGGTAATAACATATAATGGATATTTTCGTGTTTGTTTATCCTTAAAATCGGATAACAATTGAATTTATACACGATTTTAAGGATTCATGATCCAATTTAATACAAAGTGGTAAATCAGATTAATTATGAAATAAAACACAAAAGATAAATGCAAACCACGCAAGTAGAGCAAACCTAGTCTTGTGAGATTAATTTCCCTCAAGCTAGAAATAATATTATCGATGTCGGAGTAAAATGAACTAGGACAAATCTAGAGATAACAGTTGCAAAGAATACTGCATGAACGGCACAGTGCATGTATCTGCATGGAGATCGGCATGGAATTTCAAACGCCGATATTAAAAATAGCATCTCCAAAGTACATTTTGAGCATATAACAATTCCAAATCCATTGACTCCCAATCCATCCCTATAATTAAAGTTAGATACTAGTATAATTTATTTGTATCAAATAAGACTCTTAACTTGTGCTTGCATAATACTACTGTTAGTGAAAGCAGTAGTGAGTAAGAGAAAGTAGTGAACTTATTAATTACGCGATATATAATTTATTTTGATGGTTGTTACCCATCATTTCACAATGTACGTGTAAATAGATTGTATCATTTGATATAGTTTAATAAAATATTTTTATTATTTAGTTTAACTGGTCATATTGAACGATAACTATTAAATTTATTACTAAAATACGTTTAGTTATTATAAATATCAGATTTATCAATAATTACTATAAAAATAATTTAAGACAACTTCATTTTTCAAATTTATCACCAATTATGCCTTGTAAATGTTTAAGCTAAATATGATACAACTCCTAACAAAATTAATCAAATACAAAATGTCATCTGAAACACAACAAAAACAAAAAATAGTCTTAGCAAAAATAGAAAATTTGTTATAAATAGAATTGTATTTAAGGTGAATGTCTATATTTAGAGAAACTTTAGGGTTTGTTACTTTGTGGTTAAGTCACTTTTCCCCTATAAATAGAGGGATTCTATTCCATTGTAATTCATCCTAAAAAAACAATAGAATTCTCTCTCTTTTCTTTGCAATATTTTTATTTTCTTTTATCGTTTTATTTCACGTTATCATCACGAGACTCTACTGTCTCAAGAAGCCCTTTGAAAAGACTAAGGTATAATTTTTCTCCTTTTTCAGCAGATATAAACCATTGTGTTCTTTACTAATCCCCAGTACCTTCCCACTGTAAAGATCCTGAAATACACATAAATCAGGGAAGAATGCAGCACAACATGACAAATCCTTAGTCAATTTAGAGAGTGACATTAAATTAAATTTAAAGTTAGGAACATGCGGTAAATCGCTTAATATCAAATTGTCTAATATCTTCACATTTCTTGTATGCGCTACATGACATTTACCTCCTGTAGGCACGTTCACACCATTGTTATTTTGGTTTACAATCTTTTGTTTATCTAATAATTTTTTATAGGGTGTAACATGATGTGTGGCACATGTATCTATTATCTAATAATAGTTAAATGCTTTAGACAACAATGAAGTTATACCTGGTATCAGAGTATGACAGTCACCTGGATCAGGATATGGTTTATTCAAGAGTCCCAACAGTTGTTTGTATTGATCCTCTATGAAGTAATGCTCATGTGTCTGAGTAATAGTATTAGAACTCCTTCTTTCTTTAGCTGACACATTAGCATTACCCTTCACACCAGAATTTTGAGGTTTTTCTTGCTTTTAAAGCCTGGTGGATAGCCTATAATCTTGTAACAATTCTCTTTTAAGTGACCTTTGTAACCACAGTAATCACATATGAGACCTGGTTTCCTTTCTGCCTTAAAACCTTATCCTCTTCCAGCTAGCATAGTTAAAGGCTCTTTGTCTGAACTGACTACACTAAGTGTTCATTGACTCTCTTCTTGAACTGCTAATGCTTATGCTTAATTCGTAGTCAACACATGTGTTTTAAGTAGGATATCACTTCTCACGTGACTGTAGCTTTCATTTAAATCAACAAGGAATTGCAACAAGTACAAGTTTTTAAATTGATCTAGAAAAGGCATGGTTTCCCCACAATCACATCCAGGTCCTGGCACCATTAAATCCATCCCATCCTATAAATCCTTCATCTTAGTATAATAGGATGTTATAGAGTCGGTACTTTGACTTAGTGTTCCTATTGTCGTCCATAAGTGATAAAATCTAGTAAGGTTTGATTTGTTAAAACGTTCCATAAATTCATTCCATACCTTCCTCGCATCTGATGCGTAGATGATGTTTGGATACAATTCAATAGACACAATGCGACATATTCACGAAAGCACCCCAACATTACATTATTACCATTGATGCCTCAATTCTCCTTTATAAGAGCTTTTTAAAACGTTACATCTATGACCCTAGCTTGTTTTTCACTAACAAAGCCATTTTCATTGATCTGTTCCACAGGGCGTAGTTTTCTGGTCCTGTAAGCTTGATATCTATCAACGCCATTTCAGGAGTATCAGTTTATTGTAAAAATAGTGGGTGATTGTGATCGATTTATAGATTTCCAGTTTCTGCCAAGACTGACCAGCTTAAGCTTTGAAAATGGCAGCCAATTGGAATATTGAAATCTTTGATCCAATCTCAAATCGCCTGCTCTAATACCAAGATTGAATCTGTGTACAGATCTAGCGGGGAAGACAATTGCATGCGATCAAGAAGGAAGTTAGAGTAGAGAGAACAAAGCGAGAGAGGAAGAAGAAGGTTTCATTATGTGTCTAACTGCTATGTTAATACAGAGTGAGTTAGATATATACATGTGATGACCCAAAAGAACATCTTTAAATTTAATCATTATTTTTGTATTCTGAGATATCAAATAGAACCATTCAACTTTTCTCGACTTGCGTGCATAGACGGTAAATTTTTACGAAAAGTTTTTATGTTAAAAATTGATTAAAATATAAAATGGAGCTTTAAAACTCAATTGGGTTGACTTTGGTCAATATTTTAAGTAAACGAACCCAGATCAGTATTTTGATAATTCCGGTAGGTCCGTATCGTGATTTAGGACTTGACCGTATGTGAAAAATAAAATTCGGAGGTCCCTAGCTCGATTTATCGCATGTTGTCGAAAGTTTTAAGTTTAAAGGTTTAATGACTTAAGAGATTTGACTAATGTTTGACTTTGTTAATACCGGGTCCGTATTTTAATTTTGGAACCTGGTATAGCTCCATTACTATATTTATGAATTGTCTGCCAAATTTGGTGAGAAACGGAGCTGGTTTGACGTGATTCTGACGTCCGGTTGTTAAAATAAAAATTCTAAAGTTTTCTTAAAAATGTTATTTGATTTGGTGTCTAATTCGTAGTGCTAGGCGTTATTTTGGTATTTTAATTATGCGAACGAGTTCGTATTAAGTTTTTGGACTGGTATGCATATATGGTTTGGAACCCCGAGGGCTCGAGTGTAATTCAGATCATGATCGACGCATTTCGGAACCATGAAACTGTTGAACCTGCTGCTACTGGTTTCTATCTATGCGATTGCGTGACTGTGTCCACAATCGCGAAGGCTTAATGGTCACAGATAAAATTT